>NC_136065.1:377093486-377717650 GCF_964261635.1 Lissotriton helveticus
TATCAAGACACTAACTAACACATCTGATTGTGCCCTTCAGAACGCTCTACTAACACACTAAAGTATCTGAATGGGCTCTCCACCACAATCTAACAAGGCACTAAAGGGCCTAAGCGCGCCCTCCACTGTGGTCTACAAGACACTAATGCCCCTGAGTTTGCCCACCACTGCCATCTACCAATACACTAATGCACCTATTTAGGCCTCCACCACCCTTTACCAAAGCACTTAAGCACATAAGTGCCCTCCACCAACACCCTCTGCCAAGACAGTAGAGCACCTGAATGTGCCCTCCACCACCCTTTACAGAGCACAAAGGACTCACATCACCATTTACCAAGACACATATATATACCTGGATATATCCTCTAGCACTCTATCAGGAGAGTATTGCCCTTGGTTGTGTCACCCACCACACTGCTATAGTAGACCAATGAATGCAGTAATCTCTATCATGATTTCTTCCTGAATACCTGTGTTATTACCCAATGAAGAGACACTCTTGTGCCTGAGTGCATCGTTCACTCTCATTGATGATACACAAATGTGTGGTGAATGCGGCTTCAACAATCTCCAAAAAGAGACTCTTCTTTCCCTGATGGAGCTCCCACTGACCATGAGGAGTCACCACTGTGCTGGGATGATTCCATTCAGCTGTCCCCAAAGCAAAATATCTGCCCCCACTTTCTCCAATGAGGAGCTCCTGTTCCTGGGTGTGCCACCATTTACTGCTACTTGAAATGATACTCTAGTGCCTAACTTTGCCCTTCCCCAACTAATACTGCGGCACATGAGTACCTCTTTTTCTTCTTGAAAACTCATGCCTCTTCACAGGTATGAGCTTACCTGCTCTACGGTGACTGTCCTGTTTATGACTGTGTCCCCAGTGTTTCAGATAAAACCCCAAAGAACCTGTGCATGGCAGCCAAGGAGACACTTGAAGGTTGGACCAAACATACAGGCTTGTTCTGAGTTTGCAGAAAAGGTACCTTTAATACAGAATAAGGACAAAGCTCACACTCTGTGTCCCCAGCCCTTCTGCCCTACACACTAGTGATGCCCCTGACGTCCCACAAATACTTTGAAGATCCCTCATAACTGCTATACAAATTAGCACCCCAACCCTGTTTGGCTCCAATGACTCAATCCTCACTCCAAAACGTATTAGCTAACTTTTACTATTCTGGGCTTATTGGACCCACACAGGGCCTACAGCCCTGTTGCCCCCACAGGCACCGTCCAATTTGAAGCCTCTTGACTACAGCCCTATGACCTCTGCTCCACTATTCCTTCAATAATTCTGACCTACCTCTCTCCAGGCCTGATGTCTCCCATTTGCCTTCTTTCCCACCATTTCTACATGAATGTAGATCACCCGTCTACTGGTCAGCCTGCTCACACTTGGACTAGGGCTGCTGATCTCCTCCATTCTCTCGCTTCACCGCCCCCTTCCTATCAACTTTCCAAGTGTATACCAAGCCCACTTTATTTCTCCTTAGCCTTCTCCCACCACTAGAAAAGCCTTCGCCCGACATATTTGTTCTGTACCAGACAATCCGTAATCCAGGCGACCCATTCCTAGCCACTTCTACTCATTTTCATGTTTCTTAACTCCAGGGTGACCTGATTTAGTGCATGGAGAGCGGAAGGTTGGCAGGTATGCCACCTTTGGTAAATAACTAACTGGAAGCCAGAGACATAGGCTCCAAGAGAGGGCATAGGCAATAGGCCAAGTTTGTATAGCAGATATTGGGCACAGAAAGGCTGCACCTATGTAGAGCAGGGTATAAATGCTACTAGGCCACAGGTCGGGGAAGATGACATGACTGCGTCATCCCATGTGTCCACAACCATTAGAGAAACGTGCTAAAATCTCTAACTTGGAAAAATACTGTAACAGGTTGTAGTGTGCATGTCACAAAATAATACACTGCACACCTTAGTATCTATCTCACCAAGTGACTCTCATAAGTGAACTCTATACTCAATGAAAATAGGTTGCATAAATTCATCAGTACTGAAAGGGGTCACTTGGCTGTCATTGCACATTCATCCACTATCTATACCAAGATAAGTTATGTAGGGTTGACTTGTATCTAGCCTGATCATTTTTTTGTAAAGTAAATTATTATATAACTTACCTGGCCCTCACTAATACTAATACCATAACCACTCAGCGGTCAAGCAGCCAATTGTGGTTCAAACAGGCTGCATAATAAATCCCGCATGCTACTTGACACCCTTACACTCAAATAAGAAAGAACTCCTACAGATCATGCCCATCACATAGTATAGTACCAGCCACCTCAATAAACCCACCATCACCAACTGAACAGACACAGACTAACGGAAGGGTTCTGCCACATACTCCTGGCCAATGGAGGGCTCTAGTTTAGTCCACAAATCCAGGACCCAACTAGCTACATACTATGACAGCTTCTTGACATCTCACAATCACAATCATATATGCAGTGGCGGCTCCTCCGTAATGGCCGAAGAGCATTGCCCGAATCGTCAGAGTCAGTCCAATAAAAAAATGTTAATGAAACAATATAATTTTCTTTTCTTTGACTGATTCTGACATGCGTGCAGGGCGGGGCTGGGCCATGACAGACAGATGGAGGCACTTAAAAGTGTGCATGTCTGTTTGGCCAGCCGTCCTAGGCTGGCCAAACATACTTGCGTAATTCTATTTTTCCAACCCAGCTGTGTTCACAGCCGGGTTAGAGAAATGCCACAGGCTCACAGGCAGTGTCTGAGCGGCAGATCAGGCCGCTCAGACTAATCCTGGTGCTGCTTTCGGAGAGCAGCGCCAGGATTGCCTGAGCAGCCTCTGCCTTCCCAGAGACTGCTGAGAGAGCTCAGAGGCAGCGGTGGCCTACGGAGACTGTGGGCAAAAGGTACATTAAAAAAAACGTATTATTTTTCCCTCACCGTCCCCCCCACCTTGTCCCACCCCATCCCCCATCCCCCTCCCCCCACCTTCATGTTGTGGCAGCTGCCACTGCATATATGGGATGATAGTAAAAAATATCCATCTCAGCCGATATTTCCACAATCTCCCATTTGAACCAGGCACGCCACGCTCAGGACCATACACATTAAACAAAAAATGTGTGAATGGACCACCCAGTGCAGTAACCATCTTAGTGAACTATAATTATAAAAAATACAATAAAGGGATGTGCAGAGCTGTTTAAAGCTGGCAGCTTTCTGAAAACCATGAAACTGCACAGTCTCTCACACCTCTTCATACATCACACGGCTAAGCACTATCTCACATTACATGATAATCACACGTATGTGGTCATCACGCATGACATAGAAACACTTCCCAATTAGGATCAAAAGAAAGACAACACCCTTCCAACCTCACACCCTACACGGTGTAGCATGCTACTCTTGTAGGCATGTGCTTCTTTGCCTAATATTGGAGTAGCAAGTGCAATATACATTTTACAATACAATAACCTTTTTCAGGTAAGAGCTCTTGGCTCCTGAAGAACCTCCAAACTCTAACAAGTGATATCCTCCTTGGAGAAAATGCAGCAATCTAAAGAACGCATGTGCCTTGCCAGTCTAGTACTGCTTCAATCCTTTATCGGGCCCAACACAAGCAAAGAAAATGGACCTCATCAAGCCCGGTTGCATTCTGAAAGGCACACACAACTGATGTAAAATGCTCCCCATGCTGTCCGTCGAGGTGCCACTATTCCCCGCACATCCACACATATCGCTCTACCTGTCGGCCTCTTGGCATAGTGACATAGGGGGCCTCATTTATGAGCCCTTGTGTCAGTTTTGCGCTTCCGGGGCGTAAAACATGGCTCCTGTTGCGCACTATTTACAAAGTGACGCATCTAAGCAGATGCGTCACTTTGTAAACCCCTACGCTACATTATACCTGCATCAGGTATAATGTATGCAGGGGGGTGTTCCCCCGCAAAAAGCCTCGTAAAAGTGACGCTGTTAAATCTACGAGATTTCACTGCGTCACTTCTAGGACGCTATTGCGTCAAATTTTTGACTGAGGCAGGCCCTTTCACATGGGGATTTCCCCATGTGAAAGGATGCATTGCTGGAGTTGCGTCACTTTTGTGACACACTCCAGCAATGAGTCACTTTTTCGCCATACAGATACGTCAGAAATACTGACGTATCTGTAACTCCTTGCAACATGATCCGTCATACAGTAAATATGACGCATCAGGTATATCGCAAGGAGTGCGCACTGAGAAGTGACGCATCGCTGCTTTCACGCAGCAATGCGTCAGTTCTCATAAATGAGGCCCAAGATATCTTAGACAGTGATCCCCTCAAAGCAGTGCTACAAGTGGGCAGGTACTGCCAGGTCTACCCTTCATTAATTTGAAAACGAGATCACCAGAACTTCTTAGCTGTGGTGCAATACTTTTAGTGGGAGAGTACTGGCAGCTCTCTGGAGCAAAACGATTCTCTGGAGTAGTGAGTACTTACACTTTATATTTTCATTCAAGCAATGAACTAAAGCGAATTAAGGACAAACCATCGTAGGTGATGGCTGAAGGTCTGCAAAGAGGGTGACCGCACTAAAGTCCACGGACGAACGTGGTCCCTCAAGAGGATTAACATCACTAAAAAGAGGGAGACATCCTTCAAACAATGGTGAGTTGACAGTGAGGCCTGCTGCTTCCCTGTCTTCAAGGCCTGAACTGCTTCCTCCTACAAGATTCATTGGCCTAAGGCACTGCAGTGCGGAGGGCAGCCCCTTGTCTGCCATCATTGTCCAAGTTTACCCAACGTGAGAGCCAAATCGGGTTATCATCCCCTATCTCTGCAAACTGCCCGGTGGTTTCCTGACACCTCCCAAATGTATAGTGGTGGGGCTTCTGAGGGAGCTACACATAGGCCCTTCTCAATTTGTGGGATCCCTGAGGGAACTCTACATGTGCTTGGTGGGCAGATCACTTCAGGCCTCTGATGTAACAGCCATGATATCGCAGTGTCACTATCTGCAGTGACTGTGAGAGTTGTCGGATTGGCCTTCTTCTTGCACAAATGGGTGATATTTTTCTCATGTGTGAGAACATAAACTTTAAAAGGTTTGCTATATGTGTACTTATAAGTGGCCCGTTGGCATCCTATTTTTAGGTGGAGCACCTACTTCCCCATAATGGCAATAATATGGCCTTCAGACAGGCTCCATGCTCTGGCCAGCACCCAGTCCTCTGTGTCGTAGGGCTGCCAACAATGCAGACAGTGCGAAAGTATTACCAATTATGGCCCTGCTTCACGCTTCTGGCCTACCCAAGAGCAACTGGACCAATGTGATCAGTGTGGGACTGATGTCATCATTTCGACCCCATTTATGGCTTTAATTCAGTTTTGTTGTGATGAGGACACATTATTTTCAGGGCTGCATCAGCTGGCTCATTGCCTGCACTGGAAGACTACCCTTGCCACCTCACGACAACCATGTGGCATCTATCCCAGGAGGCTTGTTTCTGGTCCAGGGAAGACCTGGTTTGGCAGTTCGGGCTGGACTTTTCCCATGAGGACTGATTTGCATATGGTTGGGTCTGAACTGGGGTGGCGAAGTGAGCTGAAGAACGATGATGTATTCAACCCAGATCTATGAATGGTGGTGTTTGAAAAGTTTCAGCGCTCCGTCCATCATCTCCTTCTGTTACCCTGAAACCGGTCCCAGGATGCTTGTTTCCGTCCAGAGAAGACCTGGCTTGGCAGTTCGGGATTGACTGTTTCCATGAGGAAGAGGGTAAAGACTGATTTGCATATGGCTAGGTCTGAACTGGGGTGGCGAAGTGAGCTAAAGAACGATGATGGATTCATCTCAGAACTGTGACTAGGGGTGGGTGTTTGAAAAGTTTCAGCGCTCTATCCATCATCTCTTTGTGTTTGCTTTATCTATCTAGGCTAGGCAGGAGGTAGACAAGAGTTTGCCCTAGTCCTTCTGAGGTTACAGTATCTCTGTACTCTCTGCATTGCGTCGTGAGCAGTGCAAGTGGTGAGTCCTGCCCACCCTGTGGCTGCAAGAAGAAGAGAAGACCTGAGATAGGCCAAGAAAAGGAGGTCTGCCTCATGCTACAAGGAGTTCTGTACAGACCTTGGCTGCACTGTCCCGGCCCTGCCTGTATGGTGGCAGCTTGCCCAGCAGAAGGCTCTGATTTCTGGTCCTGCCTAAGATAGCACTTGTGCTATCTTTTTAAAGACACACTGTTAGCTTACAGTGGGCCTAACGCCACCCATTGCTTAAGATAGGTTGGCTCTCATTTGCTTGTTTCTTATTTGTCCACTTATGTGAGCTTTCCTTCCTCTTCTGGTGTTTGTTCCTCCCCTGGAGCATTATTTGTATTATTCCACTGCTCCATTTTCAGGCTCTACTTTTTTGTTTTTAGTTAAGAACTCTTACATTATATTTTGTCATGCTGCACATCAGCATGTACTACTGTAGAGCAAAACTAAAAATAATTGACGAAAGCCAATAAAATAGATTTATTGGCGATGCCACTGCTTGTTGAATCAGTATCGTTATCTGTCACAGTGCCTTTCACCTTCCTAACCCCAACTCAGGCCAAGTCCGTCCCCCTCCAAGTCCTATCCTACAGAAGGAGCCGGAGGGAGTGAGATTCTGAAACACTGCTCAAGTATGTGAGTAAAAGGAAGAAAGTATTTTTTAACACAGCTTATGGTAAATAAATTCAATTCCTTGCAAAATAAAGCTTTGCAAGGAATCAGCAAGTGTCCTTGTACTGTATTGCATATATATATATATATATATATATCACTTTCTATACCCCTTGTGAGACTATTACAGAGCTCTGAAATTACTCAGTTTCATGCTTGCTTAGCTCATCCTGTCCTGTTTTTTTTGTTGTTTTTTTAACATATTATAAAATAAGGGCAGTCCCAGAATTAAAAAATTACATTCCTGGATTGGATGATCTACTGGACTCAGGGGTCATTGCCAACTGATGGTGGGCTCGCAGGACAGGTGCAAGCCGGATTTGCCGCGTTTTTACATTTTTGCAGGCTTCCAGGAGGGTCCCAATTGACTGACAGGCTATCGGTGGGGAGGGGAGGGGGGAGAGCGCCTGGGCAGTCGTGGGGGAAGCCAGGTGGGTTAAAAGGGAAGCTTTTCCCCTTCGCAACTTACATGGTTTCTTCCCTGCCTGGCTGCCCCCAATGACCGACGACAAGCGATCCCCACTGCGCCCAAGGATCAGCATCTTTCCGCCCTCCCATCTCCCTTGGATAGTTTCCTTTTGGTGGAGTTACGGAAGGATTCATGTTTGAACACAAAACAGGTGGACAACCTTGGCATCAGTGATGGAAGTGCAGGCGAATTCAAATTGGAATTAGGACGTCTTTTGGCTTACATCGGGGCTGGGGGTGCCATGGAGGTGTAGAGAAGGGCTCAGGACGCCCACGGCAGTGATTTTCAATAGTCTGTCATTGAACTCCGTTACATGGCCCAAGAGGATGGCGGGAGATGGCGACTGCACCAGGGGACCAAGGTAACCAGGCCATACCTTGGTCTCCCATGGATTTCCCATTGGGTGCCAGGGGGGGAATCTCTTTTGGGTAGGCTCTGTTATGGTTGTGTTTGGGGGTCCATACTTCATGCTGGCCCACGCTCCCTCTATGTTGAGGGGGCAGGTGAGATGCCTTGTGATATGAAAATACTGAAGTACCTGTGATAGGGGGATCACAGACCCCGAATCCTCTGGAATAGTCGATGCCATGGTGCCTGGGTGGTGGACAACCATGAATCCTTACGATATGTGGTCAGGAGATGGCATGTATTTGTTTACCTGTTAAATCATGTTGATGTAAATATTGTATATATGATGCAAGAATTCTGGAGAATTTGTTAATGTTGTGTTTATGAAGTTGTCATAAATACGACCTGAGAATTGTTATATTCTAAAATGCAGAAATGTCGTCAGCTTGTCTCTATCACTTTATGCATTCGAGTGACTTCCAACCTTGCGGGGGAGCTAGGGTGGCGTGGAACCCCATTTATGGGATCATTTTGGACAGGCTTGGGTCGGTCCCCCACCTGTCTCTCATGGAATTGAGAAACTCAAGAGCTCGGGCACAAAATAAGGGGTTTGAGCTGATAATGAACAGCACCTGCTACAACTAGAATCACAACATTGCTAGTATTTTTTTACCTGCATAAATTGTAATTTGGTGTAAAACCGGTGACTGCTTTAAACGGATGGTACGTACTCCCCCAGTATCATTTGAGAGAGGTGCTGGTACACTCGATTAAGAGAATTCAGTGCCAACGGAGAGGTACTGCTACTCTACCTTTCAAATGACAGAAGTTCTGTTACGCAGTATCTAGCCATTTAAAGCAGAAAGGCCAGTAAAAATATAGGTAGAAGAACGTTCACCTTGCAACACATTGTGAGAATGTCCCCACTTGTACATTTCTCTTTTTAATATTTAAAATACATTTAGTATTTTAGACACTGGAACTCCTTCATAGTTGTCTTCAATAGAAATTAGATTTGTAGTTTCATCTGTTCAATAAATTCTTATTGACAGTTGACATTGATTCCAAAACAAAAAATCAAAATTTGAGGGAAGAAATTAGATCTATGCTTTTAAATGTCCCCTAAACGCTATGTTTGGATTATTTTAGAGTTGCAAGTACGGGCTACACTTGGGCTGCTACCTGGTCTGCTTCATTTGGGATTATACTTCAGCAGCAATGGGCTTAGGATGGGTATCAAAATCTGGCAACACAGCTGATCATACATCCTCTATTTGTCCCCAAATACCCCGGGTGGTGAGGGATGTCCTATTTCATCCACCTGGGCCTGCCTTTAGTGCCGCAATGTATCTCTGGTGCTGAAGAGGGATTCTTGTAGCAGAGTTTGCCTCTACTGTCCCTGCCAAGCTGCTCATGTCCCCAAGTGTGCCCTCATTGTCCCTGAAGTTATCCTCCTAGAGGTGTAACGGATGCCCCCGCAGCCCCCATGGTGCGGGGTGGGGCCCACACCATTCACCTCAAAGGGGGCCCTACGGCTTGCCAGCTGCAAACAAATAAAACACTCAGAAGCAGCAAGAAAGTTAGGGAATGGGTAATAGGGCTCCCCTCACCTTAAAGTGTGGAGGTACCCTGAGGTTTTGTTACGCCACTGTTCCCTCCTGCTTCCCACTGTGCCTCTCCTTTCCATGAAAATGCACAAGTGCACCTGGATGTACCCCGCACCTGTCCTTGAAGAGGGATGGTGTACAAGCGTTCTCACATTATTGATAAAGAGCATCCTCTACGTGAGGAAGCGGTGTGGCGCCGCAGCCAGGGCGACAGACGCTGGATGCTGGGGATCACGGTTCGATCCCTGACTCCGGAAGCAGCGGTCTGCCCAGCACCATGCGACTCTGGGCAATAGCTCGCTTAATCTTTCCAACGGCCCCCCGCGCCGAGATACCCCTTCGGGGGTGATTTGTGTGCTATACAAGTACTGGATTTACATTTTACAGCTGCACTAAAGAGGTAACCCTGTACATGACTGTGCCGCACAGTACCTAAAGAGGCATCCCTTTACGTGAGTGTGGCCCATATGACCATGAAAGGGAATGTTTGAATGTGAGTGTCCCCTTAGAGTCCTTGAAGAGGCGCTCGTTTATCTGAGTGTGCCTGTTTCCTCGTTGCTTTTTACGAGACACAGTTTCAGCCGAGTGTGACCCCAATGCTGCTGAAGAGGCACTCCTTTATCTGAGTGTCTTCATAGAGCCGTTGGTGAGGCACTCCTTTATCTGAGTGCCCCTTCAGAGTCATTGAAGAGGCACTCCTTTATCTGAGTGCCTTTCAGAGTCCTTGAAGAGGCACTCCTTTATCTGAGTGCCTTTCAGAGTCCTTGAAGAGGCACTCCTTTATCTGAGTGCCTTTCAGAGTCCTTGAAGAGGCACTTCTTTATCTGAGTGTCCCTTTAGAGTCCATGGAAAGGTACTCCTTTATCTGAGTTTCCCTTCAGAGTCCATGGAAAGGCACTCCTTTATCTGAGTATCTTCCTAGAGTCCTTGAAGAGGCACTCCTTTATCTGAGTGTCCCTTAGAGTCCTTGAAGAGGCACTCCTTTATCTGAGTGTCCCTTAGAGTCCTTGAAGAGGCAGTCCTTTATCTGAGTGTCCCTTAGAGTCCTTGAAGAGGCAGTCCTTTATCTGAGTGTCCCTTAGAGTCCTTGAAAAGGCACTCCTTTATCTGAGTGTCTTCCTAGGGTCCTTGAAGAGGCACACCTTTACCCAAGTACCCATTTGGAGTCCTTGAAGAGGCACTCCTTTATCTGAGTGTCCCTTAGAGTCCTTGAAGTGGTATTCATTTTGTCTGAGTGCCCTTCAGAGTTCTTGAAGAGGCACTCCTTTATCTGAGTGTCTTCTGAGAGTCCTTGAAGAGGCACTCCTTTATCTGAGTGTCTTCTGAGAGTCCTCGAAGAGGCACTCCTTTATCTGAGTGTTCCGTTAGAGTCCTTGAAGAGACACTCCCTTATCTGAGTGTCCCATTAGAGTCCTTGAAGAGGCACTCCTTTATTTGAATGTGTCTGCTCCCTGTTGTTCCTTAAGGGACACACTTGAACCTGAGTGTGGCCCCAATGTTGGTGTACAGTACAGGTGTATGCCACACGCCACCTAGAGAGGCACTTATGCAACTAAGTGTGTTCCATCTGGCCCTAAACAGGCATTCAAGTACCCTACTTCCCAGGAACAGGCCTCATGTATGTGTGTGCCCCCCATGAAAAGGCACTCCTATACCCGAATTTGCTCCTACTCTCCGTGAACAAACACTGCAGTCCCTGAGTGAGAAGTAGACTGTCCCAGGACACTTGGGTAAGTAATGTGACCTTCATCTATGCAGAGTAAGGCACTTCTATTCCTTACTGTGCTTGCACTGGACTGAAGTGCCACACTTGTACTTGGGTATGCCACCGCTGTCACTAAAGAGGCACAAATGTACCTAGGTGTGTCCATGTTGCCAACTAAGAGATACTGTTGTAACTGAGTCTGCCACATGCCACTGAAGAAATATTCCTGTAGAGCTTTGGCTGTCTAGGAAAAGGCATACCACTACATAAGTTTGTCGCCACTACTCTCAAAGAGGTGCTTCTGTACCTGAGAGTTGCAAGTGGTCGCAAAGACATCAAGGAACTATAGGGCACCATGTTCAAAGAATGCATTAAATAACAAGCATTTACAATGCAATGGTTTCGCCTTTGGAAAAGTTAGAGTTATTGGCATTGTAAATGACAAAATTTGTATTTATGTGTTGGTTTTGAAAACAGATAAATAAATGGCATTGTCATTTACATTGCCATTAGCTTAATCTCTGCAGTCACTCTGCACTCTCTAGCACTCCCTACTCACTCTGCACTCTCTAGCACTCCCTAGAACTCCCTACTCACTCTGCACTCTCTAGCACTCCCTAGCACTCCCTACTCACTCTGCACTCTCTAGCACTCCCTAGCACTCCCTACTCACTCTGCACTCCCTATGCACTCTGCACTCCCTATGCACTCTGCACTCCCTATGCACTCTGCACTCCCTATGCACTCAGCACTCCCTATGCACTCCCTATGCACTCTGCACTCCCTATGCACTCTGCACTCCCTATGCACTCTGCACTCCCTATGCACTCCCTATGCACTCTGCACTCCCTATGCACTCTGCACTCCCTATGCACTCTGCACTCCCTATGCACTCTGCACTCCCTATGCACTCTGCACTCCCTATGCACTCTGCACTCTAGCACTCCCTAGCACTCCCTACTCACTCTGCACTCTGCACTCCCTACTCACTCTGACTCTGCATTTCCCATGCACTCTGCACTCTGCACTCCCTATGCACTCTGCACTCTGCACTCCCTATGCACCCTGCACTCCCTATGCACTCTGCACTCCCTATGCACTCTGCACTCCCTATGCACTCTGCACTCTGCACTCCCTATGCACTCTGCACTCTGCACTCCCTATGCACTCTGCACTCCCTATGCACTCTGCACTCCCTATGCACTCTGCACTCCCTATGCACTCTGCACTACATATGCACTCTGCACTCCCTATGCACTCTGCACTCCGCACTCTGCACTCCCTATGCACTCTGCACTCCCTATGCACTCTGCACTCCCTATGAACTCTGAACTCCCTATGCACTCTGAACTCCCTATGCACTCTGAACTCTGAACTCCCTATGCACTCTGCACTCTGAACTCCCTATGCACTCTGCACTCTGAACTCCCTATGCACTCTGCACTCTGAACTCCCTATGCACTCTGCACTCTGAACTCCCTATGCACTCTGCACTCCCTGTGCACTCTGCACTCCCTGTGCACTCTGCACTCCCTATGCACTCTGCACTCCCTATTCACTTCCTATGCACTCTGCACTCCCTATGCACTCTGCACTCCCTATGCACTCTGCACTCCCTATGCACTCCCTATGCACTCTGCACTCCCTATGCACTCTGCACTCCCTATGCACTCTGCACTCCCTATGCACTCTGCACTCCCTATGCACTCTGCACTCTGCACTCCCTATGCACTCTGCACTCCCTATGCACTCTGCACTCCCTATGCACCCTGCACTCCCTATGCACTCTGCACTCCCTATGCACTCTGCACTCCCTATGCACTCTGCACTCCCTATGCACTCTGCACTCTGAACTCCCTATGCACTCTGCACTCTCTATGCACTCTGCACTCTGAACTCCCTATGCAATCTGCACTCTGAACTCCCTATGCACTCTGCACTCTGCACTCCCTATGCACTCTGAACTCCCTATGCACTCTGCACTCCCTATGCACTCTGCACTCACTCTGCACTCCCTATGCACTCTGCACTCCCTATGCACTCTGCACTCCCTATGCACTCTGCACTCCCTATGCACTCTGCACTCCCTCTGCACTCCCTATGCACTCTGCACTCCCTATGCACTCTGCACTCTGCACTCCCTATGCACTCTGCACTCCCTATGCACTCTGCACTCCCTATGCACTCTGCACTCCCTATGCACTCTGCACTCCCTATGCACTCTGCACTCCCTATGCACTCCCTATGCACTCTGCACTCCCTATGCACTCTGCACTCCCTATGCACTCTGCACTCCCTATGCACCCTGCACTCCCTATGCACTCTGCACTCCCTATGCACTCTGCACTCCCTATGCATTCTGCACTCCCTATGCACTCTGCACTCTGCACTCTGCACTCTGCACTCCCTATGCACTCTGCACTCCCTATGCACTCTGCACTCTAGCACAGTCTTGTACATAGCACTGAGGCCAGTTATGAGGACCTCTGGGAGCAGCGTGTGGTGTTTCATTCTTGTAAGCAGTGCTGAAGCCGGTGAGGGGACCTCTAGCTAGGAGCAGCGTGTGGTGTAGCAGTTTTGTACATAGCGCTGGAACCGGTGAAGCGGGCCTCTAGGAGCAGTGTGTGGTGTTTCATTCTTGTACATAGTGCTTTAGTCAGTTATGTGGACCTCTAGGAGCAGCGTGTGGTGTTGTCGTCTTGTACATAGCTCTGAAGCCAGTTATGGGGACCTCTAGGAGCAGCATGTGGTGTTGCAGTCTTGTACATAGCGCTGGAGTCTTGTTCATAGCGCTGGTGACGGGACCTCTAGGAACAGCGTCTGGTGTAGCAGTCTTGTGCGCAGCACTGAAGCCGATCTTGGGGACCTCTAGGGGCAGCGTGTGGTGTTTCATTCTTGTATATAGCGCTGGAGTCTTGTTCATAGCGCTGGTGACGGGACCTCTAGGAACAGCGTCTGGTGTAGCAGTCTTGTGCGCAGCACTGAAGCCGATCTTGGGGACCTCTAGGGGCAGCGTGTGGTGTTTCATTCTTGTACATAGCGCTGAAGCCAGTTATGGGGACCTCTAGGGGCAGCGTGTGGTGTTTCATTCTTGTACATAGCGCTGGAGCCGGTGAAGGGGGCCTCGAGGAGCAGCGTATGGTGTTGCAGTCTTGTATGTAGCACTGGAGCCGGGGAGGGGACCTCTAGGAGCAGCGTGTGGTGTTTCATTCATGTACATAGCACTGAAGCCAGTTTTGGGGACCTCTAGGGGCAGCGTGTGGTGTTGCAGTCTTGTACACAGCGCTGAAGCCAGTTATGGGGACCTCTAGGAGCAGCGTGTGGGGTTTAATTCTTGTACATAGCGCTGAAGCCAGTTATGGGGGCCTCTAGGAGCAGCGTGTGGTGTTGCCGTCCTGTACATAGCGCTGAAGCCAGTTATGGGGACCTCTAGGAGCAGCGTGTGGGGTTTAATTCTTGTACATAGCGCTGAAGCCAGTTATGGGGACCTCTCGGAGCAGCGTGTGGTGTTTCATTCTTGTACACAGCGCTGAAGCAGGTGAGCTAGGCGCAGCGTGTGGTGTTTCATTCTTGCACATAGCACTGAAGCCAGTTATGGGGACCTCCAGGAGCAGCGTGTGGTGTTTCATTCTTGTACATAGCGCTGCAGCCGGTGAAGGAGGCCTCTAGTAGCAGTGTGTGGTGTTTCATTCTTGTAAATAGCTCAGAAGCCAGTTATGGCGACCTCTGGAAGCAGCAAGTGGTGTTGCAGTCTTGTATATAGCGCTGGAGCCAGGAAGGGGACCTTTAGGAGCAGTGTGTGGTGTTGCAGTCTTGTATATAGCGCTGAAGCTGGTGAGGGGACCTAGGAGCAGTGTGTGTTGTTGCAGTCTTGTACATAGCACTGGTGACGGGACCTCTAGGAGCCGCGTGTGTGTAGCAGTCTTGTACATAGCGCCGAAGCCAGTTATGGGGCCTCTAGGAGCAGCATGTGGTGTTGGAGTCTTGTATATAGCGCTGAAGCCAGTTATGGGGACCTCTTGGGGCAGCGTGTGGTGTTGCAGTCTTGTATATAGCGCCGGGGAGGGGACCTCTGGGAGCAGCGTGTGGTGTTTCATTCTTGTACATAGTGCAGAAGCCAGTTATGGGGACCTCTAGGGGCAGTGTGTGATGTTGCAGTCTTGTACATAGCACTGAAGCCAGTTATGGGGGTTCTAGGAGCAGCATGTGGTATTGATGTCCTGTACATAGCGCTGAAGCCAGTTATGGGGACCTCTAGGAGCAGCGTGTGGTGTTTCATTCTTGTGCACAGCGCCGAAGCCAGTTATGGGGACCTCTAGGAGCAGCGTGTAGTGTTGCAGTCTTGTACATAGCGCTGGAGCCCGTGAAGGGGGCCTCTATGAGCAGTGTGTGGTGTTTCAGTTGTGAGTGCCACCTCTTATTTTATGTCATTTCTTCAACTATTCTGTTTGTATCCTGTAACTTTGTAAATCTCCTCTAGTAACATACTTGGCTATATTGTAAAGCGCTCTGACATGGGTAAAGTCCGCGCTATATAAAATTGGATAAATAAATAATACACAGCGCTGGAGCCGGTGAGGGGACCTCTAGGAGAAGCGTGTGGTGTTGCAGTCCTGTGCATAGCGCTGGTGACGGGACCTCCAGGAGCAGCTTGTTGTGTAGCAGACTTGTACACTCAAAGCCAACATTGGGTAAAAGGGACCTCTAGGAGCAGTGTCCGGTGTTACTGCTGTGATCGGGACATATTCGCAGAGCGTTGTACTGCTGCCTCGCACACTTCTCTTGTGCTGGTGTGTGACCTCTAGTCACTACTGATGCAACTGCACCAAAGCGCCTAACTATTGGGCAATAAACATAACATTAAGAGAGTATAGTGAAATCCGGTTAACATGTTTGTATGGCCGGTTCAAATGCTGCGGGATGTGCCCCAGTGTTTTGTATTTATCAATGAGAAAGGATGCATTAAAGTGGTGTAGTGTGCACGGCGCTTGGAAATGTGAAAGGCATCGGCAATAACACAACCATTGTTTACAATGCATACTTAAAACACGCGAGCGCACGCGCGTGGAATGCATTGGAAATACAGGGCGCGCAAACACGCTCTGAGGCAGGCACACAAAAACAACACACGAACGCTAACTGGGCACAGAGCGCAGGCACGCTTACGGACACATTTTAAAAGTGCGCTTTAGCCAGAGTGGTTGGCGAGAGCCAACCACTCTGGCTAAAGGCACTTTTAAAATGACGAAAACATCATGGGACAAAAAAAATATATATACACGCCCACAGCCACATGACGTCAGAAAAGAGGCAGGATGAGAAAAACATCGGCGAAACGCCCACGAATCGCCTCGAACGATGACAGGCAGATCTCACTTCCAATGGCTAGCCTCCATTTTTGGAGGTAGCCAATGGGAGAGTGAGGCGGTGCCCAAGCCACAATACTCTAACAAAAGATTTCGACCTGTGCCGAAAAGCTGCGCGGCGCAGCTTTTCGCCAGGTCGAAACCTAAAAAGGGTTTCAATTGCGAATGTATCCGTATTTTCCGAACCGACATGTATTAATAGGTCAGTTTACAAAATACAGAAACACAGTGGGCAGTAATTCGACATACCTCATAAATATTTATGAGATTGGTTGGAAATTGTGATCCACTACGAGTGGCTACAAACACAGTAGCATGCTGGGATCAGCAGACCACCATGTCTGAGACTTACTTTTTTTCTTTTTTAATGTAGCTTTTTCTCTAGAAGGAAAACGGGACAACGTTTTTAAAAAAGAAGAAAATTAAAATATTTACAAACTTTTTTTACACCTACTGTAGAATTATTTTTTTTACCATTGACAAAGGGACCCCTTGGTGACCCCTTCCAGTTTGCAAACAAGTTACCTCCCTCTATGGGTGTGTGGTAAAATATTAATGCTTTGCGACTAGCAGTACATAATTTGTAAAATAATGAGTGCCGGTACCCAAAGCCTGTTGCCGATGTAAATACATTTTGGTGTGCTTGATGGTAAGGAGCATAGTCTTAAATCCACCTCCTGGCTCTTTAATCCACTATCAGACACTCCTTGCTCTTTTAACTCACTCTTGCAGGTTCCTGCTTTCTCCCTTTGTGATGATGTCCGTGTTTCTCTTCCTCTTTCGGCTTTGTATATTTCTCCCTCTCTTATTCTCGGGAAATGTCCGATAAGAAAAAATAAGTGCCCAAAAATGAATGCCAGTAGGCCCCACTGGCAACCACTGGCTCAGATTAAGCACTGCTAACTAGATTTTGGTTCCAAAACATGAATACATACCTTAATGAATTGGTATTTGGAAAGAATGCCCTTAAAACGCCCCTACCAAATAGCATTCCTTAATGCTTACTAAACCCATTTAAGGATATGGAGAACATTTTACAAACTGTTAAATGTGCTTAGTACATTTTAAAAATGTGTTTTAGTGGGCGCAACCATTCAGAATTACTGAATGTGAGGTTTTGTAATTATTAAAGCACTTTGTGCATGAAGCCCTTCTGTCGATGGGGAGGGGGTGGAGAAATGGAAAGTGCTGGGAGAAAAAAGGGTTTGTCGAAAAACTATGCACTACAACAATATTTAAAGAATATCAAAACAAACCCCAACAGTCTTTAAATACAAAGCATTCCAACTGTGAAAATGGTAGCAAAGAGGATTGGAAACATATAGCAGTAAAGTAAATGCAAAACAGTGGAAATCAGTTTCAGCTCTGGTTGACCTCCAGCTATGACTTTTACATCAATAAAAAGATATGTGATAGTTTGAGGTTATCACAATCCCAATAGGTAGATATAATGGCTGAGTTAGCTCTGAAAAAGTGCACAAATACGTAATTCACGTATTGACTATGGGAAAAAGACATTTTGAAATCAATTAAACATTATCATGTTTATGAATTTGTAAAAAGGAAGAAAAAACGAGGTTGTAACTTAAAGAGCAAAGTATGTATTGTAACCTAAGGGAAATGTTGGGTATAGTCTGGACTGAAGCTGTTTTTAAAAGTGTGCACATGTATTACGTTTCCATATAATCTTTCTTGGATATAAAACAAATTGTTTTTTGTATGATGTTTTCGTGGACACTGGAATTCATATGTGTTGATTTAGAACATCACCAAGAAAAAATTGAATGTATATGGCAGGTAGATTCCTGCTTATCTTTGGTGGAGAAGCACAAGGCCACAGATAACTGAAAAAATCTGAATTCTTCTTCTTTACTCTTAGTAAGCATGATGCTGTGTAATATTTTAGCATTCATGCAATACAGTGCTGCAAAATTCCCTGCAGGGTTGCGCTGCACTCACCAACTTTTTGTTAAAGCCGGGCCTTAGTGACCACAGGCTGGAAATAGAGACTGGGTGACACAGCTGAAACCCGAAGCCAACAATTGTGCATGCAGGGGGCTAACCAACTGATGTTTGTTTTGGACCCTGGTGAAGACTGTGGATATCTGATACATAATATGTGCCGAAATGTCAACTAACTCTATGTTTACACTGAACTCTTTGACCCCCACAGGATCTGGAACACAGTGTGCTATTCGTAACATGGCTCATGGATAAGTTGGTTCTCAGTTAAACCATTTTTGACGTGTATCATAGGTCCATTCGCCTTGTAATTTAATGTATTTGTACACGTGAGAGCTGCACCCACCCCTTGCAGCAACTTTTAATAATGTACCTGCCTTACAATAGAATTCCTCGATATATAAACTAACGTCATTGTGTTATGGTCAGTTCATTGTTTGCATGGAAGAGACATGGCCTATAAGATAACATTCTGACATGAGAACCTGGTGACATGGTTCAAATAGGCACTGAATTGAACATGGTGTGATTCCTGGCAAGTTACTTAATCTCCATCTGCTTAAAAATGGAAATATATCAAATACAATTATGGAATTGTAAGATGCGAATCCCTGCTTGATCTACATGGTCTTGTTTCAACTCCCTACACTCCATTCTATTGTGCAACACTGCACTGTCCCATTACTAAGCTCATGCCATCTAAAACACCAGTACATTCATATAGTCATACTTCGACAGTAAAGATATATAACTCCTTGCACTACCGGTCGCCCTAAAAGAGTATCATGCATGTCTTGCATCCAGATTTTATCTCAACTGCACAAACGTAAGCCCTTCTGTCCAGGTTTCACCATTTGAATAGCACAATTCTGCCATTTGTTCGACACAATTATAATTTTGGAGTCAGCATTTACTTATTTTACTTGCAACTCAACTGTGTAGCGCCCAGAAGCAATTGGTGAGGCCTCCTAGCACTATAGGCAGTGTAGATTGTGCGTTTTCGCATGACTCGTATTGCTGGTTTGCCTCGGCGTGTGGTGCCTTCTGACGATAATAACACATGTCTGGCATTCTAATGTATTGTGCCGTGCGTCCTCTTGATTGGACGCCGGTACACCCCAGTGTGCGCGCTCTTTAAAAATACACATTACGTGCGTCAAAAGTCACGCGTGCGCGAGCCTGGCCTTGATTATCTCAGAAGAGATGTTAACGGAACCAATCAAGCGTCCCAGTCACTGCCATCAAGAGGGCCGCTACTGTGCACAGTTTGCCCTTCAGTGCCCTCCAAGGAGAGCAAACTGCTCGCGCGCCATTCCCTCACTGCTGTCGCGTCAGGGCCCACGCAGCATCCTGCAGGATCCCACAGCAGACACACCTGAACCAATCTCTGTCGGATATACAACCAGTGCCCCTGCACCGATCCCTACCGGAACTACAGCCAGCGCCCCCAGTCCCTGCAGAATCTACAGCCAGTGCCCCCTATCCCTGCAGAATCTACAGCCAGCGCCCCCTATCCCTGCAGAATCTACAGCCAGCGCCCCCAGTCCCTGCAGAATCTACAGCCAGTGCCCCCTATCCCTGCAGAATCTACAGCCAGCGCCCCCTATCCCTGCAGAATCTACAGCCAGCGCCCCCAGTCCCTGCAGAATCTACAGCCAGTGCCCCCTATCCCTGCAGAATCTACAGCCAGCGCCCCCTATCCCTGCAGAATCTACAGCCAGCGCCCCCAGTCCCTGCAGAATCTACAGCCAGTGCCCCCTATCCCTGCAGAATCTACAGCCAGCGCCCCCTATCCCTGCAGAATCTACAGCCAGCGCCCCCAGTCCCTGCAGAATCTACAGCCAGTGCCCCCTATCCCTACAGAATCTACAGCCAGCGCCCCTGCACCACTTCCAGTAGGACCCAAAGCCGTCACCCCTGCACCACTCCCAGTAGGACCCAAAGCCGGTGCCCCTGCACGTCCCCCAGTAAGACCCAAAGTCGGCACCCCTGCACCAATCCCTGCCGGAACAACAGCCAGTGGCCCCAATCCCTGCAGAATCTACAGCCAGCGCCCCTGCACCACTCCCAGTAGGACCCAAAGCCGGCGCCTCTGCAACACCCCCAGTAAGTCCCAATGCCGGCGCCCTAGCACCACTCCCAGTAGGACCTAAAGCCGGCACCCCTACACATCCCCCAGTAAGACCCAAAGTCGGTGCCCCTGCACAATTTCTTTCAGGAACCACAGCTAGGGATTCTCCACCATATCTACAAGACACCCAGGACAAGGACTCCAGGCCATATTGCACACTCCAGGTGAGAAAGCAAAAGACACACAATTGATGAACGGAATGCAGAACAAATCAAAACATTCACCCCCAGTCAAGAGATCTGGGTTAAATCCATCATTATTTTGCTCACCATGCCACCCCAGTTTCAACCCTGCAATATGCAAATCAGTCTTGACCCTGTGCCTCATGGGAACAGTCCAGCCCGAACTGCCAAGCCAGGTCATCCCTGGACCGGAAAAAAGCATCCTAGGACCGGTTTCGGGGTTTCACCCCTCATCAGCCCGGATAGCTTGAATCCAGTGGCACAGTGAGCCGATTAGGACGGGTATGCCCAGACATGGGTCCCGTGCCCTCCATGCCACTGGAGTCTAGCTATCCTGGCTGATGAAGGGTGAAACCCCAAAACCGGTCCTAGGATGCTTGTTTCCAGTTCAGGGAGGACTGGCCGGGCCGTTCGGCTAGACTGTTCCCATTGGGCGCAGGATCAAGACTGATTTGCATATGGCTTGGTTCAAACTGGAATGGCAGGGTGAGCAAAAAACGATGGATTTAGGCCCAAATCTCTGTACTGGGGTGAATGTATGACATTGTTCTGCATTCTGTCCATCAATTGTTTCTTTTGCATTTGTCACCCCAAGTGGTACGGGTATGCCCAGACGTGTGTCCCGTGCTCTCCATGCCACTGGAGTCAAACTATCCTGACTGATGAGGGCTGAAAGCCCGAAACTGTTCCTAAGATGTTTGTTCCCATCCAGGGAGGACCTGGCCAGGCAGTTTGGCTGGACTGTTCCCATTGGGCGCAGGATCAAGACTGATTTGCATGTGGCTTGGTTCAAACTGGAACAGCATGGGGAGCAAAAACAATGATGGATTTAGGCCCAGATCACTGTACTGGGGTGAATGTATGACATTGTTCTGCATTCTGTCCATCAACTGTTGTTTTTGCATATTGTACACTCCGGAAGTATTCCCTGCAGGGTTCTAAGACATCACTTCTCCGTCCTAAGACAGGACTTCTCCGTCTTCCCCAACGTGACCCCATAGCGAGGCCACTGCACCATTCAGTGTAAGACCCCACAGGCAAAGAGCCTCTGCACCTTTCCCTGCAAGGCCCCACAGCCAATGTCCCTGCACCATTCCCTACATGATGCCGCAACCAGCGCCTCTGCACCATTCCCTGCAGACCCCACATCCAACGTGCCTGCACCATTCTGTGCATGACTCAGCAGCCAGAGCACCTGCATGATTCTAAGATGCCACCGCTAGTAGCTTCTGCATCAGTCACTGCAGACTCCACAGCCAGCATCCCTGCATGACTCAGTAACCAGCGCCCCTACATCATTCTAAGACCCCAGATCCAGCGCCTTTGTACCATTCCCAACAAGACCCCACATCCAGTTCCCCCGCATCATTCATTGCAGGACCCCAAAGCCAACGTCCCTGCATGACTCAGCAGCCAGCGCCTCTGCATCATTCTATGACCCCACAGCTAGTAGCTTCTGTATTATTCCCTGCAGACCCCACAGCCAACGTCCCTGCACCATTCTGTGCATGACTCAGCAGCCAGCGCCTCTGCACCATTCTCTGCAGACCCCACAGCCAACGTCACTGCATGACTCAGCAGCCAGTGCCTCTGCATCATTCTATGACCCCACAGCTAGTAGCTTCTGTATTATTCCCTGCAGACCCCACAGCCAACGTCCCTGCACCATTCCATGCATGACTCAGCAGCCAGCGCACCTGCACCATTCTCTGCAGACCCCACAGCCAACGTCCCTGCATGACTCAGCAGTCAGCGCCCCTGCACCATTCCCTGCAGACCCCACAGCCAACGTCCCTGCACCATTCCATGCATGACTCAGCAGCCAGCGCACCTGCACCATTCTCTGCAGACCCCACAGCCAACGTCCCTGCATGACTCAGCAGTCAGCGCCCCTGCATCATTCCCTGCAGACCCCACAGCCAACGTCCCTGCACCATTCCATGCATGACTCAGCAGCCAGCGCACCTGCACCATTCCCTGCAGACCCCACAGCCAACGTCCCTGCATGACTCAGCAGTCAGCGCCCCTGCACCATTCCCTGCAGACCCCACAGCCAACGTCCCTGCACCATTCCATGCATGACTCAGCAGCCAGCGCACCTGCACCATTCTCTGCAGACCCCACAGCCAACGTCCCTGCATGACTCAGCAGTCAGCGCCCCTGCATCATTCCCTGCAGACCCCACAGCCAACGTCCCTGCACCATTCCATGCATGACTCAGCAGCCAGCGCCCCTGCACCATTCCCTGCAGACCCCACAGCCAACGGCACTGCATGACTCAGCAGTCAGCACCTCTGCATCATTCATTGCTGGATCCCATACCCAGGGCTCTTGCACCATTCCCCACAGGACCCCTGCACCCAGAGTTGTTGGATTAGGGCCTAAAATAATCCTTATCCACGGTTTTTATCTGCAACCGGCCCTGCAGTTCCCTCACAGGCAGTGGCTGCACACCGCTCCCAGCAAACTCATTGCTACCGGCGACTCCGTGACATTCACTACATGACATCTACTAAGAGCGTTCCTACAACACGCATCCTCAGTTCCGCCTGCACTGATTCTACGTCTCACACAGCTCGAGTACACCATGCCCTGCCCCTGCGGCGCACTCGGAGGCCGCTCTCATGCATCAGCCCTCACAGCTCTCAAACACAGCACTCTTATAACTCCGACAGCAGCTAGCGCCAACCTAACACTCCTACATCATCCCCTACAGCTCTCCGAAGAGAAGACAGCACGGTGGAATCACTCCCAACAGCACCCACAGCACTCCATGCCATGTTCAAGTGCTCTTGAAAGACAGCACTCTGTACAGATCCCCTACAGCTCTCTACAGGCAGCAGGGTGGCATGGATAACCACAGCACTGCTACATCAATCTCCACAGCTCCTGAAAGAAAGACAGCTCACTAGTGTCAACCACTACAGCTCTCTACAGGCAGCAGGGTGGCATGGATAACCACAGCACTGCTACGACATTCTCTACAGCTCCTCAAAGAAAGACAGCTCACTGGTGTCAACCACTACAGCTCTCTACAGGCAGCAGGGTGGCATGAATAACCACAGCACTGCTACGACATTCTCTACAGCTCCTCAAAGAAAGACAGCTCACTGGTGTCAACCACTACAGCTCTCTACAGGCAGCAGGGCGGCTTGAATAACCACAGCACTGCTACGACATTCTCTACAGCTCCTCAAAGAAAGACAGCTCACTGGTGTCAACCACTACAGCTCTCTACAGGCAGCAGGGTGGCATGGATAACCACAGCACTGCTACGTCAATCTCTACAGCTCCTCAAAGAAAGATAGCTCACTGGTGTCAACCACTACAGCTCTCTACAGGCAGCAGGGTGGCATGAATAACCACAGCACTGCTACATCAATCTCTACAGCTCCTCAAAGAAAGACAGCTCACTGGTGTCAACCAGTACAGCTCTCTACAGGCAGCACGGCGGCATGGATAACCACAGCACTGCTACGTCAATCTCTACAGCTCCTCAAAGAAAGACAGCTCACTGGTGTCAACCAGTACAGCTCTCTACAGGCAGCAGGGCGGCTTGAATAACCACAGCACTGCTACGACATTCTCTACAGCTCCTCAAAGAAAGACAGCTCACTGGTGTCAACCACTACAGCTCTCTACAGGCAGCAGGGCGGCTTGAATAACCACAGCACTGCTACGACATTCTCTACAGCTCCTCAAAGAAAGACAGCTCACTGGTGTCAACCACTACAGCTCTTTACAGGCAGCAGGGTGGCATGAATAACCACAGCACTGCTACGTCAATCTCTACAGCTCCTCAAAGAAAGACAGCTCACTGGTGTCAACCACTACAGCTCTCTACAGGCAGCAGGGTGGCATGAATAACCACAGCACTGCTACGTCAATCTCTACAGCTCCTCAAAGAAAGACAGCTCACTGGTGTCAACCACTACAGCTCTCTACAGGCAGCAGGGTGGCATGAATAACCACAGCACTGCTACATCAATCTCTACAGCTCCTCAAAGAAAGACAGCTCACTGGTGTCAACCAGTACAGCTCTCTACAGGCAGCACGGCGGCATGGATAACCACAGCACTGCTACGTCAATCTCTACAGCTCCTCAAAGAAAGATAGCTCACTGGTGTCATCCACTACATCTCTCTACAGGCCGCAGGGTGCCATGAATAACCACAGCACTGCTACATCAATCTCTGCAGCGCCTCAAAGAAAGACAGCTCACTGGTGTCAACCAGTACAGCTCTCTACAGGCAGCAGGGTGGCATGAATAACCACAGCACTGCTACATCAATCTCTACAGCTCCTCAAAGAAAGATAGCTCACTGGTGTCATCCACTACATCTCTCTACAGGCCGCAGGGTGCCATGAATAACCACAGCACTGCTACATCAATCTCTGCAGCGCCTCAAAGAAAGACAGCTCACTGGTGTCAACCACTACAGCTCTCTACAGGCAGCAGGGTGGCATGAATAACCACAGCACTGCTACGACATTCTCTACAGCTCCTCAAAGAAAGACAGCTCACTGGTGTCAACCACTACAGCTCTCTACAGGCAGCAGGGCGGCTTGAATAACCACAGCACTGCTACGACATTCTCTACAGCTCCTCAAAGAAAGACAGCTCACTGGTGTCAACCACTACAGCTCTCTACAGGCAGCAGGGTGGCATGGATAACCACAGCACTGCTACGTCAATCTCTACAGCTCCTCAAAGAAAGATAGCTCACTGGTGTCAACCACTACAGCTCTCTACAGGCATCAGGGTGGCATGAATAACCACAGCACTGCTACATCAATCTCTACAGCTCCTCAAAGAAAGACAGCTCACTGGTGTCAACCAGTACAGCTCTCTACAGGCAGCACGGCGGCATGGATAACCACAGCACTGCTACGTCAATCTCTACAGCTCCTCAAAGAAAGACAGCTCACTGGTGTCAACCAGTACAGCTCTCTACAGGCAGCAGGGCGGCTTGAATAACCACAGCACTGCTACGACATTCTCTACAGCTCCTCAAAGAAAGACAGCTCACTGGTGTCAACCACTACAGCTCTCTACAGGCAGCAGGGCGGCTTGAATAACCACAGCACTGCTACGACATTCTCTACAGCTCCTCAAAGAAAGACAGCTCACTGGTGTCAACCACTACAGCTCTTTACAGGCAGCAGGGTGGCATGAATAACCACAGCACTGCTACGTCAATCTCTACAGCTCCTCAAAGAAAGACAGCTCACTGGTGTCAACCACTACAGCTCTCTACAGGCAGCAGGGTGGCATGAATAACCACAGCACTGCTACGTCAATCTCTACAGCTCCTCAAAGAAAGACAGCTCACTGGTGTCAACCACTACAGCTCTCTACAGGCAGCAGGGTGGCATGAATAACCACAGCACTGCTACATCAATCTCTACAGCTCCTCAAAGAAAGACAGCTCACTGGTGTCAACCAGTACAGCTCTCTACAGGCAGCACGGCGGCATGGATAACCACAGCACTGCTACGTCAATCTCTACAGCTCCTCAAAGAAAGATAGCTCACTGGTGTCATCTACTACATCTCTCTACAGGCCGCAGGGTGCCATGAATAACCACAGCACTGCTACATCAATCTCTGCAGCGCCTCAAAGAAAGACAGCTCACTGGTGTCAACCAGTACAGCTCTCTACAGGCAGCAGGGTGGCATGAATAACCACAGCACTGCTACATCAATCTCTACAGCTCCTCAAAGAAAGATAGCTCACTGGTGTCATCCACTACATCTCTCTACAGGCCGCAGGGTGCCATGAATAACCACAGCACTGCTACATCAATCTCTGCAGCGCCTCAAAGAAAGACAGCTCACTGGTGTCAACCAGTACAGCTCTCTACAGGCAGCACGGCGGCATGGATAACCACAGCACTGCTACATCAATCTCTACAGCGCCTCAAAGAAAGTCATCTCTCTGACCTCATCCACTACAGCTCTCTACAGGCAGCGCAGCGGCATGAATAACAACAGCACTCCGACGTCATTCGCTACAGCTCCTCAAAGAAAGACAGCACTCCGGCGTTATTCCCTACATCTCCCCTAAGAGGCACTATCACGTTATACCGTACAGCGTTCCAAAGACAGCACTCCAGCGTTATTCTCTACGTTTCACTGCGTCATTAAGCACAGCTCACCAGTCTCCACGTGCGCGCCATTCCTTATAGCATCGGGCCTGGCGCTTCGGACCCATTCCACATGGGCACGCCACAGCTGGTGCTACCGCACAATTACGCATTCACTGACAATCACGACTCCAGCACCGACCCCACGCACCCAGTATCGCCAACAGCGCCACCGAGTTGTGTGCCAACCACCTGACGCATCCCATGAACTCTAGTCTAGGGATTCTGAAGGAGGGCAAAACTCGCCAGTGAACCCCGAAGGCTTCTTCCTGCCCCCCCGTCCCCCCAAAAAAAAGGTCCCAGAGAGAGAAGGGTAATTTTATGACCTCTATTGGATTGATTTCAGGCTTCTAGGATGTTCAGATGAGAGAAACTTACCTCGACATATGAGGGGCCCATTCTTTGGCCTCAAATAGGCCCCCCAAGGAGAGAGAGGAGAGAAAGACTCACCTGTGTAGCAATAGAGGAGCGCTGGGCACCGGCATAGCCACAGTGTTATGGTTCCTACTATAAGGAAGCACAATGGTCTCCTAGTTTCTGTCTGAATTATAAAATACAGCAATAATCGGGGTTCGATGGACCCTCATGCCTCTGGGCCTTGGTGCCACTGCACCTGCTCCACCATTGAAAGCTACACCTCCGGAAGTTCCCAAAGAGGTCAAACGTTTCAGGTGAACCCCAGTGGTTCGTTTTAGGACCTCTTGTCTTTTTAGATGAGAAAGAAACTTAGCCACCAACCCCAGGGGCTCGTTCCGGGTGGTCTGCAAGTTTCTTATACATACTTACCTTTCCTTCCAAGCACTGTCGAAGTTTCCAAATAAGACAACACTTTGCCTGCGAACCCAATTGAGCCTAGTGGGGGCGAACAGGCATTTCCAAATGAAGACACGCAAACTTGCCTGGAAACCCAAGGGCCTCAGTGCGGGGCCTCCGGAAGTTCCCAAAGTCATCGCCAAAAATGCCAAGGGTCTTCTCCATGTACTGATCCCGGGGTGGCAGCGAGGAGGAGGAAGACGAGGACGAGCTCTGCTTGAAGCTGTGCTCCTTTCGGAAGGCAGAGGTGGATTTCAGGCTCATTGACGAAGGAGGGCTTGGAAGAGATTGGTGAAAAAATGAGGTCTAACCAAACCGTGGCGGCCGCGATGACTCCGTGAGGTGCCTCTGAGCCGGAGCGGTTCCAGGTGGCTGGGCTGCCTCGCTGTGCTCTTATAGCCGAGTGAATAAAACACGGGCCCGGGCAGCTGTTGGGTTTATAAGGCCTCGCCGGGCAGACATCCAGCCTCTTCTATATTTAGGAGGCCGCTGCATCTCTCAGGCAGCTGTGGAAAGTTTTTGTGATGAGAGGTTACCGGGCGCCCCGAACCGACGCAGGGTGGGGGCTGTGATCTCACGCCGAGACCGACGCCAGGCCAGGCTGCGTCTGTGTGAGGCCACGGGCAGCAGGCCTGCCGCCAGGCTCGGCCCCCGCTCCCGGAGCACCGGAGAGAGGAAACTATTTTAAAAGCGTTTGTTCCCGTGAGGTGACCCCGAGCAGTGGCGTAATGAAACGTGAGGGCCCCCCTGCAAATTACATGCAGCCCCCCCTTCCAGACCCAGTCTGAAGCTCTCAGGCCAGGGTCCTGCGGGATGGGACCCCGGAGGTGGGAGGCCTCCCGCATCGCGGGGGGCTGTCGGTGCTTTGTTAGGCCTGTGGACCCGAGGACGCCAATGGAAAAACAAGTTTTTCATTGGGCTCCCCAACCCTGATGCCTAAGGCCCCGGCCCCTCGTTTTTCTACTAATGAGGGGGCCTGAAACGAGATTTTTTATTTTTTTTTATTTATTTATTTAATGCATTTATATAAAGCGCGTACTTTACCCGAAGGTGTCAGAGCACTGTACAATAGAACCAGTTACGTTACATGAGAGAACTGTTGCAGGAATAGAACAAACAAAAATAGCATGAACAGACTGTACAAGCAAAAGTAAGAATAAATATGACAAATTTTACAATGACTAAAGAACTTCCTGGCGAACAATAGCAGGCCGTAGAATTAAAACAACGCAGGCAAAAGGAACACAATTTCAAACGCAGCAAGCACAGGATGTATAAGCAACAATATAAACATATGTGACAAATTTACAATGACTAAAGAACTTCCTGGCAGGGTCTGAGAAGGAGGGAATTAGTTCTGAAAGTGTCTTTGGAATAAAAGAGATTTGAGGTCCGCTTTGAAGATCTGGATGGAGGTGATGGCACGGAGCGAAGGAGGAAGCGAGTTCCAGGTTCTCACCGCATTACCTGAGAACGATTGTGCCAACAGTTTTTCTCTTTTGAAGGAGGGGGGTTCAAGAAGGCACTTTTCCACATTCCGAGAAGGTCTTGAGCCTCCAGACGGTCTGAGTTTATTCGCCAGATAGCGAGGGGAGGAAGAGCGCAAAGCTTTGTTAGGCGCGCTGGAACATTGTGACCATAGTAATTTCAATGCGAACAATCAAAACAGTGCTCCAAGAGTAGGGATGTCAACCCACATCCCCAAGTAAACATCAAATAGAACAACATTTCTGAGCACATGCAATCTTTAGTCCAAATCAAAGTACTCCAGAAGTCTTCAGAATCTTCCAATCTTGTCTTTTAATCAGATAGTATATTTCACACCAGCCTCGAACCTGCCACCAGCCTTGAACTAGCCAACACGTGTTTCGTCTTCCGGTGTCACCCTACGACTCCATCAGGGCTGTTTGTTCTTTCACGTAGTGTGTCTCTGACTCATATGTATCATATCCTTATTATTTATAATCAATGTGTCACTATCAGTTGTGGTTTATAGGGGTCTAAGTATCCAAGGAGTCAGACGCCTGGCTTCGATCGACTGACACGGACCCATACTCCGTGCTGAGGAATTGTAAACGCTGGCCCACACTCGGTAGGTGGCAACCAGATTCCTTGGATACTTAGACACCTAGAAACCACAACTGATAGTGATACATTGATTATAAATAATAAGGTGTGAAATATGCAATCTGATTAAAAACACAAGATTTAAAGAACCTGAAGACTTCTGGAGTACTTTCATTTGGACTAAAGATTGCATTTGCTCAGAACTTTTGCTCTATTTGATGTTTCACATACATGTCAATAGCTGCCTCGTTTTCATTGTGGTCTTGTATGAAATTTCTATGTTTTTAGGTTATGTGTAACATTTCATAGTACGTGCACAACGTGCCACTTTGGGCCTCCTTCTAACACCGCCTCACTCCAACCGCTTTGCTGAATGCTCAAGAAAAAATGAATGTCATGGTTTTCCAAGGCGTAGCCTTTTATTTACATCACACAAGGTTATTCAAAAGCTAAGGCGAGAAAGAGAAGTATTCTTAGTATTCTTGCATTAGTTTACAAAACAAACATTCATAGTCATCAAAGGCTGTAAGGAAGATGAGCGCATCATTAAAATATCACCTCCCCATTCTAGGTGCATCCAGCCCATCTTGTTGTGACATCGCTGCACGCATTGTGCCAGAAGGCCCCAACGTGCCCATCCCATTCCTGGCTCCATCCAGGACACCCATGCAAAACCCTGCTGCCCTCTCAATGAGGCCTGGCCATGAAGATCATTGCACCACTTAATAATAACAAAAACGGATTTGTAAAGGGCATGGTTATACCCAAACAGTGTGTCCCCGCGCTGAAATCTAGACCAATGTGGAAAAGAAAGCACAAGAATCAAGTGGAATAGAGGAGTTTAGCAAGAATTGAGATTCTGGGCACCGCATAGCGCACCGGCCCGCTAGGGTACCCGAACATAGGCAGTATCCCCAAAGTTTTGGTCAATCCAGACATTGCGGGTTAGGGCAGGAGAGTCCAGGACCACCAGCAGGTCAGTCCAGCCCCCACTGCCTGACCGGTGTACACACACATCATACCCCCTCATTGGGTCAGTCCAGTCTCAGAATCTCTATTCTTGTGTATACCCGTTTGTTATTATCTGCCTGGGACCTGCCACAGGGTGAGAAGCTTACTGCCGCACTCCTCCTCCCCCCCAAATGATGTTGCCTGAGCTCTGCACCTGCCCCGAGTATCGTCTGGATAAAAAGCTCTTGAGCCCTGACAGACAAGTGAACGCCGTCATGGTGAAACTGTTCCACTCTCCATAGCTGGAGCAAATTATGCCGAATCGTGCCCATGGTGGAACCTGCCAAGATCCTTTGGACTGATTGATTCAGTTTTTTCACTGACTCATTCATGGCTTTTACTGGTGCACCCCTGCCCCAGACTGACCGTGAAATGACCTTCAACCACAGTATCGAGTTTGCAGGTAAAAGGTTTCTGATCCTAGATATAGTGGAGAATAAGGCTTCTCTCATTCCCCGCCTACCTAATGGGATCATATCATCCCCCCCCGCATGAAAGATCAAAACAACTGGTGTGTGGAGTCCGCTTCTCCCCAAGGCCTACCTAAGATGCCCAAAGATGCTCACTGGGTCCTGCAATCTAAGCCCCCCAATACCCACCCTGTGGTGCATAAATCTTGCATTCAACTGGGCCTTTTCAAGGCTGGAACCGCAAAATTCCTGAGCTGTTCTGCTAATAAGGGAATGCCCACACCATAACAACCAAGTGCATCTACCTGCTCTCTTGTCCCTGTGACATGAGGTATATAGGCATGACAATGAGACAGGTGAGACTAAGAATAACTGAACATAAGAGCAATGTCAGATGCTTGAAGACCACTACTAAGCTGTAAGCACACTGCAGGGAGCTCGAACACACAGCAGACAGCCTTAGGTGACTGGTGCTTGAGGCACTTCAGAGCATCACACAGAAAGCACTGTTTAGGATTGAACAGAGATGGGTGCATCGCCTTAACACAGACAACGCTGGTCTGAATGATAATATACCTTGGGCTACACTTAACAACAATTAGTGCCCATACTTCTGAGGCTTTCCCTTTACCTGCCACCCCTTACCCTTATTTAGACTGCCCCAAAACCAATACTGCCCACCGTTTCAGTGTAGAGGGCCACCTCCTTGCTAGACTGTGCTGGTTGCTGCCACAAAAGGGTTCCATTGAAATGATCTAAGAAGCCCTTCCATATGACCAAGTCTCTGACTTCTGCAGACAGCCTAGTGAGGTGATGCTTTGCCTGCAGGCCAGACATCGCCCTAGCAATATTCTTTGAAAAGGCCCATTTCATGAGAATCACTCTCAGGACGAAGTTCAACTGTCCGAAGACCTGCAACTGGTGCAAAGAGACCTTCCTGGCTGCTAGACATGGTTTAACTGAGTCCATGAAAACATTGAACATCTCACCGTGCACAGTCCTTGGTCTAAGCCATCGTTAACGGCCGACCTGGTAGGGTAGGACAGATTGTTAATCAAGCAGAATTTTTCAAGTTCTTTCTTAGGGACAAGACCCAGAGGTGAGCACACCAGAGAAGAGCATGGGGGAGACTTGAACGGTCCTGCAACTCTCTCTGCGCCCACCTCCTTCATCATCTTCTCTCGCACCACCACAGGCTGTTGCAGCACTGACAACTGGTTCTTGGGGAGAACCAGGGTAGGAAAGACGTGGAGGGGAGTGGAAGGGGTTGCAGAACCCATCCCTAAATCGTAGTACAGCATATGCACATCTTGCCCATTATTATGCTTGCTGAGGAGGTGAGTAAGTATGTGGAAGCAAATGGGTGTTGATACTTTGTTAGGGTTTTGTCAAACGGAAAGGGCTGCACAGGTTTTGCTGATGACTGGGACATGTTGAACTTGGCATGCCAAATGTTAATTTCCCCCTGGTCTCAAGCAATCTCTGGCCTAACTGCATTCATCTTTCTAAACTTAACATCATATTGCAGCCAGGCAGAACCTTGGAACTCAGAGGCCGCCCCATGTATCAGGGACATATAACCAAATAATTGGGACACCAGTGCTGGGTACTTCTCAGTCAGAATTGCCACATAAATTGAGAACCTCTGTCACTCAGTTTTTTAGGGACCATTCCACTCATACCATCTTAGGCTTCTGCTCACTCTCCTTCCCCACCTAGCCTTGCCTGGGACCACCCACCCATTAAGTAAAAATATCGATAAATTTACTTTTACAAATCTTCTCTTTTGTGTCTGCAGGGACATACCATGCAATTGCTGAAGGGGGGGGGGGGGTAAAAAACAGAGAAGCAGACCCAAAAATCATGGGGCTGACTGCAGGCAGAGACTGTACTGTACTTGCCCCTGTGGTCATGTGTGAAGCACCCGTCTGGGACATACTTGCGCTGCCACCACCCTTGGATCTCTGCTGCTACCGCATGGCCCGTTGATTGCATTGGACCCACCCCCATGACTGCGGGGCTGGGACCAGAGTGGGGGCCACTGGTGCCTCCCCCAATGGTGAGAGAGCCTGCGGGAAGAGGTACCTCCCACCGGTTGTATCACTGCCGGAGCCAGCTCTACCTGCGAAGAACCCCACCTGCTGCCGTAGGGGCAATCACCACTATTCTCTGCCCCACCGTGCCCACACTTGCGCTGAATACCGGACCCCCAGTTGCCTGATCCATGCTGCAGGATGCTGGGACTTGTGCGGCTGACTCACCCACACCCGCTAATGCTGCTTGTGCTTGCGCCCTGGGCTTCTCCTGCTGCTCGGGTTGCCCATTCCTATATTCCGCTGGGACCTGTGTCTGTCGCTTTGAGGCAGGCGTATCTGGCTGCTGCTCTGTTTCCGGTCACCTGCAAATTTCTGAAGTGCCCAGTACATGCTGTGACGCTTTGCAGCTTTCCAAAGCTTGCCGAGGGTGCGGAATTCTTCCTGTGCCACCAGGTTCCGGGTAGTTGAGTGTGCACGCTTTGGCGCCATGTCGCCACTACCTACTATTGAGGATACCAAAGGTACCTGGCCCTGTGGATGCTAGCTGAAACAATGGAAACCGCTTGTTAACCACACCGTAGTGACACTAGCGACCTATCTCTGTCATGACTGCCACAGGACCTTTTCTGCATATGAAATTGCTGTGTTAAGTGTTGTGCTGGCAGCATCCTTTTACCGGTCATGCCCAGTTGCACCTGCCCCCAACCCAAGGAGAACACCCGCACAGAACCATGTCACAACCAGGCATTGAAAATACCCCACAGAGTAAGAGTCTACAGCCTCACTCACACTAATGAAAAGACCCTTTAGTAGAAGGGACAAGCCAGAGACTCACCCACTCTGAGTGGCATGCTGTCATTGTCTCATGTACCAAGCATAAGATACCCCCGACGTACCCCATAGTTTGGATGGAGTTGCATTAAGTTGGGCTCAAACCTGCCTTCCCTGCACTCTGAACGGCATCTGGTGGATTACGCCTTACCCCCCTGGTAGCCAACCCCGTCCGCCCCTTTCTTTATGTGCTGGAACAGATGCAGCCGCCCTATGCATGCCGGCTAGACCCACACCTCATATCCATTCCCTAGCCCCGCACGGCCTCCTGGGCCACGATGCGGGAGGACACAATTGGCCTGTGTGTATGCAGCATATTGGATGGGCCTGTGACACTAATGGCCCTAAACCCTGCCTCCGAGCCACAGCTCCTGGCTCGCTACAGGATGATGGCCATGGGCAAGCTTTACACCTCACTGGAGGCTACCGCATGGGACCTCCAAATCAAGGCAACGAGTGCTGGAAAGCCAAAGGGCGTCCTACATGCCGCCTCACCCTGTAGAGTGCCGGCCCACCACAGAGAGCCCTAAAAGTTATGCTCCCCCAGCCACCGAGGACAGTTGCACTTCCGGTGCAGGGCGGGACTTCGGCCCATGGAGTGACTAAGGGTGCCCCTCCTCTAGGCGAGGGTGCGCCTGCTCAATGTCTTAGGTGTGACACTCTGAGTAACGCACAAGTGGAGCAAAGCAGCTGTGTCCCTGTAACTAGTTATATTTCACAAATGACACATTTGTGTGCACTGAAGTGCATGCGAACATGTCTGCAACTTGCACATCATTTCTAAAAGGATTAAACTGAAGACCTCTGTTACACCTCAAACAATCACAAGGAATGGTAGAAAGGGAAAGTGAGGTGTGAGCTCACAGTTTGATAAAAAAAACTATAGCGCCTAGAAATGGGAGTCCTGTTGGACAACTCACTCTATATATAATGATATTACAGTGTGAGGGTTATTTCCACATTGCAAGTTAATCTATGAAGCATGAGATAAGCCACACAGCCTTGTGCAGCATCGCGGTCTGAGACTTCTCTGCTTCTCTGCATCAAGTTTAGAGCTATTATGCCTGACTAATGCATTTTAATGCAGTGATGCGGACACAGCACTAAAATGCGTCCATCTGACTCCTGATGCGTAGTACTTAGCATGGCTGACATGCCAACATTTTAGAAGAGGAAAGTGGGAGATAAAAAAAAAAATCTGGAGAATGTTTTTCCACCAATGACTTCTATTGTAGAAGAGGCAATTTCAGGCTGGAGGCAGCCAAATTAAGCTATTTTGGCTTAAAAAAATCAGGAATCACCTACCTGTATCGGGTTTATAGGTACATATGTGTTTGAAGCGTGTAGGAACATGTGTTTGTTTCCAGATGCCATTAGATTTAGGCTGCCTTGTAGCTGGAAAATCCACTGACTAGCACGCACAACTGTCTGAAAGTTTATATGTATCCTTCATATTGTTGACAACTACTGGGGGCAGGGATCCTTTTGGAGCTTAAACTGCCTTGTTACCAGCAGATTATCATTCGCCAATCGGGTTTCTGCATGCAGAAATTGAGAGGCAGGAGATTAGCCTTGAAATCAGTAGTCTCCCACCTGAATCGGGAAGGTTGGCGTGTATGGTTTGAGCTCTGCAGAAGGAGGTTTGTTTCTTCATGTACAGGCTCCTGGCTAGCCTCTATTTGAAAGCCCCAGGGCTCTTAAGTTGCTTTGGGCACATATATCAAAGAATTTTGCATTTGCAAACGGTGCGAATCGCTAAATTCACCCAGTTGCGAATGCAAAATGGCCTTCATGAATGTATGAAAGGCTTTGGGTTTCGCAATTTAGGTAATCACAATTTTTACCTAAATTGCGAATGCAAACAGGGAATCGCAATTTATGAATCCCTAATGCACATGTAAGAAGCTTTTCCTAAATGCAAACTGTGCATTTAGGAAACACTATTACCATCACCTGCAAGTTGATGGTAACCATGTGCAAACTTTGAAAAATGCACAAAACGTAAATGTTCAAAGTGCCATCTAGCGCACACATGCCCTTAGGACATGTGTGTGCTTTACATGTGCACATTTTCTTTTTTTGGGGTGCTTCAGGTGGGCCATAGGCCCCCAGGCACCTTTGGCTTTGCATTAGCTAATTTGCAATTACCAATTAGGTAATCGCAAATTAGATATTGTAAAACAATTGGCACATATAGGCCTTTCGACCCATAGGAACGAATGGAGTAATATTACCTAATAGCGATTTGCTATTTACTGAATTATTATTAGGTAATATTAAGGAATCGCGTCATTTTTGTCGATTCCTACATAAATAGCATTTTGCGATTACCAAATAGCGATTCAGTAAAAATCGCTATTTGGTAATCACAAAATCATCATTTCATATATGTGGCTTTTAGTGCTTAATTTATGCAAGTGTTGGATGCCAGCATTCATTTTAGTGACCCGTACTAATTTTTCACTGTCCTTGCCCCAGGGCGAGAGAGAACGGGGCAAAAGGGCAAGAGAGAGATGTGAAAACACTGACAAAGGGGGAAAACGAGTGAAAAAGAACCTACAAGACAGAGATCGAGAGACAGGAAGTGTATGTAGGGTGGTGGAAGAAAGAGGCGAAAACAATAGTAGGCAGCCTTGGTATTGGGCAACCTCGGTAATCATCAGCACTGGTGGATGGCTTGAAAGAAATACATTTGGGCCCCTGCACTTATTTTTAATTAAGCACCGATGCTTTGTTCTTGGGTTAACAATAGGTTGTTCTGCAATAGCAGCATTGTTGTGTAATCACAAGCTCCGTGCTTCACTCTTCAGTACTGAAAGGGCCCATGGGCGGAACGACATGTATTACTAGTCAGAGTCTGTAGACGATTAAATGTACATGCTTTAACCATTCCAAATATGGGTTTATTTTCAAGCTATTTAAAGTGAAGCACAGAAAAGAAAAAACAGAATATTACACTCGATCTACGCAATTACAAACAGAGGAGGATGCACCATCGCCTTGGTGACAGGATTAGAAAGAGGGAACTGAGCCAGGCTGGGGACATTATCACATGTTGATGAGCTGTTAGATGTACATCATGAAATCATTAGGGATGGAAAAAACACACAGGCTGACAGAGGGAAAAATCAGAAACATAAAATATTTGGAGGGATCAAGTGAAAAAAGTTGTGAAGTAATGTTATTTTGACTGAAATAAGAGGACTTTTTTAATAAAACAAAACAATAAAAAAGACAGACACTATTTGTGCCATCAAAATCTGCCTCAATTATGCTGTGAATTCTAGTACCCTGGTCCACCTCCAGAAACTCCCTTGTTAAAAACGTTCTCCACCAAGAATGCTCAGGAGCTCTCCGTGGGGCTGAACTCTCACAGGACAACATTATCCCTTTATAGTCTATGGAAGTTGCTTTGGATTAAATGGACTGCCAAACGAACCATGACGTTCGTGGACTAGTACAATTCCAGGTGGAGCCAATGGATTAATGTTAGGGTTACTGAAGACGGAGCACATGGGATCTTGCACGCAGTCATCATCCAACGTTTATTATCAAAGCCTCATTCGTACACCACAGGTTGAACTACCTTTGGTCCAAAAAATGGTTAATGAGTGTCTGTTCTCCAATTAAATAAATACAATTAAACACGGTATTCATGCACAAAATACTCCCATCTGCCCCCCCCTATAGCCTATGGCACTTGAAATATGGTGGAAAGAATAGCCATCACGTTTCGAAGGAGTTTGCCTTCCATCAAACTCTAAATAAGGCCCAATAGATTTATTGTAGTAGTACACAAACATATAGAGAAAAACTCCTAATAAAAAGCAATTACATTTATAAACTGCATTAATTACTATCAGGAAAGTTCCATACTTTATGACATTTAGACACATGATCATTCTTTAAGGCGTATAATGAGTCCATCAACCTTACTCGTTCCATTTTACCCAGCTAGCATATAAATAAAAAAGCTTCCATTGAATATCCATCATTGTAAGATAGGGGAGCGTGTAACAGACATTAACATAACTATAAATCATCTTTTCACGCTGACCAATCCAATAGAGTTCTTAACATATCTAAACAGAATATGGATCTGGTGATATATGAATATCAAGTTTAAGGCTAAGAAATCCAAATATCCCAATCCAGAAGGGTTTGCGACTATGAATGAATGAATATAAAATTTATAGAGCGCTAACTTAGCCCAAGGGCGTCAAGGCGCTAACAGCAGAGCAATATGCAGGCAGGTAAGGCACACTCGGACAAACATCTAAGGAAACAACCAGGTCTTTAGAACCTTTCGGAAAAGAGTGTGAGATCGTTGTCCCAAGATTTCCTCAGGGAGGGAATTCCACAGTTTGGCCGCAAACTGCAATCACATGATGCCAATCTCCCAGCACGCCATTTCAGATGCTAAAGCAGTAGCTTGAGTATCATAGAGAAAACCATATTAAACAATCTAGGAGTATAAAATAACAACCATCCAGAGAATAACTCTATTCTTCTCAAATTTGCTGTGCAAAAGCATATATCACTGTACTGGGAGGGTTTGAGCCAATATTTGATTCTGATTTTCAGCCCTGTTTCTTTCTCAGTTTTCCTGAAATGATGAACTAGTAGAGATTTCTCATCATTATGCTTAAGGACCCTATACCAACATAACATCCAATGCCGATGAGTGATTTTTAAATAGGTATTTTGGAATAGTTTGTACCTTGTCACGGGATGTAGTAAATAGTAAATGACTGCAGGAATGCCTTAATCTGTTGGAAACTAAACCAAATCTATGAAGGATTAAGTTGATCTGGAATTTGAAGTTATTCCCATGCATTCCAAGGGGCACTGAATTTGAAATTTCACCCTCTTTATCAAGCTAAGTAAATCCTATCTTTAATCATGAACTATGATCCTTCCAAATAATATTGGAAATCATTTTATTAACTTGATATAAAATGTCTTTGACATTTTGATAGGAATGTTTAGAAATAAAAACAGAAGTGTAGAAGAATGGCCATTTTTACTAAGGCCACCTACCAACGATTGAAAGTGTCAGTAACTTCCAACTATCTGACAGCATTGTGCCTTTTGTCATAGCAGATAAGTAATTTAAATAAAAAAGATCGGAATAAATAGCAGTAACATAAATCACCCGGATATTTTATAGGGCGAGATGGAACGTCTCTGGATTGCAGAACAGGTATGAGATCATTTATCAATGCATTGACAACAACATTTCTGAATTACCTCCCTCAGTGAGGTCTTGTATTCAATCGAAAGTATTTGATTTTTGTTCAATCAGTCTTTGAATAAAAAATCATGTAATCTGAGTAATGCTCAAGTGTAGCTATTCTAGGCATCAGGGGTGATATACAATAATCTTTGCATATAGAAATAGCAGGTGGTTCAATCAACAGGGTGAACAGTAGGGGGAACACCAGACATGCCTGTGTTGTCCCCTGAGTGACCTTAATTTCACCTCCTTGTTTTGAATTTTTTATAATTGCAGCTAAGGAGTTGGAATATAATGTTTTAATACTTGTTTAAATTACGGCAGAAAGACAAATGTTTTAAACATATAAAATAATACATTCCAGTCTACTAGGACGAACACTATTTTTATTTGCCGACTATAATTATATCGGTTTTATGGTTGTGATGAGAAAAATATCCAGTGGGTTCTATTGAGATAATTCATGTTCGCTGAAGGAAAGTGCCCCTTTTTGACATGGTCACCTCCACTTTTTGCCTGACATCTGAGGTAATTTTGACAGAAGTGCACAGGGTTCCTGCTATCCAGGTCCTCAGTGCAATATCTCTATCCCTAAAACTGTACATTTGTTACCTCAATTGGCAATACCTTTAGCACCCCATGTAATTCTCTTGTAAATGGCACCCCTGGTTCCTAGGGAAGCTAAAGAGGGTCCGTAAGGGCCGCAGCATACATCGTGCCACCCAAGGGACCCCTCACTAAACTCATGAGGACTGCTACTGCTGGCTGCGTGTCTTAGGGCAGACAAAAGTGAAAAAACAACATGGCACACATCCCTGTGTGTTATGCCTGCAGACACTGCATACAGTATAGGTTAGTCACCCGTACTGCAGGCCTTATAGCCCTGCGTTACACTACATGTGTGGACATATCGGCATGAGCAGATATGCCCCTGTGATGACTAAGTTGATTCTTATATATTACAAGTGAACAGGGAAGTCATTTTGAGTACTTGTGCTGGCCACCAACTACATGATGGCTTCACTGAAACCAAAGATGCTTGTTATCAAACATCTCTTTTTAATCAGTGGCGTAGCAATGGGGGGGTGGTCTGCCCAGGCCGGCAGGAGTTTGGGGGGCAGCACCCTCCTCCCATTCCTACCTGCTGTCTCGGGGGTGGCAATCGCTCCCCAGGCATTAAATTGCGGCCTTCAAGGTGCGGCAATCAGAGCCAAATCTTGCCAGCACCCCCCTCTTTAATGGAGCCACCGCGGTGCAGCAAACGCAGGGACCACCATGGGCGGCTGTAGGGCTATCTACCCACACTGATTCCAGTGATGGATTTATTAATACAATCACCCAGAGGGCACCTTAGAGCTGCCACCTGAAAAGTTACCTTCTAGTAGTGTACTGGGTGGCTGGTCCTGATCAGCCTGCCACCACAGACAAGTTTCTGACCCCCCTGGAGGTGAGAACCTGTACTCTCTGAGTTCAGAAACAATACCTGCTCTGGGCAGAGGCGGTTTTACCTCCTCTAGGGCAGGATGGCTAAGTAATCAGCATATCAAGGCAGGAGACTTCAAAGGCCTCTGCCGTCTTTTGATATGTGACCTCGGCTTCCCCAGACAGTGCAAATGCCAACCCACTGCCCTGGGCTCATTTGGCACCAGGACAGGCGTTACAATGAGCTAGTCTGTAGGCGTGTTCACTATTAGGCCAATTCCACCCCTAAGTTGAGCTACCTGATTTGAACACAAAAACTAGAAACCCACCATCTTAGTTTTTGGTGGAATTAGGCTCACTGGATCAGGATTATGCCCACTTCCCACAGGAAGTGGTCATATAGAGAGTGTAGTCACCCTAAAGGTAAGTAGCCCATTGGCTACTACCTGTCACTTCCCTACACTTCCCTTTTATTAAGGGGCATCCCTGATACCAAGAACTTAGATTTCTATGGATCTAGAAGACTCACCTCGAGAGTGGACCAAATGTCCTGATTTTACACCCTCAACTAGCTAGACCGACAACAGCAAGGACCTTTGGCGCACAGAGTCTAGTCAACTTATCTGCTCTGCACCCAATCGACCCAGCCCATGCACAGATGAACCGGCTGTGCCTGCTTGCTCTCAGGACCCTTGTGACCCGAGTCACCCGTTGGGAGCTCCCAGACTTGTCCCCCTCTGCTGCCTGTTTCCAGATGGCCCCCCTTCTTTACACCGGCGTAGCGGGCACATCTACCAACCAGACCAGCACCTCTGCACCCAGATGTTCCAGGGCAGGTAACTAGTAACTGCCAGTGGTACTTTGGACCATATCCTCCTACAAGCCTAGGTCCTGAAGGAGACCCCCGGAAACAGACCGTAAATAACTGTATTCAACATATACCTTTTTCTTATATAGGAAAGCTTTGCTGCGTAAATACGCATTTAATTAAACTGTTTACTTACCTCTGAAATTCAGTATTTAAAAAGTAGGGGCATATTATCTACAGATGTCGATAAATATCGCTAACCGCTTTTAGCGCGGTTTTATTTATCGCCAGCTATTGCTGGATTTTATTGCCTGGTTAGCGCGTTATTAACAATGCTTATAACCAGGGCGATAAAAAATCCAGCGATAGCGGTGTTTTGGGGGGATATCGCTGGAAATCCAGTGTTATAACTACAGAGATAGGGAAACCCTTGTAGATACGCCATGGAGGACTTAGCCTGATGATCCACCTCCCATTAAGGGGATGGATAAGTTAGGATTTTAGGAGGTGAAACAATCAGGCGAAAAGCACGCTTAGCGTGACTTTTTACATCGTTAAGAGGTTGCGGGGCCACATTCTTTTTTTTTTTTTTTTTTTACATTTCCACATTTATTTAACTGATAAACACGCACTCATACAGGGATGCCTGTTGCGTTTTAGCAAATTCAGCAGGCAAATATAACAAAACACTGCAACCACAGGTAAATATTCACAGTTTACTACAAATATATTTTAACAAATCCAGCTATTTAAAGATATCTTAACTCGTTTTTGTAAAAAAAATTTTAAGGGTTGTATTGAAGAAAACAAGAGAAATTTACATATATCGGGTGTCATACATAGAATACAATATTGCAATAGGTGAGCGAGTAAGTCAATGTGGAAAATTCAATTCAAAGGAGTATGCAATGTCAATTTAGTTCGGTACATCAAGAAGGAGAAGTACGATCAACAATCCAGCGAAGTAGCAGCCAGCAGGGCTCACCCACTCATAGTTCAGGATAATGAAGACAAATCGGACACCCCGATACATAAGAAAATCAATAGAGGATAAACAACCCGTCTCTCGTAAAAGAAAAAGGAAAGAAAAAGAGGCCATAGAACTAAACTAAGGCAAAATAACAAACCCCTCCCCTATCCCCCCACCCTGCACCCCTGCAATGGCTACGGCCCATCCCCACTAGCAGTGTGCCTGTCGCCCCGGAACTAGACCTAAAAGAAGGAAAAAGAAAGAGTGGAGGAAGAAATATCAAACCGGCCCCCGGTCTCCCTTACCCCCCGCCAGTAGCAACCCGCCCCTACACGTATCCAGAATAATAAAATGCAACGATTAAAATCAGACGGGGGGAGGAGCTTGTAAAAACCACCCAACTCCCGCGCTAGTATAGGTTACAAATCCCGTATCAAATGAAGTCATTGTTCAAACCCATCCAGTCAAAGTCAACCCTGGCCACTGCGATTTTTCATGCAAGCCCTGTCCGCTCGATCCGCCATCCCAATGAGAGTATCAAAATGTTGAGAAAGTTCAAAGTCAGTACGGAAGGATTGAGGCCAGGATAACAGTACACAAAGTCTAAGAGTCAAACGATGTCCGCTGTCCACCAAAGATAAATCGCTAGAGCGTATTTGAACCATCCAGGAGAAAAAGGGTGAGGTAACAATCCTACAGTCACTGGAGAACTCGCTCTGAAATATAAGATCATCCATGTCCATCTGGGGCGGTATCGACACAGGGCATGATGTAGATTCGATAGTCCGGGGCTTGCTAGCAGTCGTTCGGGGGTCGACAAAAGATACCAAGTCTGGCTTCAGCGCGGGGCCCTCCGTCTCAGACGCTTCTTGCTCCTCGGGTAAAACAGCTTGTTCCAGAACCAACAAAGGGTCGGAGTCCGGTCTCCGGCAGATGATATCGACAGTTACGACCATCCTCTGGATGATGGCGGTGACCTGTGAATGGAGCTCCCCAATGGCGGCCATTACAGTATGCAGCGACGGTATACATTCCACCCGCTCCATCGCCCCTCACGAAGCGACCAAGCAGGTCTCTGAACCCCGGAGGTCGACTACTCCGGGGCACCAGGCACAGGCAAATCCGATGACAACTGTGAACACTCTCAAAAGCGCAATCTCAACACCGTCGCCGCCAGCGAGGAACCAAGCCCATCGACCCCGGGAGCCCAACGGGGCCTCCGGGCAGCGGCTCCCCGACCACAGCAACCGATGCGTCACGCCGCCGTAGCTGCGAGAGAAAACTGCCACCGATCCACCATCCAAATCGGACAAGAAACACTCCACTTCGGGAGACCGGACGCTACCCACGTCCCGCGGCCGATGTTATTCAACTCCAACCCGGCTGGGTTAGAACTCGAGGCCCCGGCTTCAACTCTGGGTTAGGCCGAGAATGGAACACGGCGTATCTTCGTCATTCAAGCAGCTAGAAATTCCGGGATTGCACCTTTAGAGTCAGGAACACATCAGCTGCACGGGAGGCCAGTGAGAAATCAAGATAATCGTCAGGATTTGTGAGCAACTGGCGGAGGTTGGCGGAGCCGGGAGCTTATGCGGCCATCTTGGTTGCTAGCGGAGCTCCTCCAAGGGGCCACATTCTTAATATTGAGTTGTTCAGTTAGTGACCTTTTCCGTCATGTTTCCAGACGAACGCCTACTTTGCATCTCATTAGCGATGTATATCGCTAAGATGCGTAGCATCACTGAAACGGCTGCCAACATGCGCTAATGCATGTTAGCGCAGCATTGTTAATAGGGCGATAGGATTTTCGCCTCTTCAGTGGCAAAATGTGCCGCTAAAGCGGCGATTAAGCCCTTGATAATATGCCCCATACTTACTTGATAACGAAGTTCTTGGTATCAAAATTTACATAAAAACCCAACATATTTTTCTAAATTGGATTTATTCAGTGTGTGTCTCATTTAATGCCTCAGATAGTAGAACAAATGATTAAGACTTGGCTCTAATAAGCCTAAACTACTCGCCCACACTACCACAAAAGAGAGCATTAAGTGCTATTGTATCTGTCTCTGTAAACCAATAAGGGCTGCCTGGACTCTTTACACAGTGTACCTTGCTCTGGTCCACTGTATAAAGAGCCAGCTTCCTACATTTGCCACTATAACTAATAAGCCATTTTTATCCTGATGTATCAATTCCTGAGATACTGATGCAATGTGATTAGATAAGATTTTCGTGTAATCAGAATTTATTAAAGTAATTGGTTTGGATTGATTGACTGCTTAGATATTTTTGCCAGAAGCCTACTATAGTTGATCAAAGGAAGATTCTGATATCTGATCACCTGGAATGATTTCAGTAAATAATCTTAATAAAAACTAAGACCTGCAACTGAGAGAAAATCTCTTTATAGAATTTAGTGGTAATCCCTTCTTTGCATGTAGCTTTTGCATTAGCTAAATTACCCAATGCGGATTTCATTTAGGAGAATGCAATATTTGGCTTAATTCTGTTCCTATGTGAAGAAATCTGAACTCCTCCTCAGGGGTCTCACTGATACTTAGTCCATTCAAACCAATAATAAAGAATTTGGGCATGAAGCTGAAATATAAAAGAACATTTTTATTAACCTTAAATGAGGTGAGACTGCGTCACACAGAAGCCTTAGCAACTGAATGAGGCAGTCTGCTAGAATGGTCTTACTTCACATCTTATATACTCTTTATCCTGCCCCAGGCATGTAAGGGAGTTGTACCAATTACATTCCTAACCAAATGGAAAATCTGGAGGGTCAGCAGGTGAGTAGCCTTTGGGGTTTTAGCAGGATATGGGCAAAACATTATAATTACATAGTTCACAAAGGTTATTCTGATTTAGATGGCACTGCAGGGCATGGCATGATTACATGTACAGTATCCCAACCCAAAAGTTAATCATTAGGAATGTCCCAAATTCAATCTCCAAAAGCCGGACAAACCTATAATTGAAAGCATAACCCATGTAATGAAGAAACATAAAAAAGAAACAGTAACAGATGATGAACAAGATAAGGCATATGCAAGGAAACTAAAAGTTAACGATGTCCTGAATATTGATTGGCAATCTCAGACAAAGATCGATCAAGGAAATTGGCTTTGCGAGGTCAGTTTCAGGTGAAGAGGTCAGTTTCTTACAGTTCATTCCAGAGTCAGAAAGAAACCTAGTTAATGTATACATGGACTAAGAAGGCCAGGCCACTTTGTTCGCCAGGCTACCTGCACAGGCCTACGTGAGGGCAACACAAAATGGTGGCACAATATAAAATGGAGTCAGTCTCGAGAATTACAGAACCTCATATGTCTTGAGATACTTTTGGTAATTGTGTTTTTTGAAGGCATTGCATGAATTGAGCTTCATTGGCATTATTAGCTGTCTTGTAGATGACTTCTTAGTGGTCAATAAATACTTGATTTTATCAGTTTGCTTTGCTTGGTTCTCAGCTTAGATACATGGTCGATAATTTCTGTGATTTTATTTTGATTGGCTTTTGATTTAGCAGCCCAAGCCAGCCTTTTACCTGCGTGTTTACTATCTTCATAGTATTTCTGCTATACAGGTCTTTCATGCAGCATTTTTTCAGATAAAAATGTCTTTCAATTTCTGCTTTGCTTGTGACCAGGATTGTATTCCTTCCTCTTTTCCAGTAGTTGACATTATAGCAGCTGTTTTTTATAGCTGCGTGAATATAATAAATTCAATTCATTCTTTCTTTTCTTATTTTAGCTTTATATACTATTACTTGTCCTCTAAATGTTGCTTTAAAAGTGTCCCATACTAAAAAGGCGGAGCTTTATCAAGATTATTCTAACAAAATTCCTTAAAATATAGACATACTGAAGCTCTCTATCCCAAATCTGATAATTGTTTGGTTATTAAAAGCCACCTTGAAATCAAGGAATGGTTCACCCTCTAGATCTATTTCTAAATTTAACAATAAATGAACAGAGAAGCTATTTGTCATTGTTAAAGAATCCTTCCACAATATACTTTAGGAAATTAAGACAAAGTCTAATCCTGTGGTTGAGTTATCAGCCGCCAAGGATCTACTAGTTCAATATCAGCTCTAAGACAGAAGATTAATTTAAAGGTTTTTATTTTATTTAGTTTTTACCTTTCTGAGAAGTATCAATTTCAGTGTTTTGAATAAAGTTAAAATTGCCACCCATTAATATAGGCCCTACTGAATCCATTGCTAAATTGTAAAGTTGCTGTAATGAGTCACATTGATTCATAGTAGCGCACAAAATGATACGGTTTTGTTCCAAAGGCTGCTGTAACCCAAAGCTAGCTTCCAGTGGGTCAGATTTCGTTTTTATTATCTCATATTTTAAAATGTGCTTAAAGTAAAGAGCAACTCCTCTATGTGCGCATTGGAATATGCAAAAAAGGCATGAGAAAACAAGCCTTTGTATTCATATCTTAAGTTGATTACTCCGTGTATAAGTTTCCTGAAAGAATATATCAGGATTTTGTAGATGTATCCATTTCAATACACCCAACATTTATGTTATTTATACCACTTACACGGCAAGTTGCTACTTTAACTACTCTCACTGATGATTTTCCAAGCTATATTGAATCCTCGCTTTTCTGTATCACCCAAAGTGAGCCTTCTCATCCATCCCTTTACAGCAAATTGCCCCTACTTTTAGCCGTACCATCATGCAGCTGCTATTGTCTTGCCACCTGCATAAGATCTTACTACGACTCTCTCTTATATAATTTTACAGGTTAAACAGCCTTAAAGCGGAAAACAGTAAGGAAAGTGAGTAGTCAGTAAATTCATTATTGCAACATAAGGCTTTAATAAGGGAACATCTCAACAACTAAGCTGCCTTTACTATACTAATTTCATCTTAAAATAATTGAGGAGGTTGTTAAATTTGCAGACTAGAGAGAGCATGCACAGATAAATCGTAATCTCATGGTTACAATATATACTCACTGTCACACAAAACCTACTTTTTTATAGTACTTTATGTTTAGACTATTGTAATATGGAGGCTTCAGCAGCAATGCCTCTAAATGATTTGATCACATTTTTTAATTCTTTCCACCTCCAAGCTGTGGCGACTGTTGTGTCAGAGTAAATTTAGAATTCTAAATTGTTTTACACCTTTAAAGTTTTAGATTGTTAGTTTTAGACAATATATGTTCTTTGATCCTATGGTCAGCAAAGTTTACCAATATTGTTTGTGGAAATTGACCCCTGAATGTCTTTTAGCTTCATGAAATTTGTTACATTGTAATTAATTTCTAAATTTATGCTGTCTTGTTGCTTTTATGATTTTAAATGTAATCGAATAAAGCTTGTTTTGACTTGACTTGACTTGACTTGAGCATGAAAATAACGTGTATGGGCGGGGACCCAATGAGCTCACATTACATATTAGAGAAGTATGAGGAAAAAAATAGGTAAAACATATTTCTTGGTTACATTTTACACAAATGGAATATGCCTCGAAAGATTAGATTGACAGATTTTTGTTTCAATTTACTCCAGTTTATTTCCGAATTGAATTATTTCTTTTTTTCCAAAAATATTCACCCAGTCTTTCATATGTTTGAAGATTAATCTTTATTACAAATTGTTCCTTCAATTGTTATACCTTTTATATCAAATAGTTGTTAAGGTACAGTCATAGCACAGGTATACAAAGCCAGGATGAAGAGGATTTCGCCTCTGACTCGCATAAATTCTTATGTACATCCCCATTCCTGCTACTGCCTTGGAAAATAAATCTTAAAATAATTTTAAAATAATTCAGGAAAATTAACAATCAACAAATTAATCTTATATACCTATGAGGCAGAATTGAAACAACACCAAGGACTGTCGTAAATTTCCACCCAAGAAAATAATGAAAAGTATTAATTTGAACAGGTATACAAACTCAGGAAGGAGAGGGTCGGGCCTGTGACTCAATTACATACTTATATACAGCCCCATAACTGCAACTGCCTTGTAAATAATGATGGATTCAGAATATGAATGACATAATACTGTAGCCAATATGAATTGCGAAACCATTGATTAGAAGGGGTCTTTGACATAGCAAACACTTGCACAACCAGACAGAATCGGCCAAACCCGACTTATGCTAAGAGTACATTCCTAAAACAACAATTGATGGACAGAATGCAGAACAATGGCATACACTCACTTCAGTACAGATATCTGGACCTAAATCCATAGTTTTTTGCTCACCATGCCATTCCAGTGTGAACCCAGCCATATGCAAATCAGTCTTGACCCTGTGCCCAATGGAAACCGTCCAGCCCGAACTTCCAGGCCAGGTCCTTCCTGGACTGGAAACAAGCATCCTAGGACCGGTTTCGGGGTTTCACCCCTCTTTAGCCAGGATAGCTTGACTCCAGTGGCATGGAGAGCACGGGATCATTTGTTTGCGTAGTACCTTCCAAGCATTTGAGCGAGCAATAAAAAAAGAAACCTCAATGTGGTGGGAGGCAGCACCAAGATAAAAAGAGCCAGATGGGGAGGAAAGGGCTTCTCGTATGAGGCAGCCAAACTGTGGAACTCCCTCCTCATTCTGATCGGACTACAGTCGAACTGGGCTCTTTTTAGAAAATTGATAAAGACATGGCTCTTTGCCTAAATTCGAGAATAACCAGCGTTAGCCTCTGTATCCACCCACCTCAGCGCCAACTGTGCGCTTTATAAGATCTCAGTCAGTCAAAATGATAAAGGCGCTCATTCCTAATTTTATTTACTGTTCTGCATTAGATTTGTACATTTTGAAAAGTAGCGCGAAAGCATTTTTTTGTTTCTTGAGGCGCTGTTAAGAGGAAGCAACACAGATGACGTGGGTGAGGGGAAGCAACATGGAGAGTGCAGGTGGGGGAAGCAGCAAGCAGGGAGCCAGTGAGGAGTGAATCAATATGACGTCAAAGTAAATTGGGAACAGAAGCAACACTGTGGATGAGGGGCAGAAGCAACGCAGGGTGCAGGTGATGGAGACAATAGGAAATGCAGAGGGGAAGCAACATAGGAGAGAGAGAGAGGAAGGTGGAGTGCAGGGGAGAAGAGAAGCATAAGGCTAGAGAGGGAAAGTGGAGCTGCTGGGTGGGAGCAACACGCAGGATGGCAAGGGAGGAACACGCGTTAGAGAAAGCAACACAGAGTAAGGCGCAGGTGGTAAGAGCAGTACACAAAGGAGACAGCTAGAAAACACAAACGCCCCAAAAGAAAGGGAAAAGGTCAGAGATAGGAATAAAAAGGGATTGGTGTCACTACAACGCGGTTTTTTACAACGCATTCCGTTACATCGGAACTTTTACAACGCAGGATCCATTACATCGGATGCCATTACAACGCATGGCATTACATAGCAGATGCTATTACAACGCATGGCATTACATCGTAAGTATAGGTAAGTATACCTTTTTAAAAAAAATGTAATTAAGTTAATTTAATTAATTTAATTTAATTAATTTAATTAAAATACATTTCTAGAAGTGATGCTCATGGGAAAGCAATGGGTGACCATCCCCCCATCAGCCTGGCCAGACGTGTTCGGGGAAATTCCCACCCCGAAAAAAGAAATTAAGACCCTAGGAGTCTGGCTGGAACCCGAGCTATCAATGAAAACACAAGCGGCCAAAACTGCAGGAACCTGTTTTGGGCTTATGCGCACCACCCGCAAGATTCTTCCCCTACTCCCGCCCACCTCCAGAAAACTCCTAGTCCAAGGGCTAATATTGTCACGGCTGGACTACAGTAACATGGTTTACCTGGGTGCCCCTGAGGTCACCTTGGCTAAAATACAACGAACACAGAACGCTGCAGCCCGACTACTCATGAACCTTCCCTCCAGAGTGTCAGCTAAACCTGCCCTCAAAGCCCTGCACTGGCTCCCGGTGCGTCAAAGAGTGGAATTCAAAGCCATGTGCACGGCTTACAAACTGATTAATGGAGCTGGCCCCCCGATTCTCAGCGACCTGGTAACGCCTTATATAGCTCCCAGATCCCTGCGGTCCGAGAATGAACATCTAGCCATCATCCCCAAATTTAAAAAGACACGCACTGGTGGCCGACGCTTCTCTGTGAAAGCTTCCACCAGATGGAACTCACTCCCCCGTTCCCTCAGACTGGAACCCAGCTATCTTATTTTTAGAAAAAAATTGAAAACACTTCTATTTCCGAAATAACGTCCCCCCCCTTTTTTCTTCCTTTTTTCTCCTCCATCTCATCTGGATATCAAAATCATTACAGCGCGGGGATGCCTTCGGGTCACCAGGCGCTCTACAAGTCGTTAAAATAAATAAATAAATAAATAAATTTAATAGATTTAAATCTATTTATTTAATTTAATTTTAATAAAAATTGTAATTAATTTTAATTAATTAATATAATGAAATTAATTTAATTTAAATAGTTTTAAAATTGTAATTAAATTAAATTAATTAAAATAATGTATTTAATTTAATTAATTTAATTAAAAAATGTAATTAATATAATATAATTAATTAAATTTAATAAATATATTTTAATTAATTTATAAATGGTAAATATAATTTAATTAGCCCTAAGCACAAACCCAACCCTGAACCCTAAAACACCCCTGTACCCCAAAACCCAAACCCTGCCCTGAAACCTAAAACACCCCTCTACCCCAAAACCCAAACCCTGCCCTGAAACCTAAAAACACCCCTGTACCCCAAAACCCAAACCCTGCCCTGAAACCTAAAAACACCCCTGTACCCCAAAACCCAAACCCTTCCCTGAAACTTAAAAACACCCCTGTACCCCAAAACCCAAACCCTGCCCTGAAACCTAAAAACACCCCTGTACCCCAAAACCCAAACCCTGCCCTGAAACCTAAAAACACCCCTGTACCCCAAAACCCAAACCCTGCCCTGAAACCTAAAAACACCCCTGTACCCCAAAACCCAAACCCTGCCCTGAAACCTAAAAACACCCTGTACCCCAAAACCCAAACCCTGCCCTAAAACCTAAAAACACCCCTTTACCCCAAAACCCAAACCCTACCCTAAAACCTAAAAACACCCCTGTACCCCAAAACCCAAACCCTGCCCTGAAACCTAAAAACACCCCTGTACCCCAAAACCCAAATCCTTTAATTATAATTAATATTAATTAAATTTATTAAATAAAAATTAAATACTTACCTATATTTACGATGTAATGCCATGCGTTGTAATAGCATCTGCTATGTAATGCCATGCGTTGTAATGGCATCCGATGTAATGGATCCTGCGTTGTAAAAGTTCCGTTGTAATAGACTCCCGTTGTAAAAGTTGCGATGTAACGGTGCATCACCATAAAAAGAATAGTGATCATGCAAGTATTTGCAGGAGATGGAGGGGTTTGTCTGGTGATGGAATATGCATGAAAGGTACCGGGGGTTTTGAAGGCCGTCCTAAGCCATGTGTAATGTCTGGCAGCAGGGCATGTTCTGAACATAAAAAACACCCTGGTTCTCAATGTGATCACACAATGTTTCGAAGCTGCTGAATGCCTCCGGCTCTCCTGCTTCAATTAAGCACTTGAAGAAAGCTTCAGGGTGCTACAGCATTATAGTCTGTAACGGGCAATACTTGGATGCCAATCAAGAGAGAGTGAGAGAGACAAACACAGGCACGCTGTGCACTCCCAACCGACCCTCTGACCTTGATGGTGCCCGTGGCCTGTAAAGTCCTCAGTTATTAGAACAATACGTCTCATATTTAAAACTCATGAAAAGCACCACCAAGGTGCCCCCAGCCTGAACTGGAGCATGCTCCACTACTATGGACCCTGTTACAATGGCGAGCGGAAGGCCATCTGACAGCTTGTCTAGGGTGTTTTGCACGACATCTGAGGCATCGGGTTGTCTGAATGCCTATTATGATACTAGCGGTCCAACTGATGCGTACGAGGGGGGGGGGGGGTTCTGCTCTGCCTCCGACAGGCTCAAGGAGCCCATCGGGGCAGAGGGCAGAGTGCGGATCGTAGTCCCCAAAATGGAGGCGGTGCCTGGTGAGGCACCGCCATGGAGATTACGATGCACGTTTCCAACAGCATTTCTATGGCGGAACGACCTCCATAGAAAGGTTGTCCTTTGCGGCATCTGTTATGAGGATTGGGGGCCACAATGGTACCCCCCAACATCCATGCATCATGTGGCAGGCTCCTGCCACATGGTGCATACATGTTTAAAAAGTGCTTATTTCCTATTACGGACTGCGCACAAGTCACAATAGGAAAGATTCACTTTCCAACCGCCGTGAAGGCAGTTGCATCCTAATTTGGGAAGCACGACTGCCGACTCCTTGTCGGGTGGTCCCGTTTCCGACATGATGCCGGTCGGACGCTGGTCCGACGGGCATATTAATGAGGCACTATATTACTGAAACTTGCCCTCAGATCCAGAATTGCTATGAATTTGCATCAGGGTTGTATCACTTTTTGGATGCTACCCAGACACAAAATCTAGGGCCATATTATCAAGAAAGGGCGATACATTATTGCCGCTTTTATCGGCAGGAAACTGCCGATAAAGCAGCGATAATGGGCTTGATAATAGGCCCTTGTGAACTCCCATAGAAGCCCAGGTTCTGGTGTTAACCTGGGCTTCTATGGGAATTCACAAGGACCTATTATCAAGCCCATTATCGCCGCTTTATCTGCAGTTTCCTACCGATAAAAGCGGCGATAATGTATCGCCCTTTCTTGATAATAAGGCCCCCACTTTTTAATTTACTAAGCCACGCACAGCCCAATTTGTGTGGCTTTGCAAAAAAGAAAGTAATACAAGGCAGCGTGTAACGCTGCCAAGTGTCCTTGCATCTTGAGAATTTACATGGGTGGAGCATGCATCCACCCATGTATTTTGTTGCAAATCCATATTTACTAAAGTCAATTGATATGAGTTTGTGCCAAAATTATGCACCTACCCGTTGCTGGGGTAACGAGGAGAAATATCTTTATTTCTCTTTATTTTCTCTTTGCATGTGTTCTGTATTCTGCAGAACACATACAAAGAGGCATACTCATTTAAGAATAGTTTTTGTACAGGAAGGCATCTCTTCCTATCCAAAAACGATTCTGACACAACAGAGGCACCCTTGCATTGAGGGGCAATGGTGCCTGCATTGGTGCTAGGCAGCCAGATGTGCGATTGATTAACAAGAGAGAAGAAATGTGCCATATCTTTGTAGATATAGCACGTTTCTGCTCTCTTCCCTTTGACTCAACGCAGCACAGTGACTTCCCTTGCTGCATTGCAGTGCAACAAAATTTAGTTAATCAACAAATGCAAAAACAAAAGATGATGGATGGAATGCTGAATCAATCAGACATTCACCCCGAGTCACAGATCTTGGTTAAATCCAATGTTTTTTTGCACGCCACCCCATTACAGTTTAGACCCAGCCATATGTAAATCAGTCTTGACTCTGTTCCCCGTGGGAACAGTCCACCCCGAACTGCCAGGCCAGGTCCTCCCTGGACCAGAAACATGCATCCTCCGACCGATTTTGGAGTTTCATCCCTCGTCAGCCAAAAGTGCTTGAATCTGGTGGCGTAGCGAGCGAGGGACCCGCGTCTGGGAATACCCTTCCCACTGAAGGTGACAAATGCAAAAATAACAGATGATGAACGGAATGCTGAATCAATCAGGCATTCACCCCCAGTCACAGATCCATGTTAAACCCATTGTTTTTTTGCACGCCATGCCATTCCAGTTTACACCCAGCGATATGCAAATCAGTCTTGACCCTGTTCCCCATGGAAACAGTCCATCCTGAACTGCCAGGTCAGGTTCTCTTTGGATCAGAAATAGGCATCCTAGGATCGGTTTTGGGGTTTGACCCCTCATCAGCCAGTATAGCTTGAATCTGGTGGTGTAGTGAGCACAGGACCCACGTCTGGGCATACCCTTCCCACTTAGGGCGACAAATACAAAAACAACAGGTGATGGACGGAATGCTGAATCAATCTGACATTCACCCCCAGTCACAGATCTGTGTTAAATCTATTGTTCTCATACACGCCACCCCATTTCAGTTTAGACCCAGCCATATGCAAATCAGTCTTGAATCTGTTGGGAGGACCTTGCTTGGCTGTTCAGGCTGGACTGTTCCCATAATGAACAGGGTCAAGACTGATTTGCATATGACTGGGTCTAAACAGGGGTGGCATGGTGAGCAAAAGAACAATGGGTTTAACCCAGATCTCTTGACTGGGGTGAACGTTTTGATTTGTTCTACATTCCGTCCATTATTTGTGTGTCTTTTTTAAGTTTAGTTCATCTGCCTCAGTTTCTCAAATCAGTCTTGTACCCAGTGCTTAATTTGAGACGGTGTTTGAAGGTGGGGCCCACCAGCATTCGTTTTTGGTGACATGCACTTATGTTTCCTGTAAAGACTGATCCAAAGCAAGAGAGAGAAAAAACACAAAAGTTGGAAAGAAAGTAAAGGAGCGGAATACAGCAGCAAGGGAAGAATAGAAGGATGAAAAAGAACCTGTAAACTAAGTTGGAGATAGAGGGGGTGTCTTGTGGCGGATTAAAGAGGCATGAGGTGGAATCAAGACTATGCAGCCTTAGTATTCGTCACCTCAACCTTCCATAGCGCTGGCGACGAGCTTCTGAGCGCAACTGTAGACCTCGGATCTGATCTGGGATCTTTCCTGTTGTGCTGTACTGCCCAAGATTCCAGTTCAGGGACCAACAGACAAAGGGCTGGCACTGCATTGCCCCCGAACGACCCTCTGCCGCCCTCCCACCCAGTCTGGTTCTAAATTAAAGCTCAAACCCTGTCAGTCAGTTCATGACTTAACAGATGCTTTCAAGACTCAGTCATATTCCTCCATTGCGACACATTACAGCAGAGTCATGCGTCCTTTATATAAACCCCGATTCCAGAAATGTGAAAACCGTTCACGTTTTAAGAGCCAGGGCGTACATAAGCCGCATACGATTCTGGAACAGGAAGGCCCACGGCGCTCGTCCTGAGCGGCAATCGAAGGAAAACCCCTTACATGGTATGAACACTGAAATCACTGGATAGGAGCCTCTGAAATCCGAACTTTTCACGAGCAAAGGTTTGTCCCGCCTTGCTGGGGGCGCACACTGGACGACTAGTATGATATGGGTAAACTCTGTTTTATTTTAATTCTTTTGTTGTTCTCTTGGAGGCCCTGAAGGACAGGGCATAGAAAATCACACGGGGTTCACTCAGCCATCAGCAGCCCATCTGCTTCTTACAGACTGGTTAAGTAGGGACGCTTTCCCAATTTCAAGCGGGCCCGTCAGAAGAAGTCGTTCCCACACGCCGGTTTCTTTTGAAGGCTGCCCACACTGGCGTTGGCATATTATTTATAGATAGTATATAGCAAGGCTGCGCTACTTTGAATGAGGCGATTTAGCAAGTATGGACACCGCTAGATGGCGCCAGACGCTGACTCTGCAGTGTGTTTCGTTTCCTGCAGGAGATGTGTTTTAAAATTTAAAGCAGGTCCTAGTCCGATGAAAGGCCCAGCTGCTTGATTGTGACGACGTGCTGGACCCGAGCTCTTGTAGTTGCTGTCAGGATAGCGGCAATATGTATGCTGCCGCCCTACGGGCGCAGATTTATACTCCGCTCCCACAGTGGGTGTAGTATTCTCTCTGCCCCCAATAATGACTCCGCAGACACGGTGTGGTTCAACTGTATTTATTCTATATATAACTCCCTAATAGAGCGCCGAGCCTCTGCTGCCCGTACCGGCTCTTCGCGCCAATGTGCGCCTGCTGCGCGCGCAGCCTAACATCGCTGCCGGCACGTCACGTAGCTCACGTGACGTGCGAACACTAGACCGCGCTACTACATATCTCCCCTTTTTTCCCAACAATATATACATGGAGGTTAGAGTCCACTACTCATCTCATAGTCTTTGAACCTGGCTGGCTGGACCACCACCCTACCCCTGCGGGTCAGTCTTACCGGGGCGCTGGGGTCATCTCCGTCGCTTCTTCCTCCCCCTACTGGTGCGGACGCACTTCCATCACCTCTGCTCATACCTCCTCCAGCCCTCTGCTCTCGGTCACTCGTCTCAATCTTTGGTCTTTGTGGTTCTTCTCCATTTTCTTCTACTACTGTCTCTGGTTGCTCCTGCATAGTCGGTTCTTGGTTCTCCTCATCAAAGTCCGTCGCTCCTTGGTCCCAGCACAAAATCTTGTTGCATCTCGCCATGCGGTCCTGCGACCATACGTTTCCATCACTCAGCCGTGCCGCCCTGCCCAGGACTTCCTTTACTTGCATCGGCTTGCTATATTTACTCTCTCCTTTCTTCTGCATCGTGGCCAACTTTACACGTACCCATTCTCCTTTTTCCAATCCAGTGTCCTTCACCTTTCTCCTGTTGTCGTAGTGTTTGGTGTAAACCGCCTGGGCCTTTTCCATATTTGCTCGCACCACTGCTGGGGACCACTCACTTTTGACCGTCTTTTCTTTCCACACTCTGTTGTCCTGGGTGAAGGGCTCGCGTCCCCTCAATATTGTGAATGGACTATATCCTGTGCTTGTGGGGGTGATCCTGGAAGCCCAGATCATGTGCCATATCTCCACTTCCCAGTCTTTGTTGTCCGAAATGGCAGCTTGGATCGACCCCATCACTACACGATTAAAACGTTCCACTAGGCCATTCCCCGCCGGGTGGTAAATGGAGGTGTGTCTGGATATGATGCCATTCCGCTGCATGAAGCTGTTCCATTTCTCCGATCTGAATTGTGGCCCATTGTCGCTGAGGATCACCTTAGGGATGCCTTCCCTCACGAATGTGTCTGCCATGAATTTTATTATGGTCTCTGTGTCCATTGTTTCCTCTATCTTGAGTTCAGGCCACTTCGAGTACCTGTCCACCATGACACATACATACTTCTGTGTGCCCCATGTGTCCAGCACCGGACCCAGAATGTCCACAGACAACTCCTCCCATGGGTTATGTGGTTGTTCAAACTGTCCCAATGCTGGTCGTAGAGGCTTGAGTGCCTTGTCTGCTCCTTGGCATCTGGTGCAGTTCCTCACATGTCTTTCTGCCCTAATGTCCATTCCTGGCCACCAGTAATCTTGTCTCGTCCTTAATCTCAATTTGCTTATTCCAAGGTGCCCATCGTGGAGCATGTCCAACAGCTTGTTGATGAGGTTAGCCGGAGGAATCACTTTCTCTCCTCTGTGCAGGAACACACCTCGGTCCTCGATCGATAGCTCTTCCCTGACTTCAAAGTATGGTTTCAGGTCTCCGCTGATAAACCTCTTTTCCGGCCATCCTTGGATGACATGTGTTTTCACTGCCACTAGGATTTGATCTTCCTCATATGCCTGTCTCCACTCCTGGAGACTGATGGTACTCTCCACGTCTTCTGTCATCGCTACCCACTCTTCTGTTCCTGCCTTGTCCTCCCCGCACAGTTCCATGGCTGCTGCCCTACTCAGGTAGTCTGCCACCCTGTTCTTGCTCCCAGGGATGTGCTCTACGTCATATCTGAACTCCAGTAACTTCAGCGACATCTTGGAGATCCGGGGCGTTGCATCAGCATGTCCACACGACGTTAGCACCTTCAGCAAAGGCTTGTGGTCCGTTCTCAATCTGAATCGTGTGCCCCACAGGAACTGCCTGAATCTTGTGGTGGCCCATACCACCGCCAGCATCTCCTTCTCGATCACACTGTACTTCTTTTCCGTGTCACTGAGAGTGCGGGAGGCGAAGCTTATTGTTTCCAGTTGTCCCTGTCCTCGGTCCTGCATGAGGACTGCGCCCAGCCCCTTGTCGCTGGCATCTGTGGTCAACACCGTCTTTCCCTGGGGGTCATATCCTTGGAGTGGGACGGCTTCTGCAATTTCCTTCTTGACCACCTCAAACTCACATTGGGCTTCCTCAGACCATTTGAATTCCGTGTTTTCTCGAGTGAGTTGCCTCATATGGTGTGTCTTGGATGCAAAGTGCTGCATGAACTTGCTGTAATATTCAGCCATGCCGAGAAACGACCTGATTTCATCCTTGCTGGTCGGCGATGGTGCATCACATATGGCTCTCACGTTGTCTGCCTTTGGGGTCACTCCACTTACTCCAATCTCGTGCCCCAGGTACGTCACTGACTCCATTCCTATCCGGCATTTGGACCACTCCACTGTGAGGCCTTTCGATTCCAGAATCCGCAGCACCTCTCCTAGTTTCGAGTCATGGTCAGGTTTGTCTTGGCCCATCACTAGGATGTTATCCTGGAAATATTGCACTCCCGTTGTTTTCCGAAATAGCTGGTGCATTAGCTTCTGGAACACAGCTGCCGCCGAGGCCAGCCCAAACGGCATTCGGCGGAACTGGTAGCATCCGAACGGGGTGATAAATGATGTGAGGTGGCGACTCTCCGGGTGTAGGGCTATTTGGTGGTAGGCCGAGGTCAGGTCGATGGTGGAATACCATTTAATCCCCCTGGTGTTGGCCAACATCTCCTCTATTCGGGGTAGGGGAAACTTCTCGACCACAATGTTCTTGTTCAGTTCGCGTAAGTCAATGCATAACCTGACCTTTCCACTGGGTTTCTTGACCACCACCAAAGGCGCCAGCCACTCCGCGCACGTTATCGGCTCGATGATCCCTTTCCTCTCCAAGTCCTGGAGTTCATCCCGAACTGCGTCTCGTATTGCCAAGGGGATGTTCCTGGCCTTGTGGGCCACAGGGACCGCATTCTCCTTTAGGACTATCTTGTGTGCGAATTTCTCTAACTTCCCCACTGTCCCCCCAAATACTTTGGGGAATTCGCTTTTCCACCTTTCCAAGTCTGGCCAGTTCTCTGGTTCCGTCAGTAGTATTTGTTCCTTGCCTCCTGGATCTAGCTTGATGCCAAAGGTCACCCTGGTCTAGTCATCCCAGGACCGAGGGGCCTTTCTCCGACACGTAGAGTTTGCAGTAGGCCGACCGGCCGCGGAACTCGAAGAGTAGCGGTCTGAACCCTGCCATTGGTATTCGGTCCCCGTTGTATGAGACCGGCCGGATGTCCAGCTTCTCCAACGCCGAACCCAAGTGCGGTGCAAATTTCTCCTCCCATACTGTTCGCTGGACAATGGTGTATGGGGAGCCTGTGTCCGCCACTACGCTAATCAGGACTCCTCCAATCTTCATCTCCAGGATGGGCTTCATTGTTCTCTTGCCATCGACACTGAGCACTTGCCCTTCGACGCCCAGTAGCTGGTCGTATATGCACAGGAACGTGACTTCCTCCAGTTCTGTCGTTTCTTCTTGGTCATCGTTGTCTTGGCCTACGTATCTCACTTCACCCTTGGAGGCCTTCTTCCTACACACCTTCTCGTAATGACCTGTTATGCCACAGTATAAGCATTTGGCGCAAAACGCCGGGCATTTTCTGTCGTGGGCCTCATGCGTCCAGCTGCCGCACCTATAACACGACTTCTTGTTGTTTCCCGCCGGTTTACCTTGAGGGCCACCGTAGTTGCGCCATTTGGATTGTCCCTTTTCTGCATGCTTCCTGTTCAGGTCATCCTTGCGGGGGCCTTCTTCGCCCCACTCTGTTCACCATTGTGCTGGACGCTGTCTCTTTCTTCGTCGCTTCTGCGCACCTCCTTGCCAGCTCTGCCCTTTTGACAATGACCATGACTTCTTTCAGGGTGGTGTCTCCGCTGGCCCATAGTTTATCTTGTACAGACGTGCACGTTGTGTGCATCACCACCTGGTCCTTTATGAATTCTTCCTCCCAGTTGTCGTATTTGCAGGTGGCCGCTAGTCTTTTCAGCGCCGCCACATATTCCTCTACCGTTTCTCCTGGGTGTTGTTTTCTTTGCTGGAAGTTGAATCTATCCACTGACACACATACCGCCGGCCTGAAATGTTCATTGAGGTCCTCAATGGCCTGTGCGTACACGTCACCGTCGGTGCTCGTCCTCTGTTTTGGTACCAAGCTCTTGTACACTCTCAACCCCTCAGGTCCCAAGTTTAGTAACAAGATGCGTTTTTTCCGCTGGGGTTTGAACTCTTCCTCGTTCTCATCTTCAAGCACCCCTATGAAGTTATCGATGTACTCTCGCCAGTCTTCCCACTTCATCAGTGGTTCGCCGGGCCTGGGTAGAAATTGCACAGGCGCTGTCGCATACCCCGCCTGCGTGCTCATCTTCTCGCTCTTGACCTTGGACACTGTGCTTCCAGAACCCCTGGGGCTCCCCGGTGTGCTGTCTTGCACTTCCTTGCTTCCGTGGGTCTGGGGACTATCAACGTCAGCCCCCTCGCAATTTTGTGCGCTATCCAGATCTGTGCCCTCACGTTGTGGTCAGTGGCTGATTCTGGCACACTTCTCGTGCCTACCCGCTCTAGCCCCACCTGGGGTGACTGCCTTGGGCCCTGCCGCGCTCTATAGGGTACCTGTGTGGCAGTTTGTTGCCAGTAGGTCGTCTTCTGGTCACCGGTGTGCAGTTGTCCTTGTTGTTGCTTTTTTTTTTTTTTTCCTCTTTTCTTCTTTGGGGGGCTGGGGGGTCGCTGATCCCACCCTCGTCGCCACTGTAGTATTCTCTCTGCCCCCAATAATGACTCCGCAGACACGGTGTGGTTCAACTGTATTTATTCTATATATAACTCCCTAATAGAGCGCCGAGCCTCTGCTGCCCGTACCGGCTCTTCGCGCCAATGTGCGCCTGCTGCGCGCGCAGCCTAACATCGCTGCCGGCACGTCACGTAGCTCACGTGACGTGCGAACACTAGACCGCGCTACTACATATCTCCCCTTTTTTCCCAACAATATATACATGGAGGTTAGAGTCCACTACTCATCTCATAGTCTTTGAACCTGGCTGGCTGGACCACCACCCTACCCCTGCGGGTCAGTCTTACCGGGGCGCTGGGGTCATCTCCGTCGCTTCTTCCTCCCCCTACTGGTGCGGACGCACTTCCATCACCTCTGCTCATACCTCCTCCAGCCCTCTGCTCTCGGTCACTCGTCTCAATCTTTGGTCTTTGTGGTTCTTCTCCATTTTCTTCTACTACTGTCTCTGGTTGCTCCTGCATAGTCGGTTCTTGGTTCTCCTCATCAAAGTCCGTCGCTCCTTGGTCCCAGCACAAAATCTTGTTGCATCTCGCCATGCGGTCCTGCGACCATACGTTTCCATCACTCAGCCGTGCCGCCCTGCCCAGGACTTCCTTTACTTGCATCGGCTTGCTATATTTACTCTCTCCTTTCTTCTGCATCGTGGCCAACTTTACACGTACCCATTCTCCTTTTTCCAATCCAGTGTCCTTCACCTTTCTCCTGTTGTCGTAGTGTTTGGTGTAAACCGCCTGGGCCTTTTCCATATTTGCTCGCACCACTGCTGGGGACCACTCACTTTTGACCGTCTTTTCTTTCCACACTCTGTTGTCCTGGGTGAAGGGCTCGCGTCCCCTCAATATTGTGAATGGACTATATCCTGTGCTTGTGGGGGTGATCCTGGAAGCCCAGATCATGTGCCATATCTCCACTTCCCAGTCTTTGTTGTCCGAAATGGCAGCTTGGATCGACCCCATCACTACACGATTAAAACGTTCCACTAGGCCATTCCCCGCCGGGTGGTAAATGGAGGTGTGTCTGGATATGATGCCATTCCGCTGCATGAAGCTGTTCCATTTCTCCGATCTGAATTGTGGCCCATTGTCGCTGAGGATCACCTTAGGGATGCCTTCCCTCACGAATGTGTCTGCCATGAATTTTATTATGGTCTCTGTGTCCATTGTTTCCTCTATCTTGAGTTCAGGCCACTTCGAGTACCTGTCCACCATGACACATACATACTTCTGTGTGCCCCATGTGTCCAGCACCGGACCCAGAATGTCCACAGACAACTCCTCCCATGGGTTATGTGGTTGTTCAAACTGTCCCAATGCTGGTCGTAGAGGCTTGAGTGCCTTGTCTGCTCCTTGGCATCTGGTGCAGTTCCTCACATGTCTTTCTGCCCTAATGTCCATTCCTGGCCACCAGTAATCTTGTCTCGTCCTCAATCTCAATTTGCTTATTCCAAGGTGCCCATCGTGGAGCATGTCCAACAGCTTGTTGATGAGGTTAGCCGGAGGAATCACTTTCTCTCCTCTGTGCAGTAACACACCTCGGTCCTCGATCGATAGCTCTTCCCTGACTTCAAAGTATGGTTTCAGGTCTCCGCTGATAAACCTCTTTTCCGGCCATCCTTGGATGACATGTGTTTTCACTGCCACTAGGATTTGATCTTCCTCATATGCCTGTCTCCACTCCTGGAGACTGATGGTACTCTCCACGTCTTCTGTCATCGCTACCCACTCTTCTGTTCCTGCCTTGTCCTCCCCGCACAGTTCCATGGCTGCTGCCCTACTCAGGTAGTCTGCCACCCTGTTCTTGCTCCCAGGGATGTGCTCTACGTCATATCTGAACTCCAGTAACTTCAGCGACATCTTGGAGATCCGGGGCGTTGCATCAGCATGTCCACACGACGTTAGCACCTTCAGCAAAGGCTTGTGGTCCGTTCTCAATCTGAATCGTGTGCCCCACAGGAACTGCCTGAATCTTGTGGTGGCCCATACCACCGCCAGCATCTCCTTCTCGATCACACTGTACTTCTTTTCCGTGTCACTGAGAGTGCGGGAGGCGAAGCTTATTGTTTCCAGTTGTCCCTGTCCTCGGTCCTGCATGAGGACTGCGCCCAGCCCCTTGTCGCTGGCATCTGTGGTCAACACCGTCTTTCCCTGGGGGTCATATCCTTGGAGTGGGACGGCTTCTGCAATTTCCTTCTTGACCACCTCAAACTCACATTGGGCTTCCTCAGACCATTTGAATTCCGTGTTTTCTCGAGTGAGTTGCCTCATATGGTGTGTCTTGGATGCAAAGTGCTGCATGAACTTGCTGTAATATTCAGCCATGCCGAGAAACGACCTGATTTCATCCTTGCTGGTCGGCGATGGTGCATCACATATGGCTCTCACGTTGTCTGCCTTTGGGGTCACTCCACTTACTCCAATCTCGTGCCCCAGGTACGTCACTGACTCCATTCCTATCCGGCATTTGGACCACTCCACTGTGAGGCCTTTCGATTCCAGAATCCGCAGCACCTCTCCTAGTTTCGAGTCATGGTCAGGTTTGTCTTGGCCCATCACTAGGATGTTATCCTGGAAATATTGCACTCCCGTTGTTTTCCGAAATAGCTGGTGCATTAGCTTCTGGAACACAGCTGCCGCCGAGGCCAGCCCAAACGGCATTCGGCGGAACTGGTAGCATCCGAACGGGGTGATAAATGATGTGAGGTGGCGACTCTCCGGGTGTAGGGCTATTTGGTGGTAGGCCGAGGTCAGGTCGATGGTGGAATACCATTTAATCCCCCTGGTGTTGGCCAACATCTCCTCTATTCGGGGTAGGGGAAACTTCTCGACCACAATGTTCTTGTTCAGTTCGCGTAAGTCAATGCATAACCTGACCTTTCCACTGGGTTTCTTGACCACCACCAAAGGCGCCAGCCACTCCGCGCACGTTATCGGCTCGATGATCCCTTTCCTCTCCAAGTCCTGGAGTTCATCCCGAACTGCGTCTCGTACTGCCAAGGGGATGTTCCTGGCCTTGTGGGCCACAGGGACCGCATTCTCCTTTAGGACTATCTTGTGTGCGAATTTCTCTAACTTCCCCACTGTCCCCCCAAATACTTTGGGGAATTCGCTTTTCCACCTTTCCAAGTCTGGCCAGTTCTCTGGTTCCGTCAGTAGTATTTGTTCCTTGCCTCCTGGATCTAGCTTGATGCCAAAGGTCACCCTGGTCTAGTCATCCCAGGACCGAGGGGCCTTTCTCCGACACGTAGAGTTTGCAGTAGGCCGACCGGCCGCGGAACTCGAAGAGTAGCGGTCTGAACCCTGCCATTGGTATTCGGTCCCCGTTGTATGAGACCGGCCGGATGTCCAGCTTCTCCAACGCCGAACCCAAGTGCGGTGCAAATTTCTCCTCCCATACTGTTCGCTGGACAATGGTGTATGGGGAGCCTGTGTCCGCCACTACGCTAATCAGGACTCCTCCAATCTTCATCTCCAGGATGGGCTTCATTGTTCTCTTGCCATCGACACTGAGCACTTGCCCTTCGACGCCCAGTAGCTGGTCGTATATGCACAGGAACGTGACTTCCTCCAGTTCTGTCGTTTCTTCTTGGTCATCGTTGTCTTGGCCTACGTATCTCACTTCACCCTTGGAGGCCTTCTTCCTACACACCTTCTCGTAATGACCTGTTATGCCACAGTATAAGCATTTGGCGCAAAACGCCGGGCATTTTCTGTCGTGGGCCTCATGCGTCCAGCTGCCGCACCTATAACACGACTTCTTGTTGTTTCCCGCCGGTTTACCTTGAGGGCCACCGTAGTTGCGCCATTTGGATTGTCCCTTTTCTGCATGCTTCCTGTTCAGGTCATCCTTGCGGGGGACTTCTTCGCCCCACTCTGTTCACCATTGTGCTGGACGCTGTCTCTTTCTTCGTCGCTTCTGCGCACCTCCTTGCCAGCTCTGCCCTTTTGACAATGACCATGACTTCTTTCAGGGTGGTGTCTCCGCTGGCCCATAGTTTATCTTGTACAGACGTGCACGTTGTGTGCATCACCACCTGGTCCTTTATGAATTCTTCCTCCCAGTTGTCGTATTTGCAGGTGGCCGCTAGTCTTTTCAGCGCCGCCACATATTCCTCTACCGTTTCTCCTGGGTGTTGTTTTCTTTGCTGGAAGTTGAATCTATCCACTGACACACATACCGCCGGCCTGAAATGTTCATTGAGGTCCTCAATGGCCTGTGCGTACACGTCACCGTCGGTGCTCGTCCTCTGTTTTGGTACCAAGCTCTTGTACACTCTCAACCCCTCAGGTCCCAAGTTTAGTAACAAGATGCGTTTTTTCCGCTGGGGTTTGAACTCTTCCTCGTTCTCATCTTCAAGCACCCCTATGAAGTTATCGATGTACTCTCGCCAGTCTTCCCACTTCATCAGTGGTTCGCCGGGCCTGGGTAGAAATTGCACAGGCGCTGTCGCATACCCCGCCTGCGTGCTCATCTTCTCGCTCTTGACCTTGGACACTGTGCTTCCAGAACCCCTGGGGCTCCCCGGTGTGCTGTCTTGCACTTCCTTGCTTCCGTGGGTCTGGGGACTATCAACGTCAGCCCCCTCGCAATTTTGTGCGCTATCCAGATCTGTGCCCTCACGTTGTGGTCAGTGGCTGATTCTGGCACACTTCTCGTGCCTGCCCGCTCTAGCCCCACCTGGGGTGACTGCCTTGGGCCCTGCCGCGCTCTATAGGGTACCTGTGTGGCAGTTTGTTGCCAGTAGGTCGTCTTCTGGTCACCGGTGTGCAGTTGTCCTTGTTGTTGCTTTTTATTTTTTTTTCCTCTTTTCTTCTTTGGGGGGCTGGGGGGTCGCTGATCCCACCCTCGTCGCCACTGTAGTATTCTCTCTGCCCCCAATAATGACTCCGCAGACACGGTGTGGTTCAACTGTATTTATTCTATATATAACTCCCTAATAGAGCGCCGAGCCTCTGCTGCCCGTACCGGCTCTTCGCGCCAATGTGCGCCTGCTGCGCGCGCAGCCTAACATCGCTGTCGGCACGTCACATAGCTCACGTGAAGTGCGAACACTAGACCGCGCTACTACAGTGGGGCAAACATTGGTAAAGTGTGCCCCCATCTGGCGGGTGCATTGTTGATCCCGCCAGAGGTGAGACTATACACAAAGCCTCGGGGAATGTTGCCCCGGCATCGATATCAGCCCATGGGCGTCCGCAAAATTTTTTCCAGGGGGTCCGACATGATGTGTGCCAGGTGGGGCACATGAAACACTGGGGCACAGGAGGAGCCATGGGGGACAGGAAGCAGGCTGTATATGATCTCATACACCATAGGGTTTTTGTGCCACAACCATCTCTTTCTTTTGTGGCACCCCAAAATCCATACCCACCCGGGTCCCTAAAATTACCCCTTAGCACCCCAAAACCCATACCCACCCTGAACCCTAAAATTACCCCTGCCCCCCAAAACTCAAACCCGCCCTGAACCCTAAAATTATCCCCTTGGCACCCCAAAACCCATACCCGCCCTGAACCCTAAAATGATCCCCCTGGCACTCCAATCCCTAACCCACCCTGAACCTTAAAATGACTCCCTAGCACCCTAAAACCCACACTCACCCTGAATCCTAAAGTTACCCCCTGGCACCCCAAAAGCTGAACACTACATTCTGATTGTGTATCTTGCCGTCTCACTGCTCAGGAGGATCTTCTCGCCCTGGCCCGGTTCTGCTCCCCCTCCTCCGGAGCTGTTCTGCCTGCCCTGTCCCTCTTCCGGACCCACCGAGCCTGCCTCCGTGCACACTGCCTGGGCCTACTCTGTCTGGCCTGGTTCTTTCTCCATTGGACCCACTGTCTTCACTGGTGGAGTTAGGACACAGGTCTCACTTCTCTGAAGCTGCTCTCCCTCACCCAGACCCCTCCTCCCCCCTCCACTTGCTCTCTTATCTTCCTTCCTCCCTACTTCTCGGTCTCTCTTTCCCCACTGCTTCTCTCTCTCTTTCTCTCCCCCCCTCTTCGTTCACTCTCACCTCCCACCGTATCTGTAGTGACCTGACAGATGGGCGACTGGGCGACTGGATAGGAGGGGACACTAGGACCCTGTGGGTCATGAGGGAGGTGACCAGGTCACCGGACACCACATCTTGTTAGGGGACAGGAAGGGGACGGGCACACAAGGAGGACGGAGCAAGGGGACGGATGTGCTGTGGCATGCTGCTGCAAACATAATAAAGAACATCATGTACACTCACCTGAGTCCCGTGTGTGGTGTACCGGCAGTCCATCCACAAGGACACGACAACTGGCGACGAAGGGAAACGAGCCGACGCGCAGATCGACGTGGAGATCGACGCGTGGATCGACCTTGCCATCAGGAGTAACCAGGTGCCCACCCTGGGTAAGCTGGTAAGAGGAGAAACGAGAAAAAGGAGCGAGATCGGAGCCCACCCGACCGCCTCTGAAGCAAGGAAAGAAAATACGCGCTAAGCGCGAAGCTTCGAAATCAGACGCGCGAGCTCTCGCGAGAGGCTGAGAGTCTCGGCGGCCATTTTAGATCCAGGCGGCTGGACCAATAGGAGGCGAGAGTGTGGCGGGCGGCCATCTTAGAGTCAGGCGAGAGCGAGATTTCGAGCGCGAAATCTCGCGTGAAGAGCGGCGGCCATCTTAAAGAGGACATTAAAAGAAAGGGACATTGGAAACAACAGAGCAGCCATAACAGAGTCAGGCAAAAGAAGAAAACGAAGGAAAGATGTTAAAAGAGTGGAATAGAAGCAAGAGAAGCTAAAGAAAGGTTCAGAGAAAGGAGAGAAAAGCAAAAAAAAAAAAAAAAAAAAAGTGCCGACCCAAACAGCAATGGAGCAACAAAAGCACAGGCAAATGCAATAAAAGAAAATAAAGGAAAAAGGAGAAACAACAAAGAGAAAAGGTCAAAAGAAACAGGAAACGCAGGAAAGAACAGAAGAGTGCCAAGAAGAGCACCTAGAATAGAAGAGTGCCAGGAAGAGCACAGAAACCAGAAGAGTGCCGGAAGAGCACGGGGAATAGAAGAGTGCCAAGAGGAGCACCGGAAAGAACAAAAGAGTGCCAGGAAGAGCACAGAGAATAGAAGAGTGCCGGAAGAGCACGGAGAATAGAAGAGTGCCAGGAGGAGCACTGGAAACAACGAAAGAGTGCCAGGAAGAGCACAGAAAATAAGAGACAGCACAGGAAATAGACAAAGAGTGCCAGGAAGAGCACAGAGCACAGGAAATAGACAAAGAGTGCCAGGAAGAGCACAGAAAACAGAAGAGTGCCAGAAAGAGCCCGGGAAACAACGAAAAAGTACCAGGAAGAGCACAAGTAGGAATTAGAGAACCAACGCCACCAGAGAATATCCCGTCGCTAGCAAGAGCGGAGGCAAGAGCGACAGCACACGCCAAGGGGATGGAGCGAGGAAAAGACAAACGACTGGAGCAAGATCAAGCAGGCAGCGGGAAAAAAGACAGGAATGAACAGGCCACGAGAAAACACCATGAAGGAACATGCTACAGGTGTGGACTCAAACTTCCACATCGAGGTCCATGCCTAACATTGGACCAGATGTGCAAGAAATGGAATGGGAGAAATGACTATGCCAGCGCACGCCAAGGAGTGCAGTCCAGGAACGACAGAGGAAGACTATGGAGACCGCAAGTGTCAACAAGTAGACATGTTGAAACAGGAAAAAGGAGCTCATCACTAGAATCAGGTGAAGAAGAAGAAGAAGAGGAAGAAGAAGAAGAAAGGACTGTGCGACTCTATCTTATGACGGATGTTACCACAGAGTCAACGGATGAAGATGAAAAAGGAAAAAGAAGGTGCGTGACGATAGGAGTAGGATCACACAAAACAAAGATTGTCTTGGACAGCGGTGCAACATTTAACATCATGTGTGTATCGGAATGCGAAGAGATGGAGAGAAAGCAGACGTCGAGACTGTCCCGAGTTGAGGTTTTCACTCGGGGGTCACGGAAACAAGTGACAAACATGGGGAAATTTACAGAAGAGCCGACACACGAAGACCAAAGGATCGAAGAGGACATTCATGTGCTCCAGGGCGACATCCCGGCGCCATGTTTGCTGAGCATCATCACAGCGCAGACAACCGGTCTCATGGCCATGACATACAACATGCCAGGAAAAAGAAGCATCCTAAAAGAATACCACAAGCAGCGCACTGAACTGACTGTAAATGCCAGCCCAGTGGGACTGGGAGCAATAGTGGCACAACACAAAGCAAGAAAAGATTCCCCAAGACACATGGTGGCATATGGGAGCAAAAGTATATCAAATGTGGGAGAAGGATACTCCCAGCTGGAAAAAGAGAGCTTGGCGGCAGTGTGGGCGTGTGGACGCTACCACATGGTCATCCACAGAAAGCTGTTCAAAATCATAACAGATCACCAAGCACTGGTAACAACATGCGGACACCGAAAAAGAATGAGACCGCCCAGGATAGAGAAGTGGGGGACAATGCTGATGGATCACAACCTCAAAAGGATACACAAGACGAGGAAGGAACACAAGACAGCAGACGATATACCAAAGCAAACCCTACCACAAGTGTCCCAAGTGACAACCATGGCGGAGGAACATCTAAACTTTGCACTGAAGCGTAACACACCGGCAACGATAACAATGAAAGAACTAGAACAAGAGACAAAACAAGACATCACCATGCAGACCATAATGAAGGTGACCACACAGCAAGGGTGGAGGCACCCCAACAACAACAACAACAGCAGCTGGAAAAAAGATGTAGTGAAGGAAGAGCTGTTGGCGTTCAAAAAGATTAGTGAAGAACTATCAGAAAGCGAGAATGGAATAGTGACGAAAGGCACCAGGATAATAATACCACGGACGCTGAGAAGAAGGACAGCAGAATTGGCACATGAGTCACATAGAAGGACTGTGGCAACAACAAAAAATGGAGCGAGGAAAAGTATGGCTCCTGAGATTTGACAACATGGGAGAAGAAAGTGTGAGGCACTGTCACATCGGCCAAATAACGGGGCCCACATCAAAGCAGGAGCCACTGCAAGTGTCCGCATTTCAAAAAGCAGCATGGACAGAGCTGGCAGCTGATTTCTACGGGCATTTGAAAGCCGGACATTACCTACTGGTAGTAAGAGATTAATTATCCAGATTCCTCATAGGGAGACAAGTGGAATCAACATCAGCCAACGCAACTTTGCCAGCTCTGGATGACATATCGGCAGCATGGGTGTCACCGCAAACACAACAAACAGACAATGGACCACCATTCTTCAGTGACGAATGCAAAAGGGTCATGGAGTACCTTGGGAGCAACGATCGACGAATAGCGTCTCTGTGGCCGAGAGAGTCAATTGGACAAGCACTATGTCAGGTGCTGAGAAACTGTCGAAACACCCCTCACCGCCCCACAGGAAGATGCTCTGCGGAGCTGGTGCTGGGGCGATCAATTAGAACGAGGCTGCCCCAAGTGACAGAAGCGGAAAGGATGGAACAAAAAGACATAGCCGAAAGGGACAAAGAAGCGGAAACAAGAATGAAGGCGTATGTTGATCGGCAGAGACATGCAACAGATGCAAAAGCGAGAAAAGGAGACACAGCGCTAGCTCGACAAAGACAACCACGGAAGTCAGACCCACTGACGGTAATGGAAGTGGAAGGGCAAATGAAAACGGTGTCAGCAGGACAATACCACATCACCAGGAGTGAGTCATACTCTAGAGAATTAAAGACAAAAGAAGAGGAGCGGCCGAAACGTGGGCTGAAGAAAGACGCCCAAGGGAAAGCAGCACAAGAGGATTTAAGAGAACAAAGACTAAAAAGAGAAGGCAAGAAGCACAAGAGACTGATTGAGGAGATACAAAGAAACGGAGACCTGTGGACACACTTTTTCCGTATATCAATGTCTATATCTCTCTCTCTCTCTCTCTCTCTCTCTCTCTCTCTCTCTCTCTCCCTCTCTCTCTCTCTATACCTCTCCAGCATCATCAGCAAATACTGTCAACATGAAAGGGGGTGACAATGTCCAGTTGAAATGTACCAAAGATTTGTCTGTATGTAACAAAGATTTGTTTGCGACAAGGGGGGAGGTGTAGTGACCTGACAGATGGGCGACTGGGCGACTGGACAGGAGGGGACACTAGGACCCTGTGGGTCATGAGGGAGGTGACCAGGTCACCGGACACCACATCCTGTTAGGGGACAGGAAGGGGACGGGCACACAAGGAGGACGGAGCAAGGGGACGGATGTGCTGTGGCATGCTGCTGCAAACATTATAAAGAACATCATGTACACTCACCTGAGTCCCGTGTGTGGTGTACCGGCAGTCCATCCACAAGGACACAACAGTATCCATCTCCCCGACCCCACCAAGTCTTCCTCTGTCCCCCTCCTCTCTTCCTCCTCCTCATGTCGGTGATAGGTAGCCCGGGGCCCTCTCTGAAAATGTGAGCTGGAGGTGACGTTAAGTGTGAAAGCACCAAGGTGTGAACTGGGAGAAGAGGCGGGGGAGGATGTGGGCGGCAGGTAGAGGGTCAAAGGTGGCACTGGCTCTCAGAGAGGTGAGAAGAGGCAGAGAGCAGCCTGAGGACAAAAACAACACCAGAGCAAGAGGCAGATGCTCCGCGAGGAGCCTGGTGTTGTAAAATAAAGAAACGCACACTTCTTAGCACAACAAAGCAGCCAAAGGGCGACTTTCACTAGAGCCAAGAACCTGACCCATCGCGAACAAACAGCAGCCACCGGAGAAACCAGCAGTGTCATGAAAACAACAAAGGACAGAGACAGATGACTGCTGCCGAAACCTGGAAGTACAACTTACACCTTTAACAAAAGGCAATTCCTGATGCAAGCACCACACGCCAGAACACTATAAATATATAAATCTCCCATCAATGCACACCTGAGAGTGAATAAAAAGATGAGCAACAAACTAAGGCAGTGACTGACAGACACTAAGCATGGACGTCCGAAGGAGGGGCACTCCGGGGGGGGTTGCAAGTGCCCCTCCTGGCCCTCCCCTGCGGACGCCCATGTAATCAGCCCTAGTTAGGTGGACTGAATGGCCCCTCTTCCCAAAACATTGAATACAGCCCCTGGGGATAGGGTCCCTGGCCTCTTGCCAAGGCTTGTTGAGGGGACTACAAGACCCCTCCCCAATAATTAAATAATTAATCAACGCTGTAGCACTGGCCCCCCCTATTTCCCTGTTCTGGGTCGATCTTTAAATGAACAGAATAGGGATAGCCTGACCTCCTAAGCCCTGTGGGGCCAAATTAATGTCATTTTTTTATTTTTTTGTCACCTTTTGTCACGATCCTGCGAGACTCCTATCAGGTTGCAGCTTTAAAAAATAGAAATTAAACACCTGTCAGTGGATTTAATTATATATTATAAGGGGAATTGGGCAAGTAGCACCCCTTCCAAGACACAGATGGACCCTGGAGACCCCATCCCATGTGGCCAAATGTTTATTTGTTCTCAAAGCCAAAAGGATGAAAATTGAAAATGACATTCCAGCCCGGGCAGGAGAAAACAGAAGCCTTCCCAGTATGAGGCTTCCTGTGGAGCTGGCTAAGACCGCAGAGACCCTGGGGCTCCCTCCATACCCCCAATGTACTGTTTGAAGGTATTCCAGGAGGGCACCAGGGTACCCACTAGGGGCCCAAGGGGAAATGGGGTTCCATGGGCCATTACGAACTGAGAAGGGTGGCAGCATGACCCCTCCTCTTTAAGAAGGAAGGCCCCAGGGATGGGGTACCCAGGGCCCGTAGTGGCACGGATTGGGGCAGCATGTCACCCCCATCCCTATTTAAATGAAAAGGCCTCGGGTGGGGTGTTCTGGGGCCACTAGTGGCTTGGGGTGGGGGGTCACGTGCCCCCTCCCATTATTGAAAAGAGAAAGATAATAAAGTTGGAGCGCTCTGGGAGAGGGGCTGCATGCCACCCTTCTCTCAATACCTAAAATATGGCCCCACGGAATAGGGTGCCTGTGGCCTGAAAGGCGTGGGGAGGGGAGTGTCCTGGGTGGGCACCGCAACAAGCAAGTCAACTCCTTTTTTTTGAGTGAATAATAAATGAGTGGCAGCAGTCACTAATTTTTTATTTACTGCTCCTTTCTAAGGCGCGCCCCATTATGCTCTGCAAGGGCTTTATTTTTATATATTATTTTGAAGTTGATAGTGCCCCTAGAATAAGGAGGGGTTACCATCAAGCGTTTTTTTCATGTTGTTGGGGGGCTACAGGAAGCTCTATGCTCTTCACTTGGAGTGCCAGGCCCTCTTCTAGTTGTTTTTTGTAATGGCATTTTCTGGGCATCCTAATCAGGGGCTATGTTTCTGATATGATTTTCCGTATTTATTGGTGTTAAATTACCACCAGCTTTTTGTAATGCTAATATTTCCCTTACAGAGGGTTGACATTACCACAATTTATAAAATGGTGATATAAGTTTTTAATATATACAGCAAACAATATGACACAGGCATGAAAAACGACTTTCTGCATATTCAACAAGAAATAGTGCACCCTGTCACCCTCTATAAGTGAGGGTGTTGGGCGGTGGTGGGCTATCTTCGCTCTTCAGAATCCATTCCCATGAACCCCCTCTGGCAGTTCACAGTGGAAAACACTATGTTACATGGTACCAGAATTTTGTTACCTAATTGTTGTATGACAAAAATATTGTGTCCTTAATATCGCTTACAAAAATATTGACCCACTCAGGTATATATTAGAAAATCTACACGCAATGGAGCGTTATTTTTGTAAACGATATTTAGGGCATGCCTCTGCACCTTATTATTGATGGGGACACAGGCGCAAACAGGCCCTTAGGAGAAGCACTCACAGTGCGCCTCTAAAAGGTGGTGCACTGTGAATGCACCTCCTGGAGGGCGCCCTCTGGAGGATGAAAGTGGATGCTATGGACCCTGAAAAAGTCTCTCGCAGATGGGTGCAGTTACTCACTGCACCCTCCTGCATGTGGATCTCTCTCCCCCTGTAAAGTGCAGAGCTGGTTTGAAGCAGTCTCTGTATTTCAATGAATGCGCTGCTCCCATGGCCGGCAAAGGTTCACGGCTGCCCTGGTGGCATCACATTCATTGCAATAGGGTGCACTGCCCCTGTTGGCACCCGGTGCAACTGTGTGATGGTGGGCTGTGGTGCAAATAGGAACAGTGTGCTCCTTTCTGTAATAAGGCTCCAGGTTTGGTCTGGTTAAAGGGTTTACATTTAAGTCTGCATTCTCCACAGGATCACACTTCTAAAACCCCCCAGAACCAAAGGGAAGGCACTTATAGACTCATAAGGTGTTAGGCAGAGACCAACATCAGGGTTCAGTCCAGGTCAAATTGTTACTGGTCTGCTGAGCATTTACAGAAAAAAGGGCCTCTTCTAGTTTGTTGTATGCCTGTAGCTTTTACAGGAGGTCAGCCTTATGACCGCTCGATTCCACTTCTTTTTCTGTGTACAAGAGGGAGAGCAGGTCCAGTCTTCTAGGCTTTTCTCAGATCTCTGACAGCAGGTTCAGTCCTCTTCTGATCTTCTGCAGGGTCAGAAGAGTTCTGAAGTGGGTACCTAGAGATACCACATTTATGGCTGTCACAAGCTAGAGGATGGGAATGACTTCTGGCACAGCCTAACCAAGGAGGTAAAAGTTCCCAGGACCAACCCTAACCACTTTCAGCATTTTCAAGTTGGAGTAAGCCTTCAGCCACACTAAACATGGGCTCTGTTGCTGTGGTTGTGTCTGAAGTGTACTGTGGTTATCGTAGTCCTCCCTCATTTAATATTAAAATTGAGTTTGGGGCAGTCACTGTACCCCCAATAGACACAGAGACAGAAGTCTGTTAGAAAAAAACAGGGCTTTCCAGCAACCAGACAGTTAATAAATGAATTGTTTGGCATTGTGTATTCACTCTTTGAAATGCGCCCAAGTGTTATATGTAAAACCTCAGCAGACCTGTCAAGTAGGATACAATATTGAAGCAAGATTTGACACAGTAATGTCAAAATGAGACCCACTGTGATAGGAGCCCGCATGGTAGGAGGGACAAAGTAAAGAGCCTTCCCAGGTGTCAGCGAACATTTACCTGTGACAGAGGAGGCTTTTTTGAAGTTAATCAAGTTCATGTACACAGCCAAGTGGTCATCCTAGCAAGAGAGCAGCAACACCTCCCCACACCCAAGTCTTTATTCTTTGTTATGAGAAGAGTTTTCACACATCTTCAAATGCTAATTATTACCTAGTAGAAATAGGAGAAAAAATGAAAATGGGTCAGCAGAAGCTTTAGGTAGTGAAAAGGTAACTTTCTTAAAGTACCTTTTCCTTAATATTTATTGAAAAAATCTGCCATTGAATTGGATTTTTAATAACTATTAAAATTAGTGGTTTAATTATTTTTAACTGTTCATAGCTGATATTACCATTATTAAATATAATAATGTAACCCAGTGTTTTGGGTCTCGCCTATGCAGCGCACATGCACTGCTTAGGTGACCTTTAGCCATTGTGCAGCTCTTTTTCAAAGCTCATACTCATGCATGTGGCGGCATACAGCTTGCGGGAGTGCGCAGCGGCGCACCTCAAGCATGAGTATGTGCTTTGAAAAATAGGAGACTGCTCTCCCCAGCGCGCGCACCACTCGTGGGTACACCCCTCCGCCTCTCTCTCCCCCTGCAGCCTGCAAGTACAAGCAACTTGCTCATAGTGTCAATCAAGTTACCTGTCTTTCCCAAGCCACATCACAGCACCCAATGAAACAACCATTCGTTCCCTTTGTTCACTTACCCATCGGCCAACAGTCTCTGCTGAAAGACTATGCGCGGTGCCCTTCAACAACAGAGTCATGGCATCACTCGTTTTCAGGATGGGACTCGCAAGTCGCAGGAGCTTCTCGTGAGTTTTCATATTTGACTGACAATTGTGGGCGGAAGTGATGCTTTACTTTGCCCCTGATATTGGCCTCGCCTCTCATACTGTTAAATCAGCGAAATACAATTGAAGCACGCAGGGTTGCAGTGTAAAACACAGTTTACCACAATCTGTTTACACTGTACAATGCTTCAAGGGGAATGGTTCTAGTTTGCGCTCCTCTACCCTACAGGCAGGGGTACAGCTCACGCAGGCTTCGTCAAAAGACCAATAGAATAACCTTTAATTTAGATGACATGAAGTTGGTGTTATTTGCAGAAGCACCACCACAACATCACTCAGGGCCACCACAGCATCACGCAGCACCACCACAGCATCACTCAGCACCACCACAGCATCACTCAGTGCCACCACAACATCACTCAGTGCCACCACAGCATCACTCAGCGCCACCACAGCATCATTCAGTGCCACTACAATATCACTCAGCACCACCACTGCATCACTCAGCACCACCACAGCATCACTCAGGGACACCACAGCATGACTCGGCACCACCACAGCATCACTCAGCGCCACCACAGCATCACTCAGCGTCACCACACCATCACTCAGCACCACCACTGCATCACTCAGTGCCACCACAGCATCACTCAGTGCCACTACAATATCACTCAGCACCACCACTGCATCACTCAGCACCACCACAGCATCACTCAGTGCCACAAAAATATCACTCAGCACCCCCACAGCATCACTCAGCACCACATCAGTATCACTCAGCATCTCCTTTGCACTAGTACATCACCACATCATCATCACTCAGCAAGACCTGAGTATCATTCAGCATCACCTCAGCATCGTCTCCGCACCAGTCCCCGCCACCACCACAACTACCACCTCAGCATCACTCAGCACCACCTCAGCCTGCTCTCAGAACCTGGCACCTGTTGATTCTCCCCTAACGCCTGGCCGCTGCTAGTGTTATAATACTGGTACTAGTTCCCATCCTTCCCCCTCCGATTGTTTATGCCCCCTCAAAAAAAGCTTTAACAAACAACCATTGGAATAGGCAGAAACAAGTTGCCAGCATGGCAAGAACAAAAGAAAACGGAGGACATTTTTTATTGTAAATACTTTTTTTAATATGGTCGTTCAGTTGTACATAATGCCTTCTTGGTCATATTTAAGGTAACAAAAATGCTTCTGACACTTTTATTATAACTTTTCAGCATTCTGCACAGCAGCCACACTTCTCTACAGCACATCTTGAAGACATTGGCAAAGACAATAGCGCTGGCTAAACACTTATAAGGCCCCAAAGGCGAGACCTATTGGCTATGCCAATGCTTGTTTTTAATGTAATCGCGAGTCTTGCTACAGTGAAAATAACTTTTGAGTTTTTTTCACTGTAGTGACATGTTCAACATTAAAATCCTACAATTTCTTCTTTTAAGTACTCTGTACTTTGCCTTATGGACGACAATAAGGCCTACATAGAGGAAACCTATGAATATATATATATAAAATCAACGTTTATGCCTATAATGCCAAAAGATGGGCTGGATCTTTTTGCCGAGTGTGTAACAAGAGACCTCAAGGATCTATCCATTGAAAGTACCAAACAGAAATATTGGGAAAACATGGATCAGACACGCAAATACAATGACCTTATGGAGAAGATAAAGGCAAGATCAGACATTGTGGTAAGATGGTCCGATAAAGGCGGAAATATAGTGCTCTGGCCGCTTGAAATGTACAACGCAGAAGCATTGAACCAACTGCATGACAGAGAGTGCTACACAAGGATCAGCCCCACGCACATCGTAGGAATCCAAGAAAAGTACCATGGGGACCTGTACAAATGGAAAGGCAAAGGTCTTTTGAGCAGGAATGAATTTGAATTTCTGAAAACCGACTACCCAGTGACAGCACAACTGTACCTAATCCCGAAGATTCACAAAGATGATAAAACACCACCGGGAAGGCCGATAATCTCAGCGATAGGCAGTCTGTTTGAGAACACAAGCATATTCATTGACCAGTTCTTGCAACCAGAAGTCAAAAAACTACCTGCTTATATAAAAGACACAGGAGATTTCCTATCCAAGGTGTATGATATTGGATGGAAGAAAGAATATGTGTTCATGACACTTGATGTTCAAGCCCTATACACCAGCATCAGACATACGGATGGCCTAAACGCCATCAAATACTTCCTGGGAAAAAGACCTATAAACCTGTTTGAACATACCCAAATGATTTTGGCAATGACAGAATGGTGTCTTACGAACAACACATTTATGTTTGACAAATTGTATTACAAACAGGTACAAGGTTCGGCCATGGGAACTTGCTTCTCCCCCAGCTATGCGAATCTCCACATGGGCTGGTGGGAGAAGCAGGTGCTGTGGGTACAGCACAGAGAAGTCATGGAGAAAAATGTGGTTGTGTACAACAGATTTATCGATGACATTTTCATTTTGTGGGAGGGCGATGTGCAGAGTGCTGTGGAATTCACGGAGAAACTTAATGAGAACAGTTTAAATCTTAAGTTCACTTGCAACACCAGCACAGAAAGCATACAATTTTTAGACATAGAGCTGTTTGTTGAGCATGATAAAATCCAAACTCGTACTTACCGCAAACCGACTGCAGGGAATGGAATCCTACATGCCCATAGTTTCCACCCCACCCCCCTTAAACAATCAATCCCTTATGCAGAATGCCTCAGGATGACACGCAATTGCAGCACTCCTGAGGGTCTTACTAATGCTAAAACTAATCTATTCTCACGACTCCAACAAAGAGGATACACCCCAGAAACGTGTAGAAAAGCTGAAGCGAAATGTGAAACCAAGAATAGAAAAGATCTAATATTCCCAGTGATAAATGAAACAACTACAAACAACAAGGCAAGACAACCCCCCAGACTAATAACAGGCTACAACCGGTATCACTCAAACCTCCGCAAAATCTTAAAAAGGCACTGGCCATTAATCCACAATGACCCTACTATAGGGGGCGAAGTAGGAGAGAGTCCACTGATATCGTTCAGGAAAGCGAAATCAATGCGGAACGCCCTGGTGGTGAATGCACCGGTCCTTAAACAGAAGAAAAACTGGTTACAGTCACAGAAGGGGTTCAAAAAATGCATAAAATGCAAAGCCTGCATGTATGGCATCAATACCACTGAGGTCCAATTACCATTCAGAAGAAAGAAATACTCCCTGAGGGCACATTTCACATGCAAAACTGATTTTGCTGTCTACGTGCTAACATGCCAGTGCGGCAAAAGATATGTGGGATCGACTATTCATCCCGTCCATGTAAGAATTCTGCAGCACCTAAGGGCGATTGCGAACTTAGACCAAACGTACCCCGTGGCGCGCCACATCCACGAGGCCCATGGGGGCAGTATGGATGGTCTTACTTATTTTGTTATAGACAGCATCCCCAAGAATCCGAGAGGTGGAAATCGGAAACTGGCGCTACGCCGCCTGGAGTCTAGATACATAATTCTAATGAACTCCAAGATCCCAGCAGGTTTAAATGCGGATGAGGCCCTTAGTGTCCACATTTAAACAAACACATCCCAGCGCCTCTCTCTGCCTCCCTTATCCCTAGTACCCGTGAACATATGCATAGTTTTAATCTAGAATCACTGTTAATACACTTTATAAGCACTCATCACTACAGGGAGATGACCGACCAATAGACAGTAAACATCACACACCGTGCCACACAGCAGGTAACCCCCGCAACCCCCACCGCTACGCTCAGCAGCACTTGCTTTTAACAATACATTGTCAGGTCCCGTTCGCCTTCCTTCAAGTAGAAGGAGCAGTAATCTACATTCAATAGTTTACCTGCATTAGGCTATCAGGCGAAAAAAGTAACGCGCGCGCGGCGGTCTCACTGTTAACACTCACTGAGTCTGAACTATCCAGAGGCTGCTCACTAGCAGAAGCGCGCCTCAGGGAACTGACGAGTTTGAGGTTACAGCGCCGGACCAATCCACATGTTTATATGTTCAGGAATGTGCAGCCTATGTGCATGGACACACGGGATTCGCTGCAGCGCTGATACAAAACATGTGTACTAGAAAAGGCTGTAAATGAGGGGGGCTGTGTCACCAGTAATGCGCACTCTCACAGTAATGTTGGGCATAATTTTTCACACTGTATATATTAAGCACGTAATTGTTTGGTCACATATGCTGCAAGTACCTGTTACATGTGATTTAACAGTAACAGTAGAAAGACTATATGGATGCTCTAAATGTGCAAGTCATATGCTAAAGCAGCGTCATCACCTTGGGTGTAACCGAGGTAACTATAGCAACTGTCATTCAACATTAACTGAGAGTACCCAATCAGTGAGAATGTGCTATTGTGTATATATATATCGAAATGTCAGTATGCATTTGTTAGTGATCAAGGCGGCAGGAGTCCGTCGAAACGCGTCTGAGCAGAAACTGAAATGGAATAAACACGTTTGAATTGAAACTCACGGAGTCAGCGCCTTCTTTAATCAGAAGATTGGTTTGGTAATCAATATATATATATATATATATATATATATATATATATCACGAGAGCAAATGTCCCAAGCGGGGGGAGCGGCTTTCGACCGGTGCAGGCGGCGAGGATCGGGACAGCCTCGCTGAAAATTGCTGTAGCAAAAGTTTCTTCAATCAAGAAGGACGCCGCACACCACTTTAGTTTGCGCTTAGTTACTTTATTCCCCCGTAGGTTTTCCTCACCTACGCGTTTCGGACTGTTAACAGTCCCTGGTCACGGTAAACCGTGACTAGGGTAAACCGTGACCAGGGACTGTTAACAGTCCGAAACGCGTAGGGGAGGAAAACCTACAGGGGAATAAAGTAACTAAGCGCAAACTAAAGTGGTGTGCGGCGTCCTTCTTGATTGAAGAAACTTTTGCTACAGCAATATATATATATATGTTAATCAAAGGAAGTTTTCATTTTACTGTTGGTCATTTTCACTAATTCACTCCTTCACTATTAATTTTGTGTATGATTATCATAAAGAATGGACTTATATATTCACAATTATAATAGCACAACATATTAATTTGGTGAGTCTTGATCTGCATATTATGCGCATAAGCCCTGTTTGGAAGGCCATGATATAAACTATAAGCATTAGGGCTGTATTTCTAGAACTTTAATTTGGATACATGTGATCACGAACAATTTGTTATGGGCATTTCTTTTAAAGTGAAGATTGAATGTTTGTCTTATGATCCATTTTGATCATGCTCATTACTATTGTGTATTTGCACAGATATTATTCCAACAATTGTATATAACGTATTTGAACAAAATGGATAACGCAGCACTTTTGCACTTCATTTACAAAGGCAAAATTTGCACTGATTATATATGTTTACTACTAGCATTTGCACTTTATAATGTGGTTTAAAACAATTTATGGATCATATGTATTATGAATAAGACAAAAATTGTATTAAGTGTATAGCGATTAGTATCCATACTCATATACAACCCATGTTTGCAACGTTACATTTGGGAAAACTCTAACCATTCCAAAATGGCCCCTACAGATGTTGTTTGGGCTATGCTGAGTTTTGGCCTAAGTCCTTCGTCTATGTTGATGTACTTAATTCGTATTGGGCGCGCTTTTTCAAATTTACTGTGTGCTATTTATATGTGAACGAGTCCATTCCCCCGCTGACAGTGAGCAAGGGCGTTCACGCCCGAAACGCGTCTGTTCGACGTTTTTTGCACCCCTGCACTTTATGTTTGAAAAATAAAAGCAAGAATCATAACCTGAAGACTGGCCTTGGACGTTTTTATCGTTGTTTGCGTACTGGAGAACGTGCATGAGGCGTTGTTTGCACAGTGACCAGTTGGAGTTACATATATATATATATATGACCAGGGTAAACCGTGACCAGGGACTGTTAACAATTCCGAAACGCGTACGTGGGGAAAACCTACAGGGGAATAAAGTAACTAAGCGCAAACTAAAGTGGTGTGCGGCGTCCTTCTTGATTGAAGAAACTTTTGCTACAGCAATATATATATATATATATATATATATATATATATATATATATATATATATATAGAGAGATATATATATATATATATATATATATATATATATATATATATATTAATATATATATATATTGGAACACAATCTGACTTTATGTCGTCAGAAAAACGGCAAGCACTCAGGAATTCCGATATTTAGAATTTTTTATTGCAAACCCCCCTCACCCCAGACAGACGCGTTTCGCTATAAAAAGCTTTGTCAGTGTCAGTTTGTGTTTGTGCGTTGGTGCCATTTTAAAGCCCACCTGACCTACATGCATACATCAACATAAAAGACGGATCATACATAAGAAAGGCGGTGGCCATCTTGGAGTGCATATATCCACATACATTCCTATTACTTTTAAATGGCAAAATAGTAAAGTGCTTAAAGTGCATAATTTAAAAACTTCATGACAACAACACAAGTATCTCATATATGTACATACTCTCATTTTTCAAATTAGAATTTCATTTTTTACAGTGACCAATTTTATACTTTTTTACATCTATTCATTGTTATGATGTTACATTTCGGGGTGAATCCCCAAAGTCAACTGTTCTTGTTTACTCACTTTTCTGGTTTCTTTTTTTTTCTAGCCCTGTATGGGTAACATTCTTTGTTTCTTCCAAGTCTAAAAGACTGCAGCATAACTTTGGACATAAGTGTAATGGGACTTACATTTTCTGTTTACGTTTCATAATGATGTTGTTACAGTTTATAACACAGACCACATCACTTTATTAATACTTTCGTGTGTTTTTTTATAGATGAACCCACATCTCCTCATCATTATTGAGACCCCAGGGTGTTATGGTCTTGAGATCAATAATGTATTTGGACTCCAAAACTCGGAGTGACTTTTCTCTGTTTCCTCCTCTTTCTACTCTAGAAATCTGGTCCATGCAATAGAAGCTGAGTAGATCTCTATTGCTCTGATGGTGTGTAGCAAAGTGGCGAGCGACCGGGTAGTTTTTATCCTTATTAGTTATCGCTCTCATATGTTCTAAGATTCTCAGCTTCGTAGCATTAATGGTGCTACCAATATATCTTTTCTTACATGGACATTCCAGACAAATAATCGTGTAGTCAGAGTTGCAATTGAGGAGATGTTTAATTTTTCTGTTTGGTCTGCCTTCCCCTGTTCTTCCTGGGAACTCTAGAACTTTTTTACTGTTTTTGCAGGCCTTACATCTTAAACAGGGAAAAAAAACCTTAGTTTTAGTTAAAGATGTAGGTTGGGGCTTGGACGTGAAGTGACTTCGGACTAGATGATCTGACAATGATTGACAGCGGCGATAGGTGATTAAAGGCCTGTCTGTCAGGTGCTTTCTTAAAACGTTGTCAGTGGTTAAGATGTGCCAGTTTTTTTGAAAGCTGCGGACTAGATCACCCAATTTGTTATTGAAAGTTGTGATCATTCTTACTTTATCATCCTCTTGTGGTTTTTCTTTGACTACTAGGAGATCCCTCCTATTTACAGCAGATGATTTCTTAACTGCTTGGTTAAACAGGTTGGTGGAATAACCCCTGCTTTTGAACCTCTCGCTTGCTTCAGTTTTTGCTCTTAAGAAGCCTTCATCTGCTGAACAGTTTCTTTTTAACAGTAGGAGTTCTCCATATGGGACATTTTTTACAAGACTCCTGGGGTGGTAGCTTGCCGCGTGTAACAGGGCATTACCCGCTGTAGGTTTTCTATAGAGACGTGTATGCAGTCTTTCATTGTCTACAAAAACCTCCAAGTCTAAATAAAATACACTAGTGGTACTTATTGTGTTGGTAAATCTTAAATTCCACTGGTTGTTATTTAGAGCCGCAATATATGCCTCAGCCGAGGTTTGACCCCCCCGCCACACTATAAAAAGGTCATCTATGTACCTAGTCCATAACAATAAATTGTCACTCCAGATTTCATTGCTCCCTCCCCATGCCTCGTGCTTCTCCCACCAGCCCACAAAGAGGTTTGCATAGCTGGGGGAGAAACACGAGCCCATGGAAGTACCCCTGATTTGCTTGTATATTTGGCCTGCAAAAAGAAACATGTTGTTAAATAAACAGAAACGCATCATGCTTAGAATCATGCTACTATGTGTGCGATATTTCTCTGGCTTCCTGTCCAGGAACCATTAAGTAGCTGCTAGACCATGTCGTGTTTTATACAAGTATAGCAATTTATTACGTCCAGCGTGATAAGAAGCATGTCTGGCTCCCAAGATATGTTATCCATCATGCGGAGAAAGTCTTGAGTGTCTCTCACGTATGAGGGTAGGTCTTTGACAATGGGAGCAAGGAAATGATCAATGAAGCGGGAAGTGTTCTCTAAAGGGCTTCCAATTGAAGATACAATTGGACGCCCCGGTGGTCTTTTAACACTTTTGTGGATCTTGGGGAGATGGTAGAAGGTGGGTAATATAGGTGCATCGCATTTTAGAAACATATATGTATGGAAAAGTTCTCGTCACACAGAAACACCACTCGTAGGTAAATGACGATGAGCAGACCCTTGTTACTGGTGCAATTTCTTCAGTGCTTTATTGTGCAAAATTCTCGCCCAGCAAATCCGCCATGACGCGTTTTGCTTCCTCCAAGAAGCTTGATCCCATATATATTGTTTTGAGTACATTCACAGAACAATCATATACAAGAGAAGACATTTCATTAACACTAAGGGGCCTATTCCGATGTCAGACGGACCTAAGTCCGTCTGACATCGGGCCGGAGCTGTAACCGACCGACATGCTGTCGTCATTTACAGCCCTGGTAGTACAGGGTTCAGTCACATTCGTATACCTTACAATGCAAACATGCTTTCCGACCTGAAAGCATGCTTGCATTGCTGAAAGCAGGGGTGCAGTTCATCCCTGCACCCTGTGGCCAGAACCCCAAGGTGCCTGCCACCGGGTGCAAGGATCAACGGAGGGGCACCATAGGTGCCCCCAGGCTGCCATCCGGCAGCCTCACACCCAAGGGGGCCCTGCTGGGGGGCCCCCAGAGACAGCTTCCAACTGCCTTTTCGTGCCGGACAGACCGGCACGAAAAGGCACTAAAAAGCTGCCATCGTACTCCCTCGGTCGCACAGAGGCGACCCGGGGAGTACTGGAGGATTTCCGGACTGCAGACAGACTCTCCGAGCCTGTCGTCCATTATCCGGAAATCCGAGTCAGATTCCTTCCCGACCGAGCCCATCAGAATGGTTTGGTCGGGATGGGATCCAACTGGGACTGACCGATTCGGTCGGAAGGGCTCCGAACATGGTTCGGAGCCCTTCCGGCCAAAATCAGAATTGGCCCCTAAATAGAAAGAAATAGCTGTTAATATCAAACTCATTAGTTTACAAGATTGGGATCAAACATTATTTCCAAGTGGCAGCGATGCTCCCAGGCCTTGGCTCGATGACCTTGATTCCCAGGCTCTCTCCGATGAGAAAGTACACTGTCCCTTATCCCACCCTTCAATGTATCTCCTCCTCCCCAAGGCTAACTCCTAAAAAGAAAGACATTATTTTAACTAACAAGGATGAATTTCTCCACCTGCAACAGAAATGTGAGAAAGAACAAATTACACATGCACATGAAATTCACTATGAAATCTAATGCAAGAGCTTCCAGGGAAACAATAAAATTCAGGACTACAGAAATCGATCAACATAAGAGATGGCACATAATTCTGTAAAAGCACACACATAAATTAACATTATTACTGAGCATGTTCAATCAGCACGTTACATAAACACATCAATTGTGTGAATATTTACTAGCTACAGGTACAAATTCTACACGTTAAGGTTTTTGTTTAACCACATAAAATTGCAATATTAATTTCTTCACATTCACATTAAATTATACAGAACACTTCATCTTTTCACGTTATTACAGAACATACACGTTCTAATGACCCAATGTTAACACAGTAAAGAATTATATGCGGGCGTGAACTACTCATGATTATAATGTACCCCTACAAATGAAAAAGCAAAATCGTACTCTAAAACCATCATATTTACATTCTTTTAGCACCAAAAAGGCATAGCCTGCTGATATACTTTTTGATCAATAAAATGCTTAAAGCCTTGCACCAAGTTGCTTCACAGTTTTATATCTTGTTTTTTGTGGGAGTTTGGCCATCTTAATAAAGAGCAGAAGCTGGGATCCCACCTTATGGACCATTTAAAAAAAAAAATCTACTGTCCCCTTAGTGTCAATTGATCGTACTAATATATCCATAAGAGATGCTTCATAATAGGTCTGCATCTGAGGTAATGCCAACTCACCCTGACTTATATCTAGTTGAAGCACTGAGAGTTTAGCCGTGGAGGCCTGCTTGTTCCAAACAAAGCGCCGAAAGAGTACCTCAAGTTCCTTAATTAGGCCTTGTTAATTTTTATAGGGACATTTGAAAAAAGAAATATCAACATTTTAAAAAGGGCTACCCCGTACCGCCCAGAGCATGGTACGGAGTCTGCTTTGGTGACCGTGATGGATGATCTTCGGTTGTTGGCAGACAAGGGGCAATCAGCAATATTACTCTTGCTTGACTTGTCTGCCGCCTTCGACACGGTCAACCATAGTATTCTGCTGACCCGCCCCGAGGAGGCCGGAGTGGTAGGTACTGCTTTGGCTTGGTTCTGCTCTTATCTTTCGGGTAGACGTCAGGCAGTGACCCTTCCGCCGTTTCAATCTATCTTCACCGATATTGGTCATGGTGTCCCACAAGGGTCTGCTATCATTCCGATTAGGCTAAACGTTTATCTTAGACCTTTGATTGATATAATTCAGGCCCATAAGGTGAAGCTGATAAACTATGCGGACGATACCCAGATCATTCTTTCCCTGGACGGCACTCAACCTTCGATGCTGGAAGATTTTCATGCTTGTATGCGTGATACTGTGCAATGGCTACCTCTCTCCTACAACTTTTGGCCACTAGGTACCTCCGTTTCCTTGGCTCCGGCCAATACGGTCCGTAACTTGGGGGTTCTGTTCAGTGCTAATCTGACCCTGGAGACACAGGTGAATAAAACAGCAGGATGTTGTTTTGGGCTGATTAGAGCCTTAAGAAAGATTCTTCCACTGCTGCCTGCCTCGGCCACAGCACTAGTAGGGCAGGGCGCAATTTTAAGTTGTTTACACTATTGTAATGCCCTGCGGCTAAAATCTCCTAAATACTTGATCCAACGTCTGCAACGGGTTCAAAACATGGTGGCAAGATTAGCTCTAGCCAAACCGCGAGACTCGGCCGCATCACAATGCTTTGCCAAACCAAATTGGCTACCAGTGTTGCAAAGAGTACAGTTTAAGTCCTTGTGCATTGTGTTTACCGCCTTGCATGGCCTTGGACCAAAACCTCAGCAAGAAAAACTATGATGGTACATTCCTACTCAACATCTTCGCTCTTCTTTGGCCGGGTTGGAAAAAATGTCTAGATGCAAGAGGGTCAGATTGGGTGGCTGTGCCTTCAGCATTGCTGTTTAGGAAACAAAAAGGGTTGCCAGTACTGATGTGAATTATTTAGAAAATTCAATATCTATCCTCTACTAGAAAAGGAATTCCAGAAAGGGAAATGCTAATTAATAGCTTTTTATTTTATCAAATTTGTAGCATCAAAAATTCAATAAATTTCTACATACACAACAAAAAATTCTTTTTACAGCGGACACAAGAGATATTAGAATATAACTGTACATTGATCATTCATACAAAATTGCATACATATCACATTCGAACATCCTGCATTCAAACTATCAAAAACATAGTGTATAAAACAATTTATATACATTCAAGAGAAAAGAAGAAGAGAAGTAAAAAGGGGATGCCACGATCTGCATGGAATTAACAAAAATTACATAAACTAATTAACTAAGGTATAGTACATTCCTACATATTGTATAACTAAAGCAATGCTCATTGGGGGTCCTAGTCCAAGGTAATGTACAACTCAAACTGTGGCACACATTCATTAAATGTCCAACAGTTCTGGCAGACCACTGTGGCGGGGCCTACGCGTTTCGAATCCCACCGAATTCTTGGGGATTCTCTTCAGGGCCTGGTGTGTTCTCTAAAAGAAAAATCAAACAGAAAAGAGAAAAAAGTTCTTTAGAAAAACATGGAATGAACAGCTGTCCTCATTACAGGGGAAAAAACCAGACATCAAAGGAAACAATGCTGAGTGACTGGGGGGCTTATTAACTGGATCTTAAGGGGTGACATGTGGAGAAGACTCTATAAGTCATGACCTAGTTTGTAGTTTTTAGAAAAGAATAACGTGACTGGTGAACAATCTTCCACCGGCAATGGAAATTACCCTTAGATACTCAGTGAAAAGTACTCACCCCAAGTATGGAAAAAGAGTTCCTAATTTGAACGGTGTCCTGTGTAGCACAACAGATGCTGGAGTAAAAACTGGGGTCTATACAGGGATGGAACAAGGCAAGTTTTAGAAAGAATCGAGAATTACTGTAAACGCAAGCCTCGTCCAACTAAGAGAATCATTACTGTGCCGGTCTGACTCACCTTCCGAGCTTGGAAATGGAATCTTTGTTTGCTCAAAACCTTCATCCGGTAAAGCTTGGAAGAGGTCAGGGGTGGAACCTATTTAGAAGTTTAAAAGAACCTTTTTAGATATAGATGGCCTCAGTAAAATCCAATACACCTAAAAAGTGGGAGCATGGGAGGTAACTCACCCCTACTTCACGGAGGAAACGTCTGGAAGAAAAGTCAAGTCGTGGGCGGGTGCCTGTTCTACAAAAGATGTGACTCTAAGTTTTGAATTGCTCAGTCTACGAGTGTTCGGTTTGGACCAGAGCCAGACGATGTCAAGCTGTAAGAACAGAGTCGTAAACAGTCTATTTATAATTGAAACATGGAGGGGAGTGGAATTACGCGTTGAGTCAACCACACATTAAAATGATTACCTTGTATGACAGTTTCTGATAGAATTCCCCGGTTCTAGGAAGGGCTTGAGGTCGGGGTCCCTATGGAATTAAATGGAAATGGAAATTACGAACGGCGCATGACAGGCGTTGTCACTGACAAAGGCAGCGGGTGCTATGCACGAAATAGAAATGTTACTCCTTACACGTAAGTACTGGACACAAAATTGGAACTAGACAATATTATAGTCTAGACGTTAAAAAACTTTAATATGACAGGGGACAAAATGTACTTAATTCTAGCCTCAAGGGATCGAGCGAGTAAAAAGCCGGGGGTATGCCGCGAGATGAAACTTACCTCGGTGAAGCGTTCAAAAGAACGTAGCGTTCCAGCCTGCACTAATCCGTGGCGCATGCGTCCTAAGGACGGGGACGGTAGGAGTCACTATTTGAAGGACTTGCTTAGCGGGGGGCGTGGTCAACACGGGTCGAGATGAAGGAGGATTCTTAACCGGCACTACTCGTTGGCGCAGGCGCAGGCGCAAACAAATGGGAAACGTGGCCAAAGGTTTTAAAGCGGAACCCAGATAGAAACCTGGGCCGGCCTACTTGTGATCATTCGGAATAGAACAAAGGAATTAAAAAAGGGAAGGCGGAGTTAAAGGGGCGGAATCATAAGTGGCACAGTAAAGGGGCGGAATCATAAGTGGCACAGTAACCATCAATATCACCCCGGTCGACGCATTGGGAGCCTAGTCGGGGGTTAAGTGTGAAAATGAGAGCGCATGTAAGATGGAACTGGTGCAGTTATGTCAAGGGCTGGTAATGGTGAGATCACAGTTTGAAGATTTCACTCAATTCATTCAAGCCTGTGGAGGCTGTATCAAATTTGACAATTAGGAACGCCTCTCTCTTAGATAACTTCAGGTTCCAGTCCCCTCCTCGGGGGTCTTTTTCAACCTTGGCGATTACTGTCCACCTAAGGTCATCAACCTGATGCTGCATACGTGTCCAATGATGGACCAAAGGAGCGTTTTCCACTTTTCTTTTTAATCTCGATTTGTGCTGCGAGATACGTTGGCGAATCTCCTGGTTTGTCTTGCCAATATATAAACTCTTGCAAGGGCATATAATGCCATAAACTACAAACTTAGTTTTGCAGTTGCTGAAAGCCTCGTGCTTCCACGAGATTCCATTGTGCCGGAATAGTGACCCTTCCAATGTCGATTCACAGCACAGACAGGTACCACATTTGTGGTGTCCTGTCACAGGGGGCAATCCCATCATTTGGTGTAATGTGGGTTGTATTGGGGATGGCATAGCTGCTCTTACTATATGGTTGGATATACTCCTTTCCTTCTTGAAGGCAAAAAGGGGGAGTTCTTTAAGGCTGTTATCTAAGTTCTTTACTAGATGCCAGTTTTGTCCAATCACCTGTTTGAGTTTATTAGCATTGGGGCAAAAGGTGGTCACACATACTTGTCGTTTCAGCTCGGGTTTGTTCTTTCGTTCTAACAATGTCTCTCTCGGGGTCCACTGGGCTCTCTTCATGCAATTTTTTACCAATTTTTTAGGGTATCCCCTATCACATAGTTTGGATACTAAATTTGCGGCATGGTGATGGTAATCTTCAGTGTATGTGCAGTTCCGACGAACACGCAGGAACTGCCCATAAGGAAGGTTTTCCTTAAGGCTTCTAGGATGATTACTGTTGAACATAAGTGATTTATTTCTGTCTGTAGGTTTTACAAATAGTGTGGTTGCCAATTTGCCTGATTTGGGGAAAACCTCTACATCCAAAAACGCTATTTTGGTGGTCGAGTGTTCCATGCTGAATTTTATGTCCAGCGTTCTGGAATTTAACCATTGGTGGAACTGGGACAAGGTGCCACTGTCACCTGTCCACACCATGAACACATCATCGATAAATCGAAGCCAAATACCGATGTATTGGTTAAATGGGTTGTTATTGTGTATGTAAGTATTTTCATACAATGACATAAATAGGACAGCTAGCTCCGGAGCAAAGGGGCAGCCCATGGCTACCCCTTTCACCTGGTAATAATATTCCTTGTTGAAACAAAAGTAGTTTCTCTTTAATGCAAAAGATGCGAGATCTACAAGAAATTTAGTGGGTACTCGTGCAGGCCGAGGTCTGGAGTCCAAAAAATAGGTTAATACAGCTATTGCTTCATCTTGGGGGATCTGTGTGTACAGAGAAGTCACGTCTAGGGTGACTAAGGTGTCCCTGTCTTCACAGTAATTGATTTCTTCCAATTTATTGATGAAGTCAGTCGTATCCTGTAAATAAGATACTACTTGGCTCATGAATTCTTTAAGGAAGCAGTCTACATACTTAGCAATAGGCTCAAGCAAGGAACCACATCCTGCCACGATGGGTCTGCCTGGCGGATGGTCTTGGTTTTTATGAATTTTAGGCAGTACGTAGAACATGGGTACTTTAGGATGTTTAATTTGTAAGTAATCACGTTCCTTGGGGCCTACAAACCCTTGTTCAAAGCCTTCCTGTATTAAGGCGAAAAGTTCGTTCTGTAATTCTAGAGTTGGATCTTTTCCTATTTTTCGATAACAGATGGGGTCATCTAGTTGTTTTTGCACTTCAGCTGTATAATCATTTGCGTCCCATACCACTATCGCACCGCCTTTATCGGCCTGCTTAATGATTATAGAGGTGTCATTTTTTAGATTATTGAGCGCAGTCATTTCATCTTTCGTAGTGTTAAATTTGACAAATTTTCTTTCCTGCTCCATCGCTGAAATAGCAGAGAGGACACTTCTTTCAAAAGTTAATAGTTCCTTAGGGATTTTATTAGCAGGCGGACAGAATGTGGACCTATTTCTTAGACCAGTAACCTCAACAATATTGTGGGTTGTGCTTTCCTTAATGAAAAGAGTGAGTCTTAACTTTCTACAGAATTCAATAAATTCCGATTTCATCTTCACAAAGTCAGTCCTTTTCGAAGGGACAAAAAATAGTCCTTTAGTCAAAATACTTTGCTCTTCCTGTGTAAGTATTTTTTTTTTTAGAAAGATTGAAAATAGACGAAGTTCCTAACTTTTGTAATGTTGTCGTCGTGTTTTCATCTCCCAGGGGATCGTATATCTCACCCTGCCTCTGGGGCGCGTCTGGCCCCTAGATAAAAAAGGAGCAGACCCGGAAGATTGATTGTGCTGTTGTTGGTCAGAATTCCAATTCCGGTTCCTATTAGGACGATTATATTTGCTATTTGTATCACTATCCGTCCCTGATGATGAGGTATCTGAGAAGGAGATAAACTGCTTTCTCGATCTACCTTGGTTGTCTTGAAGAAAACGCCTTGATTCTGTTTTAGAATAAAAATCTGCCTGCAAATATGGATATATATTGTCCAATGAGAAGTTCTTTTTATCTTTCTCGAATTGGTTCGACTTCTGTGTAATGGTGTAATCTTTAAATTCTTGTATCTCTTTGGCCACTTTTTCTAGTAATGCTTTCGTATCCGCTATGGTGGGATTCGTGCTAATTTCAGCTTCTAGTTTTTCAATTTCAGATAGTTCTTCTTTAGAGATTCTAACGGCTGTCTCAACAGTTAAGACCATAAGGTCTCTACTGCACTTAGTTTCAATAAATGAGAAGCCTTTTTTGAAAATTGGGTCCTCAGTAAAGATAACTGGGATGTTTTTAATTTGTAGCCCACTTGGAATGGTTCCTTCCCTAAGGTGTTGCAATAAAAAATGACCATGAAGGTCTGTCCTAATCTGCTTCTTTTTTAAACGGAGCAGTTTATCAGATTCATTGAAAGATGTTGCTGTCTCACTCAAGGAAACAGACGAGAATACGGGGGGGTCACTCAGCAGATTCCTGATGTGGTCCTCAGAATAAGCAAAGGTGTCCTTTTCAGCCATTTACTCAGAGGGAAAGAAAAATAGAAAAAGTAAATACAAGGTTAAGACACAGATAAATAAAAATCACAGTGGGCATAAAGCAAACGGAAAGGAACACTAGAATACATGCATACCTGACCATGGGGAAGGCGCAAACTTATTAGCCTTCGCTCCTATCTAATGGAGCAGCAAAAAAATCCTCGCGGGCAGGCGCCCGCTATAACAGCAAGAAACAACAAAGGGTTGGCTCTAATCAGTAAGGCTGAGCCGGAATATTTAGGAAACAAAAAGGGTTGCCAGTACTGATGTGAATTATTTAGAAAATTCAATATCTATCCTCTACTAGAAAAGGAATTCCAGAAAGGGAAATGCTAATTAATAGCTTTTTATTTTATCAAATTTGTAGCATCAAAAATTCAATAAATTTCTACATACACAACAAAAAATTCTTTTTACAGCGGACACAAGAGATATTAGAATATAACTGTACATTGATCATTCATACAAAATTGCATACATATCACATTCGAACATCCTGCATTCAAACTATCAAAAACATAGTGTATAAAACAATTTATATACATTCAAGAGAAAAGAAGAAGAGAAGTAAAAAGGGGATGCCACGATCTGCATGGAATTAACAAAAATTACATAAACTAATTAACTAAGGTATAGTACATTCCTACATATTGTATAACTAAAGCAATGCTCATTGGGGTTCCTAGTCCAAGGTAATGTACAACTCAAACTGTGGCACACATTCATTAAATGTCCAACAGTTCTGGCAGACCACTGTGGCGGGGCCTACGCGTTTCGAATCCCACCGAATTCTTGGGGATTCTCTTCAGGGCCTGGTGTGTTCTCTAAAAGAAAAATCAAACAGAAAAGAGAAAAAAGTTCTTTAGAAAAACATGGAATGAACAGCTGTCCTCATTACAGGGGAAAAAACCAGACATCAAAGGAAACAATGCTGAGTGACTGGGGGGGTTATTAACTGGATCTTAAGGGGTGACATGTGGAGAAGACTCTATAAGTCATGACCTAGTTTGTAGTTTTTAGAAAAGAATAACGTGACTGGTGAACAATCTTCCACCGGCAATGGAAATTACCCTTAGATACTCAGTGAAAAGTACTCACCCTAAGTATGGAAAAAGAGTTCCTAATTTGAACGGTGTCCTGTGTAGCACAACAGATGCTGGAGTAAAAACTGGGGTCTATACAGGGATGGAACAAGGCAAGTTTTAGAAAGAATCGAGAATTACTGTAAACGCAAGCCTCGTCCAACTAAGAGAATCATTACTGTGCCGGTCTGACTCACCTTCCGAGCTTGGAAATGGAATCTTTGTTTGCTCAAAACCTTCATCCGGTAAAGCTTGGAAGAGGTCAGGGGTGGAACCTATTTAGAAGTTTAAAAGAACCTTTTTAGATATAGATGGCCTTAGTAAAATCCAATACACCTAAAAAGTGGGAGCATGGGAGGTAACTCACCCCTACTTCACGGAGGAAACGTCTGGAAGAAAAGTCAAGTCGTGGGCGGGTGCCTGTTCTACAAAAGATGTGACTCTAAGTTTTGGAATGCTCAGTCTACGAGTGTTCGGTTTGGACCAGAGCCAGACGATGTCAAGCTGTAAGAACAGAGTCGTAAACAGTCTATTTATAATTGAAACATGGAGGGGAGTGGAATTACGCGTTGAGTCAACCACACATTAAAATGATTACCTTGTATGACAGTTTCTGATAGAATTCCCCGGTTCTAGGAAGGGCTTGAGGTCGGGGTCCCTATGGAATTAAATGGAAATGGAAATTACGAACGGCGCATGACAGGCGTTAAAGGCAGCGGGTGCTATACACGAAATAGAAATGTTACTCCTTACACGTAAGTACTGGACACAAAATTGGAACTAGACAATATTATAGTCTAGACGTTAAAAAACTTTAATATGACAGGGGACAAAATGTACTTAATTCTAGCCTCAAGGGATCGAGCGAGTAAAAAGCCGGGGGTATGCCGCGAGATGAAACTTACCTCGGTGAAGCGTTCAAAAGAACGTAGCGTTTCAGCCTGCACTAATCCGTGGCGCATGCGTCCTAAGGACGGGGACGGTAGGAGTCACTATTTGAAGGACTTGCTTAGCGGGGGGCGTGGTCAACACGGGTGGAGATGAAGGAGGATTCTTAACCGGCACTACTCGTTGGCGCAGGCGCAAACAAATGGGAAACGTGGGAAAAGGTTTTAAAGCGGAACCCAGATAGAAACCTGGGCCGGCCTACTTGTGATCATTCGGAATAGAACAAAGGAATTAAAAAAGGGAAGGCGGATTTAAAGGGGCGGAATCATAAGTGGCACAGTAAAGGGGCGTAATCATAAGTGGCACAGTAACCATCAATATCACCCCGGTCGACGCATTGGGAGCCTAGTCGGGGGTTAAGTGTGAAAATGAGAGCGCATGTAAGATGGAACTGGTGCAGTTATGTCAAGGGCTGGTAATGGTGAGATCACAGTTTGAAGATTTCACTCAATTCATTCAAGCCCGTGGAGGCTGTATCAAATTTGACAATTAGGAACGCCTCTCTCTTAGATAACTTCAGGTTCCAGTCCCCTCCTCGGGGGTCTTTTTCAACCTTGGCGATTACTGTCCACCTAAGGTCATCAACCTGATGCTGCATACGTGTCCAATGATGGACCAAAGGAGCGTTTTCCACTTTTCTTTTTAATCTCGATTTGTGCTGCGAGATACGTTGGCGAATCTCCTGGTTTGTCTTGCCAATATATAAACTCTTGCAAGGGCATATAATGCCATAAACTACAAACTTAGTTTTGCAGTTGCTGAAAGCCTCGTGCTTCCACGAGATTCCATTGTGCTGGAATAGTGACCCTTCCAATGTCGATTCACAGCACAGACAGGTACCACATTTGTGGTGTCCTGTCACAGGGGGCAATCCCATCATTTGGCGTAATGTGGGTTGTATTGGGGATGGCATAGCTGCTCTTACTATATGGTTGGATATACTCCTTTCCTTCTTGAAGGCAAAAAGGGGGAGTTCTTTAAGGCTGTTATCTAAGTTCTTTACTAGATGCCAGTTTTGTCCAATCACCTGTTTGAGTTTATTAGCATTGGGGCAAAAGGTGGTCACACATACTTGTCGTTTCAGCTCGGGTTTGTTCTTTCGTTCTAACAATGTCTCTCTCGGGGTCCACTGGGCTCTCTTCATGCAATTTTCAACCAATTTTTTAGGGTATCCCCTATCACATAGTTTGGATACTAAATTTGCGGCATGGTGATGGTAATCTTCAGTGTATGTGTAGTTCCGACGAACACGCAGGAACTGCCCATAAGGAAGGTTTTCCTTAAGGCTTCTAGGATGATTACTGTTGAACATAAGTGATTTATTTCTGTCTGTAGGTTTTACAAATAGTGTGGTCGCCAATTTGCCTGATTTGGGGAAAACCTCTACATCCAAAAACGCTATTTTGGTGGTCGAGTGTTCCATGCTGAATTTTATGTCCAGCGTTCTGGAATTTAACCATTGGTGGAACTGGGACAAGGTGCCACTGTCACCTGTCCACACCATGAACACATCATCGATAAATCGAAGCCAAATACCGATGTATTGGTTAAATGGGTTGTTATTGTGTATGTAAGTATTTTCATACAATGACATAAATAGGACAGCTAGCTCTGGAGCAAAGGGGCAGCCCATGGCTACCCCTTTCACCTGGTAATAATATTCCTTGTTGAAGCAAAAGTAGTTTCTCTTTAATGCAAAAGATGCGAGATCTACAAGAAATTTAGTGGGTACTCGTGCAGGCCGAGGTCTGGAGTCCAAAAAATAGGTTAATACAGCTATTGCTTCATCTTGGGGGATCTGTGTGTACAGAGAAGTCACGTCTAGGGTGACTAAGGTGTCCCTGTCTTCACAGTAATTGATTTCTTCCAATTTATTGATGAAGTCAGTCGTATCCTGTAAATAAGATACTACTTGGCTCATGAATTCTTTAAGGAAGCAGTCTACATACTTAGCAATAGGCTCAAGCAAGGAACCACATCCTGCCACGATGGGTCTGCCTGGCGGATGGTCTTGGTTTTTATGAATTTTAGGCAGTACGTAGAACATGGGTACTTTAGGATGTTTAATTTGTAAGTAATCACGTTCCTTGGGGCCTACAAACCCTACCCACCCTGCCCAGAACGCTGGACATAAAATTCAGCATGGAACACTCGACCACCAAAATAGCGTTTTTTGGATGTAGAGGTTTTCCCCAAATCAGGCAAATTGGCGACCACACTATTTGTAAAACCTACAGACAGAAATAAATCACTTATGTTCAACAGTAATCATCCTAGAAGCCTTAAGGAAAACCTTCCTTATGGGCAGTTCCTGCGTGTTCGTCGGAACTGCACATACACTGAAGATTACCATCACCATGCCGCAAATTTAGTATCCAAACTATGTGATAGGGGATACCCTAAAAATTGGTTAAAAATTGCATGAAGAGAGCCCAGTGGACCCCGAGAGAGACATTGTTAGAACGAAAGAACAAACCCGAGCTGAAACGACAAGTATGTGTGACCACCTTTTGCCCCAATGCTAATAAACTCAAACAGGTGATTGGACAAAACTGGCATCTAGTAAAGAACTTAGATAACAGCCTTAAAGAACTCCCCCTTTTTGCCTTCAAGAAGGAAAGGAGTATATCCAACCATATAGTAAGAGCAGCTATGCCATCCCCAATACAACCCACATTACGCCAAATGATGGGATTGCCCCCTGTGACAGGACACCACAAATGTGGTACCTGTCTGTGCTGTGAATCGACATTGGAAGGGTCACTATTCCAGCACAATGGAATCTCGTGGAAGCACGAGGCTTTCAGCAACTGCAAAACTAAGTTTGTAGTTTATGGCATTATATGCCCTTGCAAGAGTTTATATATTGGCAAGACAAACCAGGAGATTCGCCAACGTATCTCGCAGCACAAATCGAGATTAAAAAGAAAAGTGGAAAACGCTCCTTTGGTCCATCATTGGACACGTATGCAGCATCAGGTTGATGACCTTAGGTGGACAGTAATCGCCAAGGTTGAAAAAGACCCCCGAGGAGGGGACTGGAACCTGAAGTTATCTAAGAGAGAGGCGTTCCTAATTGTCAAATTTGATACAGCCTCCACGGGCTTGAATGAATTGAGTGAAATCTTCAAACTGTGATCTCACCATTACCAGCCCTTGACATAACTGCACCAGTTCCATCTTACATGCGCTCTCATTTTCACACTTAACCCCCGACTAGGCTCCCAATGCGTCGACCGGGGTGATATTGATGGTTACTGTGCCACTTATGATTCCGCCCCTTTACTGTGCCACTTATGATTCCGCCCCTTTAACTCCGCCTTCCCTTTTTTAATTCCTTTGTTCTATTCCGAATGATCACAAGTAGGCCGGCCCAGGTTTCTATCTGGGTTCCGCTTTAAAACCTTTGGCCACGTTTCCCATTTGTTTGCGCCTGCGCCTGCGCCAACGAGTAGTGCCGGTTAAGAATCCTCCTTCATCTCGACCCGTGTTGACCACGCCCCCCGCTAAGCAAGTCCTTCAAATAGTGACTCCTACCGTCCCCGTCCTTAGGACGCATGCGCCACGGATTAGTGCAGGCTGGAACGCTACGTTCTTTTGAACGCTTCACCGAGGTAAGTTTCATCTCGCGGCATACCCCCGGCTTTTTACTCGCTCGATCCCTTGAGGCTAGAATTAAGTACATTTTGTCCCCTGTCATATTAAAGTTTTTTAACGTCTAGACTATAATATTGTCTAGTTCCAATTTTGTGTCCAGTACTTACGTGTAAGGAGTAACATTTCTATTTCGTGCATAGCACCCGCTGCCTTTGTCAGTGACAACGCCAGTCATGCGCCGTTCGTAATTTCCATTTCCATTTAATTCCATAGGGACCCCGACCTCAAGCCCTTCCTAGAACCGGGGAATTCTATCAGAAACTGTCATACAAGGTAATCATTTTAATGTGTGGTTGACTCAACGCGTAATTCCACTCCCCTCCATGTTTCAATTATAAATAGACTGTTTACGACTCTGTTCTTACAGCTTGACATCGTCTGGCTCTGGTCCAAACCGAACACTCGTAGACTGAGCAATTCAAAACTTAGAGTCACATCTTTTGTAGAACAGGAACCCGCCCACGACTTGACTTTTCTTCCAGACGTTTCCTCCGTGAAGTAGGGGTGAGTTACCTCCCATGCTCCCACTTTTTAGGTGTATTGGATTTTACTAAGGCCATCTATATCTAAAAAGGTTCTTTTAAACTTCTAAATAGGTTCCACCCCTGACCTCTTCCAAGCTTTACCGGATGAAGGTTTTGAGCAAACAAAGATTCCATTTCCAAGCTCGGAAGGTGAGTCAGACCGGCACAGTAATGATTCTCTTAGTTGGACGAGGCTTGCGTTTACAGTAATTCTCGATTCTTTCTAAAACTTGCCTTGTTCCATCCCTGTATAGACCCCAGTTTTTACTCCAGCATCTGTTGTGCTACACAGGACACCGTTCAAATTAGGAACTCTTTTTCCATACTTAGGGTGAGTACTTTTCACTGAGTATCTAAGGGTAATTTCCATTGCCGGTGGAAGATTGTTCACCAGTCACGTTATTCTTTTCTAAAAACTACAAACTAGGTCATGACTTATAGAGTCTTCTCCACATGTCACCCCTTAAGATCCAGTTAATAAGCCCCCCAGTCACTCAGCATTGTTTCCTTTGATGTCTGTTTTTTTCCCCTGTAATGAGGACAGCTGTTCATTCCATGTTTTTCTAAAGAACTTTTTTCTCTTTTCTGTTTGATTTTTCTTTTAGAGAACACACCAGGCCCTGAAGAGAATCCCCAAGAATTCGGTGGGATTCGAAACGCGTAGGCCCCGCCACAGTGGTCTGCCAGAACTGTTGGACATTTAATGAATGTGTGCCACAGTTTGAGTTGTACATTACCTTGGACTAGGACCCCCAATGAGCATTGCTTTAGTTATACAATATGTAGGAATGTACTATACCTTAGTTAATTAGTTTATGTAATTTTTGTTAATTCCATGCAGATCGTGGCATCCCCTTTTTACTTCTCTTCTTCTTTTCTCTTGAATGTATATAAATTGTTTTATACACTATGTTTTTGATAGTTTGAATGCAGGATGTTCGAATGTGATATGTATCCAATTTTGTATGAATGATCAATGTACAGTTATATTCTAATATCTCTTGTGTCCGCTGTAAAAAGAATTTTTTGTTGTGTATGTAGAAATGTATTGAATTTTTGATGCTACAAATTTGATAAAATAAAAAGCTATTAATTAGCATTTCCCTTTCTGGAATTCCTTTTCTAGTAGAGGATAGATATTGAATGTTCTAAATAATTCACATCAGTACTGGCAACCCTTTTTGTTTCCTAAATATTCCGGCTCAGCCTTACTGATTAGAGCCAACCCTTTGTTGTTTCTTGCTGTTATAGCGGGCGCCTGCCCGCGAGGATTTTTTTGCTGCTCCATTAGATAGGAGCGAAGGCTAATACGTTTGCGCCTTCCCCATGGTCAGGTATGCATGTATTCTAGTGTTCCTTTCCGTTTGCTTTATGCCCACTGTGATTTTTATTTATCTGTGTCTTAACCTTGTATTTACTTTTTCTATTTTTCTTTCCCTCTGAGTAAATGGCTGAAAAGGACACCTTTGCTTATTCTGAGGACCACATCAGGAATCTGCTGAGTGACCCCCCCGTATTCTCGTCTGTTTCCTTGAGTGAGACAGCAACATCTTTCAATGAATCTGATAAACTGCTCCGTTTAAAAAAGAAGCAGATTAGGACAGACCTTCATGGTCATATTTTATTGCAACACCTTAGGGAAGGAACCATGAATGAATGAATGAAATATCATTTGTAATGCGCAACTATGCCCAATGGGCGTCAAGGCGCCTAAGCCAAATAAAAAGCTGTTAGCAGACAGAAACAGAGCCTACTGGTATGCCTTAATAAAGAGCCAAGTTTTCAGTGACTTCCTAAAGAGGTCGAGGGAAGGAAGTAGTTTGATTTCAAGGGGGAGTGAATTCCACATCAGAGGTGCCAGTATGGAGAAAGCTTTGCTCCCCCATCTAGCCTTCTTGGCTCTGGGAATTACCAGTTGATTAAGCTCGCTGGATCGTAAACATCTGCTCGGAACATATTTAGTGAGTAATGAACCAAGGGCATCAGCCGAGCCTGCAGTTAGAGCCTTATATGTAAGGCAAAGGAGTTTAAAAGTGATCCTTGAAGGAATGGGGAGCCAGTGGAGGTTCTTCCTCGCTAGGGTCATAGATGCCAACCAGGGCAAAGCGAGAGCAAACCGCGCTGCAGCGTTCTGTTCCATTCCAAGTGGGCTACAAATTAAAAACATCCCAGTTATCTTTACTGAGGACCCAATTTTCAAAAAAGGCTTCTCATTTATTGAAACTAAGTGCAGTAGAGACCTTATGGTCTTAACTGTTGAGACAGCCGTTAGAATCTCTAAAGAAGAACTAGCTGAAATTGAAAAACTAGAAGCTGAAATTAGCACGAATCCCACCATAGCGGATGCGAAAGCATTACTAGAAAAAGTGGCCAAAGAGATACAAGAATTTAAAGATTACACCATTACACAGAAGTCGAACCAATTCGAGAAAGATAAAAAGAACTTCTCATTGGACAATATATATCCATATTTGCAGGCAGATTTTTATTCTAAAACAGAATCAAGGCGTTTTCTTCAAGACAACCAAGGTAGATCGAGAAAGCAGTTTATCTCCTTCTCAGATACCTCATCATCAGGGACGGATAGTGATACAAATAGCAAATATAATCGTCCTAATAGGAACCGGAATTGGAATTCTGACCAACAACAGCACAATCAATCTTCCGGGTCTGCTCCTTTTTTATCCAGGGGCCAGACGCGCCCCAGAGGCAGGGTGAGATATACGATCCCCTGGGAGATGAAAACACGACGACAACATTACAAAAGTTAGGAACTTCGTCTATTTTCAATCTTTCTAAAAAAATACTTACACAGGAAGAGCAAAGTATTTTGACTAAAGGACTATCTTTTGTCCCTTCGAAAAGGACTGACTTTGTGAAGATGAAATCGGAATTTATTGAATTCTGTAGAAAGTTAAGACTCACTCTTTTCTTTAAGGAAAGCACAACCCACAATATTGTTGAGGTTACTGGTCTAAGAAATAGGTCCACATTCTGTCCGCCTGCTAATAAAATCCCTAAGGAACTATTAACTTTTGAAAGAAGTGTCCTCTCTGCTATTTCAGCGATGGAGCAGGAAAGAAAATTTGTCAAATTTAACACTACGAAAGATGAAATGACTGCGCTCAATAATCTAAAAAATGACACCTCTATAATCATTAAGCAGGCCGATAAAGGCGGTGCGATAGTGGTATGGGACGCAAATGATTATACAGCTGAAGTGCAAAAACAACTAGATGACCCCATCTGTTATCGAAAAATAGGAAAAGATCCAATTCTAGAATTACAGAACGAACTTTTCGCCTTAATACAGGAAGGCTTTGAACAAGGGTTTGTAGGCCCCAAGGAACGTGATTACTTACAAATTAAACATCCTAAAGTACCCATGTTCTACGTACTGCCTAAAATTCATAAAAACCAAGACCATCCGCCAGGCAGACCCATCGTGGCAGGATGTGGTTCCTTGCTTGAGCCTATTGCTAAGTATGTAGACTGCTTCCTTAAAGAATTCATGAGCCAAGTAGTATCTTATTTACAGGATACGACTGACTTCATCAATAAATTGGAAGAAATCAATTACTGTGAAGACAGGGACACCTTAGTCACCCTAGACGTGACTTCTCTGTACACACAGATCCCCCAAGATGAAGCAATAGCTGTATTAACCTATTTTTTGGACTCCAGACCTCGGCCTGCACGAGTACCCACTAAATTTCTTGTAGATCTCGCATCTTTTGCATTAAAGAGAAACTACTTTTGTTTCAACAAGGAATATTATTACCAGGTGAAAGGGGTTGCCATGGGCTGCCCCTTTGCTCTGGAGCTAGCTGTCCTATTTATGTCATTGTATGAAAATACTTACATACACAATAACAACCCATTTAACCAATACATCGGTATTTGGCTTCGATTTATCGATGATGTGTTCATGGTGTGGACAGGTGACAGTGGCACCTTGTCCCAGTTCCACCAATGGTTAAATTCCAGAACGCTGGACATAAAGTTCAGCATGGAACACTCGACCACCAAAATAGCGTTTTTGGATGTAGAGGTTTTCCCCAAATCAGGCAAATTGGCGACCACACTATTTGTAAAACCTACAGACAGAAATAAATCACTTATGTTCAACAGTAATCATCCTAGAAGCCTTAAGGAAAACCTTCCTTATGGGCAGTTCCTGCGTGTTCGTCGGAACTGCACATACACTGAAGATTACCCTCACCATGCCGCAAATTTAGTATCCAAACTATGTGATAGGGGATACCCTAAAAAATTGGTTAAAAATTGCATGAAGAGAGCCCAGTGGACCCCGAGAGAGACATTGTTAGAACGAAAGAACAAACCCGAGCTGAAACGACAAGTATGTGTGACCACCTTTTGCCCCAATGCTAATAAACTCAAACAGGTGATTGGACAAAACTGGCATCTAGTAAAGAACTTAGATAACAGCCTTAAGGAACTCCCCCTTTTTGCCTTCAAGAAGGAAAGGAGTATATCCAACCATATAGTAAGAGCAGCTATGCCATCCCCAATACAACCCACATTACGCCAAATGATGGGATTGCCCCCTGTGACAGGACACCACAAATGTGGTACCTGTCTGTGCTGTGAATCGACATTGGAAGGGTCACTATTCCAGCACAATGGAATCTCGTGGAAGCACGAGGCTTTCAGCAACTGCAAAACTAAGTTTGTAGTTTATGGCATTATATGCCCTTGCAAGAGTTTATATATTGGCAAGACAAACCAGGAGATTCGCCAACGTATCTCGCAGCACACATATAGATTAAAAAGAAAAGTGGAAAACGCTCCTTTGGTCCATCATTGGACACGTATGCAGCATCAGGTTGATGACCTTAGGTGGACAGTAATCGCCAAGGTTGAAAAAGACCCCCGAGGAGGGGACTGGAACCTGAAGTTATCTAAGAGAGAGGCGTTCCTAATTGTCAAATTTGATACAGCCTCCACGGGCTTGAATGAATTGAGTGAAATCTTCAAACTGTGATCTCACCATTACCAGCCCTTGACATAACTGCACCAGTTCCATCTTACATGCGCTCTCATTTTCACACTTAACCCCCGACTACGCTCCCAATGCGTCGACCGGGGTGATATTGATGGTTACTGTGCCACTTATGATTCCGCCCCTTTACTGTGCCACTTATGATTCCGCCCCTTTAACTCCGCCTTCCCTTTTTTAATTCCTTTGTTCTATTCCGAATGATCACAAGTAGGCCGGCCCAGGTTTCTATCTGGGTTCCGCTTTAAAACCTTTGGCCACGTTTCCCATTTGTTTGCGCCTGCGCCTGTGCCAACGAGTAGTGCCGGTTAAGAATCCTCCTTCATCTGACCCGTGTTGACCACGCCCCCCGCTAAGCAAGTCCTTCAAATAGTGACTCCTACCGTCCCCATCCTTAGGACGCATGCGCCACGGATTAGTGCAGGCTGGAACGCTACGTTCTTTTGAACGCTTCACCGAGGTAAGTTTCATCTCGCGGCATACCCCCGGCTTTTTACTCGCTCGATCCCTTGAGGCTAGAATTAAGTACATTTTGTCCCCTGTCATATTAAAGTTTTTTAACGTCTAGACTATAATATTGTCTAGTTCCAATTTTGTGTCCAATACTTACGTGTAAGGAGTAACATTTCTATTTCGTGCATAGCACCCGCTGCCTTTGTCAGTGACAACGCCTGTCATGCGCCGTTCGTAATTTCCATTTCCATTTAATTCCATAGGGACCCCGACCTCAAGCCCTTCCTAGAACCGGGGAATTCTTTCAGAAACTGTCATACAAGGTAATCATTTTAATGTGTGGTTGACTCAACGCGTAATTCCACTCCCCTCCATGTTTCAATTATAAATAGACTGTTTACGACTCTGTTCTTACAGCTTGACATCGTCTGGCTCTGGTCCAAACCGAACACTCGTAGACTGAGCAATTCAAAACTTAGAGTCACATCTTTTGTAGAACAGGCACCCGCCCACGACTTGACTTTTCTTCCAGACGTTTCCTCCGTGAAGTAGGGGTGAGTTACCTCCCATGCTCCCACTTTTTAGGTGTGTTGGATTTTACTAAGGCCATCTATATCTAAAAAGGTTCTTTTAAACTTCTAAATAGGTTCCACCCCTGACCTCTTCCAAGCTTTACCGGATGAAGGTTTTGAGCAAACAAAGATTCCATTTCCAAGCTCGGAAGGTGAGTCAGACCGGCACAGTAATGATTCTCTTAGTTGGACGAGGCTTGCGTTTACAGTAATTCTCGATTCTTTCTAAAACTTGCCTTGTTCCATCCCTGTATAGACCCCAGTTTTTACTCCAGCGTCTGTTGTGCTACACAGGACACCGTTCAAATTAGGAACTCTTTTTCCATACTTAGGGTGAGTACTTTTCACTGAGTATCTAAGGGTAATTTCCATTGCCGGTGGAAGATTGTTCACCAGTCACGTTATTCTTTTCTAAAAACTACAAACTAGGTCATGACTTATAGAGTCTTCTCCACATGTCACCCCTTAAGATCCAGTTAATAAGCCCCCCAGTCACTCAGCATTGTTTCCTTTGATGTCTGTTTTTTTCCCCTGTAATGAGGACATCTGTTCATTCCATGTTTTTCTAAAGAACTTTTCTCTCTTTTCTGTTTGATTTTTCTTTTAGAGAACACACCAGGCCCTGAAGAGAATCCCCAAGAATTCGGTGGGATTCGAAACGCGTAGGCCCCGCCACAGTGGTCTGCCAGAACTGTTGGACATTTAATGAATGTGTGCCACAGTTTGAGTTGTACATTACCTTGGACTAGGACCCCCAATGAGCATTGCTTTAGTTATACAATATGTAGGAATGTACTATACCTTAGTTAATTAGTTTATGTAATTTTTGTTAATTCCATGCAGATCGTGGCATCCCCTTTTTACTTCTCTTCTTCTTTTCTCTTGAATGTATATAAATTGTTTTATACACTATGTTTTTGATAGTTTGAATGCAGGATGTTCGAATGTGATATGTATGCAATTTTGTATGAATGATCAATGTACAGTTATATTCTAATATCTCTTGTGTCCGCTGTAAAAATAATTTTTTGTTGTGTATGAAGAAATTTATTGAATTTTTGATGCTACAAATTTGATAAAATAAAAAGCTATTAATTAGCATTTCCCTTTCTGGAATTCCTTTTCTAGTAGAGGATAGATATTGAATTTTCTAAATAATTCACATCAGTACGGGCAACCCTTTTTGTTTCCTAAATATTCCGGCTCAGCCTTACTGATTAGAGCCAACCCTTTGTTGTTTCTTTCAGCATTGCTGTGGCAAGGCTGTGGAACTGATATTAGACAGTGTAATTTCCTGTTGCTGTTCAGGAAAAGGATTAAGACGTGGCTGTTTCCTAGAATTTGATTCTGTTCTTTGATTACTTTCTTTCCTCATAATCTGTCCCTGTCTCTTTGACTAATATTGGTCCTCTAAATCACGTACTGCAGCGCCAGGGTACCCGTGGGGTGTTTGTTGTGCTTAATACATTCTATATACACACATACATACATACATACCCTACCTACTAGTGTAAGAGGAAGAAGTATCCATGTATCCAATAAATCTTTAATCTTTTTTTTTTTGCAGAGTTTTATATAGCGCTAACTTGACCCGAATCAGGCATCAGAGCGCTTTACATAGCACCAGTTACGTTACATGAGGACACACATTCATTTTTGTTAGGCACGATCTTCTTCATCATAACCAAAAAGTTGCAGAGTTTTATATAGCACTAACTTGACCCGAATCAGGCATCAGAGCGCTTTACATAGCACCAGTTACGTTATATGAGGACACACATTCATTTTTGTTAGGCGCGATCTTCTTCATCATAACCACATAGTGGCAAAGCTAAGGATAGCGATTTGTTACATGTATCCCTAAATATTGAATTGGGTTTGGAGAACGAGCTTGCTGCTGAAGAGAAGAGGGGAGTTTACTTACAGAGGTGTCAAATAAAAGCAGTTTTGTTTTACTCTGATTGATTTTATATCCCCCGATCATTTGAAACTGCTTGAACTCCTCAAACAGCTTTTGGATGATCTGCTCTTCTGGCCTAAGGTAAAGAATAATATTATCCGCAATTAATTTTAATTTTGACATCCCTGTCATAGGAGCCTCACTTAGAATCCTCACTGCTAAGGGTGCTATAAAAAGGGTACCACCCATGCTAGATTAGAATTAACAAGCACCTTTGCTTGAGCCCCTTGATATAGGTTCCAGAGCATTACAGTAAATTTAGAGGGAAAACAAACCTAGTTAGACCATAAAAGACAGCATCCCAATTTACCAGGTCAAATGCTTTCTCTGCATCAACCAATAATATGACTGCAAGTGTCCGGGTTACCTCAAAATAATCTAGCACGTGCACTAAAAAGACTGTATTGGCTGACATTACCCTTCCAGCCGTAAACCCTGTCTGATCATTATGTGTTGCCGCCTGGGCTGCCGGAGTGATGCGAATTGCCATATTTTCATTAAAATCTTGTAGACCGTTTTTAATAAGCTAATCGGTCAGTTTGAGCTGTTATCTCTTGAATTTGTATCCTTTTTTTAAAAACAGACAACTGTGATTCCTTAAAAGCTGAAGGAACCTCCCCTCCTTCCCTTATGAATTTAAAAAGCTCCGTCAAGAAAGGTGTAAGCTCCCTGGCAAATGCTTTAAATAACTCTGCAGGAAGACCATCATTGCCACAAACCTTCCCACAAGGCATTGAGGCCAGAGGTTGCTAAATCTCTGCCACTGATATACCACAAACCATTCTCTCTACTGTACTGAAAGTATTGAGATATACTTTCATAAGGGACTGAGTATTTACTTTTGTACACATTTTTTATAGTGATGTAAGAAAGCTTTTGAAACCTTGTCTCTGTCACAAACCATTTCCCTGGTCCCTTGCTTCTGTAGCTTGGTAACTAGTGCAGCATCCTGTTTAACCAATGTTGATCTGGCATGGAAACCTATAAATATTGAAAATGAAGGTATTTAAAAGGGGTTATTTTGATAGGTTGGATTTTCAGTTTAAAACTGCAATAGTCAGGCTACAAATGACTGGCCTGCAGTCATGTTTGCACTGTCATTGAAGTTGCTAGCACAATGGGTGCTGCAGTCCATTAATGAAATGTAACTTAGAGGTTGTAGGTACCCTTTGTTTCATATATTAGGGGCTTATACGTCAGTTCAGCATACCAATCAGAGGTAGGCCAATTTCACCGTGTTGAAGGTGGGGTCACAGGTACCTTGTCACTGGTTAGCAGGGGTAACAGGCACACAGTTATACAGCCAGAAAAAATGTAGTATTCAGTAAAAGGCAAGACATCCAGGGGGGAAACATCCTTTACAACGCAACTTTTACCACGCAGTGCTTTTACACCGCAACTTTTACAATGCAAACCATTACAACGCATTGCACTGGGGGGCGCTCTAGGATAGGGAATAGATTTAATTTACTATCCCACACCTTCCCTAGTGTCTACGGGGACTGGAGTTGGAATAGTAAATTAAACTATTCACTATCCAGCACCCCAAAGCGCTGTGCGTTGTAATGGTATGCGTTGTAAAAACTGCGATGTAAAAGCATGCGTTGTAATGTCATACATCCCATCCAGGGTGATCCTGCAGAAAAGGCAAATTTCGAACAAGAACCATCCTTCTCATCTCGTATTTGGCTGAAACAATATGGCCACATCATGCCTATGCTGAAAGCCATCCTCTAGCTCCTTGTAAAAGAAAGCGGAAATGTCAAGATCATCTGCCTCGTCCACAAAGACTTACATGGCCAAGCACCAAATTATGGGTCACCACTGTTTGTACCTTAATTTACTTTCTTTCCTCATAATCTGTCCCTGTCTCTTTGACTAATATTGGTCCTCTAAATCACGTACTGCAGCGCCAGGGTACCCGTGGGGTGTTTGTTGTGCTTAATACATTCTATATACACACATACATACATACATACCCTACCTACTAGTGTAAGAGGAAGAAGTATCCATGTATCCAATAAATCTTTAATCTTTTTTTTTTTGCAGAGTTTTATATAGCGCTAACTTGACCCGAATCAGGCATCAGAGCGCTTTACATAGCACCAGTTACGTTACATGAGGACACACATTCATTTTTGTTAGGCACGATCTTCTTCATCATAACCAAAAAGTTGCAGAGTTTTATATAGCACTAACTTGACCCGAATCAGGCATCAGAGCGCTTTACATAGCACCAGTTACGTTATATGAGGACACACATTCATTTTTGTTAGGCGCGATCTTCTTCATCATAACCACATAGTGGCAAAGCTAAGGATAGCGATTTGTTACATGTATCCCTAAATATTGAATTGGGTTTGGAGAACGAGCTTGCTGCTGAAGAGAAGAGGGGAGTTTACTTACAGAGGTGTCAAATAAAAGCAGTTTTGTTTTACTCTGATTGATTTTATATCCCCCGATCATTTGAAACTGCTTGAACTCCTCAAACAGCTTTTGGATGATCTGCTCTTCTGGCCTAAGGTAAAGAATAATATTATCCGCAATTAATTTTAATTTTGACATCCCTGTCATAGGAGCCTCACTTAGAATCCTCACTGCTAAGGGTGCTATAAAAAGGGTACCACCCATGCTAGATTAGAATTAACAAGCACCTTTGCTTGAGCCCCTTGATATAGGTTCCAGAGCATTACAGTAAATTTAGAGGGAAAACAAACCTAGTTAGACCATAAAAGACAGCATCCCAATTTACCAGGTCAAATGCTTTCTCTGCATCAACCAATAATATGACTGCAAGTGTCCGGGTTACCTCAAAATAATCTAGCACGTGCACTAAAAAGACTGTATTGGCTGACATTACCCTTCCAGCCGTAAACCCTGTCTGATCATTATGTGTTGCCGCCTGGGCTGCCGGAGTGATGCGAATTGCCATATTTTCATTAAAATCTTGTAGACCGTTTTTAATAAGCTAATCGGTCAGTTTGAGCTGTTATCTCTTGAATTTGTATCCTTTTTTTAAAAACAGACAACTGTGATTCCTTAAAAGCTGAAGGAACCTCCCCTCCTTCCCTTATGAATTTAAAAAGCTCCGTCAAGAAAGGTGTAAGCTCCCTGGCAAATGCTTTAAATAACTCTGCAGGAAGACCATCATTGCCACAAACCTTCCCACAAGGCATTGAGGCCAGAGGTTGCTAAATCTCTGCCACTGATATACCACAAACCATTCTCTCTACTGTACTGAAAGTATTGAGATATACTTTCATAAGGGACTGAGTATTTACTTTTGTACACATTTTTTATAGTGATGTAAGAAAGCTTTTGAAACCTTGTCTCTGTCACAAACCATTTCCCTGGTCCCTTGCTTCTGTAGCTTGGTAACTAGTGCAGCATCCTGTTTAACCAATGTTGATCTGGCATGGAAACCTATAAATATTGAAAATGAAGGTATTTAAAAGGGGTTATTTTGATAGGTTGGATTTTCAGTTTAAAACTGCAATAGTCAGGCTACAAATGACTGGCCTGCAGTCATGTTTGCACTGTCATTGAAGTTGCTAGCACAATGGGTGCTGCAGTCCATTAATGAAATGTAACTTAGAGGTTGTAGGTACCCTTTGTTTCATATATTAGGGGCTTATACGTCAGTTCAGCATACCAATCAGAGGTAGGCCAATTTCACCGTGTTGAAGGTGGGGTCACAGGTACCTTGTCACTGGTTAGCAGGGGTAACAGGCACACAGTTATACAGCCAGAAAAAATGTAGTATTCAGTAAAAGGCAAGACATCCAGGGGGGAAACATCCTTTACAACGCAACTTTTACCACGCAGTGCTTTTACACCGCAACTTTTACAATGCAAACCATTACAACGCATTGCACTGGGGGGCGCTCTAGGATAGGGAATAGATTTAATTTACTATCCCACACCTTCCCTAGTGTCTACGGGGACTGGAGTTGGAATAGTAAATTAAACTATTCACTATCCAGCACCCCAAAGCGCTGTGCGTTGTAATGGTATGCGTTGTAAAAACTGCGATGTAAAAGCATGCGTTGTAATGTCATACATCCCATCCAGGGTGATCCTGCAGAAAAGGCAAATTTCGAACAAGAACCATCCTTCTCATCTCGTATTTGGCTGAAACAATATGGCCACATCATGCCTATGCTGAAAGCCATCCTCTAGCTCCTTGTAAAAGAAAGCGGAAATGTCAAGATCATCTGCCTCGTCCACAAAGACTTACATGGCCAAGCACCAAATTATGGGTCACCACTGTTTGTACCTTAATTTACCTCCAGATGTCTAATGTCTTCCAATCTTAACTTATAGCCTAAAATGTTAAACGACTGTGTTTGTCCTCCAAAGAATTCTTTACAATAGAGGGGATTATGGCATTTCGTATGTCTTGGTTCTGTATAGAAAGGATATTGATTAGTCTGATGGTTAAAGGTACAAGCTCTGTGAAGCATAGGCTAACTCCTTTTGTATTACATATACACATTACATAGAGGACATATTTTGAAGACCATAAATATTTACTGAAGTCATCATTAAAGACTGGAAAGTACTCACAAAAAGAACTACAGCTCACAAGTACTATTGGAAAAGGGTCATCAGGTCACTGGGTGGTAAAAGAGATTCTCTCTTACAGAAGTAATTTTCTTGTTAGAGAAGGTAAAGAATTTGGCATACAGCTGGTTTGAAGGTAGGAGGGATTCTCAATTCCTTAAAGGTTTAAAAAAGTTATTTTGTTGAATGATCTGCCCTCAGTAGTTCGCGCTTCAAAGTATTTTTTTTTAGCGCTGGTGCAAGTTGATTTGCAGCCCCCTTGAGTCCACTCAGAAAGTGACAGGATGAGATGGTAGATTCAACTAATTCCAATGCCCTTCAAGGGCTCTGGCTTGATGTTATAATTGACGGAAGGTATCTGTGAAACATTGGTTGATCTTCTTGGGATTAGTCTTGCAGGTGGACAAGGGGCAAGAATATCTAATTTACAAGGACCCTTCTTTTTATAGATGGTCTCGAAGTTCCTCAGGAGCTTCCGTGGAGGGATCTGGTGACTCCAGAAGCAGCTGTGTGAAATTAGAAGGTTAAAGTCTGCAGTACTACTCTAATCTTCCATGTGGGACATTGTTGTGTGGCCAGAGAAAGTTTAAGATTTTTACATAATTCATTTTAATTGTATAATGTATTCAAACCATGGTTTGGCCAAGGTAACTGGTGGGGGTCGATAAGGAGATCAACAATTGTGGAAAATAGGTAATGACCTTATAGTGAGTTAGGGCACTGATGAACTGAGAAAAGCCAAGAGTGTAATTTACTACAATGATGTTTTGACTGAAGAAGTTTGAAGGATTATCTACACAGATATTCAGTTGTTCACAGACTATGCCAGCCTATGGCTTTAAGGCCACACTCCGCTGGTAATGAAATGCACAGTGGCATAGCAAAGATTCAGTGGGCCAATGTTAGGGCCGCTGGATTTATGCGGCAGGAGAGTGCTCAATTATGTGGCAGGGTTGACCAAATTATGAGACAAAAAAGGCAAATTGTGCAACATAATGCGGCACACTTCGTGATAGTTTTATTTATTACTTTTGTCATTTGTACACATGCTAACACTGTGTGGACAAAGGTTTCATCTCATTAGCACCAGGTTAACCCTCGAATACAGCAATAAGCACATGGAAAGATGACCAGTCAGCCTTTGTGAAGAGCCTTCCCTTTCGCTTGCAAAATGAGAAGCCACTTTTTCAGTAACTTTTAATTTGTTTATAATATTAACTAATATTTTGGTTAAAATCTGCAGATTATGCAGCAGCTTTTGAATTATGTGGCAAATGCGGCAAATCCATAATTAGATGGAATAAACAACAGCTGTACAGTCGGATAGTTCCAGTGGCCCTGGTCATAGTTAAAATAAGGAAATCATCACCTCAAGCCAGTGACTGAACTTAGACCATCTACTTACATCAATATGTTTTAATGCTTTGCCTCACCACTCTTCTTCGCATTCCCCTATCTTTTTTTCTTCCAAATTTCTTTATTCAAGTTTTACATGTGATATGACACATACAGTTACATAAAAAGAAAAAAAATGGCAATCGTCAGGATAACCTCCTGATATGAACGAGAAAAGTTGATCAATGGCAAGATCGTAGCTCAGTATAGACTCATGTCCCATTTTTCTATCTCTTAATTAGCCTTTTCCTCCTATCCCGTGTTCTCTCCTCATCTTCCTCTTTTGTCCTCTTCCTCTCTTTCTGCTCATCGCCCATTTCTCCCCTCCTCTCTGTTGTTCCCACATTTAGAATGACCGACGTGCTTTATCTGAAAGCCAGTGAGGGTAGACAAAGATATAAACATGTAAAATACTCCTCTCTCCAATCCTTTTCTTTCTGGGTAGCCTGTTTGGGGTGTTCATATCCATGGCGGGGGGTCCCCAACATGTGGGAGACATACTGGACAAGCTGCAATGGGCATTCTTCCAAATGTCCCTATGAGCTCGCCACAGTCAGGGAGGAGGGACAATATTTCTGCCTGCAGAGCTGTCCAATGAATGCAGGTAGCCCTAGGCCAAGCTCTCACCCATTGTTGCTACTTAGCATTTTCTGGGGGGGCAGGGGCTACAGAACATGCAGCCCACCCCTCAGAGAGACACACTTCTTAAGTGATGGAGCGGTCTCAGGTCACTCTGATTGCTTCAGCTGCATCTTGTGCATTTTCGGAGGATCGGATCACCCGAGGACTGTGTCATACATTCTTGTGTCCAGGCTGTTTGCTTACCCCCTCCACCCAAACTGCGTCATCTGCCTGACCTTTGTCAAGAGTCATCACACAGAGATAGCAATGACGTCTTCCACTCTATCTGAAACGAATGACCAGCTCCTCTGCCATATGCAGTGAGTGAAAAGAAATACTTCACATAATTACACCAGGGACAAATGCTCCCCTTCCACACTAGATAAATTGTTTATTTCTAATTAACTTGGGTGTTGTAGTATTCTAGGAGAGGTGCAAGGCGTGCTATCCACCCATGTCCTCTCTCTCTCCTTGCTGTCTTCTAAACTTACAGCTGTGAACTAGATTATCAGTTACAGGAGAATCAGTGCTTAATTTGTAAAACAATAAGTGCCAGGGCTCTCGTCAGGAGGCCACTGCAGCTTGGATCACACTTTGCCCCTGCTATGCTGCCAATGATAGTAACAACACAACTACTAACCATCACATACAAGTGTGACAATTCAGACTGTTCCAGGCACCTTTAGAATGGCTTGGGCTGCAGGTAAGAGCCATTATAACCCATATTAAATTAATAATTAACTGTTGTTGTGGTCATCTCCAAATTGACCAGACAGCGCCAACTTGTGGCAGACTTTCATATGTGCCAGTGCTGAGCACTGTGAACCACCAGCTTAAATTAAGCACTGCAGGAGCTAGAAACGAAACAATTGTCAGGACTCCTGGGCCATGTGTTATAACTACCAACCTTGTATATAGGCTATGAGATTTGCTAGGGGTAGGGTTTCCACAATTGGTATTGGCGAAATCTGATGTTTATGCTCTGCCCACCTCAAAGTGACGTGCCCATAACACACGCACACAAAGAACACACACACACACACACACACAATCCTACACACACACACCAACCTTTACATGTATTTCTACTTATTTGTTATCACAGTTCAGTTTAGTAGCAATGTTAATGGGAGTTACAAGAACCCAGCAACCAAACTCAGTGATGCTTACTTACTTCACTTTAGAAGAATGAAAGGTTGAATTTACAGCAACAAAATTTTAAACTGTCACTGCTCGATTGACCTCTGATAATCACAGTAGACCTCTGAGGTATTTCACAAACTGAGGGGCTTATTTATGAGACGCTTGCGCCGCCGGGGGTCACTTTCTTTTCTCTCTGGTAGCGCTATCCTCTTAATCATATCTATGAGGCCACACAAAGCCACTTTGCGTGCCTTTTTATGGGCTTATAGATAGAGTAAGACAAAGCAGTGCAATTCGCTGTGTTGCCTTACTCCGTGCCAGGGAGGCATTCCATGGGCGTTGCACTGGTTTTTCCGACGCAACACCCATGGATTTTGACGCTACTGCAGATTTACTTAATCATGTAAACCTAGGGCAGTGCTAAAACCTTACGCCTCCCCAGAGCAGGCGTGACGAGGAGAAATATTTTATTTCTCAGCGTTTTTTCCTTTTTCCCATTCCGCAGCACACATGGAAAGAGGAAATGCCTTGCAGGGTTGTCTTTGTGTAGGAAGGTAGCTCTTCCTGCACAAAAACAATCTTGCATGCAATGCAGACACCCTTGCACTATGGTGCAAGGATGTCTGCGCAAGCGCTAGGTAGCAAATTGGGCGCCAGGGCAGGGGAAAGGACAGGTTTGCTCCGTATTTCATAAATACGATGCATTCTTCCCCTTTCACACTGGCGTTGGGCAGCGCAGCGAGAAGCTTTGCGGCGCTGCCCTACGCCAATTCCACGGAAACTAGGGCCTGAATCTGCTGGGCAAGTGTATCTACTGGTAAACTGGATTAAGGGGTTAAGACACCCAATAAACTGTTTGCATCCAGCACTTATTGGTGCAAAATTTCCAAGAAATTATTCTGGTTGTGAAGGCACTTGCTAAAGAGGTCTGTGTTGTAATCTATAACTGACATGTTTGAAGGATCATGAAACAACTTGGAGGGTTAACACCCCTGCTGAAAAGCACTGATTGTAAAAAGCCAATCACATTTTCAAGCCCAGAATAAGATGGTGCAGTCCTCTAAAGCACTGAGAGGAGACAATGAAGGAGAAAAAGAGGGACCAGGAGTGAGAGGAAACGAGAAGAACAAGATTGAGGGAAAGAGGAAGGTGCATTGTGAATGCTACAGTCTCGTCGAAGGCAGCGTCGATGGGATAGGAACACTTTTTTGGGTAGAGAGCAGGGATTTGTCAATGTTTTATTTTTTTGATAGAGGAGCTACATTATGAAGTTCACTTCCGCATTTCCCATTATTACTACAAACATTGCCTATATCGAGCCTGTGGTTTCAGACCCATCAGTGACCACCCAGACAATCTCTTAACAGTTGATTGACTTATTATAAAAGTGGGCCACATTTTTACTACCCAATTTGAAAAAGGGGACATCTTTCATTTTGGTGCCTGAGGGGGGGGTGTGGCCAAGCAAGCCACGATGGCGGACGCGCTCTGCTGAGGCTCCGCAGCCGGGCAAACCAGAGGACAGCACCATCTCGTCGGTTCAGGCGAAAAATTACCATAACTGGCTTTGGAACCGAGGACGCATGCGAGGGTGCTTTAATGGACCCGCAAACTGCAGCGCCCGCTGAGATCGCCACGCGGATCCCGTCCCGGGCCCAACAACAAAATGGCGGCCGCCCGTAGCTAGCCCTGACTCCACTGCAGCGACATACCATACACCGGGCACAACGATCTCCCGCACCGGGAGAGCCTGGCTACCACCTCGAACCCAGGCAGGGCGAGACAGCGACATCCCGTCCACTGCCACAAACCAACGCAGACCCACCGTGTCGCGGAGAGGACCGGGAGCAGCCGGCGACCATCTATAGAGCCTCCGCCTCAGCGACACCACCACGGGGTCAGATACAACTAGCGACCTCAGGGACAAACCTCGCAGACTACAGTGGACAGATTCCGGGGCTCGAGTCAAGGAGGCCCCCCTCCACGGCACTTCTCCTGGGGCTCTCTTCGCGCCGAAAGCTGCCTGACTCTAAGATGCTAAAGACGCTCGCAACCACCAACCGGACTTCCCCAGGGGCTCTGCACACAGCATCACAGAAGGAGAGCGACGAGGGATCCCGCCCTCAGCTGACCCTGCACCCCTCTTACTCACCACAACGACCAGGGGACCGGACCGCCATTGCCTGACCCTAATATGGCGCCCACCATGGCGGCTTCTGCATAGCAAACAGGCCACCACCAAGCCGCCACTGCACCCATAGACTTAGCGGATGGACACTTCGGTCACCCCCGCCTCAGGCAATAATCACTGGGCCACCGGCGTGTTTGGGAGCCTGTACTCGTCGCAGATGCCCGGGGGCTGCTGGGACTAGCGCTGCGATCATTGTTGTCCCCCACGCAGGGGGGCGGTGGTGGAATCAGCAGGGAGCGACTGCCACACATGAACTCCCACCGAATGTACGGCTGGCGGTGTGACGGAACAGGCCCCAGTGGGGCGCAGGTGACCTAAGGGCGCACTACGCCCCCTACATCAAACGGTCCACAAGTGGGGCGATCGGACCGCAGGGGGACACTGACCCGAGCCCACCCCCACCGCTGACAATGCAGGGCGAGTGTCGGGCTCGAGAGGAAATGAGGGCACTAGTGTGAATGTTTTCTGTGACCTGTCCTTTCCTCGAGGCAAACAAAACACCACGCTTATGAAAAAGTAACAATTGAGCAAGGATCCTTCTCAAACTAAATGTAAAAGCTCTTCCACTGGACGCTTCTTTCTTTCAGAAGCGTTCATCAGTGAAAGGCCTTTTTACTGACACACGGAGAGCGAGATAAACGCGTCTAGCGCGGTTAAATGCACCGCGGTGTCTAATTCTCCTCTTATCTCTAAATATAAACAGACAGCCAGAGGAGTTTTCGCACGGAGGAGGCGAGCCCGCGCTCCTTCCGTTTTACCTGCCAAAAGTCTTCAGTCACGGCAAAATACTCGAAGAACAAGGTTTCTCCAAATAAAGGAACAACAAGGTTTAAGTCCAGAGCAGGGAAACTTGATTCTTCACGCTGGTATCCGGCGGGGATCACCATCCGCCATCCTCCACAAAAACAGGTTGATTGACAAGCACCTTTCCCTTGTGAAGGAGGTGCTTATGTCTAAAGCCGCCCTTAGCATGCGGGTAGCTGTAGTCCACTATAAGTTTCTGTTTATACCATGAAAAACCGGCTAGAGCGGATTCTACGTGCATGATATGGCTTCAGCCCCTTTGTCCATGATATCGCTACAGCGAGAAGGATATTACCCCTAACAACAAAATGGGGAAGCCCAGGGCCACACAACAGACGTTGGTACCAGAAACTGCACCATAGAATCAGCCTCGCATTAACACACTAACCAAAACATCCACGACCCAACCAGAGCCGACCATCTCGGACAAACTGGACCAGGTCCTGGCGGCTATCGAACTTTCCAGAGCCTCCATGGAGGTACGACTTGGCACCCTCACCAAGGATATCAACCTTATTCGAGATGACCATCGGAAACTGGCCGACAAGGTGAAGGAAGGGGACAAGTCCTTCGCCGACCTACAGCCCGCCATGAGCGTACAGCAGAAAACACTCCGATCCGTCCTGGGACGCCTGACCACCGTGGAAGAACGCATGGACGATTTAGAAGGACGCTCACTACGCTGTAATATTCGCATGCTGGGTCTTCCAGAGGGAGTTGAGGGGGCGCACCCAATCGCATATATGGAAGCCTGGGTCAAGTCCTTCACCTCAACCAAGGACCGAACAGCTTTCTTCTCAATAGAGCAAGCCCACCGGGTATCAGCCAGCAAACCACCGCCCAGAACCGCACCTTGGCCGAGGCTTGCAAAATTTCTACACTTTCAGGACCGCGATGCGGTACTGCGGGCCGCCAGACGCACAGGCCCCCTACAAGTGGAAAACAAACATGTCATGATCTTCCCTGACTACAAAAACAACCGTTTGAGAGAGGGTCTAAGGGCATTTTTAAAGACCAACTCATAGACATAGCCCCCAAGAAAACACTTACAACAACAAAGAATGTCTATGGGTCTGGTAATTCAACTCTACTTCTTGTTCATGACACAACTAGTTAATAAAAACTCAATAGTGATTAGAAAAATATGTGCACTAGTGTAAACTACAGGCACAGCATAATATCACTAGGGTATAAAAAGTACCCATCAGTTCCCGCTTGGTACCGCCCTAGTCATCATATGGGTTCTCCTCATACGTAGGAGAATACGCTGACAAACTCAAGATGTTACAGTGGCTGCCGCCAGTCCATTGATAATCGTATATATTTATAGGGAGTACCAGGATGAATATGTGCAAGGGTAACTGTTTTGCAGTGCATAAGTGAGTGAATAAAGTGAAAAATTAAAATTGGAGAGAAGAGAGTAGAAAAAAGAATTTATTAGTATCTCTCAGTTCTTCCAAAGTTTAAAAACAGTGCAAACATTCAGCAGATTAACCATATATCTGGTTAACGGTCGACATGTTTCAGCAGATGTGGATACAATTTTTCCACTGCTTTCTTCAGGACCATGTATTCGCTACTGCAAAATTGTGAAAACTGATAAATTATGTCACCTGATTATTCCAGGTCATGTATGAGATCCTCCAGAGAACTGAATATTCAGATCAGAAAAGTAGTCGTGCCGGGAACAGGAAATAAGGAAAAGAAAAAGAAAAAAGGACAAATAGAACAAAAATGTCAACAACATATTGTACATCTTGTTATCATGTGATTGTCACAGAAAAGTATGGGCAAAGACCCATTACTTTTAGGAAGAAATCCGCTTACCTATTTGGTAGAAGGATAATGCATCACCCCACCTGGCTGCAGCTCAGGTAAGTGGAGCACCACTCTAGTAAAAACAGTAAGGATGACAAATCAGGGCATTCATAGAAGGTATAATATGCACTTATAGTGTGTAAGTCATGTAATGTAGTGCGACATTCACAACTTCGTCGCATATAGAATGAGCCACTTGTTCTATGATTCCTTTAGAATGAAGCATTAAATCTAAAGGAAGCAATTAACCAGGCGGAACCTGCTTTGTTCGATGATGATTTTTATGATCCCTGATCATTCTGCGCTGGTGGCAGTTGGATAGCATAAGAGGAGAAGTGGATTATTACTATTCCTCTACAAAGTGTCACCGCCTATTTTACAGACAAGTGTGCGTGTTACTCTGCTCAGTATCTACACGACAGATGTTCGACAGAAAACCTCACGCTACAACGTGGTCTTGAGTGAGGATTTACAAAGCGTCACCGTCTACGTAAAAAACGCTCATGTCAGTGTCTGATCGATAACTCTTTAGTGCAATCTTAATGAAAATGGTTGCACTGTAATTTATGTTTCACATCCATGTACAGAAGCCAAATGACGCCTACATGGATTGCTAAGTACTCGTAAAGCACTCAAACACACCCATGCGTCTCTCGGTGTTTCTATAGTACGATCGTGGCAGAGATCTGTGACTAAGTCTTACGCTCAAGTTTCAAAGAAACCAACAAGAAATGCCTAAGGAAAATACCAGACATTCATAGAACAGTCGGATTAGGGAATCAGGACCGCATTTAGGCTTCACAAAAGAAATTTACGATCCTTCTTCCACTGTTTATTCTAATATTTAATATAGTTGGTAAGTACAATGTGACCGATAGTATGTAAAGAGGAATCTTGCTGTCATCATTCACTTTTGACAGCATGATTTTCAAAAGTATTTACACCGGCCCGTCCTTATGACGAGGAGCTGATACCAAGGAAGCGATTCTGTTATTTGGCACCTAGAGTATTGTGGGCCAATAATGTACCTCTCAAAGAGATTTACTTTGAATCATAGAGCGGGCAATCGCTGTAATATATGATGCAATGAAGCCAGAATGCACAATCATCAATCACTAAACATCATCGACTAGAATGGAGAGGAGTCGTGATGTTGTGCATGTCGTATGCTATGCAGTCATAATTATTGTTTCGCAGGAAACTTCTGGGCGATTAATTTTTTAAGTGTCTATGAATCTTGGCACTCGCCAGGGCGGTGCAGAAACAAAGATCGTCCTTCCTAGAGGTGAAGCGCCGACTACGGGCAAATAGCATACAATATTCCTTGCTATATCCGGCCCGTCTGAAGGTCATCCATGCAGGCACCACACACTTTTTCTCCACCGCCGTGGACGCGTGCGAATGGGCAGACCACCACTGCACACAGGACCCCGCAGAGGATGCATCACGAGGGCGGACTCCAAGAGCACCACGCAACAGGAGGCGCACCTCGCAACCAACGCAAACACAAGTGCGATGGATAGAAACCATGGAGCGCCACATGGTCGGCTCCCCGGACTTGGAGCAAATCCTGCAGGAACGACGCAAAGCCCTCCAGCCTGTAACTGCTCTGGGGGCTCCCCCACCCGAGGAGGACATTGAGGTGGCCCCCCACCTCTTCTCTTAAGGAGGCGAAGATGACAGCAATGAGGCCCATCCCACAGCTGACTCTATCACCTTACCCCCGGTCACTCCACAAACTGCCGGTACCCTGCACTGATAGAAACAAAAGGTAAAGTTCAGCAGTATCTGGCTTAGACGGGCAAATGTGAGTTGGCACGCCCAAACAAAACTCGCCCGCATCTTGCGCCACAATATGCGTGACACACTACAATTCAGACGACGAACATTGATCCTTCCAATGCCCCGGCGGGACCCTGCCTCGCAGGCATGAGCTATCACCCCCACGCATTGACTGTTCACTCTCTGGTTCCCTGAGAGTTAGTTTGGACGTATCGGCCCCGCTGATACGCCCCAGGTATTGCGGCAGTTTCCCCACCCAGTTACATGTTCTTTTGACCCGGTTTCCTTCTACCCTTCACCCCGCGGGGGACGCATGCACATGGGCAACCAGCACATCTGGGTGGGTGACATTATCGGCCATATGTTAGGACCGCAGGGCTAGGACGCTGCTCGCACCCATGACTTCATTACTCATCATCACACTACAGGGCACAGGTAGTGATCATCAGGCTTCCCAATGCAGAGTACAGACGTTAGTATTATAACCCTAAACGCATGGGGTCTCCATACACCAAGCAAGAGGTACGCAACATATGCATACATTAAACGCCAACAAACGCAAATTGCATTCCTGCAAGAGACACCCCTCACAGCGCCAGAAATCAACAAACTGCGGACCCGATGGTGTAGAACTATATGTGCCACATCATACTCAGCATTCGCACGGGGCGTGCCCATCTGGATCCGCCCGGGTACCCTATTTCAGGAACTACGGAGAGTAGTGGACAAAGAGGGTAGGTATGCCCTGTTGGAGGGACTACTGGATGGGCAGCCCATTCTGTTGGGCAGCATATATGCACCGAATATTGAACAAGATAGGTTCTGGGATTCCCTTTCAGGCATTTTAGCCCAATTTGCATCTCTCCCATGGATCTTAGGGGGCGACTACAATTGCGCGCTCAACATTGCACTTGGCAGATCACACTCGCCACCACCACACTCTCCTGCCCTTAAACAGACGGAACGCTTCCACCGTTGGGTCAGTCACTGGGCGTTAGTGGACGCATGGAGAGCGCACCACCCCCTAGCGAGACTCTATTCATTTCACTCCATCCCCCACAATTACAGATCCGCTTAGACAGGTTCTTATGCACCCCGTCACTGATTCCCAAAGTCCAACACACGAATTACTTAGGCCGCGTAATCCCAGACCACGATGCACACATATTGCGCATACAATGGAGGCCCCCTCATCCCCCGGTGCCCACGTGGCGCCTCCCACGGGACTGTCTGATGGACCAGGTATTCAAGCACGACCATGAGCAAAGCATTCAAGACTATTTTACTCACAATACAGGGTCCGCCACCTCCAGACTAGTGGAATGGGATGCATTTAAAATAGTGGCTCGGGGAGCATGCATCAAATAAATAGTGGGGGTGCAATGCACACTAGAACAAACACTCATCGACACTGAATGGAAGCTAGCAGCACTCATGAAACAAGAAGATGCTAATGCCGGAATGGTAGCTCAGGTAGCAGAGGCCAAAACACAATACTCCACTGCCCTGGCAGACTTGCGTAAATATAACTTTAGAGCCTACGCCGCTCGGATGCACAAGGAAAGGGATAAAACTAGCACGCTTCTAGCATAGCTAGCAAACCAGGACACGGACAGAAAACCCATCACTGAGTTAATAAATCCCTCGGGTGACCTATTCCGCTCCCAAATGGACATTTTAAATGCTTTCCAGCAAGACTACACTGTGATTTATTGCACCCCGACACATCTTAGACAGGAGACGATAACCCACTTTCTAGACCCGCTGCCGATCCCACACATCACGGACGCAGACAAAACCACACTGGATGGCAAAATATCGGCGGCAGACGTCTCTTGCGCGATCCGTGGTTTGGCCCGGAACAAGGCACCGGGACTGGACGGTCTACCTCTTAATAATAATAATAATAATAAAGGGGTTTGTAAAGCGCCTGGTGACGCCATCCCGGCGTATCCCCGCGCTGTGGAGAGAGTAGCAGAAAACAGGAGCAGCCGACCTAAAGGGTAAACAAATGTGTTTTTAAGAGTTTCCTGAAGATTGTTTCAGACCTGGCAAACCTAATTTCAATTGGGAGGGTGTTCCATTGGTTGGCTGCCAACACACGAAAGGAGCGACCTCCCATTCTGGCCTTTTTTATACGAGGAACTTTAAGAAGCCCCATACCCATAGAGCGAAGTGCTCTTTGGGGCTGATAAGGGATGGCTAGATCCTTCAAGTATTCAGGGGCTTTCATAGATGTTATCCTATAGCAAATTAAAAGTGCCTTAAATAGGATCCTTTTTTTTATAGGAAGCCAGTGAAGGGCAGCCAAAGTGGGCTTGGATGCCGTTCTTTTGGGGAGTCTAAGAACTAACCGTGCTGCCGTGTTTTGAAGCACCTGGAGCCTTCTTATGTTCTTCTCAGTTGTCCCTAGTAACAACACGATAGCGTAGTCAATGCGGGATGTAACTAACGCTTGGGTCATGATGCGTCTAGCCTCTAGAGGCAGAAGGTCCAGAGTGCGGTTTAGGGTCTTCATTACCCCAAAGCATTTCCCTACTAGTTTGTCAACGTGACTCTCAAAAGAGAGTTTGGGATCAACCCAGACCCCCAGGTTCTTAGCCTCCTTGCAAGGGATAGGCAAAGGGCCTAGACAAGGGGGCCACCATTCCTGAGTCCAGCTCGCACCATTACCCCCTATCACTAGAACCTCAGTTTTAGAGCCATTGAGCTTCAGGCAATGTTGGTTCATCCAGCCTGCAAGCTCCTGCATGCAGGTTTTAAAGTTGGCCGCTGCTAACGTGGGTGTCTGTGACAGGGAGATGAGCAGCTGCGTGTCATCAGCATAAGATACTAATTCTATGCCGTAAGACTGGACCACATCTGCCAATGGAGCCATATAAAGGTTGAACAGGGTGGGACTCAGGGCAGAGCCCTGAGGCACCCCCTGTTCTAAGGCTATGCTGTTTGAGAGAAACATGCCTCTCTGAACCTGAAAACTACGGTCAGAGAGGAAGGCTTTGAGCCATCCCAGTGCCGCCTTGGTGACCCCAGCACTGCTCAGACACTGTAGCAAGATGGAATATGCCACAGTGTCAAACGCAGCGCTGAGGTCCAGCATAATAAGTGCCATTGTGTTACCTTCATCTGCTCCAATCCGCAGAGTTTCAATCGCTCTCAGAAGGGCAGTCTCAGTCGAGTAGTTCTTTCGGAAACCAGACTGAGAGCTGTGAAATACATTATTAGACTCTAAATGATCCATAAGTTGTATGTTTGCAAGTTTTTCGATTACTTTCGCAAGGTAAGGTAAGAGGGAAATTGGTCGGAGGTTCTCCAGTATGTCCTGCCTTACATTAGGTTTCTTTTTTATAGGCAAGACTATTGCTTTTTTCCAATCTCCCGGAAGGGAGGCCGAAGAGAAAGAAAGTTGGATAATGTGTCTAAAATAGGGCTCCAGTACTTCTAAGTTGGCATTAAGTACTTTTGGAGGGGCCGGATCACGGGGGGAGCCTGATTTGACACTTTTACAAACATTGACCAATATTTCAGAAGAAGGAACCAGAAAGCTGGGCAGATCTGATTCCATCGAACAGGCCTCTCTGCTTTTACCAAGATCAGGGTTAGCAGTCAGATTGTCAGAGAAGTTGGCATAGATGTCCGTGATTTTCCCGGAAAAGTACTTAGCAATGTTGTTGCAAGTTTCCACCGAGTCATTAGAGGACATACTATCATTTGAGAGTACAGAGATCTCCTTAAAGATTTTAAAAAGTTCCTTAGAGGAGTTCTCTGCCTCAGCAATACGATTTTTGTAATGTACGGCTTTAGAGATACGTATTGCTTTATAATACTCCCTTTGCATTTTTTTATATTGTGCTTTAATCACAGGGCAGAAGTTGACACGCCATTCACGTTCCAACTTTTTGCAAGCAGATTTAGATAATTGAAGTTCAGGAGTATACCACAAAGTGGTTTTTCTCGCATTTTTAGCGTTTCTCTCAGCGCGAATAGGGGCCGTTTTATCAAGTGCTCCTAGAATACGGTTTTGTAAATGACTGTAGGCAGTTTCACAGTCATTGCCTCCTAAAGGTCCTCCTAGTGTAAGTAGTTCGTTAAAAGTAGACTGCGAAAAAAGTTTCCATTTCCGCCGCTGATACCGCTGCTCAGAGTCTTTTTTAGACTCAGCCTCTGATGTCTGAATTAGAAACGGAATAATGGAATGATCGGACCAGGGAACCGGAATCGGAGTGGAGGAGTGTACTCCAGAGTGGTTTCCAAAGATGGGGTCTAAGAGGTGCCCTAGTCTGTGAGTGGGGTCCTGATTGATGAGATCTAATTGTAGGGAGCGGAGATTGGACCTGATGTCCCTCGCTTCCATATCCAAAGGATCATCGAAATGAGCATTCATATCACCAAGCACAAAAAATTGCTTTTTCCTAATCGCTTGGTGAGCAGTGACCTCCGTCAAGCTGGAAATAAAATCGTACATCCTGCCAGGGGGTCTGTACACAAGAATGCCTGAGAGGGATGTTTGAGGTCCTATGCTGATAGTGAAGGCACCGGCTTCACAGTGATCAATAGTCAGGGGCACTAGGGAGCACTGCATAGGCGTTCTAGTGGCGATAGCAATCCCCCCTCCCCTGCCATCCTTCCTGTCCAATCTAGCAAGGGAATAGCCAGGGGGCATGGTCTCTATAATGTCGGGATCAGAGGAATCACCTAGCCAAGTCTCGGTAAAGAACATAATGTCAAAATCCTCGTCCTCAAGTAGGTGGTAAATTTGAGTACTATGTTTACTGAGCGAGCGGCAGTTTACCAATCCTGCCTTAGTCTGCCTATTAGCAGGAGCCTTCCTAAATGGATTCGAGGGCTTAAATGAGCACAGAAGACAATCATGTAAGGATAGCGCCTCCATAGAGTGTTTGCAGTTTAGGGAAACCTCAGGGCGGAGAGCTAGCAGCTCCCTACTATCATACCGTAGCATGGGAGGTGATGTGAGACCAGAGTCCATAGCCCCGCGCCCCGTCCTGTCACGGACGGGCGCAGACGGGCTGGACTTTGGCTCGACTTCGGCTCGCTTCCGTCGCGCCCGCTGCATGCGTCCGCTGCACGGTCGCGGTCCTCTACACATTTATGGGAGGGGTAGGGGCGACTAGAGCGCAGATCTTGCAGCCCTGAGCCCGGAAGTGTTGGGCTCCTCCTCCACCCTCTGCAACAAACGCCCAAGATGGACGCGGCAGACCGGGGCGGGAGTTACACAGTCACAGTACCCAAAACAACTAATGTCAGCCAACAGGTGAGGCACAGTTTTAAAATTTACACAGCAATACACTGAACAATTAAAATTAGCTTTAGTCGCCAAGTTTAAAAATACGCTATTAATTCAGCGCTCACAGTGCGTGCTATGTACACAAAGCGTCAGCGGACAGAGTCAGCCACTGCCACCGGCTGAGCTCATCTCCACAGCGCGAGTGCACTAAGAGGGGTTTTTTATACAAGTAAAGTACAGCGCGACTAGAGCGCAGATCTTGCAGCCCTGAGCCCGGAAGTGTTGGGCTCCTCCTCCACCCTCCGCAACAAACGCCCAAGATGGACGCGGCGGACCGGGGCGGGAGTTACACAGTCACAGTACCCAAAACAACTAATGTCAGCCAACAGGTGAGGCACAGTTTTAAAATTTACACAGCAATACACTGAACAATTAAAATTAGCTTTAGTCACCAAGTTTAAAAAGACGCTATTAATTCAGCGCTCACAGTGCGTGCTATGTACACAAAGCGTCAGCGGATAGAGTCAGCCACTGCCACCGGCTGAGCTCATCTCCACAGCGCGAGTGCACTAAGAGGGGTTTTTTATACAAGTAAAGTACAGCGCGACTAGAGCGCAGATCTTGCAGCCCTGAGCCCGGAAGTGTTGGGCTCCTCCTCCACCCTCCGCAACAAACGCCCAAGATGGACGCGGCGGACCGGGGCGGGAGTTACACAGTCACAGTACCCAAAACAACTAATGTCAGCCAACAGGTGAGGCACAGTTTTAAAATTTACACAGCAATACACTGAACAATTAAAATTAGCTTTAGTCGCCAAGTTTAAAAAGACGCTATTAATTCAGCGCTCACAGTGCGTGCTATGTACACAAAGCGTCAGCGGATAGAGTCAGCCACTGCCACCGGCTGAGCTCATCTCCACAGCGCGAGTGCACTAAGAGGGGTTTTTTATACAAGTAAAGTACAGCGCGACTAGAGCGCAGATCTTGCAGCCCTGAGCCCGGAAGTGTTGGGCTCCTCCTCCACCCTCCGCAACAAACGCCCAAGATGGACGCGGCGGACCGGGGCGGGAGTTACACAGTCACAGTACCCAAAACAACTAATGTCAGCCAACAGGTGAGGCACAGTTTTAAAATTTACACAGCAATACACTGAACAATTAAAATTAGCTTTAGTCGCCAAGTTTAAAAAGACGCTATTAATTCAGCGCTCACAGTGCGTGCTATGTACACAAAGCATCAGCGGATAGAGTCAGCCACTGCCACCGGCTGAGCTCATCTCCACTACAGTACCTTCTCTACCCTATTGGTCCCTCGTCTGACGGAAACGTTCGAGGATGCACTCGAGAGGAGGGAGCTGCCGAGCTCTCTTCGCGAATCAGTCATAGTGACGTTTCTCAAACCACACCGAGACCCACAACAATTGTCTTCCTACCGCCCCATCCCACTCCTCTCTGCCGACTGTAAAATATTGGGGAAAATTCTGGCAGATAGATATGAACAAATTCTATGACCCCTGGTCCATCCGGATCAGTGCGAGTTCGTCCCCGGCAGTAACACTTACCAAAACATAAGGCGGATGTTTCATGTTCAAGATCAGGTGGGAGACATGCACCCTCACGCGGCCTGTATAATTCTCGATCTTGAAAAGGCTTTTGATACTCTTATGTGGCCTTACCTCTTTGCCGTCCTGCGATGGGCAGGAATAGGTCCAACTCTTCTACAGTACACACGGCTCCTTCACACCAACCTCACATCTCGTGTCAGACCAGGCCGATACGTCTCGTCCCCATTCCGGGTGGAGAGGGGTACTAGACAGGGCTGCCCCCTGTCACCCCTGATCTTCACCCTGGCAGTGGAGCCCCTGACAATACGTTTACGTCGGGAGCAGATCACATGGGGCATTCCCATAGCGGACACAGTCCACTGCATCTCCCTGTACGCGGACAACCTCCTCCTGTACATCCGAGATATTACTGCGGACCTTACACCCATATGGACAACCTTGATGGAGTTCGCAGAGGCGTCTGGACTCAAGGTAAACTGGAACAAATCCACAATTTACCCATTACACGCGTCCCTTGAGCCATGGGAGGTGTGAGTGTGTGCGCAGAGTCTGCCCTGGAACATGAGCGCTCCCCGTTATCTCGGTGTCCGTCTGTACCACTGACATTTATGAGGATAGTTACCGTAAAGTGTTAGCCGGCATCAGATCTTTGGTGGGCTTCTGGAGGAGCCTCCTGTTGGCCCAGATCGGTCGGGTAGCCATAGCCAAGATGATCATTGTTCCCCGGCTATTATACTACTTCACGAATTTACCAGTTATTCCACCCAGGTCTTTCTTTCAAGAACTAGATGCGCTCCTCCGCACACTTATATGGGGGGCTAGCCGACACCGGATAGCTCTCACTAAACTGCAGTTACCCACCACGCAGGGGGGTCTGGGCGCCCCTGCTTTCGAGTCTTATTTCCTGGCGGCACAACTCCAGTGGCTGTCGTACTGGACAGCGGGTAGGCATACCGGTGAAACATACACAGCGCAGGTCCTGATCCCCATTCACGAACTTCTTCGTCTGCTGCTTCCGGGTACCAAACCTCGACGGACGTATCCACTGCAAGTGTCGGTGGCCTGCCGGTGTATGCAGAGAATTCCCCGCATAACGGCAGGAACCCCATGTTACTCCCCTCGGCTGCCGCTGGTCGGCTGGCCCAAGCGGGAAACTTATTTCACACTCACCACGCTCCGTGCATGGACGGAATGCGAGATAACCAAGGCAGAAGCGTGATTCTCGGGAGGGCAGCTTCGTCCCTATGAACAGCTCATGGAGGAATATGACCTCCCCCCGGGACAGTTTTTAACACACCGACAGCTCATAGACAATTATCGCCCACACTGTGATCTTGCAGCTGGCGAGCCGTCAACACACCCGGTCATCCACACCATCCTATATATGGGTATCGGCCGACACCTGGTTACTTGGCTGTATAAGTCCATAAGAGAACTCGCTAACAGACCACTACATATTCTTCAAGCCACCTGGGAAGACGAATTTGGGCGACAGCTATACGACAGGGAATGGGTTAGAGTGCTGGAATTCCCCAAGAAAGTGTCCAGAAATGCGCGCTTTAAAAACATACAGTTCTATATCTTGCTTAAAGCGTATCAAACATCAGCACGCCTACAGCAGTTCTACCCAGACACTCAGTTCCTCTGCCCCAGATGTCACTCATCAAACGCGCAATTCCAACATATGTTTTGGAGCTGCCACACTCTATGACAGTACAGGTCTACAATTCTGGACACAATCAAAGCACTCACAGGACTTGCAGAGTTACACACGAGGGAAGCAGTCGTTCTCGGAGTATTCCGAAGGCCGAAAACACACAAAGTGCAAATCCGCTTTGCGGCTCTATCCTTGCTCCTAGCCAAAAGGAACATCGCCATGAACTGGCGAGCCACATCGGGCCTCCGATGGAGGCATGGGTAGGAGCGGTGCAGAAATGGGCAAAGGCAGAGGAGGAAACCCTGAGGGAGGAGGAAGCAAAGGGACTGCGAAAACAACCCATATCATTGGAGTTGGACATGCTATCCCACCAGTTTAAACAATCTCACACGCACACGGATCCCAACATGACCCTACGGTCCCGGCAGCGCAGACCTCGCAATAGAGTACGTATACCGCAACCCCCACGCCCCAAACCATCATGTGTTGTATGGGAACTCCGCTGCACTCTCTACTGCACCTAGTGAGGTCATCCAACTGATAGCCCCTTCGAACAATACAAGGCCACACTAACAGATTGTAGCTGACACGACCCGGACACCCTCCACGATCCTCATTCCCTGACCCCCCCCCCCCGCAATGCATCCCCAGTTTATCCCTCCCAGTTCCCTTCGAAATCGCATTACAGTAAAGACAAGTGGACTACAACTCCTGGTGTCCCTGCCACATGCAGGTGGCATGTCCACTGGTTGAACAACAACATCACTGTTGCCAAATCGTGCATATCATAATGTAATGTAATGTGAGTTTATTGAAAAAATGTTAATAAAAATATATATTTTTTAAAAATCTTTCATTTTGGTGCCTGAGACTATTTTTTGTCAGAACCTGGGTATCACTGCTCAGAAATATCCCTCCTTCTTATTAATAATAATTGAACTTCTAAAAGTTTTCTGTGCATAATAACATGCATGAAAAATAGTTATTGGCATGAAGATCAAATATTAATTCACTGTGGACTGGAAAGGCATCACGGTCACCTTTGACCACCAGCTGCCTTAATGCAGCAAAGTGTCACAATAATAGATTATTTGTTTTTGGCAATTACAATAATTGAGAATTTGCAATTTGATAAGCTAATAGGAGGTGCTTCATTTTATATTTTGCAATACAGTATCAATTATAGATTAAACAGTTCATAATTAGACCAAATCGAATGCAAATCGAATACCACCAGAGCAGCTGCGTCGCGCCCGTCCATCTCAAACCAAAGTCATTTGTTTGCAAAATAACTAATTTCCTGCAAATTCCCCTGGTATATTCTTTGCTCTGGCATCGAATATTTCATTTAATCAGCTGCAAAATGATTAACCAACGAAAATGAGGCCAACAACAGGAAGTGAAGCACTTTCCACTGTGTTAAAACATCAGTACTCCGTTCAGTTGTTAAATGAAGAGAGCAGCCTGCTGAACTTTAAAGGAAATCTCTATTTTATCAAACTGTCAACGCTGTGCAAAAGTTGCACACATCTGGTAAAAGCGCGGACTTCACGAGACACCAAGTCAGCTTATTCTTTTGGGAAACCTGGTCCCAAACCAGGCAGTTAAACCGTAGGTTCTGGCGCCCCCTGGTGACTTCTCATGCTGTTCAAATACAATAAATTCGAAGAGACTCGGGGCAAAAGTCTTGATAAAAAGACCAATTATTGGCAAGGCCAGTAAGTCTGGGCCGGACAAGTTGGTGCAAGCGCTGATTTTTTTATGGCAAGCATCTGCCCACAATAAAAAGGAAATATGCAATCACCCAATGTGACTGTACATGCAAAAAGAATTAAAAATGGAAAATATATTCACCAATGGGTCTGTTTTATTAGTGATTTTTTTTTAACAAAAAGCATTTCAGTTGTCTCATGCATTTGATTATTTTTATTATTTGTGAACAAGCCAAGAATATATCACCATCTAAATAAGCACTTCAATTATAGGCAGTTTCGTGAGTTCCCTTTAGGGCACACTGTAGTTCTCCCCTATGTTAGCCACCCTGCACACGTTGTAGGCCGCTTTGGTTTGCACACTTTACATAGTAACACTTCCATTTCTGCGAAATTATTTTAGAAATACAGTGCACATGTTTTTGTTATTCAGTACTTCTTCCTGGAACTCAGTCTGGACATTTTGCACAAGGTTGAAAAACATCGTGTCCTGTTTTTCTCTGTGCTCGAACACTAACACATTTTAACATAGAGGCATAACAGAGATGTAGAGAGCCACCCGGCCTAATACATACATTGTATCCACTGATCACGCATCCCCACACCCCTGGGGCGGGCTTGCTCCGGGGTATATAATAAACAGGCGGAAGACCGCTCGGGGTCTTTCCGGCACACCACTAAACTGTATGTGTCCGTGTCATTACTGTATGCTGATAGCCCACGTGTGAGGCCCTGTCCCCACACACCACATTGGCGACGATGTGGTGTTGGTGTGGTGCTGACCTCGCGCGTGCCCTGCCACCTGCCGAGTGCATCGGCCGTCCTCTGCTGGCGCCCACGTCTCAGCGTGCCACCTGCGCCATCCAGATCGGGCCGCGGTGCCCACCAGCTGTGGCCGTTCGTTTGCCCACGGCCTGTCTGCCGTGTGTTGCTGCCGGTGTGTCGGCTTGAGGCCCGCCCACGCGCCTCCTCCAAGGGAGCGTGTTCAGCCGGCGGGGCTCGCCGCGCGTGGAGACCGGGTGAGTGCTCTGTCGGCGGCCACGCCCGCGCGGCACATCTGCGGCCTAGTAGGGCCCCCCCCAGCTGCGCGCACACTGGGCCTGCCCCGCATCACGCGGCCCCAGGCGCATAGCTATAGCGCACCACACCACGCGCGCTGCCCCGGTAGGGGAGGGGTGAAGAGGAGCGACGGTGCACGTCGGCTCCGGGCTTTCTCTGCGGCCCCGCCTGCCCTGATCAGCGAGATACAGAGCTCCACCGCCTTCCCTGCTCCTCAGTCAACGGCTGCACGCCTTGGACATACCTAGCGCCACCAGCCCACGGGAACAAGCATTGGCCAGTTAAAAATAAATAAATAAATAAATAAATAAAAGGAAATGAATGCATAATTAAGAACACCTGCACTCCAGTTCACAGGCACGCTGGCCCTGGCTGGCCCCTCTGCGTCTACTTGCTTACCCTGTGCCCGCAGTGACTTGAGAACTGTGTCTTGGAGGGAGAGTAGCTGCTCCGCGCCACAGGAAAGGGCACTGAATATTCCTGGCCACATCGCCTGGTTGCACACGAGCCCGCAAGAAACGCAATGACGGACGCAACGCAAGGAGCTGCGGCGACGGCGCCAACACCAGGCCCAGCACCACCGGGCCCCACTGGCCCACCCCAGAACCTCATCACTGGTCCACAGATAGTCGGCCATGCCCACACAGGGGTTGCACCCCTTCCTCCGTTCAGCGAATCGGCTGACCCGGCGACTGCAGCACCGCGGTGGAAAGCGTGGCTGGGCCGACTCAACTTATATTTCAAAGGGACCCGTGAGACAGATGGCACGTTCAAAAGATCCCTCCTCATCCTATATGGAGGCCCCGAAATATATGACCTTTTCGAAACCCTCCCGGAAACTGGAGGAGAAGACGATTATGATGCGGCGGCCGATGCCCTCATCGCCCATTTTGACCCCCAACTGAACAATGATTTTGAAAAGTTTAAATTCAAGAGGGCATGGCAAACGGAGGCTGAATCGGTAGACATGTATTACGCCAGGCTACGCCGATTAGCCAGCAGCTGCCCGTTCGCTAATCCGAGAGAAGAGATACGAGACCAAATAATAGTGGGGTGTCGTTCAAAGTTGCTCAGGAAACTCATTCTCAGACAGCCTGGGATCACCCTAGACGAAATACTCGTCCTTGCCCGGTCCCACGAGCTATTGGACGCGAGAGCCGACAAAATGGAAATGGCGTTGCGCTCACCAATGGCACTACCAGCAACTCCCAAGATGGCGCCGATTAAGGAAGAAAGGGTGGACGCGTTGCAGAGAAGACCGCAAGGCAATCTCCCGCGACAATGGCAATCGCGAGGCACCCAGTGTGCGTACTGCGGTGAAGACCATCCGACGACAGCAACGTGCAGTGCTAAAGGAAAAACCTGTTTGAAATGTGGCCGACTGAACCACTTTGCAGCAGTGTGTCAAGGAGGAAGATACCGGCCAAACGCCCCGAGATCACGTGGAGGATATGGACCCAAGTCACTAACACAAAGCGTAAGGCGACTGTCGCTGGAGCCCGAACATCCACCCCCAGACAGTCAGGCTCAAGAAAGAAGACCGCGCTATGAGGACGACGACGATGATGAAGTGTACGTGATATCATACGTCAGCAGGATATCCACAAAAAGAAGACCGCCACCCATGTGCACCGTTTCGGTGGAAGGCACCGAAATGCGAGCGCTCATAGACACAGGGGCGTCTGTGAATGTGATGGACTCCGAACAGTACGAACAAATGTCACCCAAGCCCGCACTTGCACCATCGAGCGCACGCATTTACACCTATGGGGGTACCGACCCACTACCATTGCGAGGGGTCATCAGCACCACCATCGTCAATGGTGAATACTCGACGGAAGCTCGGTTCCATATCACCGAAGGAAAAAAAGGCACACTCCTCAGCTGTCACACAGCCGAAGACCTGGGGCTAGTATTCTTCGCAAACCAAGTCCACCAATCACACGCAGACAACATGCTACAAGAATTCCCGGCACTATTCAGCGGCCTAGGGAAACTCAAAGGAAAGAAGGTACGACTACACATTCACACCTCCGTGCGCCCAGTCGCCCTAAGGCACCGGAGGGTGCCGTTCAACCTCCGACCACAAGTGGAGGCCGAGCTCAAAAGACTTGAAGATCTAGGAGTCATTGAGAAGGTGTCGGGACCGACTCCCTGGGTGTCGCCACTGGTTGTGGCGCCCAAACCTAAGCAGCCTGGCGCCATCAGGCTGTGCGTTGACATGAGGCTCCCCAACGCCGCTGTGAAGAGAGAGCGCCATATCACCCCAACGATGGACGACATCGTCACTGACCTGAACGGAGCAAAGTGGTTCTCCGAGCTGGACCTCAACGCGGGGTACCACCAACTGGAGCTCGAACCCGAAAGTCGATATATAACAACCTTTTCGACTCACGTCGGGCTCCGACGATACAAGAGGCTGAGCTTCGGCGTATTATCCGCCGCTGAAGTGTTCCAGAACGCAATAAGAGAGGTATTGTCGGGGTTGAGTGGGGTAATCAACCTGAGCGATGACATACTCATATATTCCAACACTCTGGAGGAACACCACACCCATCTGAGAGCCACGCTGCAGAGACTGGCGGAGCACGGACTGACCCTGCATAGATCGAAGTGCTCGTTCTACCAAGAAGCGGTTGACTTCTTCGGATACACGTTCACACGGGAGGGTCTAAAGGTGGACCCGAAGAAGGCAGAAGCGATCCGGACTGCAAGCACTCCACGGAATCCATCCGAGGTGCGGAGTTTCCTTGGAATGGCCACATACTGTGGCCGGTTCATTCCTAATTTAGCGGCCCTGGCAGAACCACTGAGAGCCCTCACACGTCAAGATCAGGAGTGGGAATGGACATGCTCAGCAAATCAGGCGTTCCAGGATATCAACGCGAGCCTTCTGGACAAGGCAGTAATGGCATACTTTCAACCACGCCGGAAGACGGAATTAATTGTGGACGCCAGCCCAGTGGGCCTGGGAGCCGTATTGCTGCAAGAGTACGGCAGAGACGAATGGAAACCTGTTGCTTATGCGAGCAAGGCCTTAACCGACACTGAGACTCGATATGCACAGATTGAGCTAGAGGCCCTTGCCATAAAGGGGGCGTGCCAACACTTTCATTTGTATCTATGCGGACAAGAGTTCACCATAGTGACGGATCACAAGCCATTATTGCCCCTTTTCGCAGGTTCATCCAGGCTTGCACCCCCACGCATTGAGCGTTGGGCCGTTCAACTGCAAGGCTACAACTTCAACTTAATGTTCCGACCGGGGGCACACAACCCGGCCGACTATCTGTCTCGGCATCCAGACGTGACGAGGAAGGCGCTCCCGCTCGCAGATCGACAAGGAGTGGAAGAATTCGTCCATAAGGTGTCTCAAGCCGCATGCCCGGACACGTTGACGCTCCAGGAGATAGGAGAGGCCACCGCCACTGATGAGACACTTACCCGAGTAAAACGAGCCCTCGAAGACAATAGTTGGACGCGATTCCTCGACGGGATCCAGAGCCTAAGGCCGGAAGTGAGCCATGCCCGACAACAGATCTGGCAGATCCGAAATGAATTAGGCGTGGGAGATGCAGGGGTTGTGCTTCGAGGACACCTCATTGTTGTGCCTGAGAGCCTCCAACGACACATGCTAACCATAGCCCACGTGGGCCACCAAGGGATGGCCAAGACAAAAGCCAGGCTAAGAAACAAGGTCTGGTTCCCGGCCATGGACAGCATGGTAGATGAAATGATACGATCCTGCCACGCCTGCACCATAACAGGGGGAGATCCGGAGCCAGCCCCGGTCATCACGGAAGATGCACCTCAAACTCCTTGGACTCACCTGAGCGTCGACTTTGGAAGCTTCCCCGATGGCAGGCAAACACTCGTGGTGGTGGACTCGTTCTCAAAGTTTCCCGTGGTGGAGATCATCCCGTCAGTGGCATTCCCTCAAGTCAGAAAAGCACTTGAGCATATCTTCGCGACGATGGGACTCCCCGAAGAGATAAAGTCTGATAATGGACCACCGTTTCAAGGAAGGGACTTTCAAGTGTATCTGGACAACCTCCGAATACGACACAGGAAGATAACACCGTTATGGCCCCAGGCAAATGGGGAAGTAGAAAGACTCATGAGAACCCTTAACAGAGCCCTCAGGATAGCGGTAGACAGCGGAAATGACCTGGAGGCTGCCTTGGACCAATTTCTAAGTGCCTACAGACAGACCCCACATAGCACCACACAATGTGCTCCAGCGCACGTGCTATTCAAAAAGGCACCTCGAGGCAACATACCGGCAGCACCCACCTGGACACCCGAAACAAGAGACAGCGAAGCCATCCAGTCGCGGAGACTCATAACGAATCAGAAGGCGAGCGCGGCTCGACATGCACAACAATCAGGCATAAGAGAAGGAGACACCGTGGTGGTTCAAGACCGTCATCCAGGGTGGAAGTTCCGGACTCCTTATGATGAACCGGAGAGGTGGACAGTAGAGAAAATTCAAGGAACCATGGTGACGGCGCGCCGAGGCCGTCAGACAGTCACCCGCAACATATCCTGTTTCAAGAAGGCGGAAGCGCCGGCTGGCGTCCCCGCAAACATTGTTGAAGCATCATGTGCAGAGACAGACACCCAGGACGAAGACGGATCATGGGCTGAGGCCGCCGCCCCGCGACCGAGTCAGACAGGGCCTGACAAAGGGGCCAGCGGACCGGCTACCTCTCAAAACACCCTGGCATGCCCCCCGTCTCCAGTGTGGAGTGCCGAGGTAACCCCGGCTGGGGTTGCCGGCTCCCCCGCATGCAGAAGCCGCCGATACCATCTGAGGCCCAATCCAGGTCCGAGCCAGAGACTAAGAGATTTTGCCTGGACCTCACCATAGTGAGATGATGACTCTAGAAACAAACTAAATTGAAGGAGGGATGTAGAGAGCCACCCAGCCTCATACATACATTGTATCCACTGATACACGCATCCCCACACCCCCGGGGCGGGCTCGCTCCGGGGTATATAATAAACAGGCGGAAGACCGCTCGGGGTCTTTCCGGCACACCACTAAACTGTATGTGTCCGTGTCATTACTGTATGCTGATAGCCCACGTGTGAGGCCCTGTCCCCACAAACCACAAGAGAGACCCAGCTGCTGTTTTTTAAACATGGCACTTTTTATCACATAAGCAGAGATTTGCCATTTTGAAAACAGAGAGGAGGATTTCTAGCAAAGGAATGGTCCCGAGACGAGCACGCCAATTCGGCACAATCTGAGATGTTGATCAGCTAGCCTCAAATGCCAGGTACGGGGCCTGGTACTAATCCCAGTATATCATTGTGCTCACGTAGTGAAGCTAGGCTTAGGCAAATATATCATTCATCATGATAGGGCATTTCATTGTATACAGTTTATTAGTGATGCTAATTAAACTGCTCAGTTGTGTATGTTTTCAAATTGCAGCACAGTTGCTTTAAGATAGAGCACAATTGTTTCAATAAATATTGCAAACTCTTCTTATGTCTCTTTTCTGTTTATTTTGGACATGCATGAGTGAGAGAGCGAAAGGTGATGATTTGTCACCACGGTTCCCTGGCGTGACTAGAGTGTTGTCCTGAAGTGCTAACTTACCTGTTACTCTGGGAAGGTTAGGAGGGCAGGTAAGGCACTATGGGCCAGATGTAGGTGAGGGACATTTAGCGACTCATAAATACCGAATTTTACCGATTCGGTATTTATGAATCGGTAAATATGAAGCTGGGAAATGTAGGTATTTTTTAAAATAGAAATACCGAATCGGTAACATTCGGTATTTACCGATTCGGTAAATACCGAATCGGTATTTCCTATTGATTCCTATGGGCTGTGAAGCCCATAGGAATCAATGGGAAATACCGATTCGGTATTTACCGAATCGGTAAATACCGAATGTTGCAAGGGTGCAGGGGGTGTCACTTTGATACCCTCTAGCACCCGAAGTAAAGGCATGTGTGACATGTGGCACACATACATGCCCTTAGGGCATGTCTGTGTGTCACATTGCACAGTGTGCATGCACAGATGGGCATGCACACCTGGATTCGGTATTTTACCACACAATAGGATTGTGTGGTAAAATACCGACTCTTAAGGGCCTGTGACACTCTCAGGAGTGTCACCTACATTTGGATTTACCGAATCGGTAAAATTACCGATTCGGTATTTTACAGAATCAGTAAATTTACTGATTCGGTAAATTTACAGATTCTGGAAAATGCTGGCCCCTACATGCCGAATCCTAAATACCGGTCGGTAACGGCCAAAATCGGCCGCTACCGACCGGTATTTCCTCTCCTACATCTGGCCCTATGAGCTAGTCAGGATTTGGGCCCATAGGTACTGATGTGGTATGGTGACTCAGTCCCTGCATACTGACGTTCTGTGGTTCCAGGCATAGTTCTATTTCCGAACAGAATACCTTAAACAGCAGCTACAACGTTACAATGTCACATAAACACTTTATAACATAAACTTTAAAACAGAATGCATGCTAAATAAATAGTATTTACATTTAAGACAATATCAAAATAAAATGATTAAACAAGGCACACTTTAAACGAACTGAAGAGAAAAGAACTATTTAAAGTGGATGTGGACAATAACACAAGACTGATGGAGGTACGCATAGTGAAGTGTGCCAATGAGTAAACAGGAGTCACCCTCTGTCCATGCTTCATGCTGTGGGGGGTTTAAGCAAAATGTGAATGATAATTTAACAGACCAACAAATCCGCAGGGCCAGCATTAGGGCAGTGGGCGCTGACCTGGGGAGGGGGGTGCTGTGACCTCAGGGGGCGCTGTGTTTAGCAATATCTTATGATGGGAGAGATAAGAGGCACTTTTGATGGTGGTAGAGAGAGAATCTGAAGAGGTGGTAATGGGATGTGGGGTCGCCAAAAGTGTTTGTCGCACATGGCGCCATCAGCACTATAGCCGGCCCTGAATGAATGTAGCTTGCTCATCTAAAACCCCTATATGTATATCCTGTATGCTTTTGTGGAAGTAGAAAAATAATAGTTTGGTGAGACAGCCAAAACTGTCTCAAATACTAGTACTAAATAGTAGAGGGGACTAATAGGCAAAGTCAGATACCAATGATGTCACATGGAGTCACGCTGTGGAAAGTAGCATCACAGGAAGATGTAAGAATCCATCGATAGCCCTCACTAAATAATGAAAGGCCCTATTTTACAGTGAAGGCTGAGATAGTCTTTATTACAATGCGCACCCTGAATTTCGAAGCTATAACATTGGTGGGGCAGAATCTCGAGGGCAAAATCTGGAGAGAAAAAAAATATTGACAGGTAAGTCTAGATTTTGTATATCTAACTCAACATATACTTTCCCATGTGGTGCATATTTCTTCAAGGTACACTGGCGTCCGCAGAAATTTTTCCAGGGGGGGACAAAATGTTAATGTCATCACCATCCTCCGACATGATGTGTGCCAGGTGGGGCACAAGAAACAATGGGGCGCAGGAGGAGCCATGGGGGGCAGGAAGCAGGCCGCATATGATCTCATACACCATAGGGTTGTTGTGCCACAGCCATCTCTTTCTTTTGTGGCACCCCAAAATCCATACCTGCCATGGTCCCTAAAATTACCCACTAGCACCCCAAAACCCATATCCATCCTGAACCCTAAAATTATCCCACCCCCCCAAAACTCATACCCTCCCTGAACCCTAAAATTACGCCCCTGGCACCCCAAAACCCATACCCAACCTGAACCCTAAAATTACCCTCTAGCACCCCAAAACCCATACCCACCCTGAACCCTAAAATTACCCCTGCCCCCCAAAACTCATACCCGCCCTGAACCCTAAATTACCCCTCTGGCACCCATAACCCATACCCAATCTGACCCCTAAAATTGTCCCCCTGGCACCCCAAAACCCATACCCACCCTGAACCCTAAAATTACCCCCTGGCACCCCAAACCCAATACGCGCCCTGAACCCTAATATTTCCCCCTTGCACCCCAAAACCCGTACCCGCACTGAACCCTAAAATTACCCCCTGGTATCCTAAAACCCATACCCACCCTGAACCCTAAAATTATCCCCCTGGCACCCCAATCCCTAACCCACCGTGAACCTTAAAATTACTCCCTGGCACATTAAAACCCACACCCACCCTGATTTACCCCCTGGTACCCCAAAGCTGAACACTACATTCTGATTGTGTATTGTGCCGCCTCCCTGTTCAGGGTGGATCTGCTGGTCCGGATCGGCTCGCCCTGGTCCGGTTCTGCTCGCCCTTCTCTGGAGCTGTTCTGCCTTCCCTGTCCCTCTTCCGGACCCACCGAGCCTGCCTCCATGCACACTACCTGGACCTACTCTGTCTGGCCTGGTTCTTTCTCCTTTGGACCCGCTGTCTTCACTGGCGGAGTTAGGACACAGGTCTCACTTCTCTGAAGTTGTTCTTACACTCAATGAGAAAGACTCGGAAGGGCTGTATGATCATTTCTAGTCATGGATAAATCTTACATTTGCCTGCTCGTTGTGCCTCCTCCCTGCTCTGGACTACAGTGGTGACTACACATGGACTCAGCCCCTCTACTCTTAGCATCCACGCTTCCTAGCCCATCTGGATATCCTCCTCTGTACTGACTTATGTCTAAGACTTCATTTACATTCGTTTTCTGTTTGTGTTATCTTCCTTGATAAATGCAACTTATTAAATCAAAAATCATCCATTGATGTCCACCATTTTATGTCAGAGCGGTGTCTCCCTTAAAATATACTCTTTTATTCAAATGTGACTTTTCTTTCTGCTTAGTAATTTACTTAACAGCAACTGTTCTAGGCAGTCAATCAGTATAATCCAATAATTATTTGAAAAGACTTTGCCTCAATCTTGTTATTGTGTCAGAGCACACTATAAAATCTGAGGTCTCCTGGTGCTTCTGACTAAATTATAAGATGGAGGGTGAGGGGGCTGAGGGTACTCAGAAGGATCTAGAAAAGAGCAGAGTCTCCAGGTGTTGTCAAGATGTGACGTGCGATGAGATGCACAGGAGTTCACCTAGAAGAGAGTGCCAAAGGGACGGTGCAGTAAAATGAAGCCCGCGTCTTGTCCTACTGAGCCCTGAGACGCAGAGGAGCTTCAGACTAGAACAGAGAGTGCGAGCTGGAGAGGAACAGTGGCTGGAGCACCATGTGTAATGCATAGTGGCATGGGCGTCCGCAGGGGGCAGGGCCGGCTTTAGCGCTAGTGGCACCAAGTGTGACAATGTTATTTCGCGCCTCCAATAACCACCTCCACCACGGATTCTCTCACTAGCACCCTTTAACCCCTTCACTGCTCGCGGTATTTTCCCGCTGTGCCGGGGGTCGGGGGCGCGTACAGCGCCCCCATGCTCATGACGAGGTCAGCTCGTCATGAGCCACGGCGCTCCGGTGCTCATGACGAGCTGAGCTCGTCATGACCGCGCCCGTTCCAATGGAACATTCAGCACAGCGGGGGAATTAGCCCAGCATGCGAGCGTTCCACGGAGTTAACAGTAACCAAGTCCCCATAACCACTCTCTCTCAGATGCATTGAATTCGTTATACAACGCTACTCATACCATTAAAGTATGTCAGAGCACTTTGCATCACAAACACATTACACAGACAATCAATCATTCATGTGTAAATCAGTGTGTAGGAAATGTTACATAAGCCACAGGACTAAAAGTGTAGGAGTCATATGACATCCATACTGGTAGGCAGTATAGTTTAGGAGTGCTTTGTGTGGAGAAGCACAAACTCAGAGTCGAAAAAGAAGCAGCATAGTTGGGAGTTTTCATTAATAATAAGAATCAATTTCTACCCAAATTAAACATTTTTGCAACATTAATCAATGTTCTGTACTTCGCAGAGTGTATGCACTTCTATGATGAAAGTTAATACCTCACTATTCTATATTAGGACTTTACGTTATAAATTGCAAGTAACAAAAGGATGGCTCTTTTAAAAGCAGTAACCTGCTGATCTATTTACATTAAATGCACTCTAATCTACTTGGTACACCTTCTTTGCAGTAGGCATATTAACCCTCTGAGCTACCTTAACATAAGTCGAAATTAAACCTCAACTACACAAAACTCTGATCTCTGGCCAGGAAGAATATCAATCACAGGAGTTATCTTGACATTTTTGTGAGGCCCCGCAATTGTAGGAGGAAAGGAACGCTCAGTAGGTGCTTTAAAATCATAATTAATTTGTAAACACGGCGCCCCCAGGAAGCCAGTATCGCACGCCCTAGAGCCAGCCCTGGCAGGGGGCAAGGAGGGGTGCTCCAGGGGGGGGGGGGCAAGCGCCCCTCCTTGCCCCCCCCCTGCGGACGCCTTGTGGAGTTAGGAATAGTACATCTATAATTTACACTACATAATTTATGAATTGAATCGAATGTTCATAATGTTTGTGTTTATATCTGAAGTGGACGTACACGAGGGTCTTCTTGTTTTGTCATTGAAACTCAATGATTGTCTATGTAGTAAATAAGTCTACATTTAAACATAATACTTGCTTTTATAATCATTCACATTGTATGAAATAACGGGAAAATATACTCTGTTTTGAAACTAAATATATATTAAGAAAGGCAGAGATTGATTAAGACGCTGTTCACAGATAAAGGTATCATTTACATTTGAAACCCGTCAAGCTAGTACCAGTCAACAGGTTTGTCAGAAGTTAATGCGAGGCTTTGGGCCAAGACCTAATGAGGGGTCCCCTGGGTGCTTCTTCTGTTTTAGCCAGGTGCACTGAGCACCACCTGTTTCTAAGTACTTAAAAAGATGCTTCAGGGAAAGTGAGAATATAGACTCTGGTGCTATACAGTTGTCAGGACATACAAGACCCCCTTTCCTGCCCTTGTGACAGCCCTCAAAGAAACGTATTTGGGATTTATCAGAAATATGACGTGGTATGTAAAGTTTCTTGTCATGTTTATGTTTTATCAGCGATGATGACGAGGCTCATGTTTGCCTATGTGCTTTATAAAACCAACAAAGTAATGGCACAGAAAATGTAAAAAAAAAAAAAATCAGACATATTTATAAAAATCACGTTTCCTGGGTATTGCTTATTGACTTAAAGTGACAATATTTTTAAACGACCAGGTTGCACTTAGTTATAACAGTTTTAAACTGTATTCAAGGAGTAAATAAGATAGTTATTAGGTTGCATTTAATGTATTTTTTCCTACCGGTGTTCTGGAAAAAGCTTTAAAACGTAAAAGAACCGCTGATTTCCACATCGTGAAGTGCTGAAAGGGTTAATGATGGGTAGTTCCATGGCCCATCTATTCAGCATTCCAAAGATAAACCCCTTCAGGGCCTTTCTAAAAGTTAAAAGAGGATACTGCTAGGGGTTGGGAATGGAGGCTTGAAAAGATGCTGACGCCCCATCACCAGTGTATTTGATGCCTCAGGCCCTCAACATATGAAGAAGATGCAGTGCTGGGCACCAGGGACATCTCCCTGTCTCCTTCAGCCATGAGCAAACCTAAATGGGCCTCAAATCTCTATTCCACCACTTCGAAGGTTTTTGTAATATTTCAGAGCCGAAAGCCCTTCTCCTCAAAGCAGCGGCAGCTGGTATTTAACTGTAGTGGGTGGTCGTGTAGTAGAAGAGTTGGGGGCAGGGAATGAAAAACAAAAATTGAAACACTTACCTGTGTGCTGCCACCTCTCAGTCCTCTTCGCCCGCTTCCAGGACTCCAGGGCAGGAAGCACCCAGTTCCCAGGCTCCCCATAGCCAATCTCAGCAATGCAATGAAGCATTGTGATTGGTCCAAGCGCAATGGTTCGGTGCTCAGCCAGAGAATGGGAGCCTGGGCATGTTCTCCATTCAGGCTGTAATGCAGCCTGGATTGAGAACATTCAAAGTGCTCATGATAGGTTGGACGGCCCGAGACCTGCCAAAGTGTCATGCGCACATGGAGTGGGCAAATCACTCCCCCCCCCCCGCCCTGCTCTGTGAGCAGAGCAGCCCCACCCCTAAACAGCTGAGCAAGGACAGAACAATAAAATGATAATAACAATGATTTATCATTTTATTTTTTCCTTTTTGACCTGCTCAGTGAGGCGTTGCTCCTCTGTGTTAGTGGAGGAGCAGCCCCTGCTTCAAAGACATTTTAGCTAACCTCTCCTCCCCAGTTTTGACCTCTCTGGTTTAGTCTCCACATTGATCACTGCCTTGAGATCTACTGCACCACCTCCATTTCATTAGACTCCATCTTGCACATGGCACCAATCGACATCCTGTCATGCACGTTTTATGATTGTCGTAACATACATTATATTCAGTTTTCCCTATTTTACAAATGTATCTACAACTCTGGATAATGTAATTTTGGGCCACATGTATCATGCATTCTACCGGTCGCAAACAGCCCATTTCTGTTAATCGGGCCGTTTGCGACTGTTATTTTATTTATTTATTTTTAGAGTTTTCTATAGCGCTAGCCAGACCCAAGGTAGGGTATCAGAGCGCTTTACATAATGAACAAAATATTAGATATCACACATAGTGCACACGTGGCATACAAAAAACCATGTCATAAAAATGTAAAATGCTTTGTTCCTTACTTGTGGCATTAGCTTTCTTCTGATTATCTCCTCATATCCCCTCCTCTTACCTTATTATGCTGATGTCACCTTGTTGTATTGAGTATTTATTTTCAATAAAGCTTTCAAACATAAAAAAAAACCATGTCATAACAGTGATCAACATAACTTAGTTCAAAGAAAAAGCAGAGAAGAAAGTAATTCTGTGCGATAAAATCAATTCGATACTATGTGAGTCTTAGCTTCTAAATATCTGTGGATGACGAGTGTAGTCAAGTTTTGAGGTTGTGAGTTAGAGTGGTGATTGTCCAGATTTAAGTGAGGAATTTGTTCATCAAGAATAGTTTTGCTTCCTTTTTGAAGAGAGGTATTGGGACGATTTTTCTGATGTATGACAGAAGCGAGTTCCAGATTCTTGGTGCTGCTCCCGAAAATGCTCTGTTGGAGGTTTTAATTTTGTTGAACCGCGAGGGTTTCAGGAGTAGATTGTCTGCACTCCTAGAGTGTTTGTTTCCTCCAGATAAGGTAAGTTTCTGAGCTAGGTAATGTGGGGTGTTGTGGAGTAATGCCTTGTGAGTAATGCAAGCGATCTTTAAGTGAATGCGAGCTTCGTAAGGTAGCCAATTGAGTGCCTTTAGGTGTGGTGATATGTGGTCAAATTTCTTAGATCCTGTTACACATCTTGCTGTAGCGTTGAGACAGGCTTTTAGAGGGGCGGTTGAGATTTTAGGCAGCCCTGAGAGGGTAGAACATCCCTATTCCAGCCTTGATATGACTAAGGACTGGACTGCAGTTTTGAGGTCCGGGTTTTCGATGAATGACTTCATTTTCCTGAGATAGCTGAGGTGAAAGCGAGCATTTTTAGCCATCAGATTGATGTGAGTTTGCATGTTAAGGTTCTTATCCAGTGTGATTCCAAGCGATATTGTAGAGTCCACCAATGTTAGTGTACAGTTTAGAGCAGTGATCATTTTGGTCCATTCCTTTGTTTCCTGGGAGTTGTTGGGTGAGATTAGAAGGAATTCAGTTTTTTGTGAGTTTAGCTTGAGGAAGTTGATTGCTAACCATTGGACTGTTTTTTTTCGAGAGCTAGATTCATTGTCTTTATCTCTTCGATGGAGGTGATCTTGATGTAAAGTTGAGTATCACCCGCGTACATGTGGTAGGAGATGTTCGCCTGCTGTAGTAGATCGGTAAGTGGTTCGACGTATACGTTGAATAGAATGGGGGATAGGGTGGAGCCTTGTGGTACTCCTAGTAGGTTAGGTGAGGAGAGTGAAAGAATCTTGTTGGACATGAATGATTGCATTCTGTTTTCCAAAAAAGATTTGAACCAAAGAAGGACAGTGCCAGTTAGACCCATCCTATTTTCTAGTCTTCTCAGGAGTTTGTCATGATTGACCGTGTCGAAGGCTGAGGAGAGGTCGAGCAGAACTAATAGGCAGGTTTTATTGCTGTCAAGGGCAAAGAGGGTGTCATCTACTATATGCAGGATGGCTGTTTCATTGCTATGACCAGGTCTGAAACCTGACTGGTGGATGATCAGTAGATTGAAATTTGTGATGTGTTGGTTCAGTTTATGCTGCACACATTTTTCCTAGACCTTAGCTAGCATGGGAATATGGGTTATTGGTCGGAAGTTGTTGGGGTCTGAAGTATTAGCTGTCGGTTTTTTGATGATAGGGGTGACTTGTCCGGTTTTAAGGCAGTCCGGGATGTGACCTTGTGTTACCGCGGCATTGATGATTTTGGTCCATAGAGGTGTGATGATGTGGTAGATGTGGGGTAGGCAATTTGACGGGACAGGGTTGTTAAAATGCATTTTGGTATGTATGAATTCAAATTTGCTATTCAGTAACATCTTACTGAATCGCATTTTGGAATTGCGAAAACATACTGATTTGGTATTAGGAAGTAGCATTTTTAGGGTGTCCTTTCCTAATACTGAATCGCAGTGGTGTGTAGGAATGTTTTGCAACCGAAATTCGGTTGCAAAACATTTGCATTTTACCACCTACTTCAAGTTGGTGGTAACCCATTCGCAAACGGGAAGGGGTCCCTTAGGTACCCCTTACCCTTTGTGAATGTCCACAAAAATGTTTTTTAAGAGCAGGCAGTGGTCCCTTGGACCACTGCCTGTTCTTGAAAAATGGAAAGGAAACTTTTGAATTTTCTTTTTTAAACAAAACCAGTTTTTCTTTATGGAAAAAGGGATGCATTAAAAAAAATATTGCTTTATTTAAAAGAAATCACTGATTCCTAATGGCTCGCAAATTGACACCTTCCTTCTTAATATTAATAAGTTAGGTCGATTTGCGATCCATTAGGAAATGCTAAATGAAAATCATGGAGTTTTCATACCTGCAAGTAGCCAATTACCTAATTGCGATTCGCAGAGAATCACAATTAGGTAATCACTATTTGAAACAATGATACACGTGGCCCTTTGTGCCTTAGGTAATGATCTGCTCTTATATCCTAATGCATCAGCATCTTCGGATTATATAAGTGTTAACCTTATGTAATGATCAATTTCTCACTCTCAGCATAGCTGCTACAGTAAGTCTGAAGTTGTCTACACCCAAACTAGGTTCAATTGGATAGCATGGGTAGGGTACAAACACTGTTGTTGAGAGAAGACACAAGGCAGTAGCAACAGTATGCCAGGCATAAGGGCTAAGGACAACAAGCATTTGCAATGCAATAAGTCTCGCATTTGCGAGTGTTTGAGCTATTGGTATTATTAATAACAATGCCTTTTATTTATGTATTTTAAAACCCTGCAAGTGATGCGTAAACACGCACTTTGTACTTACCGGTTTCTGCTTACGAGAAGCAATGCTGGCAGTAACTACCCCTCTTTTACTGCCAGCCTTTTTTTCGTAAGCAAGGACTATAAGTACAAAGGGCATGTTTATACACCACTTTCAGCTTTTCCAAACACATAAATAAAAGGAATTGTCATTAACAATGCCAATAGCTCAAACTCTCCCAAATGCGAGACCTATTGCATTGCAAATGCGTGTCTTCATTTTGCTTGGAATAGTGTCCCTTCTTGAGTTAGAGCCGGGCCAGGTTTCTCCATCCTTCCATGATGGCTGTGGGAAAAATGAAATCCCCTGGGGTGTGGCCTCTCAGGATGGGCTCCGAGGGGCAGGCCAGGTGGACTCATGTCAGGGTTGGGGAGGTGGGGTAATTCGGGTGGGAGTGGTGGTGTAATGTAAAAGGAGTGGGTCTTTATATATTTAGTATTGCAAGATGGTAATCCTTATGTTTTTTGGGACTAGAGGGACAGGTTATTACATTTATGTATGTGTTAGTTAAGATAATTCAAGCGGGGATTTGTGGTTAAATTTATTTGAGCAGACAGTGGCTGTAAAACTCATGTATTGGAATGTAAAAAGCCTAAGTAGCCACATCAAGAGATGCATGGCTGAGGAGACACTAAATCTATTTAAGCCCCAGATTTTATGTCCCACCGAGATGCATGTTACGTTCAAGGACTTGGCTGGTTTAGACAACTTAGGGCCTGATTACGATGGCGGAAGGCGTACCACCGACAGCCTGTCGGGGGCGGGCCCTCCGCGATGGCACTGCGCCTTTCTGCCCGCCATATTATGATGGCGGGGGAAGCGTTGGTGAAGCTTGGCGGCCGAAAAGACCGACCGTCACGGTTCCGACAGGCGATCCTTTTCCAACCACCTGTCGGAGCATTCACATTGCACAGCATTCCGGCAGAGCCTGCCAGGCACCACCGTTGGGATTATAATATCCCTTTCTGCCCGTTGTTTTGCTGCAGTCACACCGCAACAAAAAGGCAGCCGGAAACGGATTTGGGGGCCCATTGCAGGCTCCCCTTCATCCTTGGGCCTGGGGCAAGGACATTGGGGGCATATATCCCTGTGCCATGTGGCAGGCACTGCATGGTGCCTGCCACGTAGCGCAGAGATATGCAAATGTATTTTCTTATGGATTGCGGCGGGGCTGCTAACCTTATCCCTGGCACAATGCACAGTATAGGTGATGCGACCGCGGTGGTGGCGGTTGCATTGTAATTCGAAATGTGGGAAGGCCGCCTCATAGGCGGCTGGTCCCAAATCCGAAGTGATGGCGGACGAACTGAAGTCCATCTGCCTTCGTAATGACCCCCTTAGATACCGAACTGGGGTGGCAACATCCCAACAAAAGTCTATAAGAGGGGTTGCAATCTTTATTAGTTTTACTTCGGGAGCTAAGATAAATTAAAATGATAGCTGATATGGCAGGTAGATGGGCTATTATCCACATAGAGATGGATCGAGTTCAACTCACCAGTTGTGGCATTTATGGGCCAAATCAGAATGATCTCAGGGTTTTTGATGTATTTAAGGCTGAACTTTTGACCTGACCAGGGAAGATAGTTATTCTTGGTGATTTCAATTGTGTTCTTAATTGCAGCGTAGGCACAACTAATGCTAGTGCTACACCGTATGAGTAAAGTTCGACAGGACAATCTTGGCACTGATGAGAGTGCATTGCTTAATCGATACTTCTTGGGTACTTAAATTTGGGAGCTCGGTTTTTACCTACTATTCACATGTACACAGCCATTACTCTCGAGTAGACTATGCCCTCATTCCAAGGGATTTGGTTTATGATATGGAGATTGATGTTGGCCCCAAGCTTATGTCTGATCAAAATATATACAGTTCCTTTATGAATTTTATTACTATATGAAGAGAATCTAGGCTCCAAATGTATACATTTATTTCTTGGACTAATACTTTTGTTATGTTATGTTATGTTAGGGCTATTTGTATTGCGCACGGCTGCTCCAGCGAAGGAGCGTCCCGGCGCACCGACAAGGTGGCGAACACAACACAACAGAAAACAGAAAATATTATTTAAAAATGGGGGTATGGATTTTAACATAACTCAGAGAACAGAAGGGTTTTAGCGGCCTTGCGGAAGGAAAGCAAGTCGCCAAGGGTCCGGAGTTTCAAGGGGAGAGCGTTCCAGAGCGCGGCTGCCCGCACCCTAAAAGAGCGACCCCCCGCCCGACTGAGTTTGAACCGAGGGGCTGCCGCTAGTTCTTGGTCCAACGAACGCAAAGTGCGGCCCGGGATGTAAGAGCACAAAAGTTGGCACAGTAAGGGAGGCGGTAGGCCCTTCAGAATCTTGAAAGATATGCACAGTACTTTAAAATGGATCCGCTGCCTAACGGGTAACCAATGCAAGGCTCGCAAGGTTGGACCGGCCGAGCAAAACCTAGGAAGACCTACGATTGCTCTGGCCGCTGCGTTCTGCACTCTTTGAATTCGGGTTAGCTCGGCCTGGTTTAACCCTATGAAAAGGGAGCTGGCATAGTCCAGCCGAGCCAAAACCGTAGCTTGTACCACAAGTTGACGGGTTGCGGCATCAAAATATTTAAGGGCAGGTCGCAGATTGCGCAAGATGCCAAAGCAGCACGCCGCCGTCCTTTTAGTGTGACCAACAAAGTTGAGGGAAGGGTCCAGCCAGACACCAAGATTTTTGATCTCCGCAACCGGAGTGGGGGTGGGACCCAACTCAGGGGGCCACCAGGTATCTCCCCAAAGGTCCGTCCGCTTCCCAAAGACCATCACCTCCGTTTTTTTGGCGTTAAGTTGGAGACAGTTGGACGTCATCCAACCAGCCACCGCCCTAAGTCCTTCTCTGAATCTTGTGGCATCCACCCCAGAGTCCCCGCTGATCGTGACCGCTAGCTGGGTATCATCTGCGTATGACACCATGGTCATACCACAGAGCTTCACCACCTCAGCCAGCGGCCTCACGTAGATGTTAAACAACGTGGGACTCAGCGAGGAACCCTGCGGAACCCCAAGAGACAGAGGATGACATTTGGACTGATAGGGCGGGGACGCCACACAGAAGGAACGATCCCTGAGAAACGAACGAAACCACTGGTGTGCAGTGCCAGTCACCCCTATCTCCTCCAGCCGCTGCAGGAGAATTTCATGGGAGACCGTGTCAAAGGCGGCGCTTAGGTCTAACAAAACAAGCGCCGCCGTTTGACCTGCATCCAGAACTGCCCGCAGGTGCTCGACCATAAATAACAATGCTGTCTCCGTACTGTGGCCGGCCCGAAAACCATTCTGGGTGTCGTCCAGAATGTTGGCACGCGACAGATGATCAGTGAGGGCGGTGTTAACATGCACCTCCGCGAGTTTGGCTGGCCACGGGAGAAGCGAAATCGGGCGGTAGTTTTCCGATTTTAAGGGGTCGAGAGATGGTTTTTTCAAAATGGGCATAACTACCGCATGCTTCCATTTCAAAGGCACCTGGCCAGATGATAGCGACATGTTGATTAAGTCGCAGACCGGGCGAGCAAAAGTCTGGTCTCTGAACATTGGTGGCTTGAGCGGGTCAACCGGCGACCCAGACTTGACTCGAAGGGCCAATGCCGTGTAAGACTCCAAAGAGAGACAGGGGAGAGAATCTAGCACCACCTGATCCTGCTGGATGGGTGGCCCCGTACTGGTTTGTGCAGTGGTGGGGAAGGCCCTATAGATGGTCTGGACCTTCTCCAGGAAGAAAGCCGCCAGCGCTTCACAATGGGTATTGGAGCTGATGGAATTGCCGGCAGGCTTCCTAGCCACAAGGTCTTTAAGGGCCTTAAAGATGGTTTTAACAGGATTCCCACTGCTGCGAAACTCCAGAGCGTAATATGCCGCCCGGGTTCTACAGACCGCGCGGTGATAGGACTTAACCGCAGCCATATACAGTTTTTTTTTTCTGCTGTCATACCTCTTCCTCCAGTCTCTCTCTGCACGTCTACAGACACTTTTTAGAGCCCTCAGATTGCCATCATACCAGGGGCTGGGGGCGCGGAGGCCACACTTACTGGAAACCATCGGGATAAGGGAGTCGAGGGCTCTGGTTACCCATCCGCAGAAATGGTCATAACCAGATTCCACGTTCTCCACTGCACCCAGAGGATCATCAGTGAGAAGGCGATGGAGATCTTCCGCCTTAAGTTTGCTCCAGCGCCGTCTGGGCATAGCTCGCAGTGACAGTATAAGAGGACAGTAGATAGTCACGAGCGAGTGGTCTGACCAGGTCAGGGGGAGAGGGGGGGCCACTGTAGCCCCCTCTAAGTTGGAGAAAAAGGGGTCCAGAATGTGGCCACCCTTATGAGTGGGGTCCGAGACCACTTTGCAATGAACTATGGTAGGCTTGGTCAGGAGGAGTCCCACCTCCAAATGAGTTTTAGCAAGAGGCTCAAGTCTGTGCACCAATACCTACATTGCACAACACATCTTTTAAATTACAGGTGGATGAACTTTGCGTAACTTGGGAGAATTTTAAAACAGTTTTTGAGAGGGACCAAACTATTGATTGGGTGGCACACAATTTTTTCTATCCCACTTAAAGCCCGGATTGGGGAGACACACAACCCAGCACCTCCTGTCTAGTTAGATATGCATTCTGCAAGGGAGTCGTTGACGTGGGAGTAGTTATAGATCTCCATCTGATGCCCTGCCAGCTCCAAAAATATAAAATGATGTAAGGCAATTGTTAAAGAATGTGTACATAGCTCATTCAGGATATCCTTGCATGCCTAACTCAGAACTTATAACTTCAATAGACATCCCCCCATGTATGATTAGGAAACTCTTCTACAGTTGGCTCGGATATCCCTATGGCAATTTAGTTGCCTCTACCCAAGAAGCAGCAAGTCAAATTGCAGCACAAATGTGCAGCAATTGAAGTGCCCTTACACAATGTGCTGGGGGCAATGTTGCTATATGGGCCATCGCCCGGAATCTGTAATTGCTCTGGAACTTGTGACATGATAACATTTTTAAGGTGCAAATAAGCATTGTCTTGCACTCTTCTAATGAAGCTGTATACAGTTCCGTGGCTGTTTGTTGACTTTGCTATCACTGCATGATATTTGTTGAAAAGAAAATACGTCTCCACACTGGGAATAACCTTTCTTTATCGCTAATCTTCCTGGGCAGAGGAAGTTTCAATAAACAGAAATAATGTTTTTTTCTCTTCATTTTAATATTCTCACTACAAGCGGCCTCTACTGGGCAGACGCCATGTGAGGAGAATGCCAGCCAACATTCAAATTCGTCTCACATATATCGATGTGGAGGATAATGACTTCCGCTCAGGCCCGAAAATGAATTCTTTCACATTTTTGAACTCTCTTAACTGTTGGCACAAATGTCATCACGCGATCATGTGACGTTTCCACTGAGCCGAATGCAGCTTTACCCGTTGCACAGCCAGATAAGTGTTACATTCCGTAAACAAAAGCAAGTGACACAGGACAGGCATGGGGCTTTTTCCTCATTTTTGCACGGTGTGTCAGAGAGAATGGGTGGTATCAAGTGTGATGCAAACACGCAGCTCGAGCATCCACACAGGCGCATGCTGCATTTATTTACATCAAAACCTGTCTATATGTTCATGCTAATTACTAAAGCCCGAACCTGAAAGAAACACTATCCACTGCCTCTGGCTAAACAAGTCCCTCAAATGACAGATTAAGCGCAGCATCAATTTAACAATGTAAAAAACAAAACGAGCAGAAGCAAGCCACCGAACTAGGCGAGACCTAATGAAAAAATAAACAAAGTAGTCCCCAAAGGACAAAATACACACCTACAGCGTAATGAAACTGTAGTTGGCCGGTGCTCCAGAGCAGAAAAGGGAAGTGACATCTCAGGAGGACCAACCAATAAGGAGCCAGCAAAGAGGAACAACGCTAGAGTGAACCTATGGAAAGCAGCAGGTGGGATTGCACTCAGTATAGTAAGTGCAACAGGGCTTGCAGACAGCGCATGCGAGCTGACGCTCGACCTAAAAAGGGCCTTTGCTGCTGGTACATTACCCTGTGTCCTGGCTTCCCCCCACTAGCCAATATTGATTCTCCTGCGTCCTAGTCCATTAGGCTCATAACTAGGCGAGACCTAATGAAAAAATAAACAAAGTAGTCCCCAAAGGACAAAATACACACCTACAGCGTAATGAAACTGTAGTTGGTCGGTGCTCCAGAGCAGAAAAGGGAAGTGATATCTTAGGAGCACCAACCAATAAGGAGCCAGCAAAGAGGAACAACGCTAGAGTGAACCTATGGAAAGCAGCAGGTGGGATTGCACTCAGTATAGTAAGTGCAACAGGGCTTGCAGACAGCGCATGCGAGCTGACGCTCGACCTAAAAAGGGCCTTTGCTGCTGGTACATTACCCTGTGTCCTGGCTTCCCCCCACTAGCCAATATTGATTCTCCTGCGTCCTAGTCCATTAGGCTCATAACTAGGCGAGACCTAATGAAAAAATAAACAAAGTAGTCCCCAAAGGACAAAATACACACCTACAGCGTAATGAAACTGTAGTTGGCCGGTGCTCCAGAGCAGAAAAGGGAAGTGACATCTCAGGAGCACCAACCAATAAGGAGCCAGCAAAGAGGAACAACGCTAGAGTGAACCTATGGAAAGCAGCAGGTGGGATTGCACTCAGTATAGTAAGTGCAACAGGGCTTGCAGACAGCGCATGCGAGCTGACGCTCGACCTAAAAAGGGCCTTTGCTGCTGGTACATTACCCTGTGTCCTGGCTTCCCCCCACTAGCCAATATTGATTCTCCTGCGTCCTAGTCCATTAGGCTCATAACTAGGCGAGACCTAATGAAAAAATAAACAAAGTAGTCCCCAAAGGACAAAATGCACACCTACAGCGTAATGAAACTGTAGTTGGTCGGTGCTCCAGAGCAGAAAAGGGAAGTGATATCTTAGGAGCACCAACCAATAAGGAGCCAGCAAAGAGGAACAACGCTAGAGTGAACCTATGGAAAGCAGCAGGTGGAATTGCACTCAGTATAGTAAGTGCAACAGGGCTTGCAGACAGCGCATGCGAGCTGACGCTCGACCTAAAAAGGGCCTTTGCTGCTGGTACATTACCCTGTGTCCTGGCTTCCCCCCACTAGCCAATATTGATTCTCCTGCGTCCTAGTCCATTAGGCTCATAACTAGGCGAGACCTAATGAAAAAATAAACAAAGTAGTCCCCAAAGGACAAAATACACACCTACAGCGTAATGAAACTGTAGTTGGCCGGTGCTCCAGAGCAGAAAAGGGAAGTGACATCTCAGGAGCACCAACCAATAAGGAGCCAGCAAAGAGGAACAATGCTAGAGTGAACCTATGGAAAGCAGCAGGTGGGATTGCACTCAGTATAGTAAGTGCAACAGGGCTTGCAGACAGCGCATGCGAGCTGACGCTCGACCTAAAAAGGGCCTTTGCTGCTGGTACATTACCCTGTGTCCTGGCTTCCCCCCACTAGCCAATATTGATTCTCCTGCGTCCTAGTCCATTAGGCTCATAACTAGGCGAGACCTAATGAAAAAATAAACAAAGTAGTCCCCAAAGGACAAAATACACACCTACAGCGTAATGAAACTGTAGTTGGTCGGTGCTCCAGAGCAGAAAAGGGAAGTGATATCTTAGGAGCACCAACCAATAAGGAGCCAGCAAAGAGGACCAACGCTAAAGTGAACCTATGGAAAGCAGCAGGTGGGATTACACTCAGTATAGTAAATGCAACAGGGCTTGCAGGCAGCGCATGCGAGCTGACCCTCGACCTAAAAATGGCCTTTGTTGCTGGTACATTACCCTGTGTCCTGGCTTCCCCCCACTAGCCAATATTGATACTCCTGCGTCCTAGTCCATTAGGCACATAAGTAGATAAGAACTGCCCCTTCCCAGACACATTCACGTCTGATTTTGTTTCCTTGTCATTTTAATGCCTGGGAATGCATGAACTGACAGTGTATGTGCAATGTGGCTGTGGGTGTCTTTTGTGTCTCTACTTGCCCAATGGACAAACAGGGGACACCACATAAATGTAGCATTAGTGGCTATGTAACCCTGGTCTGTGCCAGGTATTTATTCTAAGCTTCTTCATAGATTGTATTTATTTATTTATTTATAGAGCGCTACACTCATCCCGGGGGATATCAAGGCGCTAATAGCATTTGAAAGTAGACCATAAAATTGAGGACAACCGTGAAGCCCCTAGCTAGCCATGACCACTTTCATCTTACTTACTCAACGCAGTCCTATAGCTGATAACCACATAACCTCCCTGTAGAAATACACCTACCTGTGTTGCTTAAAACCTATTGTTTTACCCTTAATACCTCCCTTGATGCAGCAACTATTTCCCAGTACTCTATTGTTTGTCTCCAACAGAAGACTTTGCAAATGTGCTTCTCCGATCCAGAGAACAAAGTTTAGTCCACACTATCCCAGTGATTGTCACTGGAGTGGTTGTTTTTTTTTAAGAGGAGTATCAACATGATTGGCAGCTTTAAAAATGAGTTTGCTTCTTGAAAAACAAATGTTGGTATTTATCAAGGTAAACAATACAGCGAGAGCATCGAAGGATGGAAACAGGGCAGCAGTCGGGGGAGGGGGAGAGATAAGGTAGGGAAGATCAGGAACCGTCCGCCGGCCTCAACACTAGATGAAGTGCAATGAACACGGGCCCCAGGGAAGCTGCTTCAGGCCCACAGCTGCGACTAGCCAAGGGCCAAGGGCGACACAGCTAGATCGGGATAGCAGATGTCAGTGGCTGGTAGTGGCGGTTGGGTCTTCAGCGGCCTCACACAGGATCCAGGTATATGTTGGCAGCAAGGTATTGTCGCAGCACCCGGCAGGCTGTAGCAGACAAGGGGCTGTGAGCTGCAGCGTGGTCCCCAGGCCCAGGAAAGTGTTGACAGGCACGCAGCGGCATCGGGTCACATCCACGCAGGCGCTGCAGGGCACGGAGGACAGCCGTCAGCAGCTTGGGGAGGCATATAGGTCTGCAGCGGGCCAGTCGTCCTGATACCGGGCCCAGCTCGCGGAGCCTGACAGCACTGCGTGAGATTGCAGGATGCCCGAGGTCCCTGCAGGGGACCCCATAGGAGGGCAGGCCCCTTAGTATGGCCGTGGGCAGCCGGACAGCCTATTCTCGGGGTGGGGGATGGTGCGGCGCGAGCTATAGGGGGCGGAATAAGGGGTGGGGCCTAGGGAAGGTTTATATGGGTGGCCCCTCCTATCGCGCGCCCTCTTTGCTGCTGCCCCCCTCCATAGATAGGTCGCTTCCTTGCTGCTCTCCCAGCAGTGCGGCCGTTAGGCAGCCTCCCCGCCCGGACCCTAAAACCATTTCATCAGTATGAAGGTTAGCCACCTGCTACAGTTTTAAAGGCTTATTTAAAGATTATTAGTAAGGCAATATACATAAAATATAACATAGGTATAGTGGCGTGAACAGGCGCCAAGAAACAATTCAATTTTCCATGGGACTCAGAGGTCCCCAGAATGGATCCAGGTGACGTAATTGTAACACCGTTACAAAGCCGTCTGGGACTGATGGTTGTCCTTGGTTAGGGGCCTCTTAGTTACAAAGACTAGGAAATCTTCATTCGTTCCACGAAAAAACTCAATTGGTAGAGGGAGGCTACAACAACATCCATGTGGTGCATCGCAAAGTCTTCTATATTTTAAGACAGCACGATGTCAATCCATGTCAGCACAGATCTGATGTTGCACAAGAGGAGCATAAGAAGAGGTAAAAGAATGTTCTCGTCTTTAGTTCACTGCTTATGGTGCCTTATAAATAGGGTTTGCTTCTTTCATTCTCACAGTTCATGCCTCTGGACCCGGGCCAGTTATCTTGACGAATAAGTGCTCGGCCGGCTCTCCCCAACATAAAGTTATTTAGGCACTTCCACTGAAAGCTGAACCTCTTTATATTGATAGGGGCCAGAGGTCGATTGGCTCGTCTCACAGATATGGTTTGCTTATCACACGGATCTGGCGGGAATTAGTTAAGGGGAATTTGCTGCAAGTAAAGAATTAATAAACTAACAAGGTACTGAAAGGGGCCGTGTAGAAAGCAAGTACTGCTCAAAAATAAGATGCCAGTCGAGGGTTGTTCGTCTACTAGTTACAAAGGAAACTTGCCCACTCGGAGGAGCATCAGCAAGATTGTCAAGCGCTGCTCTCAGTTGGCATTCATCCCACTCTCCAGAGTCTGCTCAATTACAACACTCATACATGCAAAATAATTTTAGAACACTGTGCATGTTCCCAACACTAAGCGAGTAACCATAGGTAACCAAATACATCTGGCCCTGCAAGCACAGTGAGCGGGGATTGTGTGGCCTCTGGTGGCCAGAGGTAACTCCTAGACCATTATGGCATGGAGCGAGATCCCAGAAGGCGTGGGTAGTTGCCCGTAAGTGCGTAACCGCAGCCAGGCATAAATTCACGGTGATGCGGTGGGGGGCCTCACAAGGCACGGCCTGCTGCATGTGAAAGGCTTTGCCAAAGCTATAGGCTGCTGGGGATCTGACGGGGCGCACTGGTCCAAGGTAGGCAGGGCGATCGATATTCTTACTGACTTGGGGAAGCTCTGAAATAGCGGGAAACAAATAGATGAGAACTAGGGAGCTAAGTGGTGGGGGGCCCTGGGCGCAGCGGTCGCCACTCCCAGGGCTGTGGAGGAGTTACAGGGCGATCCCTATACAAGACAGGTGCAGGAACAGGACCTGAAGCCTCCAGTGCAAAGCGCACCGTGCAGAGTCATACATACTCCAAGGGGTCCTTCTTGGGAACTTGGGGTACGACGGCGCCCCGTTAGTCCTTAGGGCGGTTGTAAGCCTGAGCAACCGGGGGCTTGCCATATAGCGCTCCGCCCGGCTGGGGAAGGTGTGAGTTAATTCTCCCTTGTTCGGAGGGCGGAGTGGGTGGACGATAGGTCCACCGGTGGGAGGAGTTTATCCTCCCAGGTACCACACCGGGCTATGGCCGCTGGTGTTCCTTTGGCTCAACTTCAGGTACCCTGCAACAAGGGGTTGCAGGGCGGACGGGGTCACCTGTAAGATAACCCACCTTGTATTTGTACAAAAAATAAACCTGCAGCTTCTTCACTCCAATAACTGGTGTCTGTGTGTTATTTTTGGTTTGGGGGGCTGTGGGCAACGGCGTACCGATGGAGATACTATGCAGGATGCCCGAGGTCCCTTCAGGGGACCCCATAGGAGGGCAGGCCCCTTAGTATGGCCGTGGGCAGCCGGGCAGCCCATCCTCGGGGTGGGGGGTGGTGCAGCGCGAGCTATAGGGGGCGGGATAATGGGTGGGGCCTAGGGAAGGTTTATATGGGTGGCCCCTCCTATCGCGTGCCCTCTTTGCTGCTGCCCCCCTCCATAGATAGGTCGCTTCCTTGCTGCTCCCACAGCAGTCCGGCCGTTAGGCAGCCTCCCCGCCCGGACCCTAAAACCATTTCATCTCCCCTCCCTACCGTTCACCCGCTGAAAAGGGGGGACGTGGGGGGGGGACAGTATTGATGTATTAATGATTGTCTCTCGTTGCAGGAGGAGTTACAGGGCGATCCCTATACAAGACAGGCTCAGGAACAGGACCTGAAGCCTCCAGTGCAAAGCGCACCGTGCAGAGTCATACATACTCCAAGGGGTCCTTCTTGGGAACTTGGGGTACGACGGCGCCCCGTTAGTCCTTAGGGCGGTTGAAAGCCTGAGCAACCGGGGGCTTGCCATATACCGCTCAGCCCGGCTGGGGAAGGTGTGAGTTAACTCTCCCTTGTTCGGAGGGCGGAGTGGGTGGACGATAGGTCCACCGGTGGGAGGAGTTTATCCTCCCAGGTACCACACCGGGCTATGGCCGCTGGTGTTCCTTTGGCTCAACTTCAGGTACCCTGCAACAAGGGGTTGCAGGGCGGACGGGGTCGCCTGTAAGATAACCCACCTTGTATTTGTACAACAAATAAACCTGCAGCTTCTTCACTCCAATAACAGGTGTCTGTGTGTTATTTTTGGTTTGGGGGGCTGTGGGCAACGGCGTACCGATGGAGATACTAAGGCCGGTGCCAGGGCACACTCAGGCTTCCACCCTCCTCCTCACAATGATGGCAGGGTTGGATTGGGATTGAAAATCAGGCCGGGCACGGGAAAAAAAAATCGGCCCACATTTTCATAATCACTCCTGAGTCAAATCACCGCTTTGGCATAATCTTATAAAACAACTTTAGGAGGGGAGGGGGTAAAAAAATGCACGCATTAGTTTACAATGGTGAAACAAGCGAGGCCACTTCTACTCAGTCCCCCTGCCCCCGCTCAGTATGTGCACATATTAATGGGCCGGCCAGCACGACAAAGGGAGCGATACCTCTGCCTGTTGCAAAACGGAGGTAATGAGCGCCCATCTGCCCCTAGAAAGGCCACTCAGACACCCAATGGGCCGCTGGCTGTGTTTGAACAATAGAGACAGTGCCGAAATGGTCCCCCAGACTGCTCAAAAAAGCAGCCCACAGCAGAACTCGGACACCGGCCCTTCGGGCATTGACCGAATGCCCGCGTTACCAATCCGACGCTGGCTCCGGGGTAGATCGGGTGTACGGATGGCTCTGGCAGGTTACTGGATAGAAAGCAGGTGCAGGGCAGTCCTTAACATCCCAGATATTCGATGAATTAGGAGTTTGGCTGGCAGAGCCCTTTAAAGAGCAGCCATCTTGCAGCCTGGCAAAGCTACGCCCCTGCTGGTCCATTCCTTGACCATAGGACATCAGAAGTGGGGCACCAAATAACTTTGAAACAATCCCCACATGAGCATATTTCAATTAAGGACTGGTGTTGCGGAATTAGACTATGCATTCGAATTGTCATTTTTTAAACTATTGGAATCCATGTTTACCCATGCACAATTGTTCACTTTGATGTATTTGCCATGGTAATGCTGGTCACTCTGTTTTGTAAGGGGATCAGCCGGGCACAATTCCTGCTAAACATGGTAAATGATGATATTCATTTGAAATGTGCTCTTAGCTATTTTTTTCTAATTTGATAAGAAAAAGAAATGGTAATTGTAGAATGTGAAGTAAATCCTTGCGTACAGAAGACTCAGGTGTGCTGCACCTAATACGATTGTAAAATGAGCGGAATAGGACCTTTCTCCTATATACAGTGTTCTGTGCTGGCTTTATTTTATGATTGAAAGATAAGCAGTCTTCAGGGGAGACAGCCTTTACAACGCAGTCATTACCAAATAATGCCTTTACTATGCAGGTAAGTACCATTCAGGTAAGATACATGCAGGTAAGTATTTGTACCTTTACCACGCATACCTTTACCACACAGGTATTGTTTATTAAACAGCATCATTATTATGGTATTTTTAAAAAAGGTTTAGGGGTGGTCAGTGGTAAAGGAGGGTAAGGGAAATGTTATGGTTCAGGGTTAGGTCTTGGTAAAGGGAGGTAAACATTTTTTGGGGGTTCAGTGATGGGTAGTGGTAAAAGGAGGTAAGGGTCGTCGCATGATATAGGGGTGGGAAGTGGTAAAGGGGAGGGCGGCAATGTGGCCTCCTCCTCTTTTTTATTTGGGTTGACCCTGAGAGATGGGGTACCCAGGACTGAAAAGTGCCCCCACCTCCATTTAAAAAAAATTATATTTGACCCAAGGGATTGGGTCCCCAGTTCCTATTAAGGTTCAGGTAGAGGGCCATGCGGCCCCCTCCCCTTTTTTATTGGGGTTGGCTCCCAGGATGTGGTCTCCAGGGCCTGAGAAGGTTGAAAAGATGCAGGGGTTGCATGGACCCCTCCCCTTTTGTATTGTACTTGACCTTGGGAGATGAAGTCCATGTGGACGATTGAGGCTCAGGTTGGGGGCTGAACGCCCCTCACCTTAGATTGTGGCCCCAGGGGTGGTGTCCCTGGGGCATAAGAAGGCTCGGGTGGAGGCCGTGCAGCCCTCTCCCCTATTTATATTGTATTTGGCTCCAGGGATTGGGTACCCTGGCCGTGATAAGTTTTGGGGAGTTGGGGGCCATGTAGTCCTCCTCCCCTTTTTATTGGAACTGGCCCCGAGGGATGTAGTCCTCAGGTACAATTAGGGGTCCGGGAGGGGGCTGCAAGCCCCCTCCCCTCAAAATATATGTTTTGATCTCGGGATGCTGTGCCCCAGACCTAAAGTCCAACCCTGTGCTGCGAACTCCAAATGGTGTGTATGGCGTGGTTTTGGCAGTCTGCTGGGGGTTTGGTCATAGGGCCTGGTGCCTGTGTGCTGCATGGGGTTGGTTGCCTGTTGGGAATTGGACGCAGGGCTTGACTGCCAGGCAGGCCCTGCATCTAACTCCACACCGCGCACGACCAAAGGTCATGTGTGGCAGGATGTTGGCTGCCTCTGAGTGTCTGACTGCGGAAAGCTGTGGCAACCCCACTCTGTGCATGATGATGATGTAAGATCACGTGCAGCATCGGGTTGACTGTCAGGCTGTATATATATATTACCTACTGGCGGTCGCCAGTAGGTATATATAGTTAGGATTTTTTCTCTATGGGATTTTTGAAAATTCTATGTCTAATAACTTTGGCGTTTGTGGACGGAATTGGCTGAAATTTTCAGGAAAATGGAACATTTTGTTTCTGAGCAGCCCCTGAAAATTTGGGGGGGTTTCGTCAAGGGGGGGCCGAGAAAAAAGGGGGGTCCCAAAACGTGTTTTTAACATTGAGTTTTCCATAGGGCGGTTGGCCTCACTTTTAGCCCGAACGGCTGAATGGATTTGCACGAAACTTGGCAAAATTGTAGGGACTGGTAGCCCGATGTGCCTTTGCTAGGTCTCAATATATGTGCTCCAGTGGATTTTGAGAAATTAACGTTCAAAAAAAGATATATATCTGTAACAGCGGACCGGGCAGCGCTCCAGTTCGCGTACTTTTCGCGTTACGGAGCTTTGTGAAGCGAAGCTGATTGGTTCTCCGGCGTCTGTAAACATTCCAAACAGTCCGTAGCGGCCGCCATCTTGTCTCTCGGTAGGATCGAGAGACAAAAGGAGGCCAAAGCGAAGGGGCAAATGACCATAAGGGGGCATAGTAGATCCTCCCTGACCCCCTAGGTTTGATGTGGAGGTTTTAAAAGGGCCCCGCGGGGCAAAAAAAAATATAATAATAATAATCGAACGGCTGAATGGATTTGCACGAAACTTGGCAAAATTGTAGGGACTGTTAGCCCGATGTGCCTTTGCTAGGTCTCAATATATGTGCTCCAGTGGATTTTGAGAAATTAACGTTCAAAAAAAGATATATATCTGTAACAGCGCTCCGCTTCGCGTACTTTTCGCGTTACGGAGCTTTGTGAAGCGAAGCTGATTGGTTCTCCGGCATCTGTAAACATTCCAAACAGTCCGTAGCGGCCGCCATCTTGTCTCTCGGTAGGATCGAGAGACAAGAGGAGGCCAAAGCGAAGGGGCAAATGACCATAAGGGGGCATAGTAGATCCTCCCTGACCTCCTAGGTTTGATGTACCATTTTGCCAAGTTTGGTGTAAATCCGTTCAGCCAATCAGGCTGTAGACGTATCTAAATGTCCTATGGAAAATTGCATGGGGAAAACACATTTGAAAGTGTTGAAATTTAGAACCAATTAAAATGTTACTTTGGTTTTGTATTTGTGTGTGATGAAAGTTAATTGGTTATGTATATATCTAAAATGAGAGGAAACCACAGCCATTTTGTGATACTACTGTCTGAGGTACATTTGTGAGGAATTTTTGGTGCTCAATTTCTGGTGTTTGATTTACACAGTACTAACGCTTCTCCTACTTTCAAAAAGGTGAGTTGTTAATTTGTAAGGGGAACTATGTTGTACACTTTAAGATAATTTGAAAAAAAAATTCTGTTATTTATTTACAGTCCTTCTGTTATACTAAATACTTGATAAAGTTAGTTTTATATTATGTATTACTAAAAACGATAAATGAAAGTGATTATTTTTTTCTGCAATTTACAGCAAGAAATTTCAAAATAAAATGGATCTTAATGAAGAGACCGTGGCAATTTCTTTTGAATTATCCACTACATTTATTGAAATTGACAGCACCAATAATGAAATATTCTCACAAGGAGGAGATGACTTGAATGATTTTTTTGATCAATCTCTTGACGGCGAATTTATCGAATGTTTGGAGACCATAGAGTTACAAGAATCATCATTGCAGACTTTTCATGAGGAGATTCCTGATGAGATGATTGAAGAGGAAATTCCTGATGAGGACATGTTACTAGTTCTTTCAAATTATGAAAATTCAGAAGAATAAATTTATATTTAGAAATCAAAAATTGTTTGAGACATTATTCATTTTTATTTTTAATTTATGAGGTTGTAGCGAAGTGATTGTAGTATAAAATGAGATTTATAGTATAGAGTGCAACATTTTTATGTTACATAGTAAGTTTACTCATATTTACTTCCCTTCTCCCACTATATTATCTCCAATGTGTATTTGACATCTCTTCTTCATCTCCGGCCTCCTTTCTCTCACTGTCTGTCTCTGATGCATCCTATCGCTGCCATTTTGTGTAATTACAGAAGAGAGTAAAATAAAATAGTTCAGAACGTGAAAAGGGGGCAAAGTAGAGTACCCCTCACCCCCTAGGCCTTCTCAGGCGGTCCCAAAAGGATCAGTTCCTGCTTTCCTGAGAGATTATGGTATGAGTTCCATATACCACAATAACTTGCATTACAACATGCAAGATATCTATCTCCTATTACCAACTTTTGGAGATATTCGCGCTAAGCGCGAATATCTCCAAAAACTAACACCTGCCCTGAGCAGTTCTTAGCCATGTTATCCAATGGGAGGTGGATAACATGGCTAAGAGCATTAGCTCGGTAATGCATGAATATCGCTGACTTTTCAGCGATATTCATGCATTGCGGCCGTTTTTTATCGCATTTGCGATAAACCTTGATAATAGCAAGGTTTATCTGCGATAATTTCTGACGATGCTTAGCGGTAAAAAATTCGTTGCTAAGCATCGTTAGCGATAAATATCGCTTAACTTTGGTAATATGCCCCAACGTCTGTTAACGTTCGATTCGAAGGAAATCAGGAAGTGTTGAAAAACATTGTCTGCGCCATCTTGCCTTTTTTCAAATGCCACACTTTTGTCGTGCACGGCAGCCATTTTAGATGCCTTGACCAGACCCACTCTCTGCACGCTGTCGATCTGTAGCATGGCTCCCCACCCTCGCAAGCATCTCCCCCAGGCACTTGTCACCCCCGCTCTCTGTCTTATGCATGGGCAATAAACCTCCCCCCATCTGCGCTGCTCTTCCCTGAGAATCACACTCTGTGCCCGCCCGACACCTCCCTTTCGCCCTATTCACTATTCACTACCGCACCCTCTGACACTCCTCTTCCTCTGTGTCCGATTGTCCAGGCCGGTCCCAGGCTATCAGCTAGCCCTGCAGATGTAGTTTATGGCCCCAGCTGTAAAGAATCACCCCTCTTCAAAGGAGTTATAGTAGATCAAGGCCCACACCCGATGAGATCCGTCACACCACACGCGTTCCTACTATCTGAAAACCATCCTGTATTGTGATTGGGGAGGGGACCGAGCCTGAAGCGGAAGATTCCAGGAATGACTCTTTGTACATCAAAGTTTTTACAATTATGTGTCACATTAAAAATATATAGCACTCCAACAAAGTAGTAGGAATATAAAACTTTAATAACTTATAAATATATACAACAAAACAAAACCAGTAAAAACATTTAAACATTTTTAGGGAAAAAGAAGGAACAATGGTCAGTAGCGGTCGGTTGTGCGAATAGTCCCAAGGCAGCACAACTGGACGGCACCCAGGTGATGTTGCCTGGGTGCCGCACTGATTTGGGTTTCCGGCGTGGGGCGTCCCGGGGGGTGGGTCGTCAGTAGCGGTCTGTTGTGCGAATAGTTCCAAGGCAGCAGAACGCGCTGAAATGTGGATGGCACCAAGGTGATGTCCAGTAAGTTGCCGCCCTTCGAATAACGGCGTGGGGCGCCCCGGGGGGGGGGGGGGGAGGCAGTCCAAAGTTCCGTTAAAAGGGCAAAGGAAAGGATCGGTGGTTTGAACCATCAGTCAAAAAGGGGAGGGGGTGCAACAATTTTTCCTACCGGGTCACACTGTGCTTTCATCGGAACTGATCCGAACTGTGGTCTGCAGGATTCTAGTCATTCAAACTGAGGCTGGCGCCAGCATGGGAGCGCCGACGTCCCGCGGCTACAGTTTCGTCACTCCACGGGCGATCATGGCAGTCATTCCCCATCGGGGGTGTCTGCGGGGGTCGGGGACTCCCGCGGCTCCTCTAGAATCTTCAAGGTCGTGGAGGACTACGGTGGTGGAGTCAACCAGTGACCGGGCCATTTCTTTATGCTGGGCCCGCTCTTGCCAGGTCGACCGCCATTTTGAGAGTTCGGTAGCTACCGGCGATCGCGGGGTCAAATGAGCGGACGGGCTCCACCCTGCCGGGCGAGACGTTGCAGCATCGCCACAGTGGAAGAACCCTTTTCCGGGCGCCTGGAGCGCTGAGGGTGCAGCTGGGAAGCCTCCACCTGGGGAGGCGGGAGAGGCCTGTTCGCACCGTCTCTCCCACCCAGTGCACCCCACGGCGTCTCGCTTGACATTTGTTATGGCCGGACCAGGCGATGAGGACGAGGGGGGGGGGTCGGAGGCATGTGCAAGACATCCCCCCCCAGTGTTGTCGCAGCCATTATAAAAGAAAGAAGAAATGTCCCGTCCGTCTTTGGGCCGGACCTCCGGTGGATGGCGGCCGGACGCCCTTTGCTCTGGCCCCATGAACGGGTTCCTTGGCTCATCCGGTGGGGCAGGCCTTGGCGTGTGGTGCCTCTCCTGGGCCTTTCGTGCAGTGGCCTCTCCACTCCCAGGCCCTCCATGGATGCTGGCCCAGACTGGGAAAGAGAGAGGGTCAACCTGCAATTCTCCAGTGTTACCGCCACCGCGGCCGGATCCCGTCGGCCTCGGCCTCTGGTTGATGGTGGCCGGACTGGGAGAGAGAGGGGAGGGTCGAGGACACAGACATTCCCCCCCTTGCAACTCTCCAGGGTTGTCGTAGCAATCCCCCTGGCCGGGTCCCATTGGCCTCGGCCTTTCCTCCGGCTACACCCTACGTGATGATCTTCTGCCGACGGTTGGCAGCAGGACCCGCCTTATATGTGTTGCTTCCGGCTGGGCGTAGCCGCAAACCTGTTGCACTTTGGAAGTTTCCAGAATGGGGCGGATGTCTGCTGACTTGTATCTTTCCCAGTTTGCCGTTATTTGGCCGTGGCAGGCGGTGGGACAGACACGTTTTGGGGCAGTGAGGGGCGATGAAGCCTCGTTGCCTTGTGGCCGTTGCAATGTCACACTTGGTTTCTCTTACTGTTTTCAGGTTTCTTATTACGGGCTTACTTCTAACGTTTCTTGTTTCTAGGACAATAATAGGTTTTATCATTACGTATTGTTATCGTTTCTTTGTTTGTTATTTAATAAAAAGTTCATCAGTGGCCTACTGATTTTCGTTTTCCTATTCCTTTCTTTCCAGGTTGTTTCATGCTAAAGTTTCTGTTAACAGGATACAGTGATCACTTCGTTATTATTGCATATGTCCTTTTCACTAGGGGTGCTCTCTGGTCGGGCCAGATGACCTATCTCTAGTAAATGGTCCGGGTGAAACAGGTGCATCAATCAGTGGGGAGTAGATAGGCATGACAGATTACAACGGGGGAGAAAGGTCCGCATTACCTACCCTTTCACTACTTGCAAAGATTTTCCTACGTTTATTTGCAAACAGGGAATACCTCCAAAAAGAACCAATTCCCAAACAGTCAATGTTCGGGCAAACAATCAATCAATGAGGAACGAAATAGGCACGACGTGTTAAAGGTTTGCGTTACCTACCCTTCACTATCTGCAAAGGGAGAGAGAATATTCCTATTCTTCCCCGTTTGCAGGCAGAGAAGATCCTTAAGAGAACCAACTTCGAACAATTCAATGCTCGATTCAAACAATCAACAAGGGGTACTGTGAACACAAATGAACGCCGCTTATGTACATACACATTGCTATTTTCAACAGGTTGTTCCTAATGTTTCTATTTTAGCGAGGTCAAAAAGAGATCCCATTAGTGGCCTACTGATTTTGCTCGATTCCTTTTGTTTTTTTACACGATTTTTCGCTATCTGCAAAGACTAAACAGAGTATTGCGACTCTGTGCTTGTTTGTAAATAGAGAATGAACCAAAGAGAACCAATTCTAAAACAGTAAATGCTTGGATAACAATCAATCAAATGGAGAGAGAAGCAGGCACGACGGATTACAACGGGGGCAAAGGCCTGCGTTAACTACCCTTCACTATCTGCAAAGAGAGAGTACTCCTAATAGAAATGAGGGGGGGGGGCAGCATTGAAAGCAGATCAGTGTGCATAAACACGAAAATGTTTTTTCTTACCACGTACTTGACAATCGACAGCTTATGATATTTGCTATTAAAAAACCATTGAAATTCACTGAAAAAACCATAGGTTATAGACCATATATAGTTAGGAATTAGCATTTACAAAACCTTGAAAATTCACTGAAAAAACCATAGGTTATAGACCATATATAGTTAGGAATTAGCATTTAAAAACCTTATTTTACTCACACAAAACCATTGAAATTCCATATATAGTTAGTTGTACTAACTATATATCGCGCACCCGCAATCCACTGCTGATCATGTCACATATTACATCATTCATGACATGGTCAGTGACATCACTGATGGCATCACTGATGACATCTCAAATGACATCACTGATGACATCACTGATGACATCTCAAATGACATCACTGATGACATCACTGATGACATCTCATTTGACATTACTGATCACATCACTGATGACATCATTCATGTGATAATACGATGAACCTCTTCAGACTCTAATATAACCTTAGATACACTCAGTGTAAACAGACACTCACAGACTGTCACTCATCCATGGAGTTACTTACACACCTAGTCAGTCATGCAAAGAATCAATCACACCTCCATTTCCTCAACTATACAGTTATACACACCTTACTTATTCAAACATATACTAACACATATTTACTCTCTTTTACAATCCCTGATACAAGTTCACAATCATCCATACAGCCACTCACACATTCACTGGCTCTTATGCATAGTTATTTATATATGCCAACTCTCACATGTACTGTGTTTTACATATGTACTTACTTTGACATGTAGCACTGAGATATCCATTCACTCACCAATACACTGATGCACACAGTCAACCACCCATACAGCTGTTTCCACATGCACTTTTGAACCCATACATCTAGTGAATCAACTGCTCACACATCTATGCACAGAGTCATACACCTCCCAGCCACCCACACACACACTCAGTCTCCCATACAAATACTTGAGCAACCAATCAATAACCCATATACTTACTCATATAGCTACTGATCAACACATGCAGCAGTTTACAGAACAACAAACATAATGATGCACAAATTAACACAGTTCAGTCACTAACCCATGCACTCAGTGAGACACATTTAACCACTCACTCATACAGTCAGTCATGCACCTAGTAAATCCTTCATCCAGACACTTCTACATCCACTCATTCTTCAATATGTAAGACATATTTTAACTTTACAGAAATACACAGTCACTGGATGTTGTCATCAGTGATGTCATTTGAGATGTCATCAGTGATGTCATCAGTGATGTCATTTGAGATGTCATCAGTGATGTCATCAGTGATGTCACTGACCATGTCATGAATGATGTAATATGTGACATGATCAGCAGTGGATTGCGGGTGCGCGATATATAGTTAGTACAACTAACTATATATGGAATTTCAATGGTTTTGTGTGAGTAAAATAAGGTTTTTTAAATGCTAATTCCTAACTATATATGGTCTATAACCTATGGTTTTTTCAGTGAATATATATATATATATATATATATATATATATATATCACAAAGAGTTGCCTGCTGTAAGAAAGGCCCACGAACAGATAGGTAGGCCTAAACCTTCCACTAGTGACATGAGGGATGATCCAGAAAATTGTAATATCAGGTTCATCACCTCATTCAGCTGTCAGGAAAGAAAAATAAGAGCCATCCTGACTAAGGGCTGGCCTATATTAATGACAGAGTTCTGTCATCCCAACTTCCCAGCAATCCTAAGATTACTTTTCGTAGAGGCCCCTCTATGAGGACACAAGTTTCCAATCCCTTTCCTGAACTGCCCAAGAGGACGTCTTGGTTTAAACCCCTGCTGGGGTTTTTTAAATGTTCAAGATGCAGGGCGTGTAAATTTGGCATAAACACCACCCAATACAACAACCCCTTTAGTCCCGTTCCATTGTCCATCAAAGGAAACTACAACTGTAAGACGGAGTATGCTGTATATGTTCTAGGGTGCACCTGTGGCCTGAGGTATGTTGGCAGCACCAGGCTACAGGTGCATGCCAGAATATTGCAGCACCTGCGTGCAATTGTTAACAATGATAGTTCCTACCCTGTCGCGAGACACTTTAGGAGTGTACACAACAACAACCTACAGTGTCTCAACTACTTTGTGCTCACCTCTGTACCTAAACCTCGCAGAGGGGGAGACAGGGACAAAATGCTGCGACAACTGGAATCAAAAATGATTCTAGAATTAGATAGCAAGGTTCCTAATGGACTTAATACAACAGAGGACCTTTATCATTTTTTGTAGGGCTCTATGAAGAATGAGGGGGTGTTGGTCAATATTGTAATTTTGGGCAGACACCTGAGATTATAACACCCTAGTCCAGATTGCCCCCATCCTCATAATTACTTTTCTGTAATGATAAAATTTGAAATGTTATTTTTTAGCTTATTCTTTAGATTTTCTCAATCACTTATTCATGACACAAGGGAATACAGTTCTGGCTTATTAAATCCAGCTGTATTAGGTTCATTCACTACACCATGGCAGTCATTGTTGGTTCCCTTTTACTATATTCATTTTTTCTACTACATTTAACAACGTTCTCTTAGGCCCAGGTTTTCGGCTTTAAATCAAATTGGGGCTGCCATCTATAATTGATGTCCCCAATGGAATTAAGTTGGTTTCCAATATTCTAGCTTCAGCTATAACAGCACTTAAATTATTAGCATATGTTGCACTAATTAATCTGTTTACATTGCGATATTTTGCACATTCCACAAGGGGAAAAAAAAGTTTTTAGGAAATATGATATTTCCGATTAGGTTTTAAGTATGTAAGATATTACTTTTAACATATGACAAACTATTTGCACTATTTCCATTGTTTACAATTGCGATATTTTGCACATCTATATAATGCTGCTAAATAGCCTTTAGATCTCTAGTACTGTATTTACCTAGCTTGTTAGAATATATATTTTCTTTCTGCATTCATGCAGGTATACATTCCCATTAACAAATTTAATCAAGAATATGTTCTTTGAATTTTCATTGTGGTATTGTATCATATTAATTTGAATGAAAGGGGACCTTACGAATTTCCATTCATGGAGCCATGTTCACCCTATAGTATGTCGTTTATGTTTATATGTCACATGGTGTGCACTACAGCATATAAGAACAAGGCATTTTAAATTGCATTTCACTGTGATCAAGGGCATCTGCCCGAAACGCGTCAGTCCGCTGCGTGCTTTTTGAACTTGGTGCAATAAAGTCATCTTGCCTTACTTTGGGATTCGCTGGTCTTTCTTCGCCACAAGCTGGAGGTTCAAGATCTTTTGCTCGAACATATATATATATATATGTATATATATATATATATATATATATATATATATATATATATATATATATATATATATATATATATATATATATATATATATATATATATATATATATATATATATATATATATATATATATATATATATATATTAGGGGAGAGGTGTGGCGCCGCGGCCTGGGCGACTGACGCTGGAATCTGGGGACCACGGTTCGATCCCCGGCTCCGGCGGCAGGTTAGCCCAGCACCATGTGACTCTGGGCAATAGCTCGCTTAATCTTCCCGACGGCCCCCAGCGCCTAGAGACCCTTACGGGTGATTGTGCGCTATACAAATGAGGACTTTATATATATATAGGCACTATGCTTGCACAATGCTCACGCACTCTCGAATGGGTGCTGTTACGGCGGGGTGTGCTCCCGCCAATATTACCGCTACTCATCTCCTCTCAGACCCAGAAAAAACGTAGCACTCATGGGGGAGAGTCCATAGCTTTATTAGACTCTCAGCGCACCAGACGCGTTTCGGCAGTTACCTTCCTCGATGGTGCGCCGCCAGAAACAGCTATTTTTTATATTATTTACAACCAACTCGTTTCCTGTGTCGACATGACAACATGAAGGAGGGACTAACTTTTCTCCGCAATGTCAGCGCCATTTTGGAACATCTTGTGATAAATCAAAATACAGGCAAATGATTCCTTGGGCAGCATACATCTGCTGTTAACATACCCCAAATTCAATCAATTTCATACATATATAATTTTGACATTGTAGAACCAATTCATAAAAATCTCGCCCTTGATGGGCCAATTATCTTGCCTGTACTACATCATAATTCATGGAACAGCATGATGTACCAAAATTCCCACTTAAACCAGCCCTGAATGGGCATGCTGAGACAGTTTGAAGAAAAGCGGAAAATTCATTAAAGATGTCATACATGATCCCTTCACTCACAGTTATAACCCACCCCCAGTGCTATTGTTAAGCTTGCCCCAGACAAACCCGCTAAGTAGGGCAAACATATCCTCTCTAAATGATAATAGGAGAAAGAGAGAACAAGGCAAAAATCAAAATCAAAAGATAAAACATTCAATTCATCTGCTATTGTCATTCAAAACCAGATATTACAAGTTTCCAAATCACACAAACATGAATTCCAAGTCATTCCAGATTCCATAAATTCAATGCTACGCAGAGTGAATTAGTAAGCGGGTAGGAGGGATAAGGAATACCTAGGAAGAGGGCCCTTTATCCTAGGTGTACTATAAGCTCCTCATTGCTATTTAATCCCCCAGGAGTCTTGGTACCTAGATCTATTATATACCTTGACTCTAACCTTCTTAGCCTCGCTACTCTATCCCCTCCTCTCGGATTCACTGAGACATGATCTAATGCAAAGAAAGTCAATAGGTCTCTCTTGCTATTATGTTGCATCTGATAATGCCTTGCTACGGGATATGTCATGTCCTGTTTTTATTATTGCCTTTGTTTGGTGGATTGTACTTCCAATATACCTTAGTCCGTAAGGACATACCAGACACAAACACCCAACTCCCACAGAACGAACCATGCAAGGAGACACAGACTCCAGGCAGTTAGGATACAGCATCTGTTTTATTTAATCAGATCAGCCTCAATCCCATAATTAAAAAGAGAGACGCGTTTCGCCTGCGCAACAGGCTTTGTCAATCTAAATGACGCCATACAATAGTGGATATATTTAGCCCTCCCCTCCATAAAATCTGGGTAGACATAGAAGATAGACTATACATTTTAAGGCTTAACTTGTAAGTCCTACTTATGGCAACATGTATTGGCTGTGCAAATACAAAAAATGAAGAAATGAGTACAAATCTCCTGAAATATGAGTGCACAGAAAATATGTGTATCGTCCACCTTTGGATGAGGCAAGTACTAGTGACAACTCGAAATGCACTGAAATGTTTTCTAATATGACTCCAAAGCTCTCAAAACATGCTGCCCTGCATGAAATGCAAACAGATGTACGTATATTTAAAAGAGTCATGCTTGTAAATAGCCCCTCCAAAGTATATATATATATATATATATATATATATATATATATATATATTATATATATATATATATATATATATATATACATATATATATATATATATATATATATATATATATATATATATATATATCCAAACAATGATTCCTTCCGCGGAATGGAATCCTGGAGTCGCAGTTACCCAACACAATTCTCAAGGAGGTTAATTCAAAGTTGTTTATTCAAATCCATAGGGTGCCAAAACCAAGACCAAAACCAACGCGTTTCGACAGCCTCCGCTGACCGTGAACAAGACAGCGGAGGCTGTCGAAACGCGTTGGTTTTGTCTTGGTTTTGGCACCCTATGGATTCATCAGTGTTGTCATCAGGAATGTCACTAACCAGTCATGAGTTGTTATATGTGAGGTCATAAGCAGTGCAATGCAGGGCCGTAAGTTATAGTTAGTTTAGGTTACTGTAACTGCTGAATTTTACTGGTTTTGTACGAGTGAAAACTGAACCTAACTATAACGTCCATGTCACCTTAGGTTTTTTTTCTGTGAATATAATAATATGCCAAAAAAAGTCAATACCCATTGAGACACGCACTCCAATGCAGGAAAACAATAAAGCAAAAGTTCAGTTCATCAGTTTATTCCAGTCCGAACACAAACCAAAACACCCTATGCATTTCAACGTCTTGCACACCTTCGTCGTGGGTATGGTTGCAGAGTGACAAGCTTGTTGAATGTTTTTGGTTTTTGATCACACTGGAATAAACTGATGAAGTAAACGTTTGCCTTATTGTTCTCCTGCACTGGAGTGCGTGTCTCCATGGAACATGGAGAGTGACTCTATGTGTACGGTCGTCTAGGGATATATATATATATATATATATATATATATATATATATATATATATATATATATATATATATATATATATATATATATATATATATATATATATATATATATATATATATATATATATATATATATATATATATATATATATTATATATATATATATATATATATATATATATATATATATATATATGCATATCTGTGTATATATGTATATAGTAAGCCACGCAGGGTGGTTTTGCATTGCCTTGTAAATATGGGCCGGAACACTGCACTTCCGGAGCGTCACAAAAGTGATGCTCCAGCAGCGTACAAGTGCATTGTAAATATGCCCCAGAGTATCATAAATGAGCATGCTCATCGTACACAGGACATATAAAATACTTACGTTTTATCAGTTTGGCTGTTAATAACCGTGTCTATAAAAAGAAATCAGTAAAGTGGCTTTGAATCTCTCCCTTTAAACACTCGCCTCTCTCTGCTCTCTCTACAGCCCCGCCCTCTTGCTCCCTTTTAACGCTTTAACAGGTGCTATTTGCTGAATGTTGTACCAACAGCTCAGTTGTTGATGCCAACACAAAGCTGGGACAGGTGCTGCCCACGGCTTCAGTTCCGTAATGATCGGAACTTGTTTTGACTCTCGAGTGCACTTTGGCACAGCAGAGCCAGGAAACAGAGCTTCATTCTTGAAAAAGACAACATTAGCGCAGGGGCCCAGAATGTTTCTTAGGAGCCTGCTGCCGTGGTTACCTAATGCTAATGCGCCTAGAAGCCCAGGAATATCTGAAGTGAAAACGGGCAAAACATTACATATAACCTAGAGGCGCTGGAATAACAGGAAAAAGGAGAAAGAGGGAACCACCTGGTGGCATCTAGAGGACCAGGCTAGAATGCCACGAAAGGAGAACAATTGGGAGACATTTCACAGCATCTAGAGGCCCGGGAATATCAGGAAAAAAGAGTAAGAGGGAAACGTCTGGTGGCACCTAGAGGCCTTGGAATATGAGGAGAAAATGATGGAGACATTTCATGGATCCTAGATGCCCGAAATATCATGACAAAAGAGAAATAGGGAGAGATCCTTGGCACCTAAGGGCCCTGGTTGGAATACCAGGAAAGGAGATAAAGTGGGCGTCATTTCAAGCCACTTAGAGGCCCTAAGATATCAGAAAAAAAGAGAAAGAGGAAAACATATGGTGGCACCCAGATACCTTGAACTATGGAGACATTTAATGGGAAATAAAAGTCTTGGAATATGACGAAAAAAGAAAGAGGGAACGATCTTGTGGCCCCTAAAGGCCCTTAAATTTCAGGAAAAGAGAGAAAGAGGGAGCTATCCATGACATCTAAAGACCAGAGAAAGAGAAGAGGGAGACCTTCATTGCATCTAGAGATCCTGGCTGGAAAATCAGGAGAGGGAAAAAGAGGGAATCATTTCACGGCTCCTTGAGACCCTAGAACATCAGGAAAGGAGAGAAAGAGCGTGATGTTTCACACCACTTAGAGGCTCCTGAATATCAATAGAGAGAGAGAGAGATCTCATGGCACCTAGAGTCCCTAGATTATGTCTTCAGGAATTGGCATCATGGATGGCTAGCAACTGCCTCAAGTTGAATGGAAACAAAACAGAGGTGCTGATCATAGGCAGAGCACCTTCGGTGTGGACATCGGCATGGTGGCCACCGACACTGGGCCCCATACCGATGCCCAGCGAGCAGGTTAGGAATTTAGGGATGTGGCTCGACACTAAGCTCTCGTTTGAACATCACACAAAATGGGTGGCAGGCACCTGTTTGGAGTCCTGCCAGGACTGAGGAAGACCTTGGACCTGCTCGCAAATACTTCTCGGAAAACCATGGTCCATGTCTTGGTGACATCGAGGTTAGACTATGGGAATGTCCTTTACCTGGGTGCGAATGCCAAATGCATCCAGAGGCTGCAACGCATCCAGAATGCGGCAGCACGCCTGGTTCTGATGCTACCCAAGAGAGACCCTTCCAAGAAGGCTCTGGCCACCCTGCATTGGCTCCCAATTAAGGAACGAATTATGTTCAAAGCACTCTGTGTGAGCCATCGGATTCTACAGAAGGGGCCTGCCTATCTTCACACCTTATTACTCCTACGTCCCTACCCGTCAGTTGAGATCTAGCGGGAACGGGCGAGTCAGTATACCTATCATCAGGAGAGCGAGGATGGGAGGTCGCTCCTTTCATTTTGTAGCGGCACAACAATGGAACAAACTCCCGTGGGGGCTCCGGACGGAGGCGTCAGAGAGGACCTTCCGTAAGGAGCTGAAAACCCACCTTTTCCCCTCAGAGTAGATCTGCGGGAGTCTTACCTGAACTAGACATGTTCCTTCCGGACAGCAATGATGATGCAGGCTTGTTCCGCAGTGCGGGGACACACTAGCCTAGGGTAACCAGGCGCTTTACAAATCGGCTTACAAATCGGCTTATTATTATTATCAGGAAACGAAAGAAAGAGGGACACATTCCTCACATCTAGAAGACTTGAATATCAGGAAAGGAGTTAAAAAGGGGAGACCTCTAACAGCACCATAGGTCTTGGGGATATCAGCAAAGGAGAAAAAGAGGGAGACATCTCGTGGCACATAGAAGCCTGTGTTTATCAGGGACAAGAAGGAGACATCTCAAGGCACCTAAAGGCCAAGGAATAACAAAAGGGTAAAAGGAAGACATATCACGGCCCTTAGGGGACCTGGAATATCAGGAGAGAAAGAGGGAGCTATTTTGTGGGCCACAGATACCTTTGAATATCAGCAAAAGAGAGAAGGGGGAGACATTCATGGCATCTTGAAGGCCCTGGAGTATCAGGACAAGAGAGAAAAGGCGAGACATCTCACAGCACCCAGAGGCCCTGAACATGAGCAAAGGAGACTACAAGGTAGGCATCTCGTGGCACCAAGAAGACTTGGAATAACAACAATAGGTAGAAGAAAGGAGACATCTCACAACACCTACATGGCCTGGAATATTTTGCAAAGAGAGAAAGAGGGGAACATCTCATAGCACACAGAGGCCCTGGATTTATCATAAATCCAGGGACTCTATGTGCTATGAGATGTAGACCTCTTCAGGAACGCTGGAACGGGGGATACATTTGATGGCACCTAAAAGCCTTGGAATATTAGGAGAAGGAGAGAAAAAGGGAGACATTTTATGGTACCTTGAGGCCCTGGAATGTCGAAAGTGGAGATGAAGAGGAAGGCATATCCTGGCAGTTACAGAGAAGGATGGAATTTGCACCTGTCCTATAGCACCGCCACCCCTTGAGTAGCAGCACAGAATGGGGCGAGAGATTCATGAGCCTTAGACTATCACAGAAGGATGGGACAGGGAAAGACTCCGTTACATCAGGAAAGTAGGGTTGGTGATACATTTCATGACACATAAAAGTAATGAAATATTGCGAATGACAGAATGAGAGACATTTCATGGTAACAGGGAAGATTGGCAGATAATGTGATGAATATATTTCTTCAAACTCAGGTCATGGGGTATTATAAAAGGAAGGATTCAGGGTATGATGGCACAGACAGTCCTGGAACAGGGTGAGTGGAGGCATTGAGCAACACAGCAATATCAGTAAAGGATGGGGTGGGAAGACATTTAATACCATAACAGAATATCTGGAAAAAAGGGAACGGTGAGGCATCCTAGGACAAAGCAGGACCCTGCAACATCAGGAAAGAATGGGTGTGAGGGACATTTCGTTTCTATTCGGGATTCTGCACCAAAACCCTATATAAGCCTCAAAAAGAGCACCACATTTTACTGCCCAGCTTCTTTTTCGATTGAACGGCTCAGACCACATCACCCTAGCTGTAAAATCGCTCCATGGGTTGCCAATCGAACAAAGGCCTTGTAGGGTTCCCCCTCTGAACTTAATTGTTCACAGGACAACGGAAATTATGTGATTGACAACTGTGTGGCTTTCTTTGCATAACTATGAATTTGACACATTTGCTACATAACCCATCATCCGCTGCATAATCAGCAGAATTTAACCCCTCAAATTTTTTCGTTTCTACCTCAAAAGTTACCACAAACATGAACATTTGTTCGTTGCAGTAGAGGCCCTTCAGAAAGGTTAACTGGTCATCTTTCAGTTGCTTATTTCTGTATTTAGTTGTTAAACTTGTATTAATAAGGTGAAATATTTGCCCAGACAGTATTATCATGTGTAAAAATTACAAAATGATGAAGTAATAGTATCATACAATGTACCACATTATGCTGCATAAATTGTCTTTTCTTGTCACAAAATGTAGTCAACAATGCCATATAATTTGATGCTCCCTTGTTACATAATTCCAGGGGCCCTGCTTACACCATAGCATCCAACCAGGCACTAAAGATCAGCCTACCAGACCTGTGTCACACTTCTCCTGTCATGATGAAAATGGTTTGGGGAGATATGTACACCATCAAGGCCACTTCCTTCGTGCTTTCTCCTCCACCATCAACGCTATGTTAACAGCTTTTTTTGAAGTTTTTCTCCAAAGCATCTAAGCACCTCTTCATTTAATCATTTTTTTTCTGAATGACTTCACTTTGTTGTTGTTTCCCCAACTGTCTGCTCCTGAATATCTTCTCCCCCCATTGTCTGCTTCTTGTAGCTCATGACCAACACTCTGTAGCATACTTTAGTTAGTTGAATGTGTTATAATAAAAAAAAACTCTAAATGAATAGAGTATCATATATCATGTCATCCTGGCATTGCAAGTCCTTGTGCACTGACTGCCACTTAAGAAGAAAGAGAAATGTAAGTCAGACTAATTTGTTCTTAAGGCCTATCATGGAAAAAGTGCACAATTTCTGATGGCCAAACTGTTTCGCGTGTACGTTCAAAAGTATTTAGGTCAGCATCTCAGTGCCAAGTGCTGATAACATGTATTTTGGGAATTTTGATAGAAATGTGTAAAATACAAAGCATCATCAATTTTAAAGGACACAAAAATGTATCTGTATAATTTTTTATTGAATCAGTGATTTTGTTCTCTATTGTTAGTCCTTTTATTTGTTTTGCTTCTTCGATTCTTTGCTCATAGATCCCATTTGGAGACCGAGCGCTTTAGAAAAATAAAAACAAAATAACCAGTGCTTAATTTGCGCCAGTGGTTTCCGGTGCTCGGCACTTAATTAATTAACCCTGGGGATTGTAAGAATCTGCCACATGGTGGCGCTGTCTGTCTAATTTAAACATGAGAACAACAGTTGTTTATTAATTCAATATATATTAAACTTGACAATTGGCTGCTGCCCAAGCCATTCCTATAGCTTTGGGGGCCTGGAATAGGATGAATTGTCACACTTGTAGAAGTATGATAGTTAGAAGTTGTGTTGGTACTGCCATTGGCAGCACTGCAAGGGTAAATGAGTGGGGCAAGCTGCAGTAGCCTCCCGATGAGGGCCCTGTTACTTTTTTTTTTTACAAATTAAGTACTGAAAATAATTAAATGATGAGTAAAATGAATGAATTATTCTTAGCTCATGGTAATTACTTGAATACTCTAGTCCATCACTTTTTTGCTGGCTCCACCACTCTAAACAGAGGCCATCCATATTCAAATCAGGTTTGGTCCTGACCAAAGAGAAAGAATCTAATCTGAATTGCCAGACCAAGTCCCATGGAGACAAGGACACGTTCCTCCCCCACACTGGTTTCAGCTCTTTAGGTCTCACCTGAGCCAATGTGCTTGCGCATTGCTCCGGCGAGACTTATGTAGGGGTTCCAAGAAATGCTGCCAGAGGGCTTTGGAATGCGGATTATGGCCAGTGCATGTGCGCCGGGCGTGCGCTCACCATTTGCTCCCCCCCCCGCATCAGACTTGAAAGGAATGCCACTTGTCTGAGCCTTGGCAACGACTTCAAAGGAATGCGCTCCCTCCCCGCCCCAGAAATGCCGAGAGCTTGTTTTTTTTGGCATCCATTTCGCGGGGAAGCCATGTTTTGTTCGGCGTTCTCTGCACCTTTCTTGTTTTTTTTACTGGACGATAGTGAAAGCCTACCGTACTTGTTTACAGTAGCCTTGCTCCTCAAATGCTGTTGCTGTGTTGCCATTTCTCTAGGGACACAGCTTGAAAACACTCGACTTCCTAGCTGCAATGCTACATGCGCTATGCTTTGCCTCTAGACACATTGATCCTCTCAGACTGTGCTGACTCTGCCCCTCCTGATTCTGAAACTGACCAACGCAGTCACCACGCAGTCTTTTCTGTCTGTCTTATGATGTCTGCCCTGCCACCATTTACTTCGGACCCTCTCACCTCCTCACCCTCACACACCCTCACACCCTCTCACCCTCACACACCCTCATTGACCCTCACACCCTCACCCACCTTCACACCCCCTCACACCCTCACCCCCTCACCCTCACAACCCTTTCACCCTCACTCACCCTCACCCCTTCACACCCCCCACACACCCTCACCCTCACACCCCCTCACCCTCACCCTCACACCCCCTCACCTTCACCCCCTTACCCTCACACTCCTCACCCTCACACCCCCTCACTCTCACACCCCCTCACCCTCACACCCCCTCATCCTCACCCACCGTCACCATCACACACCATCACCCTCACACACCCTCACCCTCTCACCCTCACTCACCCTCTCACCCTCACACACCCTCTCACCCTCACACCCTCACCCACCCTCACCCACCCTCACTCACCCTCACACACCCTCACTCACCCTCACACCCTCACCCACCCTCACACACCCTCACCCACTCTCATACCCTCACCCCCTCACCCTCACAACTCTCTCACCCTCACTCCCCTCACACCCTCACACCTCAACACACCCTCACCCCACACACCCTCACCCTCAACCCCCTCACCCTCACACCCACTCACCCTCACCCCCTCACACACCTCCTCACCCCCCTCATTCTCACACCCCCTCACCCTCACACCCCCTCATCTTCACCCTCAGACACCATCACCCTCACACACACCCTCACTCACCCTCACACACCCTCTCACCCTCACACACCCTCTCACCCTCACACCCCTCACCCTCACAACCCCTCACCTTCACATCCCCTCACCCTCACACGCCCTCTCAACCTCACTCACCCTCTCACCCACCCTCTCACCCTCACCCACCCTCTCACCCTCACACACCCTTTCACCCTCACACACCGTCTCACCCTCACACACCCTCTCACCCACCCTCACCCACCCTCACACACCCTCTCACCCTCACACACCCTCCCACACCCCTTCACCCTCACACCACCTCACCCTCACCCCCTCACCCTCACAACCCTTTCACCCTCACTCACCCTCACCCCTTCACACCCCCCACACACCCTCACCCTCACACCCCCTCACCCTCACCCTCACACCCCCTCACCTTCACCCCCTTACCCTCACACTCCTCACCCTCACACCCCCTCACTCTCACACCCCCTCACCCTCACACCCCCTCATCCTCACCCACCGTCACCATCACACACCATCACCCTCACACACCCTCACCCTCTCACCCTCACTCACCCTCTCACCCTCACACACCCTCTCACCCTCACACCCTCACCCACCCTCACCCACCCTCACTCACCCTCACACACCCTCACTCACCCTCACACCCTCACCCACCCTCACACACCCTCACCCACTCTCATACCCTCACCCCCTCACCCTCACAACTCTCTCACCCTCACTCCCCTCACACCCTCACACCTCAACACACCCTCACCCCACACACCCTCACCCTCACACCCCCTCACCCTCACACCCACTCACCCTCACCCCCTCACACACCTCCTCACCCCCCTCATTCTCACACCCCTCACCCTCACACCCCCTCATCTTCACCCTCACACACCATCACCCTCACACACACCCTCACTCACCCCCTCACCCTCACACACCCTCTCACCCTCACACACCCTCTCACCCTCACACCCCTCACCCTCACAACCCCTCACCTTCACATCCCCTCACCCTCACACGCCCTCTCACCCTCACTCACCCTCTCACCCACCCTCTCACCCTCACCCACCCTCTCACCCTCACACACCCTTTCACCCTCACACACCGTCTCACCCTCACACACCCTCTCACCCACCCTCACCCACCCTCACACACCCTCTCACCCTCACACACCCTCCCACACCCCTTCACCCTCACACCACCTCACCCTCACCCCCTCACACCCCCACACCCCCTCACACCCCCACACCCCTCACCCTCACACCCTCAAACACCCCCTCAAACCCCCTCTCTCTCACACCCCTCACCCTCACACCCCCTCACCCTCACACCCCCTCACCCTCACAGACCCTCACCCTCACACACCCTCTCACCCTCACACACCCCCTCACCCTCACACACCCTCTCACCCTCACACACCCTCACCCTCACACACCATCACTCTCACCCTCAGACCCCCACACCCTCACCCTCACACACCCTCACACACCCTCTCACCCACACTCTCACCCCCCTCACCCTCACCCTCACACCCCCTCACCCTCACACCCCCTCACCCTCACACCGCTTCACCCCATCACCCTCACCCCCGTCACCCTCACCCACCCTCACCCTCACACCCTCACACTCACACACCCCCTTACACACCCCCTCACCCTCACACCCCCTCACCCTCACACACCCTCACACTCACACCCCCTCACCCTCACACACCCTCACCCTCATCACCCTCACCCCCGTCACCCTCATCCTCCCTCACCCTCATACCCTCTCACCCTCACACGCTCACACCCTCACACCCTCACCCTCACACCCCCTCACCCTCACAACCCCACAACCTCCCCCTCACACCACCTCCCCCTCACACCCCCTCACCCTCACACCCCCACACCCTCGCACCCCTCACCCTCACACACACCCTCACGCCCCCTCACCCTCACACCCCCTCCCCCTCACACCCCCTCACCCTCCCCCTCACAACCCCACCCCCTCCCCCTCACACCCCCTCACACCCCTCCCCCTCACACTCCCACACCCTGGCACCCCTCACCCTCACACCCCCTCACCTTCACTCCCCCTCACCCTCAAACCCCCTCACCCTCACATCCCTCACCCTCACACCCCCTCACCCTCACACCTCCTCACCCTCACACTCCCTCACCCTCACACCCCCTCACCCTCACACACCCACACAACCTCACACCCCCTCACCCTCACACAACCTCACACACCCTCACACACCTCACTCACCCTCACTTACCCTCAGTCATCCTCACCCCTTCACTCTCTCACCCTCACACACCCTCACTCACCCACACACCCCCTCACCCTCACACCCCCTCACCCTCACCCCTCACCCTCACACACCCTCACCCCCTCTCACCCTCACGCATCCTCACTCACCCTCACACCGTCACCCTCACACCCCCTCACACATCCTCACCCTCACACCCCCTCACCCTCACACCACCTCCCCCTCACACCCCCTCACCCTCACACCCCCTCACCCTCACACCCCCTCACCCTCACACATCCTCACACTCCCTCACCCTCACACCCCCTCACCCTCACACACCCACACAACCTCACACCCCCTCACCCTCACACCCCCTCACACACCCTCACCCTCACACAACCTCACACACCCTCACACACCCTCACTTACCCTCACTTACCCTCACTTACCCTCAGTCATCCTCACCCCTTCACTCTCTCACCCTCACACACCCTCACTCACACTCACACTCACACCCCCTCACCCTCACACCCCTCACCCCTCACCCTCACACCCTCTCACCCTCTCACCCTCACACACCCTCACTCACCCTCACACCCTCACCCTCACACACCCTCACACATCCTCACCCTCACACCCTCACAACCCCTCACCCTCACACCCTCACCCTCACACCCCCTCACTCACACCCCCTCACCCTCACACCCCTCACCCTCACCCTCACACCCTCTCACCCTCACACACCCTCACCCTCAGACACCCGTACCCTCACAACCCCTCACCCTCACACCCCCTCACCCACCCTCACACACACTTACACACCCTCACCAGCATATCATAACAAAACATAGCACAGCATAACAAAACAAAGCATAGCATAGAATAACAAAAAAGCATAGGATAGCAAAGCATAGCATAGCATAACAAAACAAAGCATAGGATAGCAAAACAAAACATAGCATAACAAAACAAAACATAGCATGGCAAAACATAACAAAGCATGGCATAGCACAACAAAACACAACAAAACATAGCAAAGCATAACAAAAAAAGCATATCATAACATAACAAAGCATAGCAAAACAAAGCATAGCAAAACAAAACATAGTGTAGTATACCAAAACATAGCATAGCATAACAAAAGACAACAAAACAGAGCAGAACAAAACATAGCATAACATAACAAAACATACCATAACATAACATAAAACAAAGCAAAGCATAACAAAACATAGCATAACAAAACATAGCAAAAACACAACAAAACATAGCATAGCATAACAAAACACAACAAAACATAGCATTGCAAAGCATAGCAAAACATAGCATAGCATAACAAAACACAACACAACATAGCATAGCATAACAAAACACAACATAGCATAGCATAACAAAACAAAGCATAGCATAACAAAACATAGCATAACAAAACATAACATAGCAAAACAAAGCATAGCATAATAAAACACAACAAAACATAGCATAGCATAACAAAACATTGCATAACAAAACACAACAACACATAGCATAGCAAAACATAGCAAAACACAACAAAACATAGCATAGCTTAACAAAACACAACAAAACATAGCACAGCAAAACAAAACATATAATAGCATAGCAAAACATAGCATACCAAACACAACAAAACATAGCATAGCATAACAAAACATAGCATGGCAAAACAAAGCATAGCATAATAAAACACAACAAAACACAGCATAGCATAACAAAACATAGCATAGCATAACAAAGCATAGCATAGCAAAACACAGCTTAGCATAACAAAACATAGCATAGCATAACAGATCAAAGCATAGGATAGCAAAACATTGCATAGCATCACAAAACAAAACATAGGATAGCAAAACAAAACATAGCATAGCATACAGCATCACTCCGCACCACCACAGCATCACTCAGGGGCACCACAACATCACTATGCGCTACCACAGCATCACTGAACGCCACAGCATCACTCGTTCGCCATCACAACATCACTCAGCGCCACCACAGCATCAATCTGTGCAACCATTCAACAACACCTGGTTCAAATATGTAAAAGCTATTGTTATTTGTAATATCAATACATGTAAGTCACGTAAATACAACACATATTGCTTACATATGCTACAGGTGTCACATTTGCGAAAGTTATAACTATTGGCACTGTAAATGACAAAGCTATTAATTTCGCTATTTTCAAAAACAAAACATAAATAAAACATTTGTCATTTACAATACCAATAGCTCAAACTTTCCTAATGCTAGACCTATTGCATTGCAAATGCTTGTTGTTCCTTGTCAGTGTGATGGAAGTTGAATCAGTGGCACAGCGAGCAGAACGCGCATGTCTGGGCAAAGGCGTTGTATTTATGGACGACATTGTGGAGCATGGAAACTCGTTTAGGGTTAGGGGTCTCTGCCTCCGCACATGGTATCATTTTTGTTTCATAAGCTTTTTTTTAGGGATCTAAACATCCTTAATCTAATAAATCTGAAATGTACACAATCTGGTGATGTTTGTTCCACCCTTATTAATGCTAATGCCTACTGATAATGTCAATTGGTGAAAGTCCAGCAGCACAGATTGTTTACAGCCTCTGTTATTTTCCAGCTATATAAAAACAATTTTTTTGCCGTCTTTGATATCTAGGAAAAAACAAGACCTTGGAATATCCGGGAATATTATTGAACTGGTGTTTAGCACTCTAATATTCCATGAGGAGTACTGAGCACTTTGGCCCAGCTGGGGGTGGGGGTGGGGGTTAAGAATACTGAGTTATGAACTCAGTAGATCACTTGGATGTCTACATCTGAGAGCTTTAACACCTGTGGAACACTGGCCACATTCCAAACAAACAACAAGACAGCTACCATCCAGTTATTTTCAACTCATTACGAATTGTGGGTTGCAACCATATTTTTAATCTTTGGGCTGCTCCCATCTGTTCCTGAACCAGTGTGTTCACATGGATCGCAATCCCAATTCATCATAAAGCATTTTGAATCCCAAAATTAATTAGTTTTTGGCACAATGTTGCAGTCAAATGTCATAGAAAAATATGAAAATGCATTCACTAAAATGGACTGGATCCAGGTGTTTATGAGATGCATTAGGCAGATGCCTCATTTCCAAGCCCCAGGGAGGCCAGAGCCATGGAGGCCAGGTTTACAGGCAGCATCACTCCCAGCCAGCCCCCACCTCCTCATGCATAGAGTGAACCTCAAAGCAAGAAAGTCCACATGCGTTTATGACACATGACTTCAATATCAAATGTTACTTTTGCAAATGTGTGTGTCTTTTGCTTTCTTGCCCTAAGTGCACCGGGTATGCCCAGACGTGGGTCCCAGGCTCACTTTGCTACTGGATTCAAGCTAGCCGTGCTGATGAGGGGTCTACCCCGAAACCGGCCCCAGGATGCTTGTTTCTGGTCCAGGGAGGACCTGGTTTGGCAGTTCAGGCTGGACTGTTCCCATGAGGCACAGGGTCAGACTGATTTGCATATGGCTGGGTCTAAACTGGGGTGGAATGGTGAGCAAAATAACAATGGATTTAACCCTGATCTCTTGACTGTGGGTGAATGTTTGATTTGTTCCACATTTCGTCCATCATTTGTGTGTCTTTTACTTTAGCAAATTTGACTTGCTACATTACCTACTAAAAATATTTTGCGGTGTCATGATTTTATTGTTGAAACATAGATTTTGCAAATATGATATAGGAATGACAGAAACAGACAACACCTAAGACCTCTTCTAATAACAAAACACATACAGATAGGGGCGTAAGCCATGGAGTCACATTAAAAGGGAAATAACTAATATACTCATGTAAGCTACTTTTTAAGAGATATGACACGATTTAAACGAGCTCTTGTGTTAAGCCAGGGACAGGGTGAGTGAGGTGTTGTGCAATCCCATTTTAATATTATAGGCTTGTTCTATGTTATGCATGTTTTCGCAGTACAAGATGGAGGATCATCATTTGTGAAGGTAGTATTGTCTTAATAAATATAATGACATCATGAACGTATAAGTGGGTTATGTTCCCTCACTATGCCTTAAATTAGAAGCCCAAGAAAAACTTGTGACTGAAAGGGGGAGCTCTAGAATAATTAAATCCTTTTTGTAGTTGTCACATGGCTTCTTAAAGGGGTCAGTTGTGTCTCAATAGGCTACATTTGTTATACTAATAGCCCAGGCTAAGTAGAGCAAGTGCCCATTCTGAAAAACCAGCATGAGGAGTGGATAGAATTGTAATTGTAATTGCATTTATATAGCACTTAGTACCCCTGATGAGGCGTTGAAGCATTTTCTCGGCGAGTAGCACTCTACTCCCAAACCCAAAATTTATTAGCGGTGAATTAGTATAGGAAGATATGAAATTAATTCGGGTGGTGGACATGCAAGTTTGTTATTTGGATTGAAAAAGGATAGTGGAGGGTAAACAAGGTTTACCACAAATCTTTCTCCCCGCAGGGAATCACAACGCGTTTGGTATAACGACCGCGTTGTGATTCCGCATACCATTACTCCGCAAGTCGGAACAACGACTTGCGGAGGAGGGGGGGAAGGTGTTGGATTTAAAATCCAACACCTTCCCTATTGTCCACACAGACTGGAGTTGGAATAGTAAATTATACTATTCCAACATCCAGCGCTCCCCTCCGCAAGTCGTTGTTCCGACTTGCGGAGTAATGGTCTGCGGAATCACAACGCGGTCGTTGTAACAACCGCGATGTGATTCCCTGCGGGGATAAATACAGCGGAATAATGTCACACATTCATAGTGGAGGGATAGAAGAGGGAAGGGTTTGTATTTATGTAGCGCTGGCTACCCTTGATGAGGTGTTGAAGTGCTTTTTGCGGACAGCGCGCTACTCCGGAACCCAAACAGGATTAGTGGGGAATTAGTATAGGGAAATATGAAATAAATTAGAGAAGTTAACATGTTAGTCTGTTAGTTGGATTGAAAAGGATAGTGGAGGGATAGAAGAGAGAAGGGTCTAGAAAGTGGGTTATTTTTAAGGTCATAGAAGTAGGAGAAGGTTTGGGATGAATAATGGGGAGGTGGTGGGGGGAAGAGTCAAAGGGAAGTGTTCAGAAAGGCTTGTGTGGGAGATCTGAATAGTAAAAGAGGTTTGAGATGATGCAAGGAGGGGTAGAGGAGGGAAGGTTCTAGAAAGGGTTATTTTGGTATCATAGTAGTAGAATGAGGTTTGGGATGAGTCAGAGAGTGGAGGTACACCAAAGGTTTATATGTATAAGGAAGGTAACTTTAAATATCCTAAGTTATGGTAGCATGACACCAGAATAATGAAGGACCAGTCAGGTTTATAGACTTATAAAATATAGATTATTTCACTTGCTTTGTGCGAAAAGCCTTGCCATCATCTCCAATCCCTGAATGGTGCCAGATGAGCAGAAGAAGCTTAAGTGTGTGGATGGAATCATGGTGAGAGATAATCAACATGAAAGGGCCAAAGTCATAACTCCAAAAAGCAACAACAATCCTACAGGATGGCGTTGACTGGCTTTTTATCCGGATACAGACAACAGTCACATGTTCAACTGCTCATTCAGCCTTGATTGCATCCAGAGAGCCTGAAAATACTGAAACTCACTTGGTTGTGCACTCCAAACACCAGAGTTTCAGCTATTCTGCGAGTTACCTTCTGTTGTAGATCGAGAAATGACGGGCAATTTCTTGAGTGAGACATGAGGTTCCTTAACTGTCAGTGGTCACAGAAATTGTGTTAAAAATTCACTACATTTCTGCAGTGTATTCCCTTTCCCCACCTTTACATGAGCAGTATAAGACTGACATATTTATACAAAAAATGAATTCACTTTAAACAAACCTGGAATCATAATTAAGGCTCCCAGTTTTGTAATATGTCTTTTTTTGCATTTCCATCTATTGCATCCATATTTTTTTGATGTTTTTAACAGTAGTTATCCATATCTTTGTTGTGTTCCGTGACAGATGAAGTTGCCGCTAGTATATTAAGATTTATTTAACTGATATGATACCTTTGCACTTGCAGTAGATGTCTGGCGGAATTTAGCACAATAAGTAGGCATATAAATAAAATACAAACATATGAAAGTGTGCATTACAATACAAACACATGTGATCATCCGCAGTTACTGAAGAAAATCCCATTTCTTTTTCAACTTCCCTGTTTTGTTAATCTTCCCTGATATTGTCCTGGCAGCGGTATTTGACAGCTTAAAAAAATACCTATTTTCTATTTTTTTTAATTTAAAAATTAAAAAATAAAATACATTCAGGGAATAACGTTGTTTTTGATTTGTGTTTATGTGTAAAAAAACGATAAACAAAGAACCTGGGAGTCTTCATTATAACTGATATATTCCTGTTAAATCTTTTCTCAACAATTGCGAAATAGTCATTTACTGAATACACAATATCCCAAAAAGTTCACTGGTAACAAATCTTGAAGTCAATAAAATTCACAGGACATGATCCCAATTGTTTCCTTTAGTGCTAGTTACTATCAAACAATGATTTAATGCTGCCAACAGTCCATGTGCTCACACTTTATTAATATATCTTACAACTCTCAGGCCTACCTACCACTGTCTACAAAGACTGACTTATCCTCTATTCTAGACAAAGCATCTTGAATGTCCGAACGAGTAGTTTCCCAGTGGGAAGACAAAAACCTATGCCTGACCTCCTTCTGCCCCTGCGGCTGAGTGAGGACGGATGATAGATGGTGCTGCATGGTGTACGTCTTGATGACTGTGTGACTACAGAGGCCATCATCCCTCCCTTGACTGGATGGAGGGTATTACCTTAGTGAGGGTTTACTAGCACTAAGACCAGGTAGGATTCACTCTGTCCTTCTAGTGCATGGTTTTCACTTTTTACTGTTGACTATTTGTTAGTCTAGGTCTTAAGGATCTTTAGCCCTTACGAATGCCCCGACCGATGTAGGTGACTTAGAATAGGGCAGAAACATGTTGGCAATAAGAAGGTGGTGTGAGCCACTGTGCTCTCATTCCATTGCGTAGTTGGTTTTAGATGCACCAGAGGCCATCACAAATAAAGGTGAAAATCCGGTTACCTCTAGGTACTTTTAACTTTATCTGGATCTGGATCGCCCTCTTTTGTCCAGGAAATGATCTTATTTAAGAACTTCCTCCATCGGGTTTATTAGGCGGTCAAGTTTACTCTGGTGGCATTGTCCTACAACGGTGGGAAGAGGTTGCCGATGATGAAGCATGTCACATTATGTGAGTCGGGCTTCCTTCTCCAATAAGATTGGCCTTTCTTCTTCTCTTGGGCTTACTCCTATCCATGCCAGAATATTGGTAATTTAGGTATCAGTGATTTGTACCATAACAAAAATGGCATTGTTCCATACCTTTATGTGTTTTGGGTCTTTACTTTGGGTGGACATTGGGTGGCGTACACTCTTCCTCTCCTTTTGTGTTTTGACTGGACCTCCTTCTACTTTATTTTTGCAAGATAAGATGCCCTGTGATTAAGCTAGCAAACTTTAGATAATTTAAACATTTAGGGCTCAATTCATAAAGATGTTGCTGTGACTTACAATTGGAGTCTCCTGGCTTACTGGTGACTTCTAAGAGTAAATCAGGATCACTACCAGCGTTCAACACATCTGTTCCCAGTAATATCTTGTGTACTGTGCCCATAGTTTATATTGCAAGGTCCCTTCAATCTTTTGCATTATTGCCAATTGCAATCTTTTTCTTTAACCTTCAAGATAAATATGAGCCTGGAAACGTTTATGTCTGCAGAAAGCAATTTTGTAGCTTCTAAATGCTCTTCTTAATGACAGCTCTATAGCGTAACCTTCTTATTTTGCTTTGAATCTGCCCAGATCCACAGCAGTATCTTGAGCTCAATGTCTCCATTTAAGATTTCCCTCAATTAGCAATTGCTATTCACAGCTTTCAAAACACAACCATTAATATTCTATTTCGAATTAAGTATCAATATAATATCATGTTATAGTTTCCAGGCATGTTGGAGTCCACAAGGCATGTGGTTCATTAGTACTGTATCATCTGCATAGTGCATCTCAAGAATACCTATTGCCCAGCATTGGCGCAAACAAACACAAATTACCAGATTACCGTCCTGAGAAAGATCTCAGCAGAGATTGAAACGTTGTTGCTTTCTTTGTGATGGGTATTTTTTTGTACTCGTAACCTATTTTTCATTATATAATTTTAATTAAATACATTTTTGTATTTTCCTTACTTGAAATAGGTTCTAAAACTTAATGTAGCGTGGTTTGAGAAGACATGTATATTAAACTGATTCTGGATTTTACTGTAGCCCAAAACGTAACATCTTATAGCAAGCGTTTCACAATAAGTATGATACCCTCCTATAATATAATGAAGAGAAAAACAATCACTGTGATCTTCTGTAATCCATTAAAATGTTACCAAACTAAACTTTCTACATAGTATAATGCAGGGTAAAGTAATGAAAGCAATCTGCTTCTCAAGTCTAATACCTGTTCAAGTAATTTGAGCAATTCTTTAATATAACATACCCCCAGATTCATCTTTGTCCCGTTTTGCGAGTCCTTAATAGCGATTATTAAGGAATCGCTATTAAAGACTCGCAAAACGGGATTCATGTAGAAATCACAATTTTATTTGCGATTTCTACAGCTTCCTTATTTGCGATTAGCAAATTGCTAATCGCAAATAAGGAATGACTCCCCATTCATTCCTATGGGCCTGTAAATAGCGGCCAAAAATAGCGATTTCGCAATATTTAAAAGGTTCATGAATAGCATTTAAGGAATCTCAAATTGAGATTCCTTAAATGCGATCGCAATTTGATAAATCGCAATTATTTGCGATTTTTCAAATTGTGAGTTCATGAACCATTGATGAATCTCAAATGCCATTTTTGTGGGCGCAAACGGACGAATTTTGCGATTCGCACCGTTTGCGCTCGCAAAAATGCTTGATGAATCTACCTGATATTTCTTAATAAAGAGTGTAATCTTCTCTTGTCAAATACAGAGTGAAATATTCTTTTGTCATCCATGTACATCAGATTAATTACATCGCAGCCACATACATAATTTTTACAGTTGTCGAAAACAATATGGGATTGAAATTTCTCAACCCCTCGCCTTAAATAAAGGTTAGAGATGAGAGAGTTGCATAATATGACCTCTTTGTGTATGTAATGTTTATTAATTTTTTTACTCTTTATATTGAGATGATGAAATAATTAATAGACTATTTTAAATAATCTGTGCAATCTTATTCTGTAATGTCATATGGAAAGTTGGGTATAATCTGCTTCTATATTTTGAAGGGCAAGTAATTTGTGTGTTCTTCTGGGATCAAATGCAGACTAATGCATCCAGAATAACCTCTTGCCAACGCTAGTACAGAATATACAGTGCTGAAAGCGAAGAGACTTCACTGCACCAGCTACATCCTCAATGCAGTCTATTAATTAAACCATCTTCAAAGCATCATTGCAGAATTCCAAAATACAGAAGGCAACTCTTCTTCTTAGAAGAGGTCTGTGATGTATTGGCCCCTCAGTTCATCTCCAAAACAAAATCAAAATGTTGGACAGCTACCTTTAAACCAAGTCCCATATTGACCTACTACTGCATTCCTTTCACACAAGACTTGTCACTCAAGGCTGCAACCTGAACTTTAACATCAATTTCACAGAACTCATCAAAGCCAGTAGCCCTGTTGAGTCACAGACAGATTGGCTTTGTTTCCCTCAATTATTCCAAACGATCCTTTCCACCACAACCACACTCCCGCCGACAGCCATCATCAACTACTCCCCGATGTCTGGCTAGTGTCCCAGTGACCTCAACTCACCCACATCAAATCAGTCCTGAAGAAACACAGCTTCAAACCAGCTGAGCTGTCCAGCTTTCAACTGAACCTTCCTAGTAAAATTCCTTGAAAGAGTAGCCTTCATCCAGCTAACTGCCCGCGTTGAGGAGGACAATGTCTGTTCTGACGACACACAGGGTGCTGTCCAGGCAGAAGCATGCAATCTGCCATGATTACCGTCTGGGATGACTTTAAGACTACTGTTGAGATGAACAGTTGTTGCTCTCCTCCTACTGAGGACCTATCAAGTACCATCTTCACTTTGCTACAGAGCCTGAGCACCATCGAAATTTGAGGTATAATCTTAAATTGGATCTTATCCTAACTTGCTGAAAAATACCACATAGTCACCTTTCCTCCTTTTGCATCTGCACCTCTCGCCGCTATTGACAGCGTTTATATGTTTCACATCTCTCCTCTCATCTTCAGCTTGTATCTCTGTCCTTTCAAGGACCTTATCATATCTTTCAACCTCAACTGCTACAACTACACCTACAACGCCCAGATTAGATTACCCAAGAGCAGAAAATAACCTTAGATGAGGCTGGTGTGCGTTGGGAGTTATATCACTCTCCATAGAGTTGATCAACATCTTTAACCTGCAAGAATAAGTATAACAATAAGGCAACGTCAGGTATAAGGATGATGGTACGTATCCACATGTGCTATTGTACCTGCCTTGAACCTTTCTGCCCAACTCCATTCCTTACTTTAGCTACAAGTTTGCTGCAGTATGATTGAAGCATCGCTGTGAACCGAATAAACAAGACCCATCAATTCCTACAGAGGCCTTAATATAAACCCACACTCTACAAGCCATACAGAAAAAACAAAGTCGCCTCTTGCAAAACAGTACCACACAATCTTATTCTGCAAATCAATGTAAAATACATTAACCAGAGTAATCTCCTTAAATGTAATATATGCAGGCGCGGCCGGCACAAGTATGAGCGGTAGGGCGGGATAGGGCGGGGTGGGGTGGTGCGGGGCGGGGTAGTGGCGATGCGGCGAGTGCAAGCTAAGTGGTTTTATTTTTTAGGTCTCGCCTTTACCATTCCGCAGGAATGGGAAATGGGGAGAATTATAGTGCTCTATCGACTCTTCAAACTACCGCTTTTCCAGTGGCGTTTTCTTCGAGTTCACGTGGGCACATGCACGAGCTTTAGTGCCATAAATTGTTTTCATTGGCTCTTGACTTTGTCCACGCCTCATTCAGGCTGCTTCCTCCGCCCACCATCTCTCTCCCCTGCGCGTTCCTCTTGCTTCTTTTGACATCATCCAGTCGTGCACTTTTTGAAACCGTAACACCCTGTCTTTCACTTCCTGAAACACGAACACTCAAACATCTTTCTCTTTCATTCACGCACCGCAAACATGCACCCAAACACGCACAAACGGGCCAGTAGCTTCACAACATCGCGTCGTCCATTTTTTGAAACCGTAACACCCTGTCTTTCACTTCCTGAAACACGAACACTCAAACATCTTTCTCTTTCATTCACGCACCGCAAACATGCACCCAAACACGCACAAACGGGCCAGTAGCTTCACAACATCGCGTCGTCCATTTTTTGAAACCGTAACACCCTGTCTTTCACTTCCTGAAACACGAACACTCAAACATCTTTCTCTTTCATTCACGCACCGCAAACATGCACCCAAACACGCACAAACGGGCCAGTAGCTTCACAACATCGCGTCGTCCATTTTCTGAAACCGTAACACCCTGTCTTTCACTTCCTGAAACACGAACACTCAAACATCTTTCTCTTTCATTCACGCACCGCAAACATGCACCCAAACACGCACAAACGGGCCAGTAGCTTCACAACATCGCGTCGTCCATTTTCTGAAACCGTAACACCCTGTCTTTCACTTCCTGAAACACGAACACTCAAACATCTTTCTCTTTCATTCACGCACCGCAAACATGCACCCAAACACGCACAAACGGGCCAGTAGCTTCACAACATCGCGTCGTCCATTTTCTGAAACCGTAACACCCTGTCTTTCACTTCCTGAAACACGAACACTCAAACATCTTTCTCTTTCATTCACACACCGCAAACATGCACCCAAACACGCACAAACGGGCCAGTAGCTTCACAACATCGCGTCGTCCATTTTTTGAAACCGTAACACCCTGTCTTTCACTTCCTGAAACACGAACACTCAAACATCTTTCTCTTTCATTCACGCACCGCAAACATGCACCCAAACACGCACAAACGGGCCAGTAGCTTCACAACATCGCGTCGTCCATTTTCTGAAACCGTAACACCCTGTCTTTCACTTCCTGAAACACGAACACTCAAACATCTTTCTCTTTCATTCACGCACCGCAAACATGCACCCAAACACGCACAAACGGGCCAGTAGCTTCACAACATCGCGTCGTCCATTTTTTGAAACCGTAACACCCTGTCTTTCACTTCCTGAAACACGAACACTCAAACATCTTTCTCTTTCATTCACGCACCGCAAACATGCACCCAAACACGCACAAACGGGCCAGTAGCTTCACAACATCGCGTCGTCCATTTTCTGAAACCGTAACACCCTGTCTTTCACTTCCTGAAACACGAACACTCAAACATCTTTCTCTTTCTTTCACGCACCGCAAACATGCACCCAAACACGCACAAACGGGCCAGTAGCTTCACAACATCGCGTCGTCCATTTTCTGAAACCGTAACACCCTGTCTTTCACTTCGTGAAACACGAACACTCAAACATCTTTCTCTTTCATTCACGCACCGCAAACATGCACCCAAACACGCACAAATGGGCCAGTAGCTTCACAACATCGCGTCGTCCATTTTCTGAAACCGTAACACCCTGTCTTTCACTTCCTGAAACACGAACACTCAAACATCTTTCTCTTTCATTCACGCACCGCAAACATGCACCCAAACACGCACAAACGGGCCAGTAGCTTCACAACATCGCGTCGTCCATTTTCTGAAACCGTAACACCCTGTCTTTCACTTCCTGAAACACGAACACTCAAACATCTTTCGGTTCCATTCACGCACCGCAAACATGCACCCAAACACGCACAAACGGGCCAGTAGCTTCACAACATCGCGTCGTCCATTTTCTGAAACCGTAACACCCTGTCTTTCACTTCCTGAAACACGAACACTCAAACATCTTTCGGTTCCATTCACGCACCGCAAACATCCACTCAAACACGCACAAACAGCCCAGCCCAAAATTGTGATCCTACTCTGTTCCCTGCCTTATATTCACTATCATTCATTTATCTGGACCTTTCTGCCTTTCTCTGTCGGAAATACGCACCAAAACAACGGACATTTTCTAAAGTCTTTCCACAATTATGCACGACATGGCTGTCTTCTTTTTCCCCTCTGTAAGGTGGGGAGGGGCCGAGAGCAAAACGTCTGGGGCCTAACCACCCCAGGAGGCTGAATTGCTTTCATCACAGTCGTAAAGATTGTAATCTGTTGTCGACCATCCGCTCGGAAATGCAAATGTAAACCAAAGAAACCTAACGTCGCCTTCGCCCTGAAAACTATAAAACAAGGGAAGCAACTTTCGAAAGTATGTGTCAAGCACGACTTTTTTTTACATATTAGATTACATGCACGTACAATGGGATTTTCTTTATTTTTGCACAGTTTGAAAGTGCAAACTTACACACCAACCACGCATAGCAACATCCGTAAGTGGCTGCTTAAGCCATTCACACACTACACTAATTAGATACGGCATAGATTTTGTACGTTACAAAATTACAATACCACATTCAGTATGCCCCTACAAAATAGCAGTATCTTGAGCCTATTCAGATGCTCCCTCTTAAGGGATACACACATCACACCACTTTGCCACATCTCTAAAACTATGTTGCATCTACATTAAACATTTTGGACAACAAATACAAAACTTTGACATACTTGACAATACGTATACACATATTGGAATTCACTAAAAAGTAGAAGTGATCCTTAATGTGATGGGGAGCACACAGTGTTATTAAAATGCCCCTCACACACCAACAGGCCCCTTGGTGTCATGCTTCATCATCGGGGCCTTCGCACCCCTCTACGGGATGCGGCGTGCTACGACTCACGTATACGCAGGAGCACTTATAAGTGAACTACGTGTATGTGTGTAAAGGACAAGGTGTGAGTAATAAGGTGAGGTGAAGGTGTGAAGAATAAATACCTTGCTCGTAGGAACAAAACAATTTATTATAACCTCGGCTCTTTCTTAAACAGTAACACTCTGTCTTTCACTTGCTGAAACACGTACACATTGAGGCGTGCAAAACACCTCTCTGTTCCATTCATGCATCGCAACACGCACACGAATACGCACAAACAGCCCAGTAGCTTCACACAAACAGCCTAGTAGCTTCACAACATTGAGGCGTACAAAACCTCTCTCTGTTCCATTCACGCATTGCAACACGCATCAGAATGGTAAACTTTTATGTGACAGAAATTCTTCAGCCAGAACAATTTAGTGTAACTTCTGCCTCCATAAGGTATGTGTTATTGTTGGGGCACATCCAATACTTAGTGGTGCATTTGCTACATATCAAGCAGACTCCATGTTATTATTGGAATCCTAGGAGGCAGATATGACCAAACTCGCAGTGCACACAGCACTCAGTCACACTGCACGAAGGCCTCACTTGTACTGCATACATCCCTCACTTACACTACACACAGCCCTCACTCACAGTGCACCTAGCACTCAGTTACACTGCACCAAAGCCTCTATGTTGCATGTACATTAAGCATTGTTTTACAAACATCACAATTCACAGCCACTACATTTATACACACATTAGTCACATGCATGCAGAAACTCGTGATCCAACTCTGTTCCCTGCCTTATATTCACTTTCATTCATTCATCTGGACATTTCTGCCTTTCCCTCGCGGAAATACGCACCAAAACAACGAACATTTTCTAAAGTCTTTTCACAATTATGCACGACATGGCTGTCTTCTTTTTCCCCTCTGTAAGGTGGGGAGGGGCCGAGAGCAAAACGTCTGGGGCCTAACCACCCCAGGAGGCTGAATTGCTTTCATCACAGTCGTAAAGATTGTAATCTGTTGTCGATCATCCGCTGGGAAATGCAAATGTAAACCAAAGAAACCTAACGTCGCCTTCGGCCTGAAAACTATACAACAAGGGAAGCAACTTTCGAAAGTATGTGTCAAGCACGACTTTTTTTTACACATTAGATTACATGCACGTACAATGGGATTTTCTGTATTTTGTCATAGTTTGAAAATGCAAACTTACACACCAACCACGCATAGCAACATCCGTAAGTGGCTGCTTAAGCCATTCACACACTACACTAATTAGATACGGAATAGACTTTTTACGTTACAAAATTACAATACCACATTCAGTATGCCCCTACAAAATAGCAGTATCTTGAGCCTATTCTGATGCTCCCTCCTAAGGGACACACACATCACACCACTTTGCCACATCTCTAAAACTATGTTGCATCTACATTAAACATTTTGGACAACAAATACAAAACTTTGACATACTTGACAATACGTATACACATATTGGAATTCACTAAAAAGTGGAAGTGATCCTTAATGTGATGGGGAGCACACAGTGTTATTAAAATGCCCCTCACACACCAACAGGCCCCCTGGTGTCATGCTTCATCATCGGGGCCTTCGCACCCCTCTACGGGATGCGGCGTGCTACGACTCACGTATACGCAGGAGCACTTATAAGTGAACTATGTGTATGTGTGTAAAGGACAAGGTGTGAGTAATGAGGTGAAGGTGTGAAGAATAAATACCTTGCTCGTAGGAACAAAACAATTTATTATACCCTCGGCTCTTTCTTAAACAGTAACACTCTGTCTTTCACTTGCAGAAACACGTACACATTGAGGCGTGCAAAACATCTCTCTGTGCCATTCATGCATCGCAACACGCACACGAATACGCACAAACAGCCCAGTAGCTTCACACAAACAGCCTAGTAGCTTCACAACATTGAGGCGTACAAAATATCTCTCTGTTCCATTCACGCATCGCAACACGCATCAGAATGGTAAACTTTTATGTGACAGAAATTCTTCTGCCAGAACAATTTAGTGTAACTTCTGCCTCCATAAGGTATGTGTTATTGTTGGGGCACATCCAATACTTAGTGGTGCATTTGCTACTTATCAAGCAGACTCCATGTTATTATTGGAATCCTAGGAGGCAGATATGACCAAACTCGCAGTGCACACAGCACTCAGTCACACTGCACGAAGGCCTCACTTGTACTGCATACATCCCTCACTTACACTACACACAGCTCTCACTCACAGTGCACCTAGCACTCAGTTACACTGCACCAAAGCCTCTATGTTGCATGTACATTAAGCATTGTTTTACAAACATCACAATTCACAGCCACTACATTTATACACACATTAGTCACATGCATGCAGAAACTCGTGATCCAACTCTGTTTCCTGCCTTATATTCACTTTCATTCATTCATCTGGACATTTCTGCCTTTCCCTCGCGGAAATACGCACCAAAACAACGAACATTTTCTAAAGTCTTTTCACAATTATGCACGACATGGCTGTCTTCTTTTTCCCCCCTGTAAGGTGGGGAGGGGCCGAGAGCAAAACGTCTGGGGCCTAACCACCCCAGGAGGCTGAATTGCTTTCATCACAGTCGTAAAGATTGTAATCTGTTGTCGATCATCCGCTGGGAAATGCAAATGTAAACCAAAGAAACCTAACGTCGCCTTCGGCCTGAAAACTATACAACAAGGGAAGCAACTTTCGAAAGTATGTGTCAAGCACGACTTTTTTTTACACATTAGATTACATGCACGTACAATGGGATTTTCTGTATTTTGTCATAGTTTGAAATAGGCAAACTTACACACCAACCACGCATAGCAACATCCGTAAGTGGCTGCTTAAGCCATTCACACACTACACTAATTAGATACGGAATAGACTTTTTATGTTACAAAATTACAATACCACATTCAGTATGCCCCTACAAAATAGCAGTATCTTGAGCCTATTCTGATGCTCCCTCCTAAGGGACACACACATCACACCACTTTGCCACATCTCTAAAACTATGTTGCATCTACATTAAACATTTTGGACAACAAATACAAAACTTTGACATACTTGACAATACGTATACACATATTGGAATTCACTAAAAAGTGGAAGTGATCCTTAATGTGATGGGGAGCACACAGTGTTATTAAAATGCCCCTCACACACCAACAGGCCCCTTGGTGTCATGCTTCATCATCGGGGCCTTCGCACCCCTCTACGGGATGCGGCGTGCTACGACTCACGTATACGCAGGAGCACTTATAAGTGAACTATGTGTATGTGTGTAAAGGACAAGGTGTGAGTAATGAGGTGAAGGTGTGAAGAATAAATACCTTGCTCGTAGGAACAAAACAATTTATTATAACCTCGGCTCTTTCTTAAACAGTAACACTCTGTCTTTCACTTGCTGAAACACGTACACATTGAGGCGTGCAAAACATCTCTCTGTGCCATTCATGCATCGCAACACGCACACGAATACGCACAAACAGCCCAGTAGCTTCACACAAACAGCCTAGTAGCTTCACAACATTGAGGCGTACAAAACATCTCTCTGTTCCATTCACGCATCGCAACACGCATCAGAATGGTAAACTTTTATGTGACAGAAATTCTTCTGCCAGAACAATTTAGTGTAACTTCTGCCTCCATAAGGTATGTGTTATTGTTGGGGCACATCCAATACTTAGTGGTGCATTTGCTACATATCAAGCAGACTCCATGTTATTATTGGAATCCTAGGAGGCAGATATGACCAAACTCGCAGTGCACACAGCACTCAGTCACACTGCATGAAGGCCTCACTTGTACTGCATACATCCCTCACTTACACTACACACAGCTCTCACTCACAGTGCACCTAGCACTCAGTTACACTGCACCAAAGCCTCTATGTTGCATGTACATTAAGCATTGTTTGCAACAATACAAAACTTTTACAAACATCACAATTCACAGACACTACATTTATACACACATTAGTCACATGCATGTACAAACTCGTCATCCAAGTCTGTTCCCTGCCTTATATTCACTATCATTCATTCATCTGGACATTTCTGCCTTTCCCTCGCGGAAATACGGACCAAAACAACCAACATTTTCTAAAGTCTTTTCACAATTATGCACGACATGGCTGTCTTCTTTTTCCCCTCTGTAAGGTGGGGAGGGGCCGAGAGCAAGACGTCTGGGGCCTAACCACCCCAGGAGGCTGAATTGCTTTCATCACAGTCGTAAAGATTGTAATCTGTTGTCGACCATCCGCTCGGAAATGCAAATGTAAACCAAAGAAACCTAACGTCGCCTTCGCCCTGAAAACTATACAACAAGGGAAGCAACTTTCGAAAGTATGTGTCAAGCACGACTTTTTTTTACACATTAGATTACATGCTCGTACAATGGTATTTTCTTTATTTTTGCAGTTTGAAAGTGCAAACTTACACACCAACCACGCATAGCAACATCCGTAAGTGGCTGCTTAAGCCATTCACACACTACACTAATTAGATACGGCATAGACTTTTTACGTTACAAAATTACAATACCACATTCAGTATGCCCCTACAAAATAGCAGTATCTTGAGCCTATTCAGATGCTCCCTCCTAAGGGACACACACATCACACCACTTTGCCACATCTCTAAAACTATGTTGCATCTACATTAAACATTTTGGACAACAAATACAAAACTTTGACATACTTGACAATACGTATACACATATTGGAATTCACTAAAAAGTGTTACCCTACCAAATAGTTCAACTATTATGCTATTCACTTTTATTTTTGGATAATAGTCTTGTGAGTGGTGCTTAAACATGAAGGCACTTTTTTTTTCAACATTTTTTGGGCAACTATAATCGTGCAAACATTACGACATTCAACACACACAGTGCAGAATGCACACACTCAGTGCACACTGCCCTAACTCACACTGCATACAGCAGTCAGCCACACTGCACCAAGGCCTCAGTGGTACTGCGTACATAAGTTGCAACAAATACAAAACTTTGACAAACATCGAAATACAGCGACACCTTCTTTCTACACACATTAGTCACATGCATGTACAAACTCGTGATCCTACTCTGCCGCTCACTCATTTTACGCAGCCAGCTCACACCACTTTGCCACATCTCTTGAACTATTTTACCTGCTATTTACATACGAAACTGCCAAAGACCAGGTCTGCACAGCCTATCGTTCATACTACGCTGCTCCTTCTTTTTGCTAACACACTGGGCACACAATTCCTAAACTTAGCACTAATGCATTTTGAATTAATGATCTACACACAATAACATCCTTCTGTATTTTTCATTAGCACATGCACAAACACTAACACTATACATCGTTTTGTATCACACAGAACTCATCGATACATTAAAAAGTAACAATATCTTTTTTTAAACTTAGAGGGTTGCACGTGCTCCTTTATTATACTTTTTTAAAAACTCCTAATTAGGACTTTAAGGCTGATATATTTTTACATTACATGTAGCCGTACGTTGCTTTGTCACCCTTATTTGCCTTATTTATTATTGTAAAAAAGCTACATCGTAATATTGCAATATGATACATTTTTTTTTTGTTGTTGCTCGTTTCGTTGTTGCGTCATAGTTTGTAGGCTGTGAAGTCGGTACAGGCGCCACTACCGAAACGACATCTACATACACATTCACATTTTCACACTTGCAAGTTAGACACATTCTCGTAGGAGACATCTCCTGGGGGCAAGGGGATGGTATTTACCCTTTCATCCTTTGTGCACTTCCAAACACCTTGCCGGCTACATTTGACACTTCAGCCTATTTAAGATCACGAAAGGGTCATTGGGAGCCATAGCCTTTTTCGTCTGTTGACACACTACAGTCCCCAACGGAACGACGCTGTATTTGCTCCGAGGACTACATATTCAAAGACACTACGCTTCCATTAGATCATGTAAGTGCATTTGTGTTTTTTTTTATACAATACTTGCATTTTATTTTACTTTTATACTGACTTATTCGTCTCGACATTTGTATATCTCTTTCTCATATCATCTTCAACATTGCTATTTCTACACATTCTTCACTTTATCTCTCCACTTTCTAAACACATTTCTTTTCTGCTACACTTTTCGGTAGCTTTCACTGCACTCTCTTAACATGTATTTTAGGCTGTGTTTCTGAAACTTTTTATAATTATTACTCTCTTATTTTCTCTTCCCGTCCTTTTTATGCTTCCTATAACTCCATTCACAGCTCCGGAATTATGTAAAGATATATAGTTTTCTTGACGTCAAACAAATTCTATCGCTCGTACTGGACTTAGCATCAAAAACTAAGGTAATACATGATAATACATTACTCTTTTTCTTTTACAGATACAAGAGACTGTTTTAAAGTCATTCTGTCACAGTTGTGATTGTGTGAAAAAATATTAATTTTAGGTAAGTACATGGGGATGTTAATGTTGTCATAGAATTAACTGTATTCCAGAAACGCTTTTGGAGGGAAGTATTTTTGTGTTGGGTACTATATACTTTTTCTCGCAGGCTGTGTGCTACACATCACAGAAAATGTACACTACATCTCAACACCTAATTGGCATACACTTTCTTTCCGAAATAGCTCCTCAATCATTTTGGGCAGGCAGCTCACACCACTTCGCCACATCTTACTAACGATTTATCTTGTACATTAGCGGCTAATATTACCGGACCTTTTTAAGGCCATTTGGACCATGCATGCCAAGCTCATCTTTCCTACTACTCCCTTCCATACATTTTATTCACATACAGTTCACAACACTTTGCAACATTTCATTAACGCGTTTCATGCACGCCAACACGCACAACATGCCCAAACAAGCCACAGACTCAATTTCTTTCCCATTCACGCATGTTAAGACGCATACCTTGACAACATTTAGAAGTGCAGCTTGCAAGCATACCCTCCCTCTCTTAGCTTCTGTCTCATTCATTCATCTGCACCTTTCTGCCTTACACTCGCCGAAATACGCACAAACACAAGCAGCACACACACACTCTGTCTTTCACCCCCCCCCCCAACCAACCCCTAAATACAAGTGTCTCGCACGGAAACACGCACACCATAGCTCGTCTCTCATTCATAGACACGTTCGTACACCCCACCCTCTACTTTTAGTTCCGCACTGCAACACGCACGACAAACAGCTCACACACTATCTTGGAAAGCAACACGTTCTTTTACGCAATATATTACATGCTGGGATATTGGTAGTTTGAAAAGCCTACATTTTTTTCGTTCAGTACATTGGGAGGTTAATGTTCTCATCGAATTAACTGTATTCCGGAAACGCTTTAGGAGGAATGCATTTTTTGGGTCTTGGGTACTATAGACTCCTTCTCGATACACATCAAAGAACATGTACAATAGATCTCAACACCTAATTGTCATACATTTTCTTTCCTAAATAGCTGCGAAATCTTTTTGGACAGGCAGCTCACACCACTTCGCCACATCTTACTAACTATTTATCTTGTACATTAGTGGCTAATATTACCGGACCTTTTTAAGGCCATTTGTACCATGCATGCCCAGCTCATCTTTCCTAGTACGCCCTTCCATCCTTTTTATAAACATACAGTTCACAACACTTTGCAACATTTCATTAACGCGTTTCACGCACGCCAACACGCACAACATGCACAAACGGGCCACAGACTCAATCTCTTTTCCATTCACGCATGTGAACACGCATACCTTGACAACATTTTTAAGTGCAGCTTGCAAGCATACCCTCCCTGTCTTAGCTTCTGTCTCATTCATTCATCTGCACCTTTCTGCCTTACACTCGCGGAAGTACGCACAAACACAAGCAGCACACACACACTCTCTCTCTCTCACACCCCCCCCCCCATATACAATACAAGTGTCTCGCACGGAAACACGCACACCATAGCTTGTCTCTCATTCATGGACACGATCGGCCACCCCACCCTCTACTTTTAGTTCCGCACTGCAACACGCACGACAACCAGCCCACAGACTTTCATGGAAAGGAACACATTCTTTAACGCAATATATAACATGCTGGGCTATTGCTAGTTCCAAATGCTTACATTTATTTCGTTAACTACATGGTGATGTTAATGTTAACATCGAATTAACTGTATTGTGGAGACGCTTTTGGAGGAATGCATTTTTGTGTTCGGTACTATAGACTCCTTCTCGCTACACATCACAGAACATGTACACTAGATCTCAACACCTAATAGTCATACACTTTTTATTCTAAATAGATGTCATACACTTTCTTTCCTAAATAAATGCTCAATGATTTTGGACAGCCAGCTCACACCACTTCGCCACATCTTACTAAATATTTATCTTGTACATTTACGGCTAATATTTCCGGACTTTTTAAGGCCATTTGTACCATGCATGCCCAGCTCATCTTTCCTACTACGCTCTTCCACACCACTTTGCAACATTTCATTAACGCTTTTCACGCACGCCAACACGCACAACATGCACAAACAGAACATAGACTCAATCTCTTTTCCATTCACGCATGTGAACACGCATACCTTGACAACATTTAGAAGTGCAGCTTGCAAGCATACCCTCCCTGTCTTAGCTTCTGTCTCATTCATTCATCGGCACCGTTCTGCCTTACACTCGTGGAAATACGCACAAACACAACCAGCACACACACACTCTCTCTCTCACACCCCCCACCCCCCCATACACAATACAAGTGTCTCACACGGAAACACGCACAACATAGCTTGTCTCTCATTCATGGACACGATCGGCCACCCCACCCTCTACTTTTAGTTCCGCACTGCAACACGCACGACAAACAGCCCACACACTTTCTTGGAAAGGAAGACTTTCTTTTACGCAATATATTACATGCTGGGCTATTGCTAGTTTGAAATGCTTAAACTTTTTTCTGTAACTACATGGTGATGTTAATGTTATCATAGAATTAACTGTATTGTCGAGACGATTTTGGAGGAATGCATTTTTGTGTTCGGTACTATAGACTCCTTCTCGCTACACATCACAGAACATGTACACTAGATCTCAACACCTAATCGTCATACACTTTCTTTCATAAATAGATGTCATACACTTTCTTTCCAAAATAAATGCTCAATGATTTTGGACAGGCAGCTCACACCACTTCGCCACATCGTAATAACTATTTATCTTGTACATTTACGGCTAATATTTCCGTACTTTTTAAGGCCATTTGTACCATGCATGCCCAGCTCATCTTTCCTACTACGCTCTTCCATTATTTTTATAAACATACAGTTAACACCACTTTGCAACATTTCATTAACGCGTTTCACGCAGCCCAACACGCACAACATGCACAAACAGAACATAGACTCAATCTCTTTTCCAATCACGCATGTGAACACGCATATCTTGACAACATTTAGAAGTGCAGCTTGCAAGCATATCCTCCCTTCCTTAGCTTCTGTCTCATTCATTCATCTGCACCTTTCTGCCTTACACTCGCGGAAATACGCACAAACACAAGCAGCACACACACACTCTCTCTCACCCCCCCCCCACATTACAAGTGTCTCGCACGGAAACACGCACACCATAGCTTGTCTATCATTCATGGACACGTTCGTACACCACACCCTCTACTTTTAGCTCCTCACTGCAACACGCACAACAACTCACAGACTCTCTTGGGAAGGAACACGTTCTTTTACGCAATAGATTACATGCTGTACTATTGGTAGTTTGAAATGCTTACATTAGTTTCTGCAAACTTACACTACAAACATGGCAAACCTGTATTTTAAGCCCATATGTATATTACATGGCCAGCCTATATTTTCGACTACGCTCTTCCCTCATTTATTTAAAACATACACTTCACACCACTTTGCAAGTTGTCAATAATAGTTTGGCCTGGGCACACATTTATTTATAACAGCCGGCTTTCATACTATAGACTTCCTCAAGTTCAAAGTGTTCTTAAGTAGCACACCCTTCATTCAGACTTTTTATTCACACAGCTAATTGTAACAACTTCATAATAAAACAATAGTTGGCAGATTGACTTTCTCATTGCTCATCTCTCTCGCATGCAAAATATCATCCACTTCCCCGCTCACTATCCCTCCTCACCATTTTTTTTTTGAATGATGCCTGTAGAAAAATGCTTTAAAATAAATGGCAACTTACTTTAACAGGCTTTGACACTTTCATGCTTACAATCTTTCGCTTCATACTTCTCAGGCTTCTCTTACTCTCATTCTAGCCAAAATGATTTGGATATTTCTCACTTCATTAATTCTCTCTCTACTTCACGCACTCTACTTATTATGCAGGGCAACAAGCATACACTGTACACATCACACAATTTCTCAATACTAAGTTGATTCTAAAAATACAAACAGACACACACATGCAATATATTATCATGACCTCTGTCACACTCTGAGACATAAGTATCCAACAATTCGAAACTACTATTGCATTCCCTGTTTTGTTTTAGGATTTAAAGTGTTCCTTAATTTAAAGCATATTCTAACAATTAATGTTACTCTCATTTCAGATCAATCTAGTGAGGTTCAATCGACCACAAAGCAAGGTAACTAATATTATTGTTTCTAAATAAAAGTAAGAATTATTTATTTGGCTTACTTAAGTTAATATACTTTAGAGTAATAAAGTATAGGGAGACTAAAACAATGCATAGATGCTTAAAAGCCAGTTACCATCAAGGTAATACAATATTTAATTGTAAATCAAAAGGCAAGCAATGCTTACCAAATAGTACCTTTGCTATTTTGCACCATGTATCCAAACCAGTAAATACATGGAAGTCCACCGATCTAAATTATATAATGGACCTTGGAGATGCTTTATATCTACAAATGCATTCTATTAACAAAGAAACACTTATGCATCCAGATGATTTGCCTAAATATATAGAGCACAATAATATGGTTTATTCACTTACGCTCCGCAACCCTTACTATGGTAATGTCCTAAAATCTTTTGATCACAACTATCCAGATATTAGCACGGCATTACATTTAGGTGTTTCAAAGTACTGTGGGGTACTACTTTGTATGAGTGTATATGTTATTTCAATATTTAGACATATGCAAAAATACTATGTTTTCGATTCACATAGCAGGGACAATGAAGGCATGCCTCATTCAAATGGAACATGTATAACGTTAGAAATAAATTCTTTTGAAGGACTTTTGGAATATGTTGTAAATCTTGCAAAAAAATTAGCAAATGCCTCTCAGAGTTGCATACCATTTGAATTAACACCAATAGATATAAAAATAATCTTAAAAAAAACATTCCAAAGAGCACTTACAGTGCACATGAAAAATAGTCATTTAACTCCAGTTACTAAAATCTTTGTACATACTACTCAAGGAACTGTCAATTCTATTTCAGAAGCGAGTTCTGTTACTTCGTACGCTTTAGCTCTTCAAAGTAAGGGGACTAATAGCAATACTAGTAAGAAAAATCTTTTGGCAGAGACAAGTATTTCCATTTTTGGGACAAATAAACAGTCTCAAATACACTCAGCCAACTTTAGCCTTTCCGAACATAGTGTGCAAAAAAAGAGAAATACTACTGCTGCACTAGGAACTCTTGACAATGTTGGCAACGAAGGTGTTGTAGGGGAAAAATCAACTGTAATTTTGCCTATTGTACTAAAACGCAAAGGAAATAAAGATACTTTTGTTTCTTCAGACACTTTACAGACGCAAAGTAAGGGGACTAATAGCTATACTAGTAAGGAAAGTCATTTGCCAGGAACAAGTACTTCTAATATGGGGCCAAATATAAACTTACAAATAAACGTAGATAACTTTAGCACTTCAGAACCTAGTGTGAAAAAAATGAAAAATACAAATGTTGCACTAGGAGCCATTGCAAATAAAGGCGTTGAAACAAACAGACCAACTGTAAAATTAACGCTGGTACAAAAACGGAAAGCAAATAAACAAATCCATTTAATTATTAATAAACTCCATCGTGAAATCTTGCATGGGCAAGAGTATGTTTGTACTATTTGCAACCAGTTGTGGCATAAACAAACAATTAAAAATACTCGCACCATTTGTGAAAATGAAATGTTTAAAAGGTGTGACATTAGTAGCAAGAAAACAAATTTAATTTGTATGACTTGCTATGCTTACATCAAAAAAGATAAAATACCACCATGTTCCGTTCTAAATGGCATGGCATTTCCAAAAGTACCAATTGAATTAGAATTATACGATTTAGAAGAAAGATTAGTTTCTCCTCGGATACCTTTTTTACAAATTCGTAGTTTACCACGTGGATTTCAAAAATCATTATCAGGTGCTGTAGTTAATGTACCTGCAGATGTAATGACAACTGTTACCATTTTACCAAGGCAAATGAATGATGCAATGACCATCCCAGTCAAATTAAAAAGAAAATTAATGTATAAATCGCACACGCATTATGAAAATATTCGACCAAACACCGTTAAAAAGGCAGCTACATGGCTAGCAACGAATAGTGTCATGTTTAATGAATATGGTGTGACTATTAACCCCGAATGGGAGTATATACCTCCAGAAATGTACAATGTAACTGATAATTCTGAGACAAGCTATTCTTCAGATACATCTGACAACATGGAAGCAGGCAATTTAGATACTATGTTAAATAATGAAACAATTACCAGTAATAGTGTCAATGTATTAAGTTTAGCTCCAGCTGAATATAATACACCAAGAGGTTTATATGAAGATAGAGATTCTGATTTTTTGGCTTTTCCTACCATTTTTTGTGGTGAACGAAGGCCAACCAATAAAGAAAGACATATACCGGTACATTATAGTACAATTTGTCAATGGGAATTAAGAAGTCATGATAGAAGAGTAGCAAAAAATATGTCTAATGTTTACTTTAAACTTAAAAAATTACATATTAAGCAAATTCAAGGAAAAATTAATATTTCTATACGGAAAAAATATACAGATGTAAAAATATTACTGCTAAAGACATTAAATATAATCTAGAAAATTTGTTCCAGTTTAATGAAGGTTATAAAGTTTTGAAAACTATACGGAGTTCACCTCCATATTGGGAAAGTTGTAAACGAGATCTATTTGCGATGATAAGACAACTTGGAATCCCAACATTTTTTTTAACTTTATCTGCTGCAGAAACAAAATGGCACCATTTAATCAATATATTATTGAGAGTTAAAAACTTAAATGAATGCACAGAAGAGGAATTCAATAACATGTCTTGGGAAACTAAATGTCGATTAATACAAGAAGATCCTATTACATGTGCTAGACAGTTTGACTATCAAGGCAGGCAATTGTTTAATTGTGTTTTGATGAACGGGACAAATCCAATTGGTGAAATAGTTGACTACTTTTACAGAGTCGAATTCCAACAGAGAGGTTCTCCACATATCCATGCATTACTTTGGATTAAAAATGCACCCGTCTATGGTGTGTCACCATTGGAGAATGTCAATGCTTTTATTGAGCAATATATTCAATGTAATAAGTCAGATGACACTATTTTACAGCCTTTAATAAATTTACAAAGGCATGGCCACACTAAAAATTGCCGTAGAAAAGATAAAAGAACATGTAAATATCAATACCCCAAATATCCTATGTCAAATACTCTCATATTAGAGCCATTGACACTTGAAGGTACAGATAGGCAATGGAAAGATAATATTAAACGTATCCATGAAGCAATGAATACTGCAACTTTTTGCACACTTTCTTTTGATGATTTTTTAGGTGTTATTAAGATGGATAATGAAGAATATATAACTTCTATACAAACTAGTTTAGAAAGGACTACCATATTTTTGAAAAGAACACCAGATGAATGCTTTATTAATAACTACAATAGTACAATTTTGAAAGCTTGGCGAGCAAACATAGACTTGCAGTTTATACTAGATGCTTATGCTTGTGCGGTCTATATTATTTCATATATCAGCAAATCGCAAAGAGGAATTAGCAAACTTATTGCACAAGCTGCTAAAGAAGTGAAAAACAATAGTAATGTCAAAGACCAACTTAAACACATAGCAAACAAATTTCTCAACTGCACAGAAATAAGTGCTCAAGAAGCAGCATATCTCATTCTCCAGATCCCATTACGCAAAAGTTTGCGGGGATTTGTTTTTATTAATACTAGCCGTCCAGAAAAAAGAACTTATTTAATGCGCGATATGGCAAGTATTAATTTGTTGCCAGAAAATTCAACTGATATTCAATGTGAACATATTATTGCGAAGTACTGCAAGAGGCCCACAAAATTAGAAATGTGTACTTTAGCTGATTATGCTTCAAACTTTAACTCTGCCATCCAAAAAAGTATACCAGAGAAATAAATGATTCTGAAGATTTACTTGCTGAAACGAACTTTTTCAGCTCAGATGAGGAAGAAATTGAAATAGAATGTACTGAAGAGGATGTAGGAATGCAGAATATAAATAGCAAGTATTGTTTAAGGAAGCGGAGACGAAGGAAAATTATACGCTATTGCAGATTTAACAAAGACAAGGAGCCTGAAGAATATTATAGAGAACTATTAATGTTGCACTATCCATGGAGAGAAGAACATAAAATTATCCTAAACAATGAGACTTACTACCAAAGATATCTACAAGTTAGAAATGTTGTTGATTCACAAGTTAAAATATATAACCATAATCACGGGGATGTTAGGAACATTACCAATGAAGAGTGTAATGAAAATATTATATCCCCTCCTCTATCACCTCTATTAATACAAACAGCCAATGTATGTGATGAAGGGAACAATAAAGAAATTTATCATATATATGACGTGTCATTAGATTTAGGAATTAGAACAATAACTGAAGAACAAAGCTTAACTAACTCCATTCTACCTGATGATAAATACCTAAATATAATGCACAACTTAACTAGTCAACGACTACATTTTGTTTACCATCACTTGTATTTGTTAAAAACTACAAGTACTCCATGCTATACTTTTTGCACTGGAGGGGCTGGTGTTGGTAAAAGCTTTCTAATAACTGCACTACATCAAACATTACTACGCTACTATAATACAAAGGCAGGTGAAAATCCAGATAATATACATGTCCTACTTACTGCTCCAACAGGCAAAGCAGCACATATTATTCATGGACAAACATTGCATAGTACTTTTAAAATACCTGTCTCACAAAGTTTAAATTATAAACCACTAACTCATGAAAATAGAACTTCTCTGCAAATGAAAATGCTGCATGTTAAAGTTCTCATTATAGATGAAATTTCTATGGTGGGTCAAAATATGTTCAATTTTATACATAACAGACTACAAGAAATAAAATGTTCAAATGAACCGTTTGGAGGAATTTCTATTATAGCTATTGGTGACTTTTACCAATTGAAACCTGTTTGTGACAGATACATTTTTCAGGACTCTAATAATTTGTATGGTCCTTTAAGTATGAACTTATGGAAAGAACATTTTAAACTATTTGAATTGACTAAGATTATGCGTCAAAAAGAAGATCTCCAATTTGCAGAACTACTAAACAGATTAAGAGAAGGAAAGCATACTAAAGAAGATATTCTACTAATTAAGCAAAGAGAAATGCAACCTGATGAGAGTCTATTAGAAACAATACCATATATTATGTCTACTAATGTTGAGGTAAATTAAATTAACAGACTTGTTTTGGATAAACATAGCAAGGAATATCCAGTGTATATTACTGTAGCTAACGATACTGTGAGTTCTGATGTATCAGAAAATGTTAAAAAAACTATACTTAACCAATTGCCTAAGGATCCAACGAAAACTATGGGACTTGCACATACATTACACATTGCTTTACAGCTCCGTTATGATTTAACTTGCAATGTGGATGTAAATGATGGTTTAACTAATGGCGCAACTGGTATAGTACAATTTGTTGACATTATTAACAACACACCTTTTATAGTTTGGGTATCATTTGACAATATTACTGTGGGTCAAAAAGCAAGGCAAGAATATAAGCATTTATATCATGGCCAAATAGAAAAGTCATGGACACCAATACATGCTATAGCTAGACATTTCCAATACACCAAGAAATGTATCACTGTCATACGCAAACAATTTCCTTTACGACAAGCATCAGCATGAACTATACATCGCACACAAGGGGACACTATAGAACCACTTTATATACACTTCAATAAATCCAAAATTCATCATTTACATTATGTTGCCATAAGCAGAGCTAAATGTATACAGAACATATATGTTCGAAATTTTGATGAAAGTAAAATTATAATACACCCAAAAGTTCATGAGGAAATGGAAAGATTAAGGACCGAAATGCTACTTGAAATAACTATACCACAATTAGAGACATACACAGCACATTTCAATATTATAACACACAATATACGATCACTTCAGAAGCATTTCACATCAATGATAGCCAATAGTAACATAATGCAAGCAGACATTATTTGCTTAACTGAAATCAACACGACAAGGAAGTCAACTGTCAATGATTTTATGGTAGAACAATATAATCATATTATATTTGATAAATTTCATACATACAACACTATCCATGGGATGATACTGTACTACAAGAAAGATCTTTGTATATTACCTATTTATGAAACACACCAAGGGATAGACATTTTACATTTTACATTACAGATTAATTCGACAGATTACCTTATTATTATAGTCTACAAACCACCACAGAAAAATATTACTGATCTTTTGGAATTTATTACCATTATCACTAATTTTTATCCAGAACACAAATTCATCATTATGGGAGATTTCAATGTGGATGTCTCTCAAAGCAATTCACAAACTCAAAAACTAATTGGATTCTTTGAGACAAAATTGCAATGTATACAACTTATAGACTCTTACACAACAGACTACCAATCTATCTTAGATCATATATATACCAATTACATACTTCAAAATTCTGGAACTTTAGAATGCTATTACAGTGATCATAAAGCACTATGGATTTCTATTTAACACTGTTTATAACATTTATTTCTATTTCAGATGATGACTATTGAAGAAATCAATAACATTGCCTCCAATGACAGCAAACCTTATGAAAAACCCATCAGAGTTAATGTGATCAAGTGCTCAAGTAAAACTAATTACAAGAACGCAAAACAAGAAAATAAAGTTCTATTTCATCTGGCTCTAGCAGATAAAACTGGTACAATAAAAGCAACGTGTTACCAAGAAAGTTTATATCAGCAGACACAGTACAACTGTGGGCTACTAATACGCAATTTTATCATTAAAAACAAAACAATTCTGATAACAAAGCAAAGCAAAGTTACAAAATTTCCGGCAATGTCTCTAACTCAATCCCTAATTCAAGACGCTGAAAACATTTTGCAGCCTCCTGCACCATCCGCTTCGCCAATTAAAGAAATAAAGCGTGCATCTGTGAGAACTCTTATGACAGTGTGTGGGACCGTTTCAGAAGTAAGTAGAGGTCTTTTGTGCTGCGTGTCTCGCTGCTTCTGTTGTCAGTTAGTGTGTGTGGTATTGTCAGTGACATTGCCGAGATTTATGTTTGCTTTGTCAGTGTGCTTGTCTCTGTGTGTGTGTATGTGTGTACACTATTTAGTGCTTAGATCTTTTTTTTTTGAGTGGTTGCTGTTCTGTGTATAGTCTCTGTAACACATTAGATATGCTGTTATGTTTCAGAGGCTTTCTATCAATTATAAATGATCTGTACAGCATCCAAATATTAAAATTTAACAATGCGTGGAAATAGGTGTGCTATATATACTCTGCTATTAGAAATTTTAATTTGTTAGGTTATCAAAGAGGAGCGCTGTACTCAGACATCAAAGTTCTTATTTTTTTAACATTGTTGGGAACAAGTCCGTTAATTTGAAAATAGCAATAGGCCTTAATAACTATGTCTTCAATGCTTGGACAATTATTAAGTCTGACTTCTCTGCTTTTGAATTTTAAACAATAATATTTTGTTTTAGGAAGAGGAAAGTAAACAGGTGCTCATCAATGGACAAAATACTGACATTAAAAGTATTACCTTAAAAGACTCCACTGATGACATCAAAGTCACATTATGGAGAGAAGCTACTCTATTCTCAATAAACATTGGAGAATATGTGATGTTGACTCATGTCACAGTACATGAATTTAATGGACAGAAAATATTGAACACGACAAGGCACAGCAAATTGAAAGTAAGGAACACACCCTCTCTCAGGCACCCCTTACTCTATCACTTCCACACACACACACACTCTCTCTTTCAAGTATACACAGTTTAACTATTCAAGACACTAACTCTCTCCCACACATTATCTCTCTACAACAGCCTCTCTCTACAACAGCCACTCTCTACAACAGCCTCTCTCTACAACAGCCTCTCTCTACAACAGCCTCTCTCTACAACAGCCTCTCTCTACAACAGCCTCTCTCTACAACACCCTCTCTGTAGAACACTGTTTCTCTCTAGAAGACACTCTCTCTCTACAACACTCTCTCTTTCAACTATACACAGTTTAACTATTCAAGACACTAACTCTCTCCCACACATTATCTCTCTACAACAGCCTCTCTCTACAACAGCCACTCTCTACAACACTCTCTCTCTACAACACTCTCTCTCTACAACACTCTCTCTACAACACTCTCTCTCTACAACACTCTCTCTCTACAACACTCTCTCTCTACAACACTCTCTCTCTACAACACTCTCTCTCTACTAAACTCTCTCTAACACACACTGTAACATTTCCGTTGAAAAAAATTTAACTATGTATTTCTTTACTACAACAGGTAACAACGCCACCACAAGAAACTATTGATGTTGAAATATATGGAGTGGAAAGCACAAACGGAGATTGGAGCACTATAACAACTAAAATAACCAACACCGATATTTACCAATCAATGGACGTAGAAAATAAAACACTTATACAGTGGTTTATGTTGGATGAAGAGGTGGATGACATTGGTGAAGCCCTAATTCACTATTTGCCTCAAATATGTGAAGTTATATTTTGTAATGGCAAAATTACGAAAATTGTGAAAGAAAAGTCTGAAGATTTAATTTTAAACTGAACAATAAGAAGATAAAAAATGTGTACAAAGTTCAATAAATAAATATTCTTTTGTGTTTAAAAAAAATAAATATACTAACTTGAATATAGCCACTTGCATGGTCATTTTCGTTGGGGGGGGGGGTATATTTTTAAAAAAAATGAATTAAATGTACCACTACAAGATACATTACATTAGCAGTTGCAGCTATGCTTTCACGAAGCACACACACCAACAGCCATTACTGCACCATTTCAACATGCATACACACCACCGGTCGTAAGTGCACACTTTCACCACATAACACACACACAATTACAGGTATAAAAGCATGCGTTTTGGCTGATGAGTACTGCAGTAAGGTGCAGAAATGAAACTGTTGTTGTGCTACATACTGCTGTGGTGGTGCAGAGTGATGCTGTGTAGTTGTTCAATGGTACTGTGGAGGTGCTGAGTGATAATGTTGTGTCGCTGCATGTTGCATTGGTGGGGCTCAGTCATGCAGTTGTTGTGAGAAGTGCTACTATTGTGCTGCTGAGTTATGCTGTGGTGGTAATCAATGAACACCAACACAGCAACACTCATCACCAGCACTGCACCACTCATCACCACAACAGCATTACTCAGCACCACACGAACATCACTCGGCAACACAACAGCATCACTCCACACCACCACAACAGCATCATTCAGCAACAACACAATATCACTCTACAACGACACAGCAGCACTATCACCACACCAGCACCACTCAGCAGCACAACAGCATTACTCATCAGACAAATGTCACACAAACACAACATGTACGCTTTCACCAGGCACACACACCAACAGCCATTATTGCACGCTTTCACTAGGCATACACACACACCAACAGCCATTACTGCACGCTTTCAACAGGCATACACACCATCGGCTGTAAGTGCACTCTTTCACATTACTCGGCAACACACCATCATCACTCCACACAACCACACAATATCACTCTACAACGACACAGCAACACTCATCACCGCCACAGCACCTGTCATCACCACGACAGCATTACTCAGCAGACAAACGTCACACAAACAGAACATGTACGCTTTCACCAGGCACACACACCAACAGCACACATAAAACATCTGTAATTATGTATCTATAATTATCATTGCACGCTTTCACTAGGCATACACACACACCAGCAGCCATTACTGCACTCTTTCAACAGGCATACACACCACCGGCCCTAAGTGCACTCTTTCACATTACTCGGCAACACACCATCATCACTCCACACAACCACACAATATCACTCTACAACGACACAGCAACACTCATCACCGCCACAGCACCTGTCATCACCACGACAGCATTACTCAGCAGACAAACGTCACACAAACAGAACATGTACGCTTTCATCAGGCACACACAACAACAGCTATAAATGCACTCTTTCACAAGGCATACTCCCAATACGCCGATACTACACTACATGACATGCATCCCAGGACGACACAAGCAAAATAAATGAGTCAATGCATGGCGACATGGACACAAGCAAACTGTGAGCCCTAGTCGATAATTACATTATCACACAAAAGGTCCTGTATACAACGTACATACAAAAAATCACAAAAGAACGCTTTCATTACATTAGAACAATTTGCATTAAAAGCTCGATCGTAGCAGCTCAGTCAGTGAATTCTAATAATAAGACAAACGTGACAAAAAAAGAACTGAGGCAGTGCATACATACTAAGCCAATGGATACCACGACACAAGCCAGATACGGCCCAACAACGATCCAAAGAAGATCCAGGTGCTAAATAAAAATTTTACTAGGTGCGAACTCAGGCGAAACAACACTACAGGACCCGCATACCATAACGACACGTGATCGCATGAAAAACGGCACTAAGAAGAAAAGAGCCGGACACAAGCACAATTGCGAAAGAAATAATTGCAAAATTCTTATTTACATTCAATGCACACTAAAGAACATGATTATATTTTTAATTGTAAATAAACAAAGGCACTTGTTAAATAAAATTTAATGGCAATTACCTGTCGATCGGAGCTGCTCAGTCAGTGAAGTGTAGAGATCAGAGAAACACCACACAAATATTACATAGACAGTGCATGCATAATAATGTTTACAATAAAAATAAAACATCACAATAAACACGGCAATGCATAGCGGCGACACAAGCCAGATACGGCCCAACAACGATCCAAAGAAGATCCAGGTGCTAAATAAAATTTTTACTAGGTGCGAACTCAGGCGAAACAACACTACAGGACCCAAATACCATAATGACACGCGCAAACATGAGTCAAGGCATGCCGAAGAGACAACCTAAATAAGAGCCAGTGATCGCATGAAAAACGGCACGCGGCACTAAGAAGAAAAGAGCCGGACACAAGCACAATTGCGAAAGAAATAATTGCAAATTTCTTATTTACATTCAATGCACACTAAAGAACATGATTATATTTTTAAGTTTAAATAAACAAAGGCACTTTTTAAATAAAAAATTAATGGCAATTACCTGTCGATCGGAGATGCTCAGTCAGTGAAGTGTAGAGATCAGAGAAACACCACACAAATATAACATAGACAGTGCATACATAATAATCTTTACAAGAAAATTAAATAACAATAAACACGGCAATGCATAGCAGCGACACAAGCAAGATACGGGCCCACAACGATCCAAAGAAGAAACAAGATGCGAAATAAATATTTTACTAGGTACGAACTCAGACGAAACAACACCACAGGACCCGCATACCATAACGACACGCGCAAACATGAGTCAAGGCATGCCGAAGAGACAACCTAAATGCGAGCCAGTGATCGCATGAAAAACGGCACTAAGAAGAAACGAGCCGGACACAAACCAACTGTCAACGAAATTATTTTCAAATTATTTACATTCAATTAAAAAAAAAATGTATACATTTTTAAGTGAACAGTCACAGTCACACTTTCAATAAAATATCAAATTAAGCAATTACCTGTCGATCGGAGCAGCTCATTCAGTGAAGTGTAGAAATCAGACAAACAACACACAAAGAGAACATAAACGTTAATAAACAAAATTGATGTGTGTTGCCGAAAATAGCACTTTGAAGTGACGAAAGATCACAATCAGTACCCAAAAAAAAATAAAGAGACACAGAAGTACTTCGGAAACACAAACATTCCTTAATTAATTCCAAAGAATATTTTTCGTCCTTACCGTTCACATTTCACATAAACAATCGAAACGTCACTTTGACAGAGTCATACAGGAACGGTACAGTCAAAACCTGTAAATTAAAAATTATTATATAAATTTAACGTATTCAAATACAAGCAAAATACAGGATATCACAGCTATCATTTGGCATTACAGCAAGAATTACAGAAAACATATCGATAGCTGACATTTACAGTTCGACATGTTCATATAAACACTGCATCCAATAAATTAATTACAGTTGATCATTATACCATTACCATAATCCAATATTTACAGACGCGCAATAAATACATGACACAATATGTAAATAACTGTAAAATATTATATAAAAAGTAGATATCGTAACGAATAAAGAAGGAAGAATATCAAAAACGCAATAATACATCTAATAAATTGATCTATTTAATAACAATAGATACACAATAAATAATACATTCATATTCATGTTCTAAATACATTTTTTTTAAGCTTACCTGTGAAACGACGCTGGAACAAGAACGGAAGATGAACACGCCTTTCACGGAATAACATTCACACCAATTTGGAAAGTTACACGTTGACGCACGTCAAACGCAACGCTACGTCACCAAAAAGTAGCAATGCGATTGGCTAGAAATTACGTCACACTTAAATTTACATAAAAACAAATAGAAAACTAGAACGCTACATTCTATTACGTAACGGACGTAAAGGGAAAACATAGCCTCCGCCATTTTGAAATACGTAAAATTAGACTTTAATTACAGTCTATAAACATTAACACATATGAATTGCAAAATAATACTTACCACAGGATAAACACTCACACTCACACAGCATCAAATATGTTATTTCACAAAATAATATTTTACTCAATAAATACATGAAAAGTACACTAACAAAAAATGACGAAAATATTGATTTAAAAGTTCATTACTCACATTTCGGAAATACTCAGCACAATTTTACATTTTAGCTAAACAAACAACACTATTCGCATATTTCAATTCAAACGAAAATAAACATAAAAAACATTCAATAAAAAGTTTGACATGTTCATATAAACACTGCATCCAATAAAATATTTACATTTTATCATACCAATATCAAATTTTTACATACGCGCAATAAATAAATTTCACTATATGTCAATAACTAAAATATTATATCAAAAGTAGATATGGTAATGAATTAACAAGGAAAAATACCAGACACTCAATAATACATCTCAAAATATGATACATTTAATAACAATAGATACACAATAAAAAATACATTCATATTCATGTAGTAAATACATTTATTTTAAGCTTACCGGTCAAACGACGCAGGAACAAGAACGGAAGAAGAACACGCCTTTCCCGGAATAACATTCGCACCAATCTAGAAAGTTCCACGTTGACGCACGTCAAACGCAACGCTACGTCACAAAAAAGTAGCAATGCGATTGGCTAGAAATTACGTCACAATTAAATTTACATAAAAACAAATAGAAAACTAGAACGCTCCATTCTCTTACGTAACGGACGTAAAGGGAATACATAGCGTCCGCCATTTTGAAATACGTTACATTTGAAAATTATGACAGTTGATAAACATCAAAAGAAAAATATGTATTGACAAATAATACTTACCACAGGATAAACACTCACACTCACACAGCATCAAATATGTTACTTCACAAAATAATATTTTAGTGACATAGGACATGAAAAGTACACTATCAAAAAATAAAAAATATAAACTGATAACTTCATTAATATTACATTTCGTAAATACTCCGCACAATTTCACATTTTTGCTAAACAAACAACACTATTCGCATATTTCAGTTCACACGAAAATAAACATTACAATGATTCCATAAACAGTTCGACATGTTCATATAAACACTGCATCGAATAAAAAAATTACATTTTATCATACCATTAGACACTTTTTACATACGCGCGATAAATACATTTCACCAAATGTAAATAACTGACAAATATTAGATACATACATATGACATACATAATGTCAGAAACATTAATTTATTTGGACACACTATCAATACTACATTCCCAAACATTAAAAAAAACATACAAATGTACACTTACCTGTCAAAAGACGCAGCTACAACACAGGAAACACAACACGCCTTCCTTCCCCTACGATTCTCGATCTTCTGGAAGATTCCCCGGTGACGCACGCCAATTGCAACGCGACGTCAAAAACGTAGCGCTGCGATTGGCTGGAAAAAACTTCAATAAGAAATACAACACAGGACTCAAAGGGAAAAAAAATATTGAACGCAAAAAAACATAACGTACATTGCGTCAAGGGGACACATGTAAGTTAAACTTTAACAATTACCTAATAAGAAAACAAAAAACCTGCTAAAGGTGGGCCACACAAATAAACATTTTTGAAAGTTGAAAAATGAAATAAAACGCACAGACCATCTCCCTCACAAATATTTGAAACACTTTGTTGATTCTCAATGCTATTTCCAAATATTATAATCACAAACACCATTATAAATTCATAGTGTGTCCCAGTCTGCCTCCATTTTATGTTTAATCCAACATACATCCTTTTAAGAAATGACCATCTTACACCTCTAACCTACACAAGTGTAGCTCAAAGTCCTGCTATGTACCAAACCACAAACACAAACCACATTTGTGAATGTCACAAATAACATTCCATAAAAAAGAAAATAACAAATGATCTTTTACTCATTAAAAGATATGGAAACTACACTATAACCAAATCACCACACTAACCAATAATACGTTCATTTATATCACATTGAATTATCACTCACATAATAAAATGATTTTTTTTTTTAAAAAAGAACGTCGCAGGATAAATGGGAATAAAGTGAACATTCAGATAAAACGGCACTGCTAACTCAAAGGAACATCCACATTTGCAGTTTTAAAATGTGTTGATTAACATTATTCGCATATTTCATTTACAACGAAAAAAAAAAAAATGACTTTCACAAAAATATACATTTACGCACCTTCATATAAACTATGTGCATCGAATAAAAATTGAACATTTTCAGGTAATAACACCACAATAAATAATTAATTAAATACGCGCAATCAAAAAAAATTAACACAATATAGATTACATACAATGCAATATATACAATAATGTAATACACTAAGAAAATATTCATTAAAACATAGCACATCCAATTAATACATGAATAAACTCAAAGTACATACCCCTTCGAAGGGAAAATACATTTTTTGTACAGAATTCGTCCAATAAAACCAATACATTTTTAAAATTACAGTTCTCAGCAACATATACATAAATATATCACATTTCAAACCATTCAATTACTTTCAAATTAAGTAAATACGCTATTACTAAGACAGTCGCGAACGAAAAACTAAAAAAATTATCGACATTCAGTAATAAACATTAGTAAATTTATTCACACTATCAATAGTACATTCAATTAACTTAAAAAAACACATAAAAATACACTCTTACCTGTCAAACGACGCAGCAACAGGACAGGAACAACAACACGCCTTCCGCGCCCCACGATTCTCGATCTTCTGGGGAATTCCCCGGTGACGCACGCCAATCGCAACGCTACGTCAAAAACGGAGCGCTACGATTGGCTGGAAACAAACGTCAATCAAAAATTGAACACGGAACGGGGAAAAAAAAAATAACTAGACCGCTGACCTACTTAACGTAAGCAGCGTCAAGAAGACACATTGCGTCCGCCATTAAAAAAAAAAAAAACTCTCTATCACGGCACACAAACAACCAATTAAACACACACCACACACTAAATATTACAACACACACACACATACACATACAAAGTTACATAGACATTACATTTATTACATACTACAATAAAACACTTACACACCTTCAATTCTACACATATACACATAACACACTAACAATAGCAACACTACAATACACTCATACAACACCATCAAAGCATAAATCTCAAACACCACAACACAACTCAAAACCACCACAATACCACTCAACAAAAATACAGCATCACTACAGCGCAACAACAGCATCACTCAGTGCAACAACATCATCACTCAGCACAACAACAGCATCACTCAGCATCACCACAGCATCACTCTGCACCACCACAGCAGCACTCAGCACCACCACATAATCACTCTGCACCACCACATTAGCACTCAGCACCACCACATTATCACTCAGCACCACCACATTATCACTCAGCACCACCACATAATTAAAAAACACATAATTGCACTCTACTGAATGCAACACACACTCCACACAATAACACTCAGTGCCACATAATTAAACAACACATAATTACAATGCACTCTATGCAACATACACTCAAAATACAACTCAGTGCCACATAATTACACAGCACTCAATGCTACATACACTCAAAATACACCTCAGTGCCACATATTTACACGCAAAATAATTACACTGCACTCAATGCCACATACACTCCAAATAACACTCAGTGCCACATAATTAAAATGCAATCAATGCAACATACATTAGAAATACCGCTCAGTGCCACATAATTAAACACCACAGAATTACACTGCAGTCAATGCAACATACACTCCAAATACCACTCAGTGCCACATAATTACACAGCACTCAATACAACATACAATCCAAATACAACTCTGTGCCACATAATAAAACACCACATAATTACAATACACTCAATGCAACATACACTACAATTACCACTCAGTGCCAAAAAATTACACATCACATAATTACAATGCACTCAATGCCACATACAATCCAAATACCACTCAGTGCCACATAATTACACTCCGAACAATGCAATATACATTACAAATACCGCTCAGTGCCACATAAATAAACGCCACATAGTTACACTACACTCTATGCAACATACACTCCAAATACCACTCAATGCCACATATTTACACAGCACTCAATGCAACATACACTCCAAATACCACTCAGTGCCACATAATTACACGCCACATAATTCCAATGCGCTCAATGCAACATACACTCCAAATACAACTCTGTGCCACATACTTATATGCAACATACACTCCAAATACAACTCAGTGCCACATAATTACACACCCCATAATTAAACTCTACTTGATGCAACACACACTCCACGCAATACCACTCAGTGCCACATATTTATATGCTACATAATTACACTGCACTCCATGCAACATACACTACAAACAATACCACTCAATACCACATAATTACACACCACACAATTACACTCTAAAGAATACAATATAAACTCCCCATATTACCACTCAGTGCCACATAATTATATGCAACATAATTCCACTGTACTCAATGCATCAGACACTCTAAATACCACTCAGTGCCATATAATTACACACCACATAATTATACTATACTGAATGCAACACACACTCTCCATATTACCACTCAGTACAACATCATTACACGCTACATATTTACACTGCAAACAATGCAACATACACTTCAAATTCCACTCATTGTCACATAATTACACGCAACAAAATTACACTCTACTGAATACAATATACACTGCCCTTTTTAAAAATCAGTGCCAGACTATTACATGCCACATAATTAGTCTTTTCAATGCAACCTAAATACACTCAAAATAATACCACTCATTGCCATATAATTACACACCTCATAATTACACTCTACTCAATGCAACATAAATACACTTTATCTATCTGTGTATCTATCGCTCACCCTTCTATCTGTCTATATCTCTATCACCCTCACTCTATCTATCTATCCCCCTCACTCTATCTATCGCCCAACCTCTATCTATCTATCACACTCACTCTATCTATCTATCGCATCACCACAGCATCACTCAGCACCACCACAGCATCACTCAGGGGCACCACAACATCACTATGCGCTACCACAGCATCACTGAGCGCCACAGCATCACTCGTCGCCAACACAACATCACTCTACACCACCACAGCACCACTCAGCACCACCACAGCATCACTCTACACCACCACAGCAACACTCACCAACACCACAACATCACTCAGCGGAACACAGGTTATAGGTGTCACACTTGAAATTGGTAGAACTATTAACATTGTAAATGAGAAAATTATTACTTTAACTAATTTCCAATCCCAAAATAACAAAAATTTTGCTCTTTTACAAGACCAATAGCTCAAACTTACCTATTTCGAGACCTATTGCATTGCAAATGCTTGTTTTTATTTCATTTTACCTATCCCGCCATCTGTTGTCTTACCCCCCACCACACCGCCCGCCCACGCCCGCCCGACCGCACTTACCTGTGCTGGTTGCGCCTGAATACATGATGATATCATCATAGCAATTGGCGTTTCTACTCCAATACAGGACACAATAGCAATCATTTTCTGTTATCTAAAATGATGAACTAATCATGGTAATTTTGTGTGAACTAGTGAAGTGTACAGTAATCAAAGTAACATATAAAGTAATCAGAGCAACATGTTACTTTGTACTCAGAGGAATCACTTTCCGAACACAAGACAGTATACACAAATCAGAGTAATCACCTTTATTCTAAAAAAAGATAAAGTAATCAGAATAATCTCAAGTAATCTAATGTGTGGTTAAGTAATCAAAATATCCTTATGTAATCTAGTACAGGTAAAATAATCAGAAGTGTCTTCTGTAAACTGTGCACAGTAATTTAACTAAATGGATTACGTTCTCAATAAAGTTATCATATTAGCCTACTTCTGTGATCTAATGTAAGGTTGGGTAAACTGAATCTTTTCTAATCTATTGAAGTATTAAATAATGAGAGTTATCACCTTCAGTATTTTAATGTTAAAAAGCAGTCAAAGTAATATTCTATATTGTTGCAAAGGATAAAGATGGAACCTCAACCCGTCTGTAATTAACTACAGAGTATTGTAATTAGAGTAACCTCCTTTAATATATTATAGGGTAAATGAAACTGAGTCATTCTGGAATTTAATACACAGTAAAGTAATTAACATAACCCCCTTCCTTCCGTTCACATAAGGTATGATAAATTAATCCAAATGATCTGTTCTTGTGAAGTAATGCACGGCACACTATTCAGAGTAATCTCTTTATGTGGTCTGGTGCAGGGTAAACGGATTTATGAGCTGCCCTGCTAACACAAAATAATTTTGAAACAATTGCAGTAATCTTGTTAACTAATGCAGGTGAGAAAGGGAAAAGAATAGTGTAATCTCTTTCTGTGAAATAATCCAGCTTGTACAGTGGCTGCTCTGTACTGTACCAGTTGTGTGTCTCTCTTGTGTGGAAACTACATATTCTATGACTGTTCTGTGAGTGTGTGTTTATGTGTGCATTCACTGCTGCAGCCATTTTGTACCTGTCCTCTGTGATGGAAGCATGCACTTTTGCTTCAATGCAGTACCCGCTCTATCTGTGAGAGAAGCTTGCACTGTGTGAGGTTAATTGTACTGTTCTTGTGCTGTTTCTTTTTTTATGTTTGAAAAGCTTTATTTAGAATAGTAATGATAACAATCGACATCAGCAAGGAGAATATAAATCATACAAGTAAAATGAGAATCACAAAATTGCTAATGTCAAGCTAGGGAACTAAAAACATTTTATGGTATTTTGAAGGGGAAATACAGGGGGGAGAGGGAGGGGGAAGGGGGAATGTATTGTAACAAAACAATGCTATAGAGGGAAACAGCAAAGGAAAACATAGTACAAGTAATAACAAAAAACTGTATAAGATATTATGACATCATAATAAAGAAAAACTGTAAAACAATATTGAATATACAAGAAGGAGAGAGAACATCATTTAAGGGGGTTTAAAATTGTCGGAATTGGTAGATGTTCGACCTGGCTCTTTTTGGCAGGTTCACCCCTAAACTTTTTGCTTTTTCCTAGCCTGTTTCTGTGACCTGGTGTTGGTGATTTTAGGCCTTTGCACGCTTTTTCACTGTGGTACAGTGTAAAGTGCTTGAGCTCTCTGTGTATGTGTGGTGAGTGACCTGCCCTCCCATAGGAATGCATGGGGAATATGTATGCCCATGGTAGTTCCTGATGTGTGGGGAGTGCAGGGTCGAGTTTGGTATGTGAGAACTTGTGAGATTGAATGCTGCGTAATGATGTATGCGGCATGATTGTGTCTAGTGTAGAAGTGCCACTTTTAGAAGTTGGCATATTTGTGTAATTTGTGTCTGGCGTGTGATTGGCTGAGGCTGGCTAGTGAGCCTGGCTCCAAGAGTCTGGGAGGGTCTGCCCCGGTGGTGAAAGGAGTGTTTAGCATGCTGATGTGAGGGGAGGAGTGAGCCTGGGCCTGCTTGTGGATTGACCATCTGGTTTGAGGGTCCTGAGTGAGGCTGGGTTTTCCCCACACAATGTTGGCTCCACCCCCTGGGGTGCATCTGATGTCCCTAGCATGGTCAGTGAAAGGAATTCCCTATAACCAGTTCTAGCTGGTTCTCACACTGCCTGCACCCTGCTAGACAAAGGATTTCTCTGTATAAAAAGGGGCTGTGTCCCCTTCCAAAATGTTCTTGTTTCTGACTTGAATCTACCAGGGGCAGGCGCTGCCCAGCCCCTGGATGCCTGGAGGACTTCTGGGGGACCCCTCTGCCTTGCCTGGGCTGATTGGGGGACTTTGCTCTGCCCTGGGATCCTTTGGACCTTCTTCCTATCCCCCAGGACTTTACTGGAACTTTATTTGGCTTCTGGCGCTGGAGGAGCGCTTTGCTCTTGCCCCTAGCGCCTGGGAGCGCTTATTCTGCTGTTATAGCGCTTGGGAGCGCTTTTATGATCCAGGCAGGTGCCCACCCTGCCTTTCGTGTAGCCGCGGACCTTGCCGCTTATTTTCCCGACGAGCCCCCTCAGTAAATGCCGCGGTGTGATTGGCGGGCCGCGGGAGGCTCGCCCTGATCAAGGCAGTGTTCGAGCGGCCCCGTGGCAGCGGGCCGCTCTTCCGCGATGCGGTTGAGAGCCCCGAGAGGCTCAAAGAGCACCTTTATCTTTGGGAGTCCCCGGGAGGGGGGACTCCAGCTTACAGTGCCGCATCTGTTTCCCGAGCCACGGAAGGCTCAAGGCGCCCTTCGTGCAGAGCCCCGAGAGGCTCCAGCTGCACCTTTGTTTTGCGAGTCCAGAGAGGCTTGTTGGGGCAATTTGTTTGCGAGCCCAGAGAGGCTCGTGGAAGCATCCAGTTGAGCCCCGTGTGGCACAGTGAGGGCGGTGCAATTAGGGCGGCCCCAGTTGGCAGCGGGTCACCCCAACGTAGTCTAGAGCCCCGTGAGGCTCCCTGAGGGCATATTTTGTTTCAGAGCCCCTGAGGCTCCAGCGTGATTTAGGGGGCCATTGTCCTTTACTAGAGGGCCCTGGGGACACATAGTGTCAGAGCCTGTGTGGCTCCAACGTTCTGCGTAGTGTTGTGTCAGAGCCTGTGTGGCTCCAACGATTGGGCGCAGTTCTGTTCTAGGGTCAGTGAGGACCCTGTCGCAGTTTTTGATTCCCAGCTGCCCAGCAATTTGTGGGCAGCTGCACCGTTTAGGCCCCTGACTTTTGGACTACAGGGCGCCCTAGCCCCAACAAGGCCAGTTGGCCTAGGGACTGCCACAGGTAGTGGCTTATGTGAGTTTTGCGCAATGTGATGTGGTTTTGTTGCACCTCTGAATGTTTTTAGGCATTATGTGTTTTTGCGCTATTGAGTTATGTTCTGGCACCTCTGAATGTTTTTATGCATCATGTGTCTTCCTTGATTTTACACCTCTGAATGTGTTGGTTGATGCATCATGTGTTTTTCCTTCCCTACACCTCTGAATGTTTGATGCATCATGTGTTCTTGCTGATGCCCCTAAATGTATTGTATTCTTAGGTGGTTGGTGTTTCCAGTACAGGTGGACCTAGTGAGGTCCTGGTTCCCTGCGTGACATTCTCCTAAGGTGGTTAGGGTTGCGTAGGTGGTACTTACCTGTTACCAGTAGTTACTGGTTGTGTGCTATACTTGCTAATTTGTGCTACAGTGATTTTATATCCTTTTATTCTAATTTCTGACAGTATTTCTATTTCTAAAAGTGTTGATTCTGACAGTGGCCCATGTGGCCCTGTCTTGTACATAATCTCTTGTGAATATTGCCCGTGCCAGTTGGCACAATGTACATGTGTGACTTCTATCTGATGTGATTTTGACAATACAGAAGTTATTTTTATATAACCTTGTGTGGAGTTCCTTTTGTGGTGTGCCTAGGATGTTGTTGCTGTTGTGTGCTGGCGCAAATGCTTTACACATTGCCTCCGAGTTTAGCCTTACTGCTCGTGCCAAGCTACCAAGGGGGTGAGCAGGGGTTATATTGGCGTGTGATTCCCTTGCCCTGACTAGAATGGTGGTTTCTGCCTGGCTTTGGCATCAGCCTTAGCCTACCAGAAATAGCCAGTTCTAACAGTAGAGGTCGGTTTCTTTTGAGCTGAATGATCTAGGTATGTGGTAAAAGGTAACCAATAGAGGTCAACATTACGAGATGGTTTACAGGAGGAAGCAAAGGAAACATCTAGTCTATGAAAGTGACACAAAGAATTCCACCAATGTTGTATGGAAACATTTGTAAGGGATTTCCAATTAGAAGATATATGTTGAAAAGCGAGTGCAAGCATGAGATCAAAGAGACCCCGGGAGTGTGAAGGAAAAGTTCAAAAATCCGAGAGACTACCAAGAAAAAGAAGAGGGATTGAGTAAGGGACAGTAAGTGAGAAAACACAGGAGATGCAAGACCAAACTTGCTTCGAAAAATTAGAAACCGAAGGACAGAAGAAGAACATATGTAAAAGGTCAGCCTGAGGTGAGTGACAAGTCCAACAGTTAGAATAAGAGGAAGATGTGAAATGAGAAAGGGAAAGGGGAGAGAGGTAGAGTCTGTGGTATAGAAAAAAGAGAGATTGAGTAAGAGAAGCAGATCGGGAAGTCTTCAAGGTTTTGGACCAGAGCTTACCCCAAAGGGAAATAAGCCAAGTACAACCAAGATCTGATTCCCAGGAAAGTTCCAATTTGGACATAAGACGGTCTGGGTTAGGAGAAGAAAATAATTTATAAATAAGAGATGCTTTGGGAAGAGTAGATAGGAGTACTAGGAGATGGGAAGGGGTAATAGGGGAAGGTGAAGAAGGAAGGGAGTAATAACGATCAAGAATAACCTCCATAAGAAGAGTATATTTCTGTAGAAAGGAACTAGGACAACAAAATTGAAGTTGAAAATGAGGAAAGGAGCAAAGCAACACCCCATCAAAAAGTTGATGAATCCATATGATACCCTTAAGTCTCCAGGAGGTCCAACAAATAGGTCTATTGTTTACAAGAATAAGTGAATTATACCAGATGGGTAGATGGAGAAAGGACTCACGTGAGATAAGCGACGAAGAGAATAAAGGTTTAAGAAGAAAGGAAGTATGTTTAAATAAAGGGAGCAAGTCAAAGGGGGATTTAGAGGAGAAAGAAGAGAAATTCTAGCCTTTTTATTTTTACAGTGAAATTTTGATATGGAGGAGTCAATACGTTTAAAGTATATGGCAGGAATATATATAGGCAACATAGAAAGAGTATAAATAAGAATAGGAGCGATCATCATCTTGATAGAGTCCAATCGGCCCCACCAAGAAAGAAAAAGGGGATTCCAAGAGGAAAATAAGTGGTCAATTTGCGAAAGAACAGCGGACATATTTAATTTAACGGCAGAGGGAAAAGAGTTGGAGAACCACATACCCAGATATTTAATCTTAGTGCTGTTCCAGGCAAAACCAGTGGAAGAGAAGAAATGAGGGAGCCAAAACTTAGTTAGAGGGAGAATTTCTGTTTCATCGGAGTTGATCTTATAACCGGAAACAAGGGAGAAAGCCTCAAATTCAGATAAAAAAGGAGAAATAGATGATTCTGGGTTTGAAATAAATAAGAGAATGTCATCGGCATAAGCAGAAAGTTTTAATTGGTGGTCACCATAAGGAAAACCAGAAATGGAAGTGTTTTGTCGAATGGAGGATAGAAAAGGTTCAAGAGCCAAAACAAAAAGAAGGGGGGACAAAGGGCAACCTTGGCGGACTCCTCTGTGAAGAGTAAAAGAAGACGAGAGTTGGCCATTCACTAGAACAGAGGCTTTAGGTGAAGAATATAATAAAGAAATAAGAGAAATACATTTAGAACCGAAGCCATGCCATTTGAGTGAAGCAAATAAAAAAGACCAATCAACTCTGTCAAAAGCTTTTTCAGCGTCAACAGAAATAGCAGCCAAAGGTGTGGAAAGAGAGGGGACTTTATTTAAAACATTTAGAAAAAGATGAGAATTATCAGAGGTGAGCCTCCCTTTGATAAAGCCGCATTGTTTTTTTCCAATAAGACGGGGCATGAAGGAGTCTAAACACAAAGCAAGTAGTTTAGCAAAGAGTTTGTAATCAACATTGACTAGCGAAATGGGATGATAGTTTTTACAGAATTTGGGATCACAACCGTCTTTCGGAATAAGGCAGATAGTGGCATCTTGAAAGGTACCCGCAGCTGAACCAGAGGAAGAAAAGGATTGAAAAAATGATAAAAGCTTAGGGAATAAGAGATCAGAAAAATGTAAATAAAACTCTACCGGAAGGCCATCAGGACCAGGAGTTTTACCCTTAGTGAGAGAAGATAAAGCTGTAGAGAGTTCATGTAGGGAAAAGTCAAGGTCAAGAGTTGAAAAATTAAGGTCAGATGAAGAGGGTTTAGGTAACTTTTCAAAGTAAGATTGGATCATAGACGAAGTAGGAGGGGACTCCGGAGTGTAAAGTTGTTGATAGAAAAGTTGGAATTGTTCAAGAATATGTTCTTCGGTATGTAGAAGAATATTATCAGAGGAAAAGATGGATTCAATAGAAGTGCATTCTTTATGAGATTTAAGGTAATTAGCTAAAGTTTACCAGATTTGTTACAACCTCCATAATAACGAGCACTACTGAGAAGAAGAATTGAAGAGGCAATAACTGTGGGACTTTTGTTGAGAAAGATCTTTGCAAGGGTGAGTTCTGGGGACATACAACTATCGGAAGACGTATAAAATTGATGTTCTAATCTTTTAATATATGCGAGAGAAGACTTACTCTTTTGAAGAAATTGCTTCTTTTTCCTAGAGACAAAATCAATAATAAATCCTCTTGCTGTAGCCTTGAAGGAGTCCCAAAGAATAATACTGGGAGTAGCGTTAGTCTGGAAGAAATCATTAGTAAAAGTTCGAAATGAAGAGGAGAAAAGAGGATCAAGAAGAAGTGCAGAGTTAAAAAGCCAGCAAGAGGGTTTTGGCGGAGGAGGAAGAAGGTCAATAACAGTTATAAATTAGATCTCTGTGCTCGTCCAATTAAGACACGCAAGGTGGTTGGTGTTTCCTATAAGAGGGTCAAGGCAAATGAGGACAAAAAATAAATAAATAAATATATATCAGTTATAATGGGAACATGGTCCGAAATAACAGTAGGTTCAATAGAGGAAGATAGAAGATTTTGGGTGAGAGACTGAGAAAGAAAAATATAATCTATTCCAGAGGAAGATGCATGAGGGTGTGTGAAAAAGGAATAATCAATCCAAAGTGTCTGGATGTGTGAGTCTCCAAGAATCGAAAAGATGCATTTGAAGTATTGTGTTTAAGAATGGTTTGTGGGGTGTGTGGGGGATGAAACGGACAGAGGATTTGCGGTCAAGGAATGGATCTATAATCTGATTACAGTGTCCTCCTAGAAGAAAGAAATCATCCTTGTGCTGCACACATTTGCTTGTAATTAAAGGCCAAAACAAACAGTCAGGTTGAGTAGGACCATAAATATTAAAAACAGTTAGAGACACAGAATTAATCAATAACTTAACCAAAATCCATCTTCCTTCCGAGTCTTTTTCCTCTAATAATACTTTACATTTCAATTTTTTATGAATTAAAATAGCAACTCCATTACGATTATTGGGCGATGGGGAGAATAGGACAGTACCCACCCAATTCCTTTTTAACTTAAGGGATTCAAGATCATTAAGGTGAGTTTCCTGTAAAAGAACAATATCAGGGGTATAGGAGGATAAATGAGAAAGTACTCTCTGCCGTTTAATGGGGTATACAAAACCGTTTACATTCCATGAAATAACTCTAAATTTACAAACAAGAAAAATATAATAACATAAAAATTTGCAGAAAAGTGTGTACACAACATAAAGAAGAAAAGAGAAATGCAAACAACATCAAGAAAAAGAAATGATTGAAGGAAAGCAAGGGAAGAGGAAAGAGCAAGGAAAAAAAGATAAAAGAAAAGAAGAGACAGTACATATCCAAAGGATGACTGAAGAAAACATACCTGAAGGGGAAAAACAAAAGGAGAAATGGGGTGATGGTGGCACTCAAAAAGACGAACCTCCCGAAGAACAGGGGTCCAACCGCACCGGAACACCAATAGGAAGCCAAGGAATAGGGGCCTTACAATGTATGGGGGCAAGGAAGACGAACTTGCGCTGAGACATCTGAAGATGAATAGGAGAAAAGACAAAAATGTCATTAGGGAAAAGCAATACAATAGAGACAACAAGTAAACAAATATACCGGAATAAGTAAAACTTTCTTATAAGAAAATCTGAGGAAAAACATCAACAGGATAACTGCGAGACGAGAAAAGAAGCAATACAGATGCAAACATCAACTCAGATCAGCCAGTAGGAGGTGTAGAGGTATCCATGCTGCTGTTAGACTGAATATGAATAAAGTTCTTAAGCTCATTAGGATCCCAAAAAGTCCAAGTAGGATTCTTGTGGGTAACCTTGAAAGTGCAAGGATGAAACAAGCCATATCTGATGCCAAGAGATCTGAAAGGAGCACGAAGATTCAGGAACTCTTTTCATCGATTTGCAGTAACATTGGAGACATCTTGAGATATAAACACTCTCTGGCCATTCCAGGTAAGTTGACGTTTGGTTCTTGCTGCAGAAAAGACCAAAAGGAGGTCAGTAAATGTCAAGAAAAGAAGAATCAGTCCACGTGGTTTTGATGAAGTAGATGATCTGGAAGCAAGTCTGTGAGCTCTCTGTATGCTAAGAGAAGTAGTAGGAGGCATATCCAGCAATTTCGGAAGAAAGGAAGTGAAAAAAGTCACGGGGTTGTCACTCTCCAGTGATTCAGGCAATCCGTAAATACGAAGATTATTTCTCCTGTTCCTGTTTTCCAAATCTTCCGTGTGCTGCAGGAGTGATTGGACAGACTTCTCCAAAGCAGAGATACGTTGGGAATTGGTTTGAATTTTGGTAACTTGTTGTTCTACTGAGGTGAGTCTGGAGTCCATAGAACACCATTGCTCCTTCAAAATTTGCATGTCACTACTAGTCTCCTTTACGAAGGGACGTAAAGCGCGAATTTCCTCCAAAATTAACTCCATAGAGATAGTAGAGGACGATTTATCAGGGGATGGAGGATCGTGTTTCAAGCGCTTGGTGGACGTAGTGGGAGGAGAAGACTTGGTAGATGTAGAGTCAGTAGAGGAGAAGATTAGATGGTACGCCAGCCATTTGAGTCTCTGTAATAGGAGAGCTTGGGATTGTAGGCTGTGATGTTCGAGCAGAGTTGGAAGGTACAAAGACAAATTTGGGTTTACGCAGATTTCCCATAGACGTGGAGTGTAATAGATGTGTGCTGATAGACAGGGCCTGGAGCAAAGGATAGAAATGAAGAAACTGGTCTGCAAGAGATCACAAAAATGAATCAACCAATGCAGCACAACCAAAACGCCAGAGAAATTCCGTTGTTCGTGATGTAGTAAACGGAGGGAAAAGGGTCATTAAGAAGATACAGAGTTGAGTTTCAAGGTGATGTCAAAAGTTACACAAACGGAGGATACAAGCGGCTCCGGAGTTGATGTCTTGGAGAAGTATAAGTTGGTAGTTTATGACGCAGGAGAAGAGGTGAAGTAGACGCTATAGTTGCAACGTGTTGTAAGAACTGAAACAAATACACCCTATGGTTCAGGTAGTTCGCAGGACATCACTGTTGATAGGAATCACAACCACATTGATAATATGCTGGATTATATGAATTACTTCGTCATGTGCCCATCTTGAAACTGCGCAGAAAAACGCTGGTCAGCTAAAATTACATCAGGTATAACTTGTCAGCTGAGGCACGCCGCAATGAGTAAAGACTTTTGTCACTTATTAGAATAGGAAGTTGTACTCACAGGGCGGAGAAAGATCATTGCAGAAGTCTGTGTTGTTGTCATGGGCGTCGCCGAGCAGAACTTAACTTCATGGAATTCAGCCGTTATTATTATGGATAAGCTGACTGAAGCACAGTGAGAACTGGTAAACAGCAGAAAACACTCATGGAGGTAGAGCAACACAGCTTCCCCTATTATCTGTGAAAAGTGTTCCAAATGAAGCCAATGTGCAATAGATGTGACAAACGTTAGGCCATAAGTCCGTCATAAAGGAAGTGAAATATGCGCGCTGAGGAAGTCATCAAAATGGTGGCCGTAATGCGCTGAAAACACCGCAAATTAAATAAATAGCAGGAAACACGCTGGAGACTTCAAAACAGCCTCACCATGTGCCTCAGATGTTCCGGTTCATAACGCTGTCGAAGGAGACCCCCAGTGATGACAGTAGCAGGAGGAAATTGGTGCCGAAAGAATCGATGCGGCGGAGCTCCTCCTCAGGCGGCCATCTTGCCGCGGCGCCAAAACCACGCCCCGTCGTTCTTGTGCTGTTTCAATTCCGTGCACAGGAAGCTTTCACTGGTGATTTCTGCCAGTACCAGTTGTGTATGCGAGGGAAACTTAAACTGCTTTACCTTGCTGCTCCATGCTGCACACACTGGTAGTGCTAATGAAAACTGAGCTGCTGCTGATTCTGTACCTATTTTTCTGCAAAAGAACCTTTATTGCTACTCTGTGTTGTGAAGTGTGTGTTGCTGCTGCCTATGCTGTACTGCTTCTTTTTGTGAGGGAAATTTACACTGCGTTGCTGTCCCATGTTGTTCTGTGCTGTGTGGCAAAGCTTGTGCTGTTGCTGCCTATGTTCATACGCATTCTTTAAGTGAAGGAAGCTTGCAGTGCTGCTGCATAGCTGTCCCTATGTGGTTCTGTGTGCTGCTGCCTATGCCATACCCATTCTTAATGTGAGGGAAGCTTACGCTGCTGCTGCATTGCTGTCCCATTGTGATTCTGTGTGGCAAAGCCTGCACTGCAGCTGCATACGTCATACCCGTTCTTTATATGAGAGTTGCTTGCATTTCTTCTCCATTACTGTCCCCATGTGGTGCTGTGTGTCAAAGCTTGTGCTGCTGCTGGCTTTGTCATACCTATTCTTTGTTTGAGGGAAGCTTGCGCTGCTGCTGCGTTCCTGTTCCATTGTGATTCTGTGTGGCAAAGCCTGCACTGCAGCTGCATACGTCATACCCATTCTTTATGTGAGAGCTGCTTGCACTTCTTTTCCATTACTGTCCCCATGTGGTTCTGTGTGGCAAAGCTTGTGCTGCTGCTGCCTATGTTCATACATGTTCTTTGTGTGAAGGAAGCTTGCACTGCGGCTGCACTGCTGTCCCCATGTGGATCTGAGCGGTAAAGCTTGTACTGCTGCTGCCTATGTCGTACCTGTTCTTTGTGGGAGGGAAGCTTGTACTGCTGCTGCACTGCTGTCCCCACGTGGATCTGTACGGCAAAGCCTGTTCTGCTGCTGCCTATGTCGTACTTATTTTTTGTGTGAGGGAAGCTTCAACTGCGGCTGCACTGCTGTACCCATGCTGTTCCTGTTCTTTGAGGGGAAATCTGTCTTGCTGCTGCATACGTGGTGTTTGTGATTTTGAAATTTAACCGTGGGAGGTGTTGAACAGTATATACCGTCTCAAGACGTAAAACACTAATGTTTCCTAGGGAGTGTGACAGAGTATTGGAAGAAGTAATGTTTTTGTGTTACCCGCAGTGGCGGCTTCCCCGCTAAGGCAGAGGAGTGTCGCTCCACTTCCAGTCGCGGCCCATGGAGGGAGTTCCGTAAGGGCAGTGAAGCGGGGCAGGGGAGGGACGGGGCGGGGGGTAGTAAACACCGGAAAATGGATGAACGGAGGTAAGTAAACAATTAAATAAATAAAACGAATTCCTTTGCGCCCGCTGAATCGCAAAATGCATTGCTGCGCACGCAACAAATTTAGTTTTATTTATTTAATTGTTTACTTACCTCCTTTCATTCATATTCCGGTGTTTACCACCCCCCATCCTGACCCTCCCCTGTCCGGCCTCACCGCCCCACTGAACTCCCTCCACGGGCCGTGACTGCCTACTTCTCAGCGAGCAGTCTAAAAAGGAAAACGAAAAATGATAATAAATGATTCCTTTCGTTTTACTTCTTGCTCGGGTGCGGGCCGGGCTGGTGGGCCATTTCTGGCAAGTGCAGGGGGCAGGGGACGAGTGTAAAGCACACTCTAAAGTGCGCATGGCGGTTTGACCGGCCCAAGAGGGCTGGTCGAACCGTCATGTGAACATTGCATCTTCCCCACCAGGCTGCATTAGGCAGCCTGGTGAGGAACCTGCAAAGCCTCCAAGCCCCTGTCTGAGCACCAAACCAAACCACAGCGCTCAGGCCAATCACAATGCTGCTTAAGGCAGCGTTGTGATTGGACAGGGGCTTTTGGGAGGCTGGGAGCTTCCTGTTGCGGGGAGGAGACGGAGCAGAGGCGGCATTCAGGTAAGTGAAGTTTTTTTTCTTTTCATTCATCCCTTCCCTCCCCCCCGCCTCACCACCCGTGCTAAGTAGCGGCCGCTACTGGTTACCTGGTTTGTAATGCTAAGAGAAAACGGAGCTAGATGACTAGGGGCTAGATGTAGGTAAATGATATTTACCGATTCATAAATACCGAATTTTACCGATTTGGTATTTATGAATCGGTAAATATTAAGAGGGGAGATGTAGGTATTTCCAGATGTGGAAATACCGAATCGTAAAAATTCGGTATTTACCGATTCTGTAAATACCGAATCGGTATTTCCTATTGATTCCTGCGGGCTATGAAGCCCATAGGAATCAATGGGAAATACCGATTCGGTAATTACCGAATCGGTAAATACCGATTCCAGCAAGGGTGCAGGGGGTGACACTTTGACACCCTCTGGCACCCCAAAAATAGGAATGTGCGCCATGTGGCACACAGACATGCCCTAAGGGCATGTCTGTGTGTCACATGGCACAGGTGTGCATGCACACATGTGCATGCACACCTGGATTCGGTATTTTACCACCCAATTGGATTGGGTGGTAAAATACCGATTCTTAAAGCCCTGTGGCACTCTGACATGTGCCAGCTACATCTGCATTTACAGAATCGGTATTTTACTGAGTCTGTATTTACCGATTCGGTAATTTTACCGAATCGGTAAATACAGAATCGGTAAAATACCGATTCTGTAAATGCATGCCCTACATCTGAAAACCCTAATACCGGTCGGAAACGGCCAAAATCGGCCGTTTCCGACCGGTATTAGGGCTCCTACATCTGGCCCCTGATGAACTATTTACACCAGAAGTGGCCAGCTAGAGATGCTAGGCAGATTGGTTTAATCACCAGCTACCTGGCCAGGCATATACTGCACAGCAAGGATTTAAGTGGGGCAGGCCCTGTGATGACGTAGACCTGGCAGTGATTAAAATCTGACTTTGAAACTGTCATGTCCTTAACTTTACAGAAAAGGCCCTGGTCTCTTTTTACACAATGTGTACAAGAAACCTTAGGGCGATCCATGGAAGCTATCCTGTCTCTTTTACAGTTCACGTTTTACTTCATCCGGCATTCCCTAAGAGTATTTGCTTATTTTTCTGCTTTTTTTAACAAGTGCAGATATGAATCTAGTTCTGCACATACTGTGAAGTGAGTCTCCACTAGATGTCTTGGTGAATCCCTTTGTGGCAGTTGTTCGTGATAGGGCAATAGTGGAAGCTCTGGAGTTGAACCTAAAAGCAGTGTGAGTTTTGTGCAATCCCTGGTAGTGGGTCATCAAGGTGTTTAGCTTTTATGGATATCCAATCCTTGGCCTCTCTGCTGGCCAATGGTCACACATGCGCCAATTGTAATTACCATTTTATGTGAAAGTGTGTGAAGTGGGTATACACAGTTCTCGGAATATTGACAGTGTCAAAGGAAAAGAAAGCACTGTGTTCAGAGGTGAGGATAGAGAGTAGGTGTGTGGGTGTTAGAGAGAGAAGGCATGGCTAAAGGGAGGTAACGCAAGGAAGTACGCTCAGAAGACCAGCGTGAAAGCACAGTGATGAAGAGGAAGGAGATGTAAATGTAGGCGTATTTGTAAAGCGCACTGATACTCCGGAGTGTCCTGGCGCTGTACTAATACCGCTAGGGAACCCTTCCTGGTTTTTCCCCGTGAAATGTCCACTCCTGGGCATCCCCAGGGTGCAACCAGGCATCCCTAGCGCTGTAGGGGGCCGTTGTGGAGACTAAGCAAGCTATTGCCCAGAGTTGCAGTGTGGAACCCATGCTTAGAGTAGGCACTGAGGCGAGAAATCAGGCCCGAGGAATTATGAGCCCAAGATCCGCCGAGACCAGCCGAGGCAGGAATTGAACCCTGGTCCCAGGCCAGACCTCTGCATCAGGGTCTGCCGCTCTAACCATTGAGCCACACTTCTCCATGTGTAAGATATGCAGGTGGAGAATGTCAGCAAGTTGTGGGGACAAAAAGAGTATAAGTGTCTAACTGGGAGAGACTGCAGAGGAAAGTGGTATGGAGGGGAGAACAGGAGTGACTGAGCCCCCCAATAGCTGCGGCCAGTAGTGGGAGTACCTGCCGGGTGGTGAAGTGGGGAGGGGCAGGGTGTGGGGTAGTAATGTATGGATTACGGAGCTTAACAGTTAGGTAAACACATAAATAAATAAAACGAATTTCGTTGCGCGCACTGCATGGCATTTGGTGATGCAGTGCACGCAACTAAATTTGTTTTATTTGTCTGAACTGGGGTGGTGTGGTGAGCAAAAAAACGATGGATTTAGGCCCAGATCTCTGTACTGGGGTGAATGTATGACATTGTTCTGCATTCTGTCCATCAACTGTTGTTTTAGCATTTGTCACCCAGTTAGAAGCTCTTCCCTGCATGTTGCTCACTCAGCTTCAACTCTGTTGGCATTTCAAAGGCGCTAGCTTGACTCTGCCCCAGCCCCAGCAGCTTACAGTGGGTTGGAGTGAGACACGGGATTCACTCTTGCTTCAGGTCTACCGGTCTTTCAGGGGGTTTTGGGTGATGGTCACTGACAGTTGATCAGTAGACTTACTGGCCTTTCGCAAGGTTTTGTCTGACATTTGGCTGACTTTCTGCTGCTCTACCTGATTCTCTCGCAGGGGTTCTAGCCTGGCACGTGGCCGGCCCTGCACCGAGCCCTACTGGCCTATTAGAGGTTCTGGCCGGACAAGGGATTAACTCTTCTCACTCTCATCTGAGCTTCTGTAACTGACTGCGCCCCTGCTCTAGCAGCCACTCTCACTCTAAGGCGATTGCCTTGTGTGAAGGTGTTCTGTCTCTTGGGGAATCTGGCTTTTCACTGGGCTCCTGGTTCCCATGTCGCCAGTCTTGGGGCCTGGTGTCGTGGTGTTCTATGTCTTGAGGGGGTTCTACATTCTGGTACCAGCCAGGGTGTTAAGTCTCTTGGGGGGCTCTGGCCTGACTCCTGGCTGACTCTTCCCCCCTCTCCTGGGCCACGTTAGGCCAGTCCAGCCTCTCTGGTGTGGTGTCTGGTGCCAGGGTGATTTGTCTTTCTTGGGGGCTCTGGCCTGATTCCTGTCTGACTCTACCCCTGTTCCTGTGCCACGTCAGGCCAGTCCAGCCTCTCTGGGGCTGTTGTCTGGTACCAGCCAGGGTGTTAAGTCCCTTGGGGGGCTCTGGCCTGTGTCCTGTCTGACTCTTCCCCCCTCTCTTGGGCCACTTTAGGCCAGTCCAGTCTCTCTGGGGCTGTTGTCTGGTACCAGGGTGATCTGTCTCTTGGGGGCTCTGATCAGCCTCCTGCCAGACCCTTTCCCCGCTCCTGGGCCACTTTGGGCCAGTCCAGCCTCTCTGGGGCTGTTGTCTGGCACCAGAGAGTTGTGTCTCTTGTGGGCTCTGGGCTGACTCCTGTCTGACTCTTTGCCCGCTCCGGTGCCACTTTCGGCCAGTCCAGCCTCCCTGGGGCTTTTGTCTGGTGCCAGGGTGACCTGTCTCTTGGGGGGCTCTGATCTGACTCCTGCCAGACCCTTTCCCCGCTCCCGGGCCACTTTGGCCCAGTCCAGCCTCCCTGCGGCTATTGTCTGGTGCCAGTGGGATCTGTCTCTTGGGGGGCTTTGGTCTGACACCTGCTCCTGGGCCACTTTGGGCCAGTCCAGCCTCTCTGGGGCTGTTGTCTGGTACCATGTTGATCTGTCTCTTGGGGGCTCTGCCTGACTCCAGTTTGACTCCCCCCCCCCCCCCCCCGCGCTCTTGGGCCACTTTGGGCCAGTCCAGCCCGTCCTGGGGCCTCGGCTGCGGCCCTTCCTTCCTTTTCCTCGCCCTTGCCAGGAGCCCAAGGTGACGAGGCCGGAATGCTCTCACCTGCAGCTCTCTTTAATTCCAAACACAGGTGCCTCCGGCTCCACCCGCGCTCCGCTCGGCTTGTCAAGGACATCGGTAACTGCGAGTATGAACTCCTGGGAGGAGGGAGGCAGGTGGGGCTGTGATGAGGGAAGTGACTTCTCCCAGGACCGGTTCTCGTCGGCAGGTGAACAATCCGCAGCCTTCTCAGCCACACAGGAGCCAGGAGGTGCCCGGGAGGGACAGACCCAGGACAGGTGAGTGACTGACCTCCTGTACCTGGCTCCTAATTTGGGTCAGAATCGAAATTTCGAAGCTCTTACGTTATCCCATACGGGGGTGTGAGTGTTGCATGCCGTCCTGGTCGCCCCCCTCCCCCGGTGCATGTTGGTACTTGTAGTTTTGTGTTTTGTGGTTTTTTTGTAAATGCAGGACAGTCTTTGTCAGACGACCAGTACCGGGTGAGCTGGTCACACTGGCTGCCACGGGACAGCTTGCGAACAGCGATATTTATAACGCGCGTCGCGTGCGCTCGTTGCGTTTACAGAGGATCACAAAGCGCCTGCGGCGCGGATTAGACTAGCAGGAAGGCGCCGTGATTAGTGTACGGTAAAACACCGTTTAAAGCTCACGCAAGGAGGCAGAAACAGGTGCCAGCCGTCTGATGAAAAATAGAACAATTTGTTTAGCTTGGCTTTTTTTAGGCATCACACACGATCGTGGCCTGGGGGCTACATGAGCATTTTAAATACAAGTACCAATTTTTTGTTTGTTTTTGCAGTTTTATATAGTGCGAACTCGACCCGAATGTAATTGGAGCGCTTTGAATGAGCACCAGTTACATTACACAAGGACACGTTTTTTTTTGGTAGGCACGGGGAGATTATGCGATTTGCCCAGAATCACAAGGGGCCTCATTTATGAGAAATGACGCATCACTGCGTGAAAACAGCGATGCGCCACTTCTCAGTGCGCGCTCCTTGCGACATTCCTGATGCGTCATATTTAATGTATGACGCATCATGTCGCAAGGAGTTACAGATACGTCAGTATTTCTGACGTATCTGTAAGCGCAAAAGTGACGCATAACCTCATAAATGAGGCCCAAGATGTTCACCTGACACCGGACTCAAACCTGGTTCCCGAACTCCAAAGTCGGCAGCTCTGGCACTGCTAGAGTGAAACACTCCAAACAAATTTCAGTTCGCCTAGATTACAAAGCAGAGAAATACATGACTTCTTTAGGACTGTACAATAGCGGCCCTGCCCGTAACAGGTGGGGCGGGCAGAGTTGGGGAGGTGAAAGTGATAAAGGACGGGATAGGGATTGTAAAACAAAGAAATAAATAATGCCACTTACCTTGCGATGCGGCGAGCACAAGGTAAGTGGTTTTATTTAATTATTTATTTTACATTCCCTATCCCATCGTTTGTCACTTTCACCCCCCTCACCCCCACCGGCCTCACCGCGCTTACCTGCACAGACCGCTACTGGGACTGTATGGAGGAAGACTTAAGTAAAGATGATTATCGGAAAGTAGTAGCAGATTACACTCTGCACAACTGCAGTTGTGGTTTATGCACAACGTTTTGTTCACATTGGTTTGAGAGAAAAGGCATTTAACGCCAACCTTGAATGAAATAGTTTAAATTTGTGTAGGACCATAAACTCACAAAAGGCCTCCTGACTTTAGTAGAATTGTTTACCTGTTTAAAGTTATTGTAAGTGTAACCAGCCGCGGTCGGTAGGGGAGTACCTGCCGGGGCAGTGACGTGGGGAGGGGGATGGGCAGGGTGGGGGTTAGTAATGTATGGATAATGGAGGTTTGCAGGTAAGTAAACATTTAAATAAATCAAACGAATTTTTTGCGCGCACTGCATCCCCAAATGCAATGCAGTGCACGCAACGAAATAAATTCGTTTGATTTATTTAAATGTTTACTTACCTGCAAACCTCCATTATCCATACATTACTAACCCCCACCCTGCCCATCCCCCTCCCCACGTCATCGCCCCGGCAGGTACTCCCCTACCGACCAGGGCTGAGTGTAACAAGCAATATGTGAGGCATTAAGCAATGTATTTCTCATATCAGTTTCCTTGTACTGTAGTAATAGAGTGGGATTTGAGCTTTGGATTGTAACAGGGGCGCAACTAGAAGGGGGCTTCGGAGGGGGCTGGTACCTTGCGCACTGTTGGCGAGCTGCCATTACACACAGAGGAGGCCAAGGCAACCTCGGAGCCAGTGCTAGGGCAGACACCAAGCACTGCTGGAGCCCAGAGAGTGCCCACCAGACCTGCCAGCATCGGATGTCTGCAAGATGGTTGGGATCAAGCCAGTCCCATGCATGTCTGACACACAGACAAGAAACAACTGAAGGGTTACTGGAAATGTGTCCTTTCTTACCAAAAGTAGCACAAGCTGCATAATGAACAAATGCAACAGGGAACAAGAAAAGGTGTGTGGAGGGAATCTTACAGTGAGGTCAGGAACGTACCCCACAGACATTGAGAAAATTGGCGTATATGAACCCCATTAAGGTGTGAAGAATAAACTGGGATATGAAAATCATGGAGAGCATTTACCTGGCTGTCACAAAATGAGGAGGGGGGGGTCGCCAACAGCTCAAGGGGTATCCACAGAGAGTAATAAGCTGGATACCTGTTCACACTGTACAAAGTCAACACCTGCACCCTCAGCCAGTGCAGAGCTGATGCTCCTTCCTCTGAACAGAAGTCTTGCGCTCTCTCACAAGAATGTGGAAGGCATAGCTAGCAGTATAGGAAAGTGCACAGAGTCTGTCCACTGTGGGCACCTTGAGGTACGGTGCCACCAATCCATGCACTAACTAAGGCTCCTGCAGGAAACCCTTCCTATTGTAGCCTTGAATTTGAATTCCTCTCGCAGACGTTATGTTTTACTCCACTATCACTCACATTGCGGTTTGCCTGTTCCAACCAAGCCCAGGGAGGTGAAAACACAATACAACAAACTCTTACAATATGTCAGGGGTTTACATTTTATGTAAAACAGAATTTCAAAATGGACTAGTCACTAGGCAATCTTGCACAAGTTTAAAACATAGATGGCAAGTGACTGTCATGATGGCAAGTGACTGTCATGTGTGCGATAACTTTACTCCCAGGAAGTGCTAAAAAAACAACATATGTTCTGCTGTCCAAAATATGTTCTTATTGATAGGTACCTGCAATGTCCACTGCCAGCACCAACATCACTCACAGACAAGGTGACTGTCAGACTTATGGTTAGGAAGGGAGCAAAAGAAATGGGTGAAATGTGCTATAGCGGGAGCCTTAGTAGAAATGTTGTGCTGCTTGTTCCCACATCTCTCATAATGCCATCTCCTCTTTTACACCTAATTGGTGTTCTTTCCCATCTCAATCATTCATTCATTGGAGAAGTGTGGCTCAGGGGTTAGAGGCGGCAGACCCGGAAGCTGAGATCGGTCCTGGACCAGGGTTCAATTCCCCGCCTCGGCGGGTCTTGGGCTAAAAATTCCACGGACTCGATAATTCTCCCCCCCCCCGGTGCCTCCTCGACTCATGGGTTCACACTCTGCGACTCTGGGCAATAGCTTGCTTAATCTCCACAACGGCCCCTCGCGGCGGGATGCCTGACTTTCACCTTGTGGACACCCTGCCGGGGTTTCTCACAGGGGAATACCAGGACGGGTTCCCTAAGCAAGCGCCAGGATGCCCTTTGGGTGACAGGTTTGCGCTATATAAGTACACCTACATTTACATTTACAATCACACTCTCCTCTCATTACTTCCCCTCCCCTCCCTTTATCTTTATATTCTCACACACACTTGCTTCTCTTCTGCTACTATCTACCTTGTCTCTCTTCAATCTTGTCTCTAAATCCCTTCACTGTAATTTGCTCTCCCACCTTCTTCTCCTCATTTATTTTTAGAAACAAACTGTGTACGACTAACTTGGGTGAGAGGCGTGTGACACTCCCACAGAATATTATCTGGTCCCAGTTTCTCAGTCCTCACAGAACCTCATCTTTCATAGGAAAGAATGCAGATTGAGCAGAACTCTACCTGGGAACTTGCTCACCTCGATCTGTGTCTGTTCATGGGCTCAGCTCTGTTTGCAATGGAGCTCAGCTTCATTCTCATACGAGCTCAGCTTGGTCTTTCCGGCTCAGTGAAATAAATTACCTGTGCATGCAGAGCCTCTGCTATACTTGCATAGGTGTTTAGCACTATGTGTGTAGGGACTTGGTTGGGGATGTATGTCGTTACAACGCATGCTTTTTCCACGCATGCCTTTACAACGCAGGTTTTACAACGCAAGTCGTTACAACGACTTGCGTTGGGGGGCGCTGGATAGTGAATAGTTTAATTTACTATTCCAACTCCAGTCCCCGTGGATAGTAGGGAAGGTTTTGGATAGTAAATTAAACTAGCCCCTATCCTACAGCGCCCTCTAGCGCAAGTCGTTGTAACGACTTGCGTTGTAATTCCTGCGTTGTAAAGGTACTGCGTGGAAAAAGTTTCATTGTAAAGGATGTTTCCCCTTGGTTGCATCTGTGCTGGAAAGCTGATCAATCTGCAAAGGAGCTCAGCTCTACAAGATGATGAGGTCTGTTTGTGGCAGAGTCCCATTGCCACTGTGTGCACCTGAACTAATTTCCATCCGTGCAGGAGGTAGTTTATGCCTTTTAAGTGCTCACTCTATAACCAGAGGAACAACCAATGTCAGTTTTGACTTCCTCTCATTAACAAAACAGGTGCCTCACCCTCTGATTGGCACTTTGAGCTGCAATAGTTTGGGCACAAAGTGCTTTGCGCCTCAGTTGCACCTCTGGTCTTGTATACTCCTTGTTTTTTAATCCTCTCTCAACAGTACAGCCTCTTCCTCTCTAAGTACGTTAGTTATGAACGTCTTCTTGACGCTCATTGCTTTTATGTCATTTTGGTGTAGCCTTTTGGTCTACATTTGCTGTGAGAACATTTAGAAAGAGCCTTGGAAGATCCGGCTGCAACAAAGAGACAATATTTAATATAAAATGAGACAAAGGCGAAATGTAAGAGGTGGGACGAAGGAGATGGACAAAAATGAAAAGGGAGAAGGGCAGGGAGCAGGAGAAGACGAAGTGGCATGTGGAGCGATTGTCTACGTGGACAGAGGGAAGGATGGAAAGTGGTGAGGTTCAGGTGACAACTTATGGGCAATGCAATAGAAGTTAAAATTCAGTGTAAGGAAGGAAAGAGTGGGCCCGAGAAGAAAAGCAAATACAAAGAAAACAAATATAGAGAGTTTGAAATATTTTCTCCACACAAAGATTTAACTTAAAAATACTCTCTTTGATTTGATTAATTTGATTTGATTTGTAATTTGTAGAGCACAACAATCACCCTAAGGCATCAAAGTGCTGGAGACCAGCCAACCAGAAGCAGGCTGAAAAGGGAAAAGAAAATCCAGATAAATGCTAGACCGAGAAAAGCCAGGTCTTAAGTGCCTTTCTGAAAGGGAGCAGAAGAGGGATAGACCTGAGGGCAAGGGTGAGGGAGTTCCAAAGCTTGCTCGCTGTCACCGAGAATGCTCTGTCCCCCCCCACTTTCTCTTTAAGGTTCTTGGTAAAACCAATTGCATTTAGAGCGAAGAACGCAAGTGTCTGCTAGGGGAATGCCAAATGAACAGAGTCTTTAATCTTGATGGGTACATAGAATGCAGTGATTTGTAAACTTATGCGTTTTTCAATTGGAAGCCAGTGCAGGGAATCTAGTCCCTTCCTGGTGGATTGTTTCCTCAGAATGTCCAGAACGAGTCTTGCCAGTGCATTCTGTAGCACCTGGAGTTTATACTGCATACTCTTATTAGCAGCCAGGTATATGGCATTGCAGTTGTCGAGTGTGGACATTCTCTAGGCCAGTGCTACCTGGATTCGAGCTGGTCGTAGGATTAGGGGGATTTTTCTTTTTTTAACAACCTTATGATCCAGGAGCATTTCGAGATGCTACAGTTAATTTGGATATTAAAATTGAGTTCAATATCCATCAGAAGGTTTTTAGCCTTCTTGCTCAGGGCAGGACAGCATCCTAAGGATTGAGGCCAGCAGCTATTGTTCCACTTAGATGACTCTGATTCAAATATCATCACTTCACTTTTCTCCCCATTGAGTTTCAAAAAGTTAGCAGACATCCATTCTGCCATTTTAGTCATGTATCCGTGAATATTTCCTGACGTTGAACAAGGACCTTTTGGGTAAGTTACCATGATCTGTGTGTCAGCTGCATATGACTCCACCTCCAGCCAAAATGAGTGGATCACAGTTGCTAGGGGTACCACATACAGATTTAAAAAAGTAGGGCTCAGAGACGATCCCTGCGGAACTCCACAGGGTAGAACATAGGAGTCTGAGTAGAAAGATTATAGTTTCACCCTTTGGAATCTCCCTGTTAGGAATGAAGACAGGAGGGCTAGTGCTCTCTTTTCTCTCCTCCCCTAATCTATTGCTGACTGTTTTATTTAATGTTTACTTGTTGTTCTTTTTCTAGTATATTGTTGAACCACATTGTTGCACTTCCTTCCGTCTCTCCTGTCGTCTCCTCCTGCATCCTCCCTTTATTTATGTCTCTCCTTCCCTCCTCTCTCAATGTATTGAGACCGAACTATTTTGTCTGATGCCCGATGGAGCTACCTGGTTTAGCTATAGGGGAGATGGGCCGAGTATTCCCTCCTTGGTCGTCACCTACCCAGTCGGTCTTTAGACAGACTTCCTTTCGTCTCTACGGTTTTCTCTTCCCTTATCCTCACTTTCCCTCCTCCCCTACGCCCCACTACTTTCTCTCTCTTTTCCCTCCTCCCCTAATTGTATTGCTGATTGTTTGATTTAATGTTTACTTGTTGATCTTCTTCTAGTATATTGTTGAACCACATTGTTGCACTTCCTGTCGTCTCCTACTGCATCCTCCCTCTATTTATGTCTCTCCCTCCCTTCTCTCTCAATGTTTTGAGACTGAACTATTTTGTCTGATGCCCGATCGAGCTACTTAGTTTAGCTATAGGGGAGATGGGCCATGGATTCCCTCCTTGGTCGTCACCTACCCAGTCGGTCTTTAGACAGACTTCTTTTCGTCTCTCCTTATTGTCTCTTCCCTAGCTCCTATCCTCTCTCCTGTGAATCTCTCCCCTTGCCTGCTACTCTGCCTACCCCCTGTCCTTTGTGCTCTTTGACTAAGCACTCCTTATCCCCTTGTTGGGGAAAGATCCAATATTTATGCTCTGGAGTCTCAGCGAACCTGCTGAGTGAGTCCACTGCGCCAAGGGAGCCACTCACACTTGAGGTATGGTATGGCACCCCTTGCCAAAGCACTCCCTCTCCCCTTTTTGGGGAAGGATCCAGTATGTAGGCCTTGGAGTCTCAGAGACCCCTCTGAGAGAGTCCACTGCATAAAGGGAACCTCTCGCAATAGAGATGGGGAAGGGATACCACTTCCCCTGGGATCACAGCTTACTGGACTTTGGACGTTGCCTTGACTCGTCTACCGGTTTGTGTCCCCGTCATCTTTCCCCTCCTCTCCCCATGCTCTGTCTCTCACCCGCCCCTCCTCTTTCCCACCTTCATTATCTATATACTTCCCCATCTCCAACCCCCACCCCTGAATCTCTCACCTTGCCTTCTTTTCCCCTTACATATTTGTGCTTATTGTTTATCTTGACCTTACAAGTAACTATGTTGCCATGCTCTAAGAACTGTGTAACCTTTGTAACGATGTAACCTGTAACTATGATCTGATGCTCATGTAAAGCGCTCTGATACCTTCGGGTCTAGCCAGCGCTATATAAAACTTTTTTTAAATAAATGATGTAATCAGTGGCCGTCATTAGAGCCATTTCTGTTCCATGATGCTTCCTGAATCCAAACTGAGAATCATTAAGCCATGATTGTCTTTCTGCCATTTCCATAAGCTGCTTGTTAAGATGCATCTCCAGGATTTTAGCTGGAGCCGGAAGTAAAGAAATGGGACAATAGTTCTTACAATCCCCTGGATCTAAATTAGGTGTTTTTAGAAGTGGCCTAATGATTGCTTGTTTCCTGCTGTGTGGACGATTCCGGATAGAATGATATTATTCATGAGTTTACAGAGCGGTTCTTCTATGGTGTTTGCAACAATATGGAGAATTGCTGGTGGACACACCTCCATGGGTGAACCAGCATGCATTTTCAAAAGATATTGTGCGAAAAGTAGGGGCGAGAAATCAGAGAATTTAGAAAGACCTCTTGGGGAGACACCTGCACCATATCTCAGAAGTAGGTGCATTTAACCACATGACTACACTCTCTGATTTTGAGTTAGCAACAGGGAGTAGAAGGCAGGGTGGACTCCAACAAAAGTGGGTCAGTGTGAGAGACAAGGGCCAGCTACTGCACAAGTACACCAGTGGCATAATGAAACTTGCCCCTCCACCCCCCCTGCAAAGTACATGGAGGGCCCCCCTTCTGGCTCACTCAGGAGCTCTCAGGACAGCATACTTTGCTGAGAGGCCCCCTGGAGCTGGGCCCCCCTGCACTGCGGGGTCTTCGGGGGCCTTTGTTATGCCCCTGAAGTACACATTTGCCTTTGAAATGTATATCTGTCTTGGATCTGGACCATTCACTCATCACCTTTCAGCTCAAGGTTTTCCAACCACCAACTGACACTCACAAAGATGTTAGGGATGATCACGAGCTTCACCTCACAAGGGCAGAGTGGTCTAGTGAACACAATGCTTTTGCAGACGAAATGTTTGGTGAGTGCAGTGCTAGATGCAGCCCACACACAGTGTCTCCTTCTTCAGTCTATTAGATGTCCGTCCAACAAACACCATGGGGGAGAAGCACACAAGGGTCTTCTACTGCGTGGTGGAGTGGAAGAGGCCAGCACCCGGCATCCCTTGGCTATGCTTAGGAGAAAATTGCGCACCACACGTCTCTAATGTGCTGAGCATGTCCAGCCATACCCAAATTGAGAAAAAGAGCAAGCATGGGGCACATGAGCACAGTGAGGTGCTGCACTGTACAGATGTATATGTATGGACTGTTAAGAGTAACTGCTTGACATGACATCATTGTAAGGCCACCATCCTGATGCCAATACCACCTCACAAACTCACAGGCCCAATCAATGCTTTTACTGGCCTTCCGACAGGCAAACAGGACAGAGAGCCAAGAACAATTTTCACAGAGAATTGGGGCTGCTACCTGTTGGACCAGCTTGTATGAGGTCCAGTCCCCACTAATTGTTGATGGTGATGTCACACAAGCCCCACCCCTATTAAGCGATCATTGTGCATGTTGTTATTTTTAGGTCTCACCTTAGGCAGTGCATGCACTGTAGCTTGAGAGTCATTTTGTTTACTTATAGGGGGCTTAGAACCCACCCATTACTTAGCTTCATTGTCACTCGTTTCCTTGCTTCCCTTTGGTTAGTGCTTGTGAACTTCGCTTCCTCTTCATTTGTTTGTCCTTCCCCTGGACTGCTTCTTTGCCAGTGTCCTTCCACAGTTCTGAAGAACTGTAATCTTCATTCTCAGGGGTCTCACTAATCCAAAAGAACTTGGCACAGAAGCTGAAATATGAAAAGACATCTTTATTAAAGTTAATTAGGTGAGACTAAGTCACAGAGAAGCCTTTAGCAACTGAATGAGGCAGTCTAAAGAGTACAAAACACAGAGGCCTTTAATATGCTTAGGGTTACAAACTCAGCATAAAAGAAAGGGGCAGTCCTAGCTTCTGCAAGCATGCAAAATACCTAATATGGACATACAAGATCTGCAAAATATTAGCCAATAGAAAAACATCATGCAACCAGAATGTCCCCCTTACGTCGTGTTTCTGCCCAACCCATAAGTCAATCAATTACAGCACTTATAGGTCAATCAGTAATGGCAGAACATGTCTGTATGCAGCTAGGCCAGCTGGTGTCTGAGATTGCTTTCAAAGCAAGGACAGAGGGGGGTTTTCTACACGTTGCAGTCCAAAGGGCAGAAACACTTCATGAATAGAGCAGCCTGTGTAAAGGCAACGCAAATTGATGACAAATGTAAGATGGAGTCAAAATTAAAGAACCTCAAACCCTCCTTTTGCCATTACATAGGCAAATCCTAAAATTATTTTGCAAACATTATGTATTTCCGTGACTATTGACAATGCCAATAAAACAATAAGAATCAGTCTCCAAGTACCCATTCCATGCAATCACACGGGAAATACCCAGAGTCCGTCGAAGCCTCTCTGGCAGGCTTCTATTGTCCATCAAAATCTGTTTCTGTTGTTTTCTTCCGCATGGGCCTCTTCATTCAGGCCTTTCATGGAAAATGGTGCTTCTCAGTATCCGTTGGAGTGCCTTCCTGCCAAACACTCACAGCTCACTTGAAAGTCTCAATGTCTCAAAGCAGTGCACCAATATCTCTCCTCTGCGGCAGGCACTACAGATAGTGTGCTCTTCATTGATCAAGGGCGCAGATCATCTCATGCAGACCCAAGTACTATTAATTAGGAAAGAGCAACAGGCTTTCATACTCAGCAACACTTTCAGACTCCAACACTCGCTTTTCAGTGTCAGAGGATGCTCGGGCTGCTCTTTCATGGGCACCAGAACGGAGTGCCTTTTGCCAATCCTGGATCCTCCAGTTCACTGCACTTCCGTTGGAGCAAAGAAAAGGGGGGGGGGTGGCCAAAACTCAGGCCAAGGGGCTCAAGGGACTGCACACTGTCAGAGGTTACCAGCACATGACAGGTGGAAAACTGAAGCCTCAAAAACAACAAGAATCCTTCTCTTTCGCTCTTTTGCACTGAAATTCTGGTTCTGTGGCAAAACCAGATCCTCCTTCTTCTCTGATGTTCAACGCCTTCTGATGAAGCAAGTACAATACGTTGGAGATACCACTGATGGCACGCTGGCGATCACTGTCCAATCTTGCTACTTTTCTGGGTGCTGGGACTTTTCATCTGTTAGCTGTCACTGATGGGATTGTGGGTGAGTTCCACAGGTTATTATGACTTAATCCCGCAGAACCTAGTGACGTAGGAAATGTGACACAGTTGTTTCCTTCAATTAAGTACAAAAACAGTTCATTGTATAACAAGGGGACTGCAAGCAGGTGGCCTGCAAACTTCGAGGGAGTGGCCATACGCCATGGGACAATTCTAGTCTAGGACACATTGTCATTCTCAAAGGCAATACTTCTAATCTCTTCAATTGGGTATCCTTCATTATCCTCTTGCCATCTAAGGGTAGATAACGACACGGGAATTCTATCTGAATGGATGTCCTCACATATGGTGGCATCATCTAATGGGGTAAACACATTTTTTTCTCTCAATGATTACATATAGGTGTTCCTAAATTCCTTATCTAGAACACCTCAAAAGAGAAATCGCATAATACATATTATCAGGGACATGTAGATACCTCCCTTTAATAATTGTGCATCAGGTGGACTATGCAATACAAAAGCTAATGATCAAAATGTGGAAACAAAAGACAAGAACTAGAGAGTCCTGGTATTTCCATTATTTGGAACACATCTAATACACCAAAAATTAAAGCAGCAGAAAAAAGGAACTAAAAACCAAATTAGAATAGGCATTGAATTTGTCATATTCAAAAAAACGTAAGGTGTCTCCTATTGAGGTGGAAAACTTATCTTACTATAGTATTGAGTCAGTTAACCAGTCCATCAATTCACTACCCTGACAGTCAGACTGGGAAACATCAAAGTAGGCCTAAAGAAAATTCTTGAAAACCAGCCTGGTCATACAAAAGGGAATTATACATAATATGGGGGTTCCTAGTACATTACTGCAGTCTGGAAGTGTGAACCTGAACAATACACCTACAATAATAAAAGCTGACTGGTGAAAGGAATATGGAAAAGAGAAATGGGACTAGGTCACAGCTAAAATCCCCAATAACTAGGCACGATGCGACATCGGTCAGGGGAGAAGTAACAAAAGAAAAATCTATAGGAAGAACAAGAAATTACTTGGGTGAACAAAAATCAAAAATAGTTCAGAAATGTTAGCTCTACCGCTGGCCGCTAAACCATCTACAGTAATCTCAGCTAATGTTCCAGTTCCTTCTTCAGGGAAAAATGAAACCTTCTTTCCTTTATGGTACAAAGCCATACGCTACTTAGGAAGCAGAACAAAACTGACTAATGTAATATAGAAATTAGGTCACCATGTACAAGAGTCACAAATCTATAATTTATCCTTGCGTCCAATCAGGATACATAAATTTAGGGCTGCCTGTTCCTTAAGGGAAGGGGGGGGGCAGTAGCGTGAATAACAGCAAGTGACACACTTTGATCCTGTATATCTCTTTTATTTTTCTTCAAATACCATTATAGCCAAATTTGACATACACTGATGAAGTGTTGTCTGTCTTGTTCACAGATATGAAAAATCATATCTGTGAAATTTAGTATCAGCGCAAAAACAAAAACAAAACACACATATGCCAAGCCATCAGATATACGTGCTGTATATCAAGCACAAAAAGCATAGACAAAGTACAATAGCATATGTAAATAAGCGGTAACACACAACACCATTGCATGCACTTTATGCACTGTGAACCTGCAGCCCAAAACAGAATATTCAGGCCTGCTTAATTTGTCAGGTTTAAAATTCTCACCCTCCTTTTGACAGCAAATCACCAGTTAGTGGAGATTTGGCTGTCAAATACAACTTACTGTGTCGCTTCTGACACACAGGACCAGCAGGAACAATTCATAAAAGGATAAAATGCAAAATCATGAAAAAATGCACTAACATTTCTTTTCAAAGAAGTCATAATAAAAAAACACATCTCTTTTTTTCAACATACTGCTGACACTGCACATAACACACAAAATATCAACTGTAACAACCATCTTTTGAAAACATGCTAAACCTTTTTGACTTTCCAAAAACTCTTTCACAGACACTCTGCGTGTCCCGTGCGCCAACACCCTTTGAGGCCCTGCTTTTCCAAGCAATGATTTCTCCATCTGTTTACACTTACTCCTAACTCCCAACTCACTGGCCTTAAGGTCAAAATCTGCCTTGCGGGCTCCTCAGTCCTCTATCTCTTCCTCACTCTAAGGCTGAAAAAGACAAAAAACCTTCCCAACTCTTTCTAACCTGCAATAACCAACCCTATTTAAAAACACATGATATATATATTACTCCTGTTAGGGGCTACAATTTATTTCTATACTTAGATTATTAAAACAGTTACTGTGACTAATTCACAAAACATAATAACACACATACCAGTTTTTAAACAAATGCTTGTTTGCAATGGTACTAATTTCATCGACCTTAAATGGATGAAGGTCTCAGTTAGGTCCAGCAAAAGTTAAAACCTTCCATCCTGATATTAAACTCAAACCTCTGCACCAGGCACATTGGCTCACTGAGCCATTTAAAAGCAAACCCAAATGGGAACAACCTGCAAATTTGTATTATACCTAAATGTATGCATTTACTGAAGCCTAAAGCACTTTAAAGCTATTGTAAATGGCAAAAATGCCCAAATTTTACCCAAATTCGACTTTGATATTTGGGGCACTTAAAAATAAAGATCCTACAATTGCATTACTTATTAATCATCCTCAGAATGTTCTTTACAAATTGCAGAGATGAGACATTAGACATATCTCATGCAAATCCTGAGAAAAATTCGTTTTTCACGCCTGCGCCAAGTGAAATTCTATATGCTAATGTCCTCATTATGCAGTATACCATAACTTAAATTAAATTATAATGCTAGGAGGTCACAGTATAAGTATTAAGCTTCATGAATAGTAAAAAACGAATTGTGTAGCACTTATTTTTATAACCCAATCATTTTTGATAATTCCACATATTAAGGCTCTGTAATTCCTCGAATTTGACTTCATTTTCTTTTTTCTTTTTTTATTTTATCTGTGCCACGTAGGCCTGCAAAGATAGCCTGACGAACAAAGTGGCCTGGCCTCACCAGGTCATGTACACATTAACCAGATTAAACTGTAAGAAACTAACCTCTTCACCCGAAACTGACCTCGCAAAGCCAATTTCCCTGATTGATCTTTATCTGAGATTGCCAATCAATGTTCAAGACATCGTTAACTTTTTAGTTTCCTTGGACTTGCCCTATCTTGTTTCAGCATCTGTTACTGTTTCTTTCTTTTTAAATGTTTCTTCATTACATGGGTTAATTATTATTTAGCAACTGAGCCAAGAATATGCTTACAGAAATGCTTAAAGAGAGGAAACCCTTAATTGAAATGTCTTCCTATAATACAAAATAATGAACCTTAGTTTTGGAACCTTTTTAAAACAACATTCTGAAATGCAAAATTTCACCCGTGCAACTGATGGCAAAGTCCTGGCTGAATAAATATTCCTGTTTATTTAGCTTGTCTCTAAGTGTTTGTAACATGAGCAGCTGGCAGTCTTTTTCAAACTAAAACATATCAATGCGTGTTCTATAATATTTTAAGTTCAGCAGGAATTTACTTCAGCTGATCTGTTTGCCTGTTAATATCTAACACAATGTATGTAAGTAAAAAATACTATAAGTTTATTTTTCATCAAAGCACACAATTTCGATTTTGAGGCTTTTTTTATTCCTAGTGAATGTGAATTTACATTTTAGTTTTTAAGCATTTATACATTTTGCTTAATAGACTGAAAACATAAAAAAAGATACACAAACACACATTTGAGCTCATTTCAGACATAAACAGAAAAGGAGTCAAACACTCAGGACACACAATACGGCGCGCTTTAGCCATGCATTTCGTGAACAGCGCCATCGCTATTCACTTACAGAAATTGCACTAATGGGAAAACCACATAGACATTTAAACACACATTAAACCCACATATCAATACTCAGGACAGAAATAAAGGACAGCCCACAGACTGTACTTAAACCAAACCATTTGTAAATACTAGTTGTAAGTCATATTTACAAGAAACGCTTCTCAATTGTGTTCCAAAGGACTGCAAAAACAGGCCAACAGACTGATGTATGTCCAAGAAGCGAAAATACACTCAATTCACTAGCTTTGACTAGCAGAACACCAAAAACCGCTCTGCATATCTTCATTCATAAAATTGCACAGAACAAAGGATCCTTGTATGTATTATGTCCATATTTAAATTCCCTGGGGATACAGAATCACCAAGGAAGAAATATGTATGTATACCTAAACCTATTTAGGTATTCCTTCTAGGAGAGCCGGCTAATTAATTTCACATCACACTATGGTACCTTCCAAATAAAGCAACACATTCCTCTATGTGAGCTTTGAAACAGGCATGCCAAAAATATTGCAAAATATACAATATTATAATCAAAGTAGTGCTTAATGTACTTTTCGTACGTGCACCGTTCAACTAAACCAAATAGAGAAAAATCTCCTCATTACCTGTCTACACAAATTGCAATTCGCATATACAAACCTATACAAATCCAAAGTTGGCCAACACAAATTCCAAAGTTCCAAAGCTACAGTAAGCGTTACTAAACTACCTTACTCTTCCAAAGCTACAGCAAGGGTTACTAAAGTACCTTACTCTTACCAATCAAAAAGGTTATCCAAATTCTAACTGTCAAGTTCTAAATGACCTAACGGTCTCTTTGTTTTGTTTTTTAATACTCACGCCAAAAAGGTTCTCAGTCAGGAGTGACATCATGTGGAGGATCAAAATCAGGAAGAGCAGAAATATACTGGGCTGCAGAGACGAAGAATCTCCAGAATCCCTGTGCACAGAGTACCTTCTTAGTAGAATCCTGTTCTGTCCTCCTCAGTAGATTTCAGTCTTCTGACAAGATCACTCCCACAGAAAGTCACTTCTCTGATGAAGCCCGCGTTGGCCGCGCCATCTGAAGAACTGTAATCTTCATTCTCAGGGGTCTCACTAATACAAAAGAACTTGGCACAGAAGCTGAAATATGAAAAGACATCTTTATTAAACTTAATTAAGTGAGACTACGTCACACAGAAGCCTTTAGCAACTGAATGAGGCAGTCTAAAGAGTACAAAACACAGAGGCCTTTTATATGCTTAGGGTTACAAACTCAGTACAAAAGGGGGTGGTGATGGACGGAGCATCTGAATCAATCAAACACTCACACCCAGTCAAAAGATCTGGGTTTAATCCATCACCGTTCTTTAGCCCACTCTGCCACCCCAGTTCAGACATGGGTATATGCAAATCAGTCTGACCCTGTGCCTCATGGGAACAGTCCAGCCCGAACTGCCAAGCCATGCCTTCCCTGGACCGGAAACAAGCTTCCGAGGACCGGTTTCTGGCATTCCAGCCGTCTTCAGCCCGGCTTGCTTGAATCCAGTGGCAAAGTGAGCAAGGGACTCACGTCTGAGCATACCCTGCCACACTTATGGTGGCCAAAAGCAGTACAAAAGGGGGTGGTGATGGACGGAGCATCTGAATCAATCAAACACTCACACCCAGTCAAAAGATCTGGGTTTAATCCATCACCGTTCTTTAGCCCACTCTGCCACCCCAGTTCAGACATGGCTATATGCAAATCAGTCTGACCCTGTGCCTCATGGGAACAGTCCAGCCCGAACTGCCAAGCCATGCCTTCCCTGGACCGGAAACAAGCTTCCGAGGACCGGTTTCTGGCATTCCAGCCGTCTTCAGCCCGGCTTGCTTGAATCCAGTGGCAAAGTGAGCAAGGGACTCACGTCTGAGCATACCCTGCCACATTTATGGTGGCCAAAAGCAGTACAAAAGGGGGGGGGTTACAAACTCAGCATAAAAGAAAGGGGCAGTCCTAGCTTCTGCAAGCATGCAAAATACCTAATATGGACATACAAGATCTGCAAAATATTAGCCAATAGAAAAACATAATGTAACCAATTCAATTCAATTCAAAACTTCTTTATTCGACTGAAGATAAAATCAGTCATAAAAGTACATAAAAAAAAGAAAGATAACACATATATGAACGGTTCATCATTTAAAAACAGTTAGATATAAGACAATAAATTGCGATGTACCCTATCACTACTCATCCAAATGTGGCAGTGCGATTCATTAAGACACTAGTTATCCTTCCATACTTTTCCTAAATCTCAGGGCTGTTTTTAAAAAATTGATTACATATAAAGTGCTTTCACAGTGCAGCATTTTAAGATAAATTAGTGCAGGCCTTATTTGCACGAAATTCAATTTTTTAAGAAGAGGTTTTAAAAACATTTTTCGCGGTACGGTATAGTATGGGCATATGAATAAAAAGTGTGCCAGATCTTGCGGAGACAAATTGTCGCAGCCGCAAGCTGGCAGCACTTGCCCCCTGTGGGCTCCACTGGGCACAGCTAGCAGCAAATGAAAAAGGTCAAAACGAAATCTAGTCATTAAAAAGCGCTCATATCTAGAGATGGCCCAGGATAAATATGGTTCTATTTGAATACATGTTTTACATAAAGTATGATTCAACACACTGCCCTTCTTTAGTTCAGTCTCTTCCCTCGCCAACTGACGGTTCATTAGAAAAGTAGTCTTTACAGATGTTACATCATGCTTTGTTACTGACTGTGGTGCTAGGAAGAGGTCCAACCTGCCCAGGTTTTGAAGACAGTCACGAATGTACTTTATCCAGGGTATTTTTAATTTCCCATCCCATGTGAGAGCTTCAGATAGAATGTTCTGAGTGAGAGGTATTTCATTGTTCAGCCAACTATTTAGCCAGCACAGGAGGGGGTTTACTGCAATTTTATCCTCTAAGTATAACATGCCCAGTTCCTCGTGGATAGAAAAGTTGGCCGTGCTTTTCGGTAAACATAAGATTTGTTTTAAAAAGTTATTTTCTGTGATTATTAGGTCGGGCACTGGTAAATACCCCCAGAGGTCACTCCCATAGCAGGCAACTGATGTGCTCTTGGCTTGGTATAATTTAATTAACGCAACCACAGGTGTGTTGCCCATTTTGCGAGCAAAGTCAGTTATTGCCGCATTAGTCCTTATCAAGTCTCCTCTCTTTTTCTTTAATGCTGGTCCCCATGTAAGTTTACTGTCGAACAGTACGCCAAGGTAGGAAAAAGATGTCGAGTAGGGTATTTTTTCCCCATTAACAGATAAAGGGTAAGTCTTCTTGGGCCCATATCCTACCTTCATGATGAATGATTTGGCGTTGTTAATGGAGAGGCCTCGAGAGTTCATAAAATGAAAAAAGGAATCCAATAAAGTTTGGAGGCCAAGTGCAGTTCTTGAAATGAGGACGGCGTCGTCAGCATAGAGGAGGACGGGGACACCCCTTTTACCTATATATGGGTAATCCGTGTTCGTTCCTAAAAGATGCTCCTCTAAATCATTAATATATAAATTAAAAAGAAAAGGCGCTAAAATACAGCCCTGTTGGACCCCTCGATTTATTTTGAAGTCTTTGGTCACTTTTAGGTCTTTAGTGTATCGCACATTTGCTTGTGTATCGCTATGAAGATCGGCCAAGAAGTTGATTAGATTTTTTTCAACCCCCATTTTCAGCAAGACGTCCAAAAGTTTATTTCTATCGACACAATCGAATGCCGATGAAAGGTCCATAAAGGCCATATTGAGTGTACCATTTCTGGCCAGTGCATATTTGCCACTAATTAGGTATAAGTTCAGGCATTGTGTTATTGTGGAATGTCCTGGTCTGAAGCCATATTGTGCTGGCGACATAACATTGTTGTTTTTGGCCCAGGTTGATAACCTATTTAGGATGATCCCACCAACAACCTTGGCGACAGAGTTAATCAGTGAAATTGGCCTGTAGCAAGCTACATTACTTCTATCTCCTTTTTTGAACACTGGTACAATAGTTGAGGCTCCCCAGGACTTAGGGGCCTTGGTAGCGACTCCAGCGTTGATCACTGCCGTGAGGATTGGAGCCCAGAAGTCAACGTTGGATTTAAATAGGTCTGGGGGGAGGCCATCCGGACCCGGGGCCTTGTTACTGGTCAGGCAGCGAATCCCCCTTTCCACTTCTTTGTCTGTGAATATCAATGGAGCTTCTACAGGGAATTTTGGGACTTGCGTTTGCTGTGTGTCGTCGCTTTTAAAAATTGCACTAAAGTGAGAGACCCAGTCACTTTCGGGAATGGAAGTTCCAATTGTAACAGCATTCGGATCGTCAAACATAGGTTTGTTTATTATGCTCCAAAACTTGGAACTGTTGCCCAGGATGGATGGATCGAGTAAGGATTCCCAGATGCGCACCTTAATATCTTTTTTACGTAATACCAGGGCAGATCTATAATCAGAACGTAGTGATTTGATTAAAGTATGATCCCTTGGTTTGTTCTTTAGAGCCATTTTAAGTTGTCGACCGGCTCTTGTGCAAGTATGATCGAACCATCGTGGCTGTTGATTGTCTCGACCCTTCATAGGTACAGAGAGCAGTTTACCCACACTTTTGGTCAATTCAGCGAAGGCAGATAGTATAAGATCCGAGGGAGTGATGTTAGAGGAACAGATGATAAGTTCTTGAGCACAACTCGTTTTAACTGTTTCAAGTAAAGCTTCACTGTTTATTGAAGACCACTTTAGTCGTCGGTTGCCATTAATTAATTTTAGAACACCTGGGTCTTTGCAATTTTTACTAAGTTCAAACAATCCACTTTTAATTTCCACTGAGATCGGATTATGGTCACTATGGATATTTTCATGGATGTTAAAATTTGAAGCTGTAAATGCCATATCAACAGAGAGCAATATATGGTCGATAAAGGAGCCTTGTTCTGAACCTTTATAGGTTGGGGTTTTGTAGATAAAGGAGTCCTCTTTCAGGGTCATCGCGTTTCTCAGGTCTAGGCCATCTATTAGGTTATTCATATTTGAGCCACGTGGGCAATGCACAAAATGAAGGCCTGATCTATTTCCACAACCCATGGAACCCAAGGATGACTTTGTGGGGTGACCACAGATATGCACATTGAAATCACCTACGATTATTTTGTTCCGAGGTATAACTGCCAGATTGTCGTGAAGGTACTCGTGGAGTTTGACGATATTACAAACACCTAAAGGCGATGTGGCATTATAGAAGTTAACCAGAGTTAGTACATTTTTGCCTTTTATTAACTCCAAGACCTGTATGTTGATATTGTCTTGACATCTGTTTTTTATCTGTATCACTAGCGAGAGGCTGATGAATGTTGCCAGCCCCCCCTTTGCCCTTCCACTAGTTGAAGAGAGGGCGGGAACGAAGAAGCTTTGGAAACCTTCAATGAAAAGATTATTGTTGGTAAGCCAAGTTTCCTGGAAGCACAGTATGGTAAAGTTTTTAACAAAGGCTATCCAGGAGTGATCTTTGATTTTTGAGGCCAGACCTGCAATGTTCCATGATAAGATTTTGATGGTGCTAAAGTTGTTAAGTGAGTTCCCCGCCTCAGCTATTATGTGTGGTGATAGGGGCAGATGCAGGTCAGCAAGCCTTTCGATATCTGTCTGGGAACTACTATCGCTTTGTGGATGGTTTAGGTGTGTATTATTATTAATATTAAAAAGGCCCGTATCAGCGGAGAGGGGGGCAGGTTCACCTTGATGAGATAAACTTTCAGAGTTAGATATTATCATTTCTGTATCAAAGTTAGATATTATAATTTCTGTATCAAGAATATCTGTATGTACACTGCAGGTGAAGTAGGTGTTTTCATTAACAGCAGGTTTTATTAAATTAGAAGGCACAGCAAATTTTATTTGGTTACTTGAAGAAGTGGGAAATGAAGCGGATACCAGTCAATCTACCTCATCAAGGTAGTCACTGTCGTAGTTATAAAGAACTTCATATCTGTTTGAAGTTGGAATGTAATTTAAGTTATGGGTTGGATGCAACCTTGTATGTGAATGGTAGACAGGTTCTAAATTCTCGAACAAAGGATATGTTGGATAGTTATAAGTTCTATTTTCCCAAGAGTGAGCATATCGGTATGCGTCTGAGTTCGTAGATCTCACCTGACTGCGGGCTGGGACAGGGGGCCGTGTTTGAGGGTAGGTCTCAGCCACCGGAGGCCCATCATATCCCTGGGGACGTTTGGTGTTATATCTAAGACCATCGGGGTTACGAGGATAGAAGTAACTTTGTTTTGTTTTTTAATACTCACGCCAAAAAGGTTCTCAGTCAGGAGTGACATCATGTGGAGGATCAAAATCAGGAAGAGCAGAAATATACTGGGCTGCAGAGACGAAGAATCTCCAGAATCCCTGTGCACAGAGTACCTTCTTAGTAGAATCCTGTTCTGTCCTCCTCAGTAGATTTCAGTCTTCTGACAAGATCACTCCCACAGAAAGTCACTTCTCTGATGAAGCCCGCGTTGGCCACGCCATCTGAAGAACTGTAATCTTCATTCTCAGGGGTCTCACTAATACAAAAGAACTTGGCACAGAAGCTGAAATATGAAAAGACATCTTTATTAAACTTAATTAAGTGAGACTACGTCACACAGAAGCCTTTAGCAACTGAATGAGGCAGTCTAAAGAGTACAAAACACAGAGGCCTTTTATATGCTTAGGGTTACAAACTCAGTACAAAAGGGGGTGGTGATGGACGGAGCATCTGAATCAATCAAACACTCACACCCAGTCAAAAGATCTGGGTTTAATCCATCACCGTTCTTTAGCCCACTCTGCCACCCCAGTTCAGACATGGGTATATGCAAATCAGTCTGACCCTGTGCCTCATGGGAACAGTCCAGCCCGAACTGCCAAGCCATGCCTTCCCTGGACCGGAAACAAGCTTCCGAGGACCGGTTTCTGGCATTCCAGCCGTCTTCAGCCCGGCTTGCTTGAATCCAGTGGCAAAGTGAGCAAGGGACTCACGTCTGAGCATACCCTGCCACACTTATGGTGGCCAAAAGCAGTACAAAAGGGGGTGGTGATGGACGGAGCATCTGAATCAATCAAACACTCACACCCAGTCAAAAGATCTGGGTTTAATCCATCACCGTTCTTTAGCCCACTCTGCCACCCCAGTTCAGACATGGCTATATGCAAATCAGTCTGACCCTGTGCCTCATGGGAACAGTCCAGCCCGAACTGCCAAGCCATGCCTTCCCTGGACCGGAAACAAGCTTCAGAGGACCGGTTTCTGGCATTCCAGCTGTCTTCAGCCCGGCTTGCTTGAATCCAGTGGCAAAGTGAGCAAGGGACTCACGTCTGAGCATACCCTGCCACATTTATGGTGGCCAAAAGCAGTACAAAAGGGGGGAGTTACAAACTCAGTATAAAAGAAAGGGGCAGTCCTAGCTTCTGCAAGCATGCAAAATACCTAATATGGACATACAAGATCTGCAAAATATTAGCCAATAGAAAAACATCATGTAACCAGAATGTCCCCCTTACGTCGTGTTTCTGCCCAACCCATAAGTCAATCAATTACAGCACTTATAGGTCAATCAGTAATGGCAGAACATGTCTGTTTTAGCAGTTAGGCCAGCTGGTGTCTGAGATTGCTTTCAAAGCAAGGACAGAGGGGGGGTTTCTACACGTTGCAGTCCAAAGGGCAGAAACACTTCATGAATAGAGCAGCCTGTGTAAAGGCAACGCAAATTGATGACAAATGTAAGATGGAGGCAAAATTAAAGAACCTCAGTTCCCACTTTCAGAGCTACTTTTTATTTTAGTTGCAGCTCTCCGCAATAGTGCATATGTTTGGTGGCCATCTCCCCCCTCTTTCATCCTGCTCTTTGTTTTTGTGTGTCCCCTCTCATTTTGAGTTCTTGCTTGACCCTCCTAAGACAGGTTGTTGCTTGCCCTGTACCATCCTCCAACTCCGCATTGTTGCTTGGCTTCGCAGTTGCATCGCATTGTTCTTTGCCCCATCCCAGCCAACATTTGTGCTTGCACGCACAGTGGCTTCTCACTCCTATAGTCTCCTCCCGCATTATTGCTTGCCACCTCCCACCCTCCCATCCAGTGTTGTTCCTGCCACCTCCCACTGTGTTTTGTTGCTTGCCCCCTCCCACACCGCGTTGTTGTTTGCCCACATTATTGTTTTCCACTTCCTCCCATCATCCTTCATTACTTTCATCCCCACACCCTCACGCATTGCTACTTCCACCCTGTTGTCCTGCGTAGTTGATTCCACTCCCCACCCTCATGTCGTGCCAGAAAAAAAGCACTGTCAAAGCCAATAGCACCGGCCTACGTGACGTTCTTTGTCAATGTTTTAAGCCATGTTGCACAGCCGCGCAGTTGTAAAGTAGCTTGGTTGATTGTTAAACAAAACCCTAGGATGTGTCTAGTGCTGGCCACATCATAGCACTTTCTTTTACTGTTGGTGGGTGTGCGTGGCAGGAGGCATCTACACACTCCACTTTGCATGCCCTCTTTCTCTCCTAGATGCCACTTTAGAGATGTGCGAGTCAATACATTTGCAGGAAGAGCTGAGCCAGAGCCGAGCCAAAGGTTTGGCTTGGATCTCAGAGCCTGTGCATGAGCCAAGCCCTGAAAATGTTTTCTATGTAAACCACACAACAAACATCACATAAAATATGATAAAGTCACTTTAAAATTTTAAAAAGCATATTTTTTTAACATGTGAAGCTTAGACATTAATATGTCATACTAGAGCACTGCTCTAAAAAGTACTTAGTTAAAGTAATAGTTTTTAAACATAAACGATTATTGCACTAAGGGGCAAGACAATTGTCATGTAAATCATGTAAAAGACCCACATTTTTAGAGAGCCTCATTATAGTCTATTAATTCAAGCACACAAAATGTTTATACAACTGACATTCTGAGCTCACATATTTGAAACTGCTTTCTTCCACGATAATGAAGAAAAAATAATTTTTGTGAACTAAAATATCTGTCTAAGATCACACACTTTAAGTGGTGAAGCCACGATTTATCCAGGTTTTCTGGTTTCACTTTGCACAAATCATACAGGAAATTACTATCTTTCCTTTTTACATATCATAAACTCGACCCAAAGGCGAAATTGGAGTGCTTAATTTGAGCACCAGTGACATTACACAAGGGCACTTTCTTGCTTACAGGCATGGGGAGATTAAGAAATTGCCCAGAATAAAAGAATGTTTAGCTGACGCAGAGACTTGAACCTGGTTCCCCAGATTGAAAATCGTCAGCAAAGGCCTCAACACCTGGGTAGAGAGAGGTTAGGCAGGCAGAAGCCAAATGAAAGCTCGGCTCGTTGTGGGCTCGAGGCTTCAACAGGACCCAGAGTTGAGCCAGGCTTCAAGCTCGATTTTGGCTCTAGCTTTCAGTGGCTTGCCCACCTCTAGTCACTTGTCCTCCTGAAACAATTTTTAAAAAAGTGATTCGATGTGGCCAGCTCTGGCTGCGGCATGGTGCTTTTAAAAAATAACTTTTAGCCATGCTGTAGAGCAGCTGCACTGATGGACAATGGGGCTAAACACATTGACAAAGGCAGTAGTTCACATGGGTGTGACCTATTTGCTTAGCAGTGCTTGTTTAGTTAGTACTAGTGATGTTTAGAACCAAGCAAGATGCTGTTGGCCGAAAAGTCTGGGCTAGAACTTATTAACCCTCACATGGGTAGTAAGCACTTAATAAATGCACTTACCAATCCAGGCAAGTTTTAACCCGGGCGGGGAAGGTAAAGCAGGACCCGATGAGGGCCCGGGTCAAATGCCGTCCGGAGGCGGGAAGCCCCCGCCCCATTTACATGTTGGCTAGGCAGGGGGCGACCAGGATTGGTCCCACAAGGGCGAGTGCGCCCCCCCCCCAATCAGGGGGTGAGCCAGGTAGGGCGAGGGGGGATACAAAAAGGCCAGCGAGCATCAGGGAAACACAACCAGCCCCCCCTTGCAAAGAAGAAAGAAGGATCCCACCCACTCACACCAAAAGAAAGTGGATGTCTCAGCCGCAACGGTAGAGGTGAAGCGGAACAAACATAAGGAAGGTAGTAAAAAGAGAGAACTTACTAAAAGGTACATGGAAGGCTCCCACAGTGTCCTTGGGATCCCTCACGGCAGGGGCACCGAGGGAGCCAAGGGGCGGCGTGCCGCCTTAGAATGAGTAGATGTGATGCTCCCGCAGGACCCTTGGGATGCCTCACGGCAGGGGTACCAAGGGATAAAAATGCAAGGACTTAGCCTCAGGAAAGGTAGAGTAGGTGCTCAATTAAGGTCCTTGAGATGCCACATGGCAGGGACCCCTTGGAGCAGGGAGGGCCCATGAAAGGGTACAGGGCGAGCGGGACGGCACTTGCAGCCCGGGCGGGTCCATACGGAAACCCTCCAAGTCGGTAGCAAGTTGAAGCCTAGACCCGTGAATCGGAGGCCTAGACAGGGGGTCCCTCCCCTCCTGGAGAATTGAGGAGGCTGGTTCTATACTGTGAGCAAAATAAGAATAAAGACCAGTAAATGTAAATATGTAGCATGGACAGTAAATGTTGACATGACCATGAAGGTTGCAAATTGTATAAACATGTGATGTTGAATAAACTGCGACCTTTTAAGGCACCAACGCAAGTTGTCATTGGTGATTTAAGGTAGTACAAACGCAGTTTGGTTGGAAGCGGTCAGGAAAGGGTGCGGGGTGACTTGCCACCTGTAGGGGGTAGAGATTTCTGCCCTGTTTTTTTTTTTTGTTGCAGATTTATATAGCGCGAACTCGACCGACAGGTATTGGAGCGCTTTACATGAGCACCAGTTACGTTACACAACAACATTTATTTTTTGGGAAGACACAGGGAGGTTAAGTCTCCCCTGTTTGTTTGGAAGCATCCAGTGCCTTTCAAGTGCAGATGCTCCCTCGTATACCAGTGCTGTTTGGCAAACATTGTCTCTGCTTGAACCAATAGTGAATGGTAAAACGTGTTGGATTGCACAGTTGCACCACCTTAATGAGGGTTTTAGCCTGGGATGCTGTATATCACCTGTGGCCCTTGACCGCTCCAGGAACAGAATCAACTAAAGGTGTCTCTCAGAGACAAGAAAATGTTTATTCTGGCACTTTAGAGCTGTTCTTAGCCCAAGCTTTACGTGGCACTGGCACCCACACAGTTGCAGCCCTAGCTTCAGCACACAATGAGAGAGGGGCAGAAAACCTGTCAGCCCAAAGGGCGTTGCCCGCTGTATTGTATTAATAAATGCACAAATGTGCTTTTATTAGTCCAGTTGCTCCAAAGAACATGTGTTATTGGGCCACATTTATTTTCACTGACATGGCATACATTACATGGTTATTTAGTGATGATCAGGTCAGAGTTTCCTTTCAAAAATCTTTTTTGTTTTTCTTATCACTTTTGTGCCATTTGACAAATCTGTATGAAACTTTCCCAAAATATGTCTATCCATTTTCGGTTTGGCATGGCACGTTTCATGCAAACCTGTCTGAAGGGAGGAATAAAATGGGTTAAAAAAGCTATATTTTCCACTTTAACTGCAGCAGGCTTTTTTGTTCTCTACTACAGAGAAAAATTATAAAATATTTTGACGCAAACTTGCCATGAAACAATTATTTTACCAAAAGGAGGGCAATTGCTTAGTTTGGTGTATATCCACACAGCGATTTTTTAGAAATTAGGGACAGAAAATGTGTATTGTGAATGGTTAAAAGATAGAGATATCTGAAACATTAGTCTGCAAACTGTCCTTAAAATTGAATCTGCAGGCCAAATTAAAAAAAGAAAAAAAACATTGGGTCGGGGAGTGTTTTCTCCATCGTCCATTTCAGGCCTGCAATCTCAAAGGTGGGTTCCAAACCTGAGAGTTTGGATCGTCTGGTCGTGAGAGAATTATTTTCAAGATACAGGGTAAGGAACCCATGTCTGCAAAAAAAGTGTCTGAGAGGCCAAACCGTGACCCATAGGTCTAAGTGTGGGGGTGGGGGGGAATATCAAAGGTCTCCTCAAAGTTTAAAAATAATAAAAAATATTCATCGCGCACACATTCATTAAGGTCTTATAACCCAACTATAACTTTACTTTAACTGTGTCACATGGGAGCATAGTTTAGTAGTATCCCTTTGTCACCGGAGTAGCTGCCAGGCAGTAGGAGCTTTGCTTGGCACAGAGATATATGGTGCATAGCATCAGTAAAGTGTGTGATGCACTAGGGCAATTGCAATCGGCAGGCTTTATGCCTGGCTAAGAGTTTATGAATGCTCCATGGCCTCTAAACCTGCCAGAGTTGTAAGAGCTCCTCCTGTCTCAGGGGTACATGGGAACAGAAAATTAGAAACAGAGTGTCTACTGCCTTTGAGCTGTATAAGGCTGTAGGACATCTGCTCAGCCCCGGGTCCCATTTATCAACACTCCTGGTGCATTCAGCAAGCATGCATGAATGAAACTGTAAGAGCTCTACTTGACACAGGGAAACAGATGCAAAGCATTACAGGCTATTTCATTCACCTGTTTATTCAAACAGGCAAATTTACATGTGAGTAAGCTTACATGTGTAAATTTACTCTTACACTTTGGGGCTGAGTACGATTTCACTAGGAAGGCCACCAGACGGGTTACGGAATGAGCAAATATGATTCGGAGCCTATGTTTCCGACCAAATCGTTCCCCCGTTCCGAACGACCAAGTATGATGTGAAGATCTCGTCCCCATCGACTGAATCGTTTCTGAACCCGATTCTATCAGTCCGACTCGTTCGCAGTCAAATCGTGCCATGCAATGGAGCCGGCTTCCGAATGAGCGAGTACGATGCACGATTAAACTGCAGTTTCGACTTGGATGTGGGAATCGGAATTCGTGGGGCTGTAGTGGACCCTAGAAGAAAGAAAAGGTAGTGGGGGGTCTCTGGGTTGATTTAACGACCTAGATATCTCATAACCCAACTAATAACAAGAAAAATACAGGAGATACAAGGTCAGAATGTGTGCTGTACTGAATCTTTGAACTGAACAGAGTCATGGAACACCCAGAAATTACATGTGGCTGAAAAACTCCCATCAGACCACCATTATGGCGGAGTATCGTCACGTGGGATACGGATGGTGAATCCAAATCTCACCCAACCCATCAGGTGATGGTGTGAAGATGGATTACAAGGTGACCCTCTAGCCACAATGTATTTCAATATGGTGGTTGATGGTGTGCAATGTGAATGAAAGTGTAAAATTAAAATTAACTACTGTAACAGAAAATATGTTTAATAGGCACCGTTACAGTGTTAAGACTAAAATAACGCCACATAGTGTGAAAATATGACTATGTGAAGGCGTAGTGCAGAGTGGTCGACATGTTTCAGCTTGGCGGATAAACTATATCCAGCTTTCTTCAGGACCGTGAACTAATAACAACTGCAAATGTCAGTGAAAAACAATCTTGTTGTGAATAGTGAAGCAAACAAATATCAAATCAGAATAGTCCTACCAGGAACTTGGGTCCCCAATGTTGTCTGGTGGAAAAATGGGTAGATTATCCTTTCCTGTAGGAAAAATTATACACATAGTATGTGATATCAACCTGTGTTTCCATTAACCCTTCAGTTACAGAAAGAAAAGCACATAAAACACATATTTAAAAAATGAGCAGAAAGTCTCATTCTTTTATCAGAGGCAGCCGTCCTCCTGATTTACATGACGGTAGTCACAGTGGTATTTCAATTTTATACTCACCCAGCTTTATGTGGGAAGTCGCCTCACCTCACCCGGCACCCGCTCGGGAAAAATGAGGCCCGCTCTGTTAAAAAGATGGAAGAGATAATAGAATATATTCTATCGCAAAAATTGTTTAAATTGCGATGTATTTATTAAACTTGTACCAAACTTCCAACAGATTTTTTAAGAATAACCAGTTGCTCTCATAGTAGACACTTCCCCATCAGACTGTATGCCTAAACCCATGCTTGTCCAGTAAAGAAGTAAGGCAAAGAACCCATTGTTTAGATGTATATAACCCAGGGTTTAGCTGTCAAGCTCTGACAGGAAAGAGAAAGAAGAACCCAATCTGCAAGGAATAGCATCTAGGCAGTAGTAGTTAACAGGATTAGCTATACGAGCTCACCTCTCCGTCGGTACCTCTCGCCTGCTTCCAAGTGGGAGTGGAGGTACCGAACAGAAGGAAAGCGCGCCTTTTTATACCGAAGGTGATTGGTTAATTAATAGCACCTTTTGCTTATGTTGCATCATGATAGCTGGTCATTACCGATCTTAAAATGCGAAACGCCGTAGCTGCGCCCAATTCCTTACGCTGCGCATGCGCGAGCGTTGTAAACAAGAGACGCTAACTGTGGTGCATGCGCAGCAACAGTAGTTGCATGCGCATGCGTGGTAGTGCGCCAGGGGCCGCTGTCATTGTGCGCGGCTAGGATTTGGCTTCCTTTTTTGACCAAGGAACGGTATGAAGAGTTTAAAAAAGAGAAGAAACTCGTGAGGGGATAAGATGTCCCCTAATCCATTAAAATCTAGTTAGTGCTCACAACAACCCAGCAGTTAATATGCACAAAACACATATTATAAAGCGGTAAGCTGAGGCACGATCGGTGTAATAAGAATACTCAACCATATCTATTGCAAGGGAGTTTGTGGCCATCACCAGATATAGCCAAGTCATGTACAAGTGGTAAAATCAAATGTTTAAGTACAGTCATCTTGGACTATCTCTGTCAAGAAGGAGAGTTATGCAGCTCTGAAAGGAAAAAACAGGCTCAAAGTCCAAAGAGTTGCGGCACTCCATGTATTGATGACTGGGCCCAATACATGGGTACTAGATGTTATAAGGACCTATAGGTGCACCATAATTTCTCCTGTGTGCAAAGAAACTCAATGAACATTTAGGGTGGTCAAAAGAAGGGGGTACCTACAGTGAAATCCAAGCTACATCATCGTTGAGTCCCCTGCTGTCACTTTTAAGGGAAAAGATCCACTTTTGTTCTTTGATAAATAAGAATCTGGAAATGTCACTGATATGGGGTGGAATAAACGGCTGTTCTAAAACCACCCATCTCATATCTTCTGCTGTGTGCTTGTGAGTCAAGAAATGATCGGTCAAGCGTGTAGATTGTTTCTGGCAGCGAATCGTGCTCTTATGCTCACCGATCCTTAATTTGATTTTACGGGTGGTGTACCCGATGTATCTTAGGGAGCAAGGGCAGGTTACCATATATATGACTCTTTCAGAGTTACAATTTGTGTGTTTCTTGAGAAGCCATATCTTGCCTGTACCTAGATCAACTCTGTCCGTTGTTATAGTCTGTGAACAGACACTACATGAGCCACACGGGTAGTGGCCCTGTACTGGCGGAAGATCCCAAAGTGTGGCTGGTCTATCTTTCTCTAGGAGTCTGGGTCTGGTATGGACCAGACTGTCACGCAAACTCGGTGCTCTTTTGAAAGAGAACAGTGGTAGGGGTATGTTGGTGTCTGTGATGTTGAGGATACTCCAATGTTTGCGTATTGTTTTCTGGATTTGATTGGAGTGGACATTAAATGTACTTACAAATGTCAATCTCTCTAATGCAGGTTTCATGGGTCTCCTTTCCAGGAGTGCCTCCCGATTGTTATTCGAGGCACGTTTCCAAGCCCTTTTGACTAGGTGTTTGGGGTATTGTCTTTCCTGTAATTGGTTAGACAATTTGGTTGCATGTTTGTCAAAGAGTTCCTTGATTGAACAGTTTCTTCTCACTCGAAGAAACTGACCCACTGGTAAATTGGCTCGTAGTGAGTGTGGGTGGTGGCTACTATATGCGAGGAGGGAATTTCTGGCCATGGGTTTAGTGTAGAGCTCGCACTGAAGCCTCCCCGCTTCTGGAAAGATAGACAAATCCAAGAAGGGTAGCCTCTCACTACTAAACTCAAGCGTGAATTTCAAATATTGATTTTGAGTATTAAGCCATTGATGGAATGATTGGATCTCTGATATTGAGCCTCGCCATACCACCAGGATGTCATCAATGTACCTCTTCCATAGCAACACTTGATGTAAAAATGGGTTGCTATGGTTGAGGACGTGTTTTTGCTCAAATTGGTGGACATAAAGATTGGCGAGGCTCGGGGCAAAAATGCTCCCCATAGAAGTTCCCGAGATCTGTAGGAAGAACTGGTCTTCAAATTTGAAGAAGTTGTCCATCATGGCTATTTTAGCACACTCAAGGATAAAACTCACAGCGGTAATACTGTCAAGGTCTCGCAGGGACAATAATTGTCTGACAGTCTCTAAGGTTTCTTCCTGTGGTATACAGGTATAGAGTGACTCAACGTCGAAACTGACCAAGAGGTCTGTATCGACGTTGAACTCTACTTCTGGTAACAATCTCAGAACATCTGCTGTGTCCTGTAGATATGTGGGCATCTCTTTTACTACCGGTCTGAGAAAGAAATCCACAAAAGTGGAGAGAGGCTCTAGGAGTGAACCAATCCCTGAAATGATAGGACGCCCTAGTGGTGGTCTGGTGGCTTTGTGGATTTTAGGGAGGCAATAGAAACCAGGTGTAACGGGATGATTTGCTACCAGGAATCTAGCCTCCTGAGGTGTTATCCACCCTTCCGCACTGCCCTCATCCACTAAAGTCTCGATAACTGTAAGTAACCGTGCTGTCGGGTCTTCAGACAATCGACGATAGTTTTGGATGTTGTTCAATTGTCTAAGACATTCTTGTCGATACTGGTGCATGTCGAGTACAACCGTGGCCCCACCCTTGTCCGCTGGTTTTATTATTATGGACGAATTCTTAGACAAGTTCGTGAGGGCATTCTTTTCTCGATTCGAGAGGTTATGAAAACAATGGGGGACTTCGTCATGTAACCCCATGATATCATGTGTGACAGCTGTTTCGAAGGTGGTCACCTGTGATGGAACTTGGTGAGCTAGGGGGGTAAATGTAGATTTAGGGGGAAGGCCCGTATTGGCAAATTTATCATCCGTGATTGTATCAGGGACAGTCTTGTCTTTGAAGAAAAAGTGAAGGCGTACCTTCCTAAAGAATTTTTCAAGTTCTATCCGCATCTGGAATGGATCACCTCTGTTCGTTGGAACAAAACCAAGTCCTTTCTCCAGGACAGTTCGTTCAATTGGAGTGAGGATGCGTGAGCGCCACAGTTAGCGTCTCTTGTTTACAACGCTCGCGCATGCGCAGCGTAAGGAATTGGGCGCAGCTACGGCGTTTCGCATTTTAAGATCGGTAATGACCAGCTATCACGATGCAACATAAGCAAAAGGTGCAATTAATTAACCAATCACCTTTGGTATAAAAAGGCGCGCTTTCCTTCTGTTCGGTACCTCCACTCCCACTTGGAAGCAGGCGAGAGGTACCGACGGAGAGGTGAGCTCGTGTAGCTAATCCTGTTAACTACTACTGCCTAGATGCTATTCTTTGCAGATTGGGTTCTTCTTTCTCTTTCCTGTCAGAGCTTGACAGCTAAACCCTGGGTTATATACATCTAAACAATAGGTTATTTGCCTTACTTCTTTACTGGACAAGCATGGGTTTAGGCATACAGTCTGATGGGGAAGTGTCTACTATGAGAGCAACTGGTTATTCTTAAAAAATCTGTTGGAAGTTTTGTACAAGTTTAATAAATATATCGCAATTTAAACAATTATTGCGATGGAATATATTCTATTATCTCTTCCATCTTTTTAACAGAGCAGGGCCTCATTTTTCCCGAGCGTGTGCCGGGTGAGGTGAGGCGACTTCCCACATAAAGCTGGGTGAGTATAAAATTGAAATACCACTGTGACTACCGTCATGTACCGTCATGTAAATCAGGAGGACGGCTGCCTCTGATAAAAGAATGAGACTTTCTGCTCATTTTTTAAATATGTGTTTTATGTGCTTTTCTTTCTGTAACTGAAGGGTTAATGGAAACACAGGTTGATATCACATACTATGTGTATAATTTTTCCTACAGGAAAGGATAATCTACCCATTTTTCCACCAGACAACATTGGGGACCCAAGTTCCTGGTTTGTTTGCTTCACTATTCACAACAAGATTGTTTTTCACTGACATTTGCAGTTGTTATTAGATCACGGTCCTGAAGAAAGCTGGATATAGTTTATCCGCCAAGCTGAAACATGTCGACCACTCTGCACTACGCCTTCACATAGTCATATTTTCACACTATGTGGCGTTATTTTAGTCTTAACACTGTAACGGTGCCTATTAAACAAATTTTCTGTTACAGTAGTTAATTTTAATTTTACACTTTTCATTCACATTGCACACCATCACCACCATATTGAAATACCTTGTGGCTAGAGGGTCACCTTGTAATCCATCTTCACACCATCACCTGATGGGTTGGGTGAGATTTGGATTCACCATCCGTATCCCACGTGACGATACTCCGCCATAATGGTGGTCTGATGGGAGTTTTTCAGCTACATGTAATTTCTGGGTGTTCCATGACTCTGTTCAGTTCAAAGATTCAGTACAGCACACATTCTGACCTTGTATCTCCTGTTTTTTTCTTGCTGTAGTGGACCCCCCTTCATCCGAGGCCCGATGAATCGGTCCCATGAGGGTACCCATGGGTCCCTCCTTCACATGCATGCACAGTGTGGTGGGCACCCCATAGGGTGTACGCTTTACCCCACACCCCCCTTTTGCTATGGGAGCCTGTGTACGCATTCAGTATACAGGCTCCAATACAGTTCAAAGGGAGTACGAGCGAATCGAGTCCTTCGCCATATGGGTGCATCTTACTTGGTTGCTCGCACTCGCAGAGCACAATTCGCTAGGAAAGCCCTCCGATTCCGAGTCGTTCAGAGGGCTTTCCTAGCAAGATCGTATTCGGCCCCATAGTAGTAAATTCACTCTTGGCTACTGAACCTTTCTGGGTGTAAATTTACTACAGAGTGTAGACTTATATGACTCCACACCATGAAACTTTGGGTGAAGCCAAACTGACGAGTGGAAAGTCACTACAAATACCCTTTCTCACAAAAGCAGAGTTCTCTGTCCCAGGGGCGTATAACTCCCTATGGTGAAGTAAAAGGAAAATGTTAAAACTAAAAAAAATAGTAACAATATTTGTATGTTAAATACTAATGTGAATAAATTATAAGTATGCTTTTTAAATGTAGAACAAGAATAAAACAAGTTTCAGCAGTATTGTGTTAATTCAATTCAATTCAATATTTAATTCATTTAAATATATTAAATTTAAATTATTTTAAAATCCCACCTGATATAAAATGTTTATATTTATTTAAGTATTAACCATTACAAAACTTTATCCATAGAATTAATTTAAATTAATTTATTTAGTTGTAAACATTAGTTGCATTTATTTTTAAATTAATATATGTTTATTAACATCTTTTTACCATAAAATAATATTTATTTCTATGTATATTTGTAACTTTAAAATCTATTTATACATACTTTTAAAAAGTTAACATTAATTAATTTGTTTTAATATTATTTTCTGAAGTGCTCGGTTTAAGGCCGTGCCTCCATTATTTTCTATGGGAGGGTATTGCAGTACAAGTGGTTGGCCACGAATGGTGCTGGATTTATTTTAGTTCTGAACTGGAGTACATTTATTACTCTTTTGTTGTAGTAATATTAGAAGTGCACTTTGTGACTAGTAAAGGGTTTCTGTGGGTGTGTGTATTTCCATTCCTAAACCACTACTTAGCCATCCCTAAACCCCTCTTTAAACACCTTTCATTTAGGAGTGAGTATTTCCCAGCCACTCCCTGGGTCCCTCAAACATTTACTACTAAGTAATAAACTTACATGGGTGTGGATTATCCTCATACAGAAGATAGGAGAGGTGGAGATTTCCACCATAGGATTGTAAATTGCATTTTGTAGTAAGTAGTACTACTGTAGTACTACTTTACTTACTACAAAATTTAGTTTGTGAATCAAGCCTGCACAGCCTGGCGGAAGAGGTTTCTCTAGCTAATTCATGCCAGAGGAGCTTGCCCTAGGTTGTAAGATCAGTCTTGACACCAGTGCCAGCTTCACTTGCTTCAGTTACTGCTCCCTGGTGTCATCTGCTGTGATAAGTAGGTGACAGGTTCGAGTGTCGGCTAGGCTCACTAAGCCATTCACCTTTCTGAGATAAGTAACCTGAGTACCATTAAATTGGGTATTAGCTAATGTTATTTACAGAGTTTAGAACTGTATTGAGTGCTTATAAAAACAACCATGATTACTTCATACTGAAACATCACTTCTGACCGACAGTCAAGTCAGGCAGCCATCCGGTATTCATGCTGGGAAAACTTTGCGGTCTTGTTTCAGAAATTGCTTTCCAGGGTCCCATCTATGTTATGTTGTGTTAGGTATTGTTTAAATTGCCATATAGTCGACTTAAACGGTCACCTACATAAAGCATCCTCTGCCGGGGAGCAGTGCTTAATTTGAGCAGTGGTTTCCTGTGCTTGGCATCAGCAATTAATTGCCAACACTGGCACTTATGACAGTCTGCCACATGGTGGCGCTGTTTGTCTTAATTAGAGGTGAGCACAACAACAGTTGTTTATCAATTCAATATGCATTAAAATGGGTAACACTTGCAGCCCAAGCCAGCAAGCCATTCTTAAAGCTTTTTTTTTTTTAGGGGGGGTGGAACAGTCTAAATTATAACACTGGTAGGAGTGTGATGGTTAGTAGTTGTGTTGGGATAATGGGTGGTGCGAGTTGAGGTGGCCTCCTGATGGGAGCCCTGGCATTTTTTTTTTTTTACAAATTAACCACTACAAGTGTCACGCGCAACCCTCCAAGTCCAAACAGCGGAGAAACTGCCCGAGTGACAAAATAAAGAGGCATAATGAGGCAACACGTGTGCGGTGCCTCAGGCGCCAGAATTCCTCGCGAGGTCCCCTGCTGTGCCTTTCACGTTGTGGTTTATGCACCGGTTGAAACCCGCTTACTGGCCCTTAGGGGAAGTTTTGTTGCAGCTAGGGAACTCTGATCCCATCGCTACGGTGCTACAAAGCCTGCTTAATTTACCTTTGCCTGCCAGGTTAACATTTGAAATTCCCTGTTTACATTTGAAGACCATTTAGTTGCACAAAGATAGACCAGAAGTGAACACTTCCTTACGCTTAATAAAAAAAAAACGGTCGGTTGCTCACCCACGCCAAATCTCAGCTCATCTGCTTCACCAAATTGTGTGATCTAGGAAATTGCTTGAATAAATTACAGCTAATTTTCTAGATCGTCAAATCTGAGAGAGCCATGCATTAATTCAGTTTATGGTGTACGCCAGCCAACAGCCTCAATTATATTCTTTTTAATAGAGAATAATGTTGTCTTGCATATGGTATTGGGCATATGCACGGTGCATGTGCCAAACTGAATTTTCTCTTTGTTAATTAATATATGTTTCTTGGTCAGGATTTCTTGAAGGTTTCTAATTTCATGTTTAGAAACGTTAACGTTTTTAAATGCCTCTCAATGCAGTGGTCACATCTATTGTACTACATTGAAACACTTACCCTATGCCTAAGAAACACATTTTTTTAAATAGAGTTCTAAAAACCTTAATCATATTTTTCATGTTGACTGCTTGATTTTCTTGTTAAATATTTCAGTGGTTCAGCTCGTGCTTTGGCTGTCTGGCTAGGGCCAGGGCTCACGCAAGCCCTCCGTGGAGTAGCTACCATTGGTACAGTAGGTGCAGTGGCACCGGGTCACAGAGCCACGAGGGCCAATTGAACCGTGATAATTGCTATAGGTTCCTACCCCAACAGCAGTCAAAGGAGGTATTTGCCTCGCTTGCATCATGACCATCGGCCTCCTTGCTGAGCTACTGCCGCCCTTATCCTTTGGTGGGGGGGGGGAGGAGTTTGGGGGGTCGGGGAGAGCTTTAACCAGTGACCTATTTATATCTGTGACATAAGGGAAGGGAGCCTCAGGGGCCGCTCCAGTGGAGTAGGAAGGGGGGTGCGGTGGGTTGCGGGCCACCCCGGGTGTCATCACTGAGGGGGGTGACAAAATGGCAAAAATAGATGTTTTAAAACATATTTTTGCCATTTTGTCAAGCCAGAGTTGACAAGAAATCAATGAGGGGGGTGACAAAAATATGTGTTTTTAAACACATATTTTTGCCATTTTGTCTACCCGGGGGTGACAAGAAATTTTCCGCACGGGGTACCGCCTGACCTTGCTACGCCACTGGGCCTCTGGTCACATTTTGGAGGGGGCGGGGTCTCTTCATTTTGTTTAACACCAATTGTGTTCGGGCCAACCCATACCCTGGTTCGGAGGTCCCTGTTAATGTGCTGGCTTCCCCCCTCTGCATGCCACTGCTGTCCAGCGCCCTGGCTTCACCATAGGCCCGATCCCCTCTGCATGAACCTCTACAAATATTTTTTGCTTAAATCCTCTTCCGAATTCTTTCTTACCTGGAAGATCAAATCTGGCCTTCCACGAGTTCAGAAACCCCAACTATTTACCTCTCACTTTGCTATTTGTAGTTGTTTTCGTTTTGTTTTATGCTGCCCTCTGCTTTTAACAATAAGGTTAGTTCACTTCTTTTAATAGTAAATTTATGCTGCCCTCTGCTTTTAACAATAAGGTTAGTTCACTTCTTTTAATAGTATATTTGTATTGGCTGTGTGTATTTCATATTCTGCAGGATTTCGATGCCCTGGGCTGCGCTTTGCACTCAAGAAAGCATGTAAAAAAGAAAAAAAACAGTAAATGCAGGCAGGGTAGAAACATTTGTGCCTTTAGGCACGGCCAAAGTGTTTTACGTACTCAGATTCCCAAAATTTCCCAAGCATGACTTTCGCCTGCTGGAGATTGCTTTGAGCAGAAAATGTCTAGTGAGATAAATGTATTTTCAAACCAACGAATTTTTAATGCAAAGTATGCTACCTCGCCTTCAATTTTTATTTAAAATTTCGACTAGTGAATTTAGCAAATAAAAAAAATAATAATAATTTCCATGAAGATTCAAAATTTTTTACTTATTCACAACCAATTCCTTAATGCCTGCCGAAGTGCTTGTGAAAGTGCGTCCGTCCCCCTAGAGTGGCCCATGACAATAAATAAATAAATAAATGCCCTTTGGCGCTGTACGACTCAGTCCCCGAGGATCTTTGTGGACCTGTGTAAGGCTCTTCTGGTCCACCAGTAAAATCTAAAAATGCTCTATCCGATTCCCATAGCATTTGTGGAAATCCCAAATTTAACACTGAAAATCAGAGTGCAAAGTTGCACAAAATGGGCATGTGCACGTTATTTATGCTGCTACATTTTGCACTAATTGGAACGTCCTCGATTGGGTCAAGAGAATTTTGCACACAGGGGATTCCGGTCTTGAGGGATGTCCCCCCAAAAATATGGACCAGTAGCTCAAAGTCTGCAGCTTGCAAGACTGGGCAGTACCCCCTATGTGTCCTCCAGTAGACCTAATAGTCATTAAAGTTGCCAATGCCATAACATCCACATTAAGGGCGTTGTCAAATGGGAGTGCTAGAAACAAAAGGTTTTTTAGGTTTCAGAGAAGCGCCGGGCGCTCTGCCAACAGTGGACGCAAAGAGTGTTTGGGTAACAATAGTATGGTGGTACAACTGAGTGGAAAAAACCTTTCTAACCACTCTGAAGTATGTCAGCGAAGTACTGACACACCAGCAAATATAAACAGGAATACCCTATGCACACAAATCAAAATCTCCTACAGTCGTGTCTATGTAGACACATAAAGTTAAATGACAAAGCAAACAGAAATAAACAGAAATCTTCTGTGCGGTATCACTACAGTTCAGTTCTTTATTTTTTTCCTTCAGAACCAGCCAACACGTGTTTCATCGCTTTGGAAATATGTTTCCGTGAATCCTCAGGGCTGAATAAAAGGCTGTGTGAAAGGGATGAGATCGCTCCGCCGGTGATAGTTCCGACCCGGCAGGGCCCGTGACCTATTATGTCATAGGATAAGAATAAGTGCTGGAGTCCTCCACCTGCAACCACTGGCTCAAATTAAGCACTGAAGTAATCATTCAAGCTGAACCCTCTTCTGGGCAATCTTCCAACGTACACATCTCATCCACCCATGAGCAGTGTTGACTAACTGTTTACAGATACATATATTTAACCTTTCCTTGGGGCTGTAATCAATAAAAAAGTGGGATATCTTCAAATTTAAACGCAGGGATGTAGACCTGCTGTTCTCTGCAAGCCCTGGTGCCTACATTTGCAGCCATTTTCAGGGAGTTGCAAAAGGAATCCTGTCAAACACCTGTAAATGAGAACAAGACTTTTTCTGACTCTTTGTGATAGTGGTTTAGGATGGAAATGATCTGTATATCAGTCAGGGCTTGAAATGAAGGCTGGGTGGCAAAGCGGCTGTTGTCCAAAGAACTACTCAAACAAATGATGGACGGAATGCTGAATAAATCATACATTCCCTCCCAGTCAAGAGATCTGGGTTACATCCATCGTTCTTTTGCTCACCATGTCACCCCAGTTTCGACCCAGCCATATGCAAAACAGTCTTGACCTTGTGCATCATGGGAACAGTCCAGACCGTACTGCCAAGCCAGGTCCTCCCTGGACCGGTAACAAGCATCTTGGGACCGGTTTCTGGGTATTTCTGGGTATTTCCCTTCATCAGCCAGGCTAGCTTGAATCCAGTGGCACAGTGAGCAAGGGACCCACGTCTGGGCATACCCATCCCACATAGGTTGAAAAGTGATACGCAAACAAATGATGGACGCAATGCTGACTAAATCATACACTCACCCCCAGTCAAGAAATCTGGGTTCAATCCATCGTTCTTTTGCTCACCATGCCACCCCAGTTTAGACCCAACCATATGCAAATCAGTCTTGACCCTGTGCCTCATGGGAACCTGGACCGGAAACAAGCATCCTGGGACCGGTTTCTGGGTATTACCCTTCATCAGCCAGGCTAGCCTGAATCCAGTGGCACAGTGAGCAAGGGACCCTGTCTGGGTCCAAACTGGAAAGGCACAGTGAGCAAAAATGGATTTAGGCCCAGATCTCTATACTGGGGTGAATGTATGACATTGTTCTGCATTTTTCCATCAATTGTTCTTTTTGCAGTTGTCCAAAGAACAGCAACTGCTGTGTGACCGGGTCTTTATAAATACGAGCTTATTTACAAGCCCCTTGCGCTACCGGTACGTCATTTTTTCCCCATATTAAAAGTGACACGCCGGCTGCGCAGGAGTCTTGTAAATAAGCCCCATAGTTCATAATTCCAAATAATTACTGATGCGTAGGTCTCAAATGTTTTGTCAACAGATTTTGCTGTGTACCTTAAAGCTTTGGCACATGGAGCCAAACTAATTATATTAATTAGATAGATTTTTTTAGAAAACGTCTAGAAAATGTAGAAAATAAAAAAACTTTTTTTAACATGTGTATTTATTTTCTCCAAATGTTATATTGAGCACCTTTAGATGAAAGGAGCAGTTGAGAACTTTGAAGAGAACATTTTTTTTGTTGTTGGAGGAACAACACAGAAATCATGTGCTATAGACATAGAACAGGAGGGTGAATGGAGATCAACTGAGACCATACCACAAAAGGCATTCAGTGACAGAGAAACTGGGAGGGAACATGTAACTAGGATATCGCAAGATAACTCAATGAAGTTTACTTGTCACCTAATGACACGTGCAAAGTGCTAAGAATACCAAAGGGGCCAGATGTACAAAGATACTAGTTCGCAAAAAGTGGTTGTAAATAGCGACCCAACTTCTGCTTCTGGTATCTCTTTTATAGTAAGAAATCATAGGGTGTTACAGAAAGAACGGTCTTATTAATATTTATCAGACAAGTTGCAATTTGCACACTCACCCCTCCAAAATTTGATACAATCACAGGGATGATGGCCTGCAAGGGGCAATATACACCCTTCCCTGCGATTGCATTTCAAAATTGAAAAAACAATTCTTAAACAACCAGATTTCCTGAAAGGAAACATTGCTGCTTTAAAAATACAGTTTTCTAATTGAACAACTTCGCTGACAGTGGCAATGGTCATCAATCAATCAAACAATCAATCAAGACATTTGTATAGCGCGCTACTCACCCGGAAGGGTCTCAAGGCGCTGGGGGGGAGGGGTCCGTCACTGCTCAAGCAGCCAGGTCTTGAGTTGCCTCCTGAAGGAGAGATGGTCCTGGGTCAGCCGAAGGTGGATGGGGAGAGAGTTCCATGTCTTGGCTGCCAGGTAGGAGAAGGATCTTCCACCGGCGGTGACTCTGCGGATGTGTGGAACGGCGGCGAGGGCGAGGCTGGTCGACCGTAGCTATCGGGTGGGCGTGTAGAAGGTTAGGCGGTTGTTGAGGTACTTGGGGCCCAGGTCGTGGAGAGCCTTGTGTGCGTGGGTGAAGAGTCTGAACGTGATCCTCTTGCTGACGGGGAGCCAGTGCAGGTCTCTCAGGTGGCCGGAGATGTGGCTGTGTCGGGGGATGTCAAGGACGATGCGTGTGGAGGCGTTCTGGATGCGTTGGAGTCTTTTCTGAAGTTTGGCTGTGGTTCCGGCGTAGAGGGTGTTTCCGTAGTCCAGTCGGCTGGTGATGAGTGCCTGGGTGACCGTTTTCCTAGTTTCGGTGGGGATCCATCTGAAGATCTTATGGAGCATGTGCAGGGTGTTGAAGCACGATGATGATACGGCGTTGACTTGTCTGGTCATCGCGAAGGAGGAGTCCAGGATGAAGCCCAGGTTACGTGCGTGGTCCGTAGGTTTGGGAGTGGTGCCAAGGGCAGGGGACCACCAGGAGTCGTCCCAGTCGGAGGGCAATGATCCCAGGATGAAGACTTCCGTCTTGTCTGAGTTCAGTTTCAGGCGGCTGTTCTTCATCCATTCGGTGAGGTCTTTCATCCCTTCATGTAGGCTGGTTCTGGCGGTGGCTGGGTCGTTGGTGAGGGAGAGGATCAGTTGGGTGTCGTCGGCATAGGAGATGATGTTGAGGTTGTGTTGGCGAGCGATGGCAGCGAGGGGGCTCATGTAGACATTGAAGAGGGTGGGGCTGAGCGACGATCCCTGTGGTACGCTGCAGATGACTTCGGTGGCCTCGGATCTGAACGGGGGAGGCGGACTTTCTGGGTTCTTCCGGAGAGGAACGAGGTGATCCACTCCAGTGCCTTCTCTCGGATTCCGATGTTGCTGAGGCGTTGCACTAGGGTGTGATGGCAGACAGTGTCGAACGCTGCGGAGAGGTCCAGGAGGTGAGGGCCGCTGTTTCCCCATTGTCGAGGAGGGATCTGATGTCGTCAGTGGCTGCGATGAGGGCGGTTTCGGTGCTGTGGTTGGCTCGGAAGCCGGATTGCGAGTGGTCGAGGGATCCGTTCGTCTTGAGGAAGGCGGCAAGCTGTCTGTTGACGGTCTTCTCGATGACTTTGGCAGTAAAAGGAAGGAGCGAGATGGGGCGGAAGTTCTTGAGGTCGGTGGGGTCTGCTGTTGGTTTCTTCAGGAGGGCGCTGAGCTCGGCGTGCTTCCAGCATTCCGGGAAGGTGGCGGTGTTGAAGGAGGCGTTGATGATGTCCCGGAGTTGGGGTACGATGATGGAGGCGGCCTTGTTGAAGACGTGGTGGGGGCAAGGGTTGGTTGGGGATCTGGAGTGGATGGTGTTCATCGTGCGGATGGTGTCTTCGGTGCTGACCGCGGCCCAATGCGCAGAGGGTGGCAGTGGGTGGCGAGGGTTCGGCGGTTGGGTGCGTGGTTGTTGCGCCGAAGCTGTTGTGTATTTCGGCATCCAAACCATTGCTTACTCGCTCTGAAGCAGCACCTCTGATCCCAAATGGGAAGGATCTCTGGTGGTAACCTTGCCCTTTACGAATCATTTACCACTGCACCTTGTGGGTCGGTAACTATTCAATCATTTGTGACCAGAAATAAAGTTGCAAAACATTGATACAGGGGATTCCAATTCGGTGTCTGGAAGAGACACTCAAAACTCGCCCATTCCAAATTGATAACCATTTCTAAATCCATTTTGTGATTTGAATAGTTTTTCCAGATTGTAAAATGTGTTTAGTACAGCAGGAACTACATTTGTATACAATATTTACCATAAAGACAGCTATAGTTCATTGCGCTTGCTAACTTCCATATACTACCAAAGCTCCTGCTTTGTATTTTGGAAAATCTCCAGTACTTCTATCTGAGGGTTAGGATATATAGTTTCACTTTTTCTTAAATTTTTACTTTTTCTTACATTTTTACAGTCTTACATTGCTATTCTTCTTGAGAAATACCCGGCCTCCCACACTAATCTGTGTATTTCAGATTCTTGCTCTAAGCTAATAATTTTTCTTGTATACTTTTTAAATCTTCAACACCTGTTCCTTCACAATTTTTCTCTTGACCGACAATGGACCCTTTTCACCTAATCCTGAAGCAATTTCTTTGATACTGCTCTCTTATGTTTACTAAACAAAGAGAGATACCAAAGTAGTTCATCGTGCTGTCATCCCATATACCCACATCATATCTGTTGAAAAATAAACATTTTGCCTTACTCCTCCATATTTTTTCTGATGTTGTTTTTGCTGGCCTTAGGACTTTGTGCATGTTACCACTGCTAACCAGTGATAGAGTGCATGCACTCAGTCCTTAAAACATGGTGACATTAGTTCTGCCCCGATTGGCACATTTAATTTACCTAATAGTCCCTAGTAAAGTGGTATAACATGTACCCAGGGCCTGTAAATTAAATGCTACTACTGGACCTGCTGCACTAAATGTGCCATTCACTTGAGGGTCCCTGTAAACATGTATCAGACCTGCCACTGCAGCCAGTGTGTGCAGTTTAAACTGCCATTTTGACTTGGCACATTAAACCTCTTGCCAGTTCTACACCTTCGTTTTTAATAGTATAAGTCACTCCTAGGGTTGGCCCTACACAGCCCTGTGGTGGAATGCACTGTATTCAAGTTGTAGGACATGGACTTTTACATTTTACATGTTCTCGTAATGAAAAACTCGTAAGTTTGTTTTTCACTACTGCAAGGCCTGATTCTCCTACAGGATAGCATTTGAGTTACCTTATTACATTTAATAAGCTGTAACTTTCAAATCGGAACACATAAACAGTTCATGTTTGGTGTCTGGAATTGTAATGAGAAATGCTTTATTTTGGTAAAGTGGGATTTCATACTACACTTTAGAAAATTCCACTTTTAGAACTTTATTCAACATTAAAGAGCAACACAATATTCCTTTGTGAGCTTGAGTAACTATAATGAGGTAGGTAAGGATGCCAACAAGTGATTCCCTTCAAAACAGTGTTACAAATAAACTTATTAGTCTTTCAAGATGTCAGAACATGACACCGCTATTTAATTGAAGGTTATTTAACCTGGTACAATACCATGAGCTAAGGAAATACATATCAGATGCAGGTGTATATATTATCATATTTGTATTGAAAACACCAGAATTTTAACAAAAGATTATAGGTGTTCAGAATATCAATCCCATCAAACATTGACAGTGTTCATTGCAGTACATTTCAAGATTTATATACCATATGTCAATGTACTTCATGCCCACTTTCGAGATCTACAGCTAGATCCTGTTTTAAGGAAAATGCTAGGCTCTTAGTAGGTGTTAATTTCTAGAAGAAAGTTGGTTTATGCTTCGATGCAACTTTTATAAAGTTGTGATTTTCCTGCCTTAACCATTTAATGCCAGCAGTCTGTCTCTGGGTCTGATCACTAGGTGTAGTTAGCAGTTGATCTTTTTGTATTCCTCCCAGATAGCCACACACAAAAGAGGGCTTAGTTGTGCCTGGAGGGGCCATGACCGGCAGGATGGGGGAATGGAACTGGGCACAGACCCACTTACACCTGAATAGGCTGTGTCCTGCCTTCACACACATGACTGCATACCCCCTGTAGTTAGTCTAGAGCCAGGGCAGGAGAAGCAGGAAAACAGTGCACTTCAATGGAAACCACTAGAGACCACTCCCACTTTAAAAAAGGCATCAGGTATAAATATTGGGCCTCATACACCAACTCTTCAGTACACTTCTGGACATGTGAAAGACTCTGCTAGGAAGATAGACTGCTGTGCTGCGGTAAGGACTGCCACTCTGCTGAACTGCTGCCTGGGTGAGAAGGACTAGACCTGCAACCCGTAACCAGGGGTTCTAGAGTGACTCCAAGACTTAGCCTCTTGTAACCAGCACCTGGACTCTGCAACTGTGATGCCACTTTAGTTCTGGACCCTTGAAAGTGGACCTGAAGGTGGTCTGCTAACCCCACTGTGGATCCAGCAGAACCAATGCATCACCTCTGCTGCATGGCACAACCCTGAGCAGAACCGACGCATCACCTCTGCTGCGTGGACGTTACCAGCACCCGGACTTCGCAATGCCCTAGAAGCCTGCAGCCTCTTTGAAACTGCTGCTATGTGATGCATCCCTGAGGCAGGCCCTCACATTGCAAGCCCCTTGTCAACTGCATCCTCGATGACGACATAGGACTCCGCATTGCAATCCCTGCAGCTTTTTCGGAAACCAGCTGGTGCATTATGCATCCTCGAGGCAGGACTTTGCAGCGCAAGCCCTCTCGTTTACTGCTTCCTCAACAATAAGGCAGGACCTCGCACCACAGCTCCCCAGAACCAACGTGGGACCTGACAAAGCTCCACAACCAGGATTTAACCCCTTCGACGCTCATGACGAGCTGGGCTCGTCATGCAGTAGCCTCCCAGCACGCTCATGACGAGCCCAGCTCGTCATGAATAATGGGTTTTTGTAAATCCCAGCGCAGCAGCAGAATATGATGAGCTTCCAAGTGGTTAAGGTACTCTTGTTCATTGGGCCTAACTGGGTCTCTGTAGCTGGCATGCACTCTATCACAGTCGGCCAAGCTTGTGACTTTGTCCCGGGCTGCCATGACTAGATATCCACAGTTGGTGCTTTGTGCTTTTTGGTGGTATTTTCACTGAAATCTTTAAACTTGCATATTTACAGTTCTACTTTTTAAATTTGGTGTGAGATCCTTCTTGCGTTGTGTGTTAATTCTATTACTGTTTGAAGTATTGCACTAACGCATTACACATTGCCTCTAAGTTAAGCCTGCCTGCTCTGTGCCAAGTTACCATAGGGTTGAGCACAGGTTAATTTGGGGTTTGCTTGTGACTTCAGCCTGCTAAGGATTGTGGTTTCTGCTTGAGTAGGGTTTCACCCCGCACAACTTGCAACCCAATTTCTTACACTATAGTAAGTCCCTGCTTCTTCCACGAGTTTCGTTAGCCACTGCCTGTTGAATAATCTCAATCAAACCCATATTTATTATTTCCACTAACATATTTGCCTGAGATCTGAATAGAGCTGTCTTTTATTGCTTAATTAATTTTTTTCTGAGATTTCACACATATCTTTCAAAAGGAACTGATCCTTTTTGTACCATGATAACTCTATGAATTCCCACTTTCAAAAACTCTTCCTGCAATCATTCTACAATTCAAATTCAAAAATTCTATTATCATCGCTGTAGCAACATAGCCTACCCTTTTTTTAGGATGAAACACTTTTGAATAATAGTCTACTAATCGTATCATGTATCTATATCTCTCCCCTAATTTGTCTATTGGGCAAAAGAAGTCAGTCCCAACCCACAATCGTTGTATTACCAGTCTTTTCTTGGGTAAGCATTGCTCTCTCTAGCCTACATCACTTGCATGAGTTGTGATGTTAGTTCTTCTCTTGACATCAAAGTGTACTTACACCGAGGTACTGCTGATCCTATTCTTTATTTCTTGAAGTGCCCTACTGCACTCTGGACTCCACACAAAATGCACATTTCACTACATTTCCTCTCTTATTGATTAAGCACTTTCTTCTTATCTGCCCACATGTTGTGAGCAGCATTCGGCCAAGTCCAAAGAAGACTTTAACTGCTCTTTGTTACATAGTTTAGGGGCTTCTTTCCAAACTTTGATAACACTTAGCTTGTGAAGAAATTAAGCCAAAACTATGACTTGTCCAAGATATTTGTCTTCACAAGCCTTTAGCTGCTATTTCCCCATTATCATTGGCGGTCCTGATTTTTCAATCTGTGTGTTACTTTTCCAAATGCTTCATCCTGTTTGTCTTCCATTGCTCCTTTTATTAGTACGATGTCCTGGGCATGTAATGCACTTCCCATACCTTTAAAGATGTTTTTCATGATTCTCTGAAACGCCGCTGCTATAGTTGCCAGTCCAAGGCATTCTCCTTCGACACTACCCCAACACATACTCACACCCAACCCTCACATGCAGGTCGCAGCACGCCGCATCCCGTAGAGGGGTGAGAAGACCCCAATGATGAAGCATGACACCAAGGGTCCTTTTGGTGTGTGAGGGGTATTTTAAAAACACTATGTGCTCCCCACCACAGTAGGGAACACATCACCAATTTTGGTGGATTCTTACTGTTTATTTACATTACCTGGGAGAACAAATCCACCTTCATCTCTCTCTCTCCCCCCCCTTGTTGTTTAAACATTCTCCTTTAATAACATGCTGCCTGTGGAAGCAAAAAAGATGTTAACGGTCATGGATCATCAATGTATTTGATGACATGCTCAGGAAATGTCTAACATACTGAATATATTATCTCCTTCCATAGCACCCAGCATCTCCAATACATTTAATGATTGATGGCCTACCCTACCTAATACATGAGATTAAATTGCACAGGCAGTGGCGACCACTGCCTATCTAGGGTGGTAGGGAAGGTGGGGGGAAGGGTTGGGGTTGGGTAATAATGTAAAATTTGCTGTTGCTCTGCTCCTGCTGACGCTTGTGGCTGCCTCGTTGCTTCTCTGGTCCGGCCCGGTTGTGGATGAGCCTCAGAGCACAGGCTCCACACCCAATACAGAATCTGCTGTCATAGCATGAGAGCAGCGCCAGGATTGGTGTGAACGGCCTCGTTTACTGCTCAGACAGTGCCTTGGAGCCTGTGGCTTTTCTCCAGCTCAGCTGTGCAACGTAGCTGGCTTGGAGAAACATAAGTGCGCATGTCTGTTTGACCGGGCCTAGGACGGCTGGCCAAACGGACATGCGCACTTATAAGTGCACACTACTTCTCCTCCCTGACATGCCCAGCCCCGCTCTATACCTATTGCACGTTTCAGACAGCAATAAAAAAATTATAATAACATTGTGTTATTATCATTTTACTTTTGATCCGCTGGCTCTGGGCAATGAGGCGATGCTCCTCTGCCAATACTGAGGAGCCGCCCCTCTGCACAGGTCAACACACACTGCACATCTTACCTCTTAGTTTATTAGCAAAAACCACAAGAATTACCCTCTGAGGTGATTCAAAAGGCATCATATTGCAATCTTTCAATGGATGGTCATTTTATGTATACCCTCACATATGCCTTCCTTTATATTCAATTACAACAGGAGTTGGAAATATATATTTTTTGTAAATGGCACACATCCACCAATGGACATCACCCAAGCATGAGGCCAGTGAAGTGAATTGATCCACACCGCTGGCTTCCTGATATCATGTACTGGCAGATTTTGTGTTGAGAGCTCCAGTTTTCTCCTTTATTAATGTATTCATTTTTGGTCGAGGTCACTCATTTTTTGATGGCAGAATACTATGACTGCACCTCCAAATTTCTGGGTTGTGGAATTTATTCCATTAGCATTAGGCTGTGAAGCAGTTAACTCTTTATGAATTTGAAAGAGTTCTTGGGTTGAAGCAGGAGCTGCATTGATAGAATTTTAATAAAACATGTTTTTGTGACAGTGGGGATATGCTCGAAAGTGCGTTTTTCTATCCAAATTTCTCAGCTTCTGATTTGGTTTAAGTCACATTCTAACCAGCTGCACCCCTGCTAGATATACAGTGGCTGATTATTTTGTTTTAAGGGTAAAATGTCTTTAGAAAAACATGAAATAAATAAGTGAACAAATCATTATAGAAGAGGATCATGGAATTAACCAGTACTACAAAAGCTACAGCTCTTAAACTTCTAATCTGAAATTGAGAATAGATGTCACAAAATACTTACTGACCGTTATTAGAAATCTCTTTAATGCAATCACACCAAGGTTTCCTTCAGAACCTGAATGAAGTAATGAGTATATTGGTGCAGAGGGTGATAACACAGGGCTGGATATGAGGATCAGTGGGGCCTCTTCCATCTCTAAAATTCTATAACCTGATAACATTGAGAGTGATTGATGGGAACTAGGACAAAACAGTCCAGCTCAGAAAACAGAGAAGTGGAAAGACAACAGGAGGTTCCAGCTGACACTTTAATTGAAAATGGTCACGATATGTGTACGAATGACATCTTGTAAGCAGATAATTATGCAAAAGATTGTGTTGGTATTAATGCAGTTTGAAAGAATGCTGGTACCTAGGTGTTGTCCAGGGATAGATGCTTTCTGCAAGCAGAAAATGTTGCTTTTAGAAGGCAGCTGTTTAACTAGATGGCTGGGCAGAGCTTTGTCGGTTTGCTAAAGCTACTTAAAGTATCCTTTTCTTCCACAGCAGTCAGCTGTACATATGGAACCTCTGTTCCTGAATTGAAAACTCAGTTTGGAGAGCTCTTTCTTGTGCTGGGATGGAACCCCCCCAAAGATTGGAGAGGTATCGGAGCATAAATCGGGAGGAGAGGACGCTGCTGAGAGATGCAACCCTCCAACCTTGGCCTAAGACCAGGCGGAGAGTCCGAGGTAAGATTGAGGAAGGTGTAACTAGGAGAAGCCTGAGTGAGTCCTACAAAAGCCATCACCAGTCTGATTTCCTAGTAAACTGATTCTTTTTCTGGTCCAATCTCAGCTGACATCTCCCTTTACTACACTTACCACCCCCAGTGCTGTAAGGTGTTTTTTGAAAGTGAGGGGCCATAATTCGTTTCCTGAACTGTACTTACGAGTGTGTAACGAGCAACCCTGACTTCTTCTATAGGGGTTGGGGTAGCCCCCTAGAGAACATTTTTTATACAAATGAGGATGAAATAATTTTCACTTACATTTGCTAAAATGTCATAAGCTCTAAAAGAGGGCACTGATTAAATATTAAATTAGAAATTGCTCAGCGAATTAAATCTGACGAGCCTCAGTGAGTTGTTCTCTTTTTTCCAAAATGTTCTATGGGTGGCACTATATCCAAATTGGCCTCCAGGGACAGTATTTTGTCATGGGTGCCTCCCATATCCTATGGGTGTCCCTTTATGCGCATCAGTACACAGACTATGCAAGTGCCATCATTTTGCCATTGATGCCATCCTTATTCCATGGCTGAACCTTATGTGACAAATGACCTCAAGTAGGTCAGGGCAGCCCTCTAACCTTTCCTGCGGATGTCCTCCCTGATCCTAAGCCTTACTTCCAATGCCAGTGCCAGCATTTTACCGCAGGTTTTCCTCTTGCCAAGAAATTCTTCCAGTAAGGCGGCGTCAGAATTCTTTTTTTATTGGTGACCCAATGTATCAAAATGTACCTCCATTGTGCCAGGTGCAGCATTTTTTTTCTGCTTTCTCCCCATGTCACAATTATGCCCCATATAACAAGAAGTTCCACATGAATGCCAGCACCAGTAATCTTGTCATGGGTGCCCATTGCGTCAAGACTTACCCTCAATATTTTAGCACCAGAATTTTACCATGGTTGTTTCATATGACAAGTGTTACCACTAGTATGCAAGTGCCAGTATTTGGTCACAGGTGCCTGTTTTGCTAAGAATTGCCTCCAGTATGCCAGCATTTTTATTAATTGGTGCCTGTGAACCAATGGCAGACTTGGTCCACTTTTATTAATTGCTGCCTGTGGACCAATGGCAGACTTGCAAGCATAACACCACATATTCACTCATATTAACTTGCATTCACCAACTCACACGCACTCATTTCTAACTCAGTCACTTTCACTCACTCATCAAGTCTCACTCACACACTTGCACTCTGTTTTTACTGTCACTTACTCATCTCACTCATTCACAATCACTCCTACTTGTTTGCACTCCCTCTCACTCCACCAGCTCTGCTAGTCCAAGATCGTAACAGGAAAATGAAGAGTTGAGGCTGCAGATGTCTATTTTAGAGAGAACAAAGGGTCAGTGAACTCAAGGTGGCCTTATGGGAGGTGTAAAAACAGTTGTGAGAAACCAGTAAATATCTCATATATCAGGAGGAGGCGAGAGCACTCTACAGGGCAAACCAGATCAAGTTGTGTGAGGTGAGGGGCAAGGTGGGGAAACTTCTGGCCTAGCTTGAAAGGAGAGAGGAGGAACAGGGAGTGGTGCAAAAGGTGTAGACAGAACATGGTGTTCTGGTGGAATTGGCTAGTGAGATCGCACAATCGTTTACTGGATTTTTGAGCAACCTATACACACAACATACTAGTGGGGAACATAGGAGGGATCTGATCAATTTAGTTAGAGATATTCCAGTCCCCAGGTTGGGGAGAGAGGCCATGAAATTATTAGAACGGGAGATACAGGAGGTGATAGTGTGAAAGCTGTCGCAAATTAAGCGTGGGAAATTACCAGACCCAAATAGCCTGCCTTGTAAGACCTGATTAGCCTAAACTAGTGAGGAATCGGGTGGTGCGACCAATCCGAACCATGTTATACAAGTTAGGGCAGCGGGTGAACTACCAAGGTTTCTTCAACAGGAGACTATTCTTATTCACAAGCAAGGAAAACTACCAGAAAGTTGTATATCATATAGACAGATCTCCCACCTAAATATAGAAACAATGGTATTAACAAAGTTTATTGCTCAGTCACGCACATAAGGCCCTGTACTGAACTGGCCCTTTCATACTCCAGGAGAAAATCGAGTTCTATGTCCCCACTAGGAGGCTTTGGTCACTCCAACTGGCCCTGGCAAGAACCAAACGCATCAGGAAAGCGAGAGGAGGAGGGCGATCGTTCTCCTATCTAGCAGCGAAAAAATGGAACAAGCTACCCTTGGACCTTCGGCTCACTTCCAACTACTTACTGTTCCGCAAAAAACTAAAGACTCACCTGTTCCCCAAGTATTAAGTCCTAATTATTCCGCAGCTGAACCTGGATACCCGCTATTAGCGCCTTGATATCCCTAGGGATGAGTGCAGCGCTTTACAAATACTAATACAAATACAAATACAAATACAAATCAGGCTTTATACCCTATAGATCACCTAGGCACAACCATACATGAATATTCAGCTGCCTGATCCTCAAGGGAAGTGTGAAGGAGCCTGCGGTACTGTTAGAGTTGCACACTGAGAAAGCGTTTGACTCACTGGAGTGGCACTTCTTGATGGTGCTGCTAGAGTAAAGGGCTTTGGCCCCTCCTTTCCGGTCTGGGTGCATCTTCTACACAGTCATCCTGTCGGCCTGGGTCAGGGTGAATGTCACCATGTCAGGGGAATTCAAACCATGCAGTGGGACAAGACAGCGATGCTCGTGTTTTCATTACTCTTTGTAGTTGATTTGGAGCTAGTGGTAAACAAGTCTCACTGCAACTCCCTGATATAGTGACTCCAGCGGGACTTCAAAACTTGACTATGATATCTCATGCGGAAGACTTCCTGCTTTATTTGGCAGATCCAGAAAGGCTCATCTTGAGGACTCTTGAGATCCTCAACTTGTCGGGAACTATTCATGTATCCACATTAACTGGGGGAAATCCATCACTTAACCCCTCTCAAAGTGGCAGCATAGCGAAGGATGGAGGTGTCCCATGCACTGGAATGAAAGAGGGTTCATCTACATGGGGACATATGTGACCACAGTTCAGATGTTGTTCCATGAGCGGGATCTGGGTAGACTATTGGAAGAGTACAGATGAGATATAATGGTCATTGCTGCCAACTTCCCCTATCGTGAATGGGTGGGGCGGCTCTTTATAAAATTATGTATTTGCCCACATTCCTCTATATCCCACAGAACATCACTTTTTAGGTCCCTGTGGCAAGACAAACTAATGGGGAGACACCGCTGTGGGATATGGCAGCCCTTGCATCTCTTTGCAGGGTAGAGGGGAACAAGAAATGTCATTTGTTGGGTTTCTCCAAACCAGGAGATATATGAAATGAAAGAGGAATTTGACCATTTACGGACTTAGAGACACAGTATGAGCAGACACTGAATCAATATTTGTGGCACCTACAAATTAGAGATATTCAAATGGACTTTCTGGGCCTGTCACCTGATATAAAGCATGAGAATCAAGTGGAATATAGAGTTTTGGGGGCCCCCATTAAACAGACATCCCATATTCCTGTTCTACACCACATTACTTACTAATAGTCTGCCCCTACCGACCGCCTTGAGAGACAGATGGGAAAGGGACTTGGGTAGATTGGAAAACATTGACTGCGGAGCAGCGTGTAGATATACTGGGGAGGTTGCAATCCAGGCCGGATTTTGGTTGGTCCAACTGAAACAATTTTACTGAGCTTATTATACCAGGATCAGATTACATGCTCTGGGTAGGACTGATACTGACAAGTACCTGAGAGGTTGTAATCAGAGGGGTAATCTCTTGCCCACTGTTTGGCAATGCCCAAGGGTTCTGACGTTCTAGGCAGGGGTGTAGCATAGAATGTCTCAGGCTCTCGGTGAGTAACACGAGCTTACCCCCATGTCGTTACAGTAGTAACATTGAGGGAAAGGACTTTGGATAGATACTCGCTTCTCTTCTGTAATATGGCACTAATAGTGGCTAGACAAAACCTTGCAAAACGGTCCAGGAGAGATGGGGCCCTGACAGTGAAGACGTGGGACGCAAACATGGACTGGTGCACGCGGGCAGAACAACAAATATATAATACAAGGGATTGCTTGAAAAAGTACTTAAATAAGAGGCCCATAGAGGAATGTGAACCAAAGATTTTTCATAGAGCGTCATGTCCAGGGATGCCCACCAATTGCATCGTGGTTTGTTGCTGTGGAAAGCTCTTCAAAGTATAACTTGCCAGGTGGGGACAGCAACAGGGATGGTGGAGATGGGCTGGAATCCTGGTAGATATGATCCATCATGTGATTGAATGTAACCTTCCTAATGATTGCCTAACATAAAAGCAGTCTGATATGGATTGTAATTTTGTTTACAGTTAATGTGGCAAAAACTCAATCAAACACATTGGAAAAAAATATATAAAGAGTTCTTAATATCACCGAAACCAGAAGTTATGGACACATATCCTATATTACTTCAGCCTGCCCGTCCTGAGCATGATCTGACCGCACATTTAATTTTCATGCGTTGGCTGGGCTAGGATATCTGTGCTGCACTACACAATGACCCAAACTGGACTTGTCAAGCATTGTTGTTTAATTTGTAACACAAAAGTTTTTTTCTTCGGAGCCCCCTGCCAGTGTTACTGAGTGCAGGTTTGCTGAATTCTAGAGTTGCCTCGCCCTGATTCCACCTTCTACTACGACCCTACACTTCCTGTCTCTTTATCTCGCTCTTGCCAGTTACTTTTTCATCTCTGCTTTCTCCCCTTGTCACTGTGCTGCTGTCTTTCACCTTCTTCTTTCTTCCTTTTCTTCCTTTCGGTCTCTTCTCTGGTCAAAGTCTGATGCTGAAAATTAAGTCCTGGTCTCCAAAAATGAGGGCTGGTGCTCACCACCTGCAAACACCTTCACAAATTATCCACTGTCAAACATTGACACATAAATCAATGTTCCTCATTCACCCAACTCCCATCTCACCCAAGACTAAAACTAAGGCATCTTAGACCTTTTTCAGTTCCAGTCTTGTCTCAGGGACAAATAATTGGACACATTTATTGTAGGAGTGACAAAGTGCTGAGCCAGTATTCCCTGAAGTTCTTCACTTAGCTCTGCGCATTCCCTAAATTAGCGAGTGAGGCAATGGTGCAGAGCTCATGCTGTCCACACTGTGGCAACTCTCACTCTCCCTTTCTTCACAGCTGTTTTGTCTCTCATCTTCTCTGCAGAACTCCTGGGTCTGTCTTCTTTTGGACTCTCATGATGTTGACTCAGCCTCAGTGTCTTTGATCTGTTTCCATGTTATCTAAGTCCTCTTTCCCTCTGCTCTTCATCTCTCTGTGATATGTGTTGAGGGCAAGCTACCACTTATTGTCCCTCCTGTTGGCTAATTGGATCTTTTTCTTTCAGCTCTTGTATCTCATCCCTCTACTCGGCCCATTTTCTTCCTTTCTGAAGTCTTCTTCCCACTCTATCCCCTCATAGTTCATGGTTTTGGGCTAACCATTTGATCCCCTCTGCAGGCTGCCTGGAGTTTGTGAAGCGTCAGCTCTTTCGCATCGGAGATGACTGGTACTTTCTTTTCGCACTGGGAGTGATCATGGCGCTCATCAGTTTTACCATGGATTTCACTGTGTCCAGGCTACTGAACGGTAACTTAAAAATTCAGAGATGTCTTAAAGCATGGGCAAAGTGGGAAATTGCCGTGAACCCACCTTCCAAGGGGCTTCCCTGGGAAAGTGAACTTTCTGTCACTTCTGTGTACTTTTGTTTTTTAATCATTGATGTATAATTCAATATTGTTTGAAAACATAAGCTTGAATTAGCACAAAATATGTAATAAAATGTAAAGGTATTCCAACAGGGACCCCCAACATGTTCCTTGCCCAGAGCCCCCAAAATCCTTAAGATGACACTGCTTAAAATACCCCCTCTTTAAGCCACCGCTGCCCAGTCACTCTATCAATGTGTATGGCAGCACCCACCCTAATAAAGGGGACCATTTCATTTTAATGTGTCTATTTTATTTCTATTGATCTGGTGCTAAAGAACTATATAGATATTTCCAGAAAGGAAATAACAAGGAATGCCACAGAGAAACTGTGGATTTTAAGAGGAATATGTATGTTGTTTATGAGAAAACATAATTAGGTGCAACAAATACATCAACAGTTGGTGTTGGTGAAAAGCCATGTTGGTGAATAGACAAAATGGTGAAAAAACTTGAAAATCTTCACATACCATTTATCTGTCCGTGTTCGGATGTCAAAAAGAATTTCAGAGCCACACAAAAACTTAGAACAATTCAGAAAAATTAATATGCATGGACTTTAATGCTTAGATTTGTGGTCGTCATTTTTCCATTTCTAACATTAGCCTAAACAAGTAGTAGGAAAGAGCACGGAAGACATTAGTATCAGAATACATGGAAGAAGGTAAGGTTTTTAGGGTGGCACCTTTGGATGTAGATGAGGCACGGGAATTGAGGAAGGAAAGTGATCCAACATTTAGGAATAATGGAAAGGGTAAAGGGTAGTGGAGTGAGAAATGACCTAAAAGCAAGGGGAAGCGAGATGGATGGTACACTCAAAACAGAAAAATATCACTATTCAGTAGGAAGATGAAGATAAAAGTGATATGGAGAGGTGTACAGGGATTAAAAGAAAAGGAAAATGGACAGATCAGAAGGTATTCTCAACATTTTAAAAAAAAAAACAGAAGAATTGAAAAATGCTTCTTAAACACTTGAATATCTCTGGTCCGAATTTCATTCTATCCATATTTTGCTTGTCTTGCTATATCAACCAAAACAAATGAGTCCATCCCACACCACGAGAGTAGTCAAACCACAATAGCTGGGTAACTTCCACCCTGCCTCAAAACAAAATATATCGCAGACACATTGTGACCATATTGGACCTCATCCGGAGAGGAGAAGCTTGAAATCCTAGTCGCAGTTTGCTAAGTGGCAGGAACATAACCATATAAATGTACCATGCAGCACCTCACCTCAGCCACACTAGAACTCAGTTCAGCTCCACAAGCTTCTGCTACCACAGGCTTTCTGTGGCATCATGCATGTGCTTAGTTTTTGAGGGTTCTTCACCTAATAACTAGGGGTGGGCGATGAATATAGCTCCACTGGCAGAGTTTGCTGAGTTTTGCCCACTCTGCGTGGACTTCTGAAAATTCTGCTGAGCGGCCTCTCACACGGCTTGCCAATGTTAAATTGGCGAGAGAGAAAAATCATACGCTAGACCACCTCCGGGCAAGATTTCACAACATGGGCAGTTGCAGCAGGTTGCTTCCGCTCGTATTGAGAAACGTGCCGTTCGCGTTGAGGAAGCTGGTGCTTGAGTAGAACATCTACTCGAGCGGCAGAAAGAAGCAACGCCTGCTTGTGCTGCATGTTGTGCCATCTGCGCTGATTTTACAGCACAGGACAAACAGTGCGAGCAGCGCAAATTACCACACTCCACCGCTAGAGGAACTCTGTGGAGTACGGATTAGTTTTTTAAGCACTTTGCAGAATTCCACATAGCAGAACTCCGCCCAGGACTCCTAAAACCTTCCATCCCATAAGAAAATTTCCAGCTGAAATTCTTCATATGGAGATGGATAATTGTTCTATCCTTATATCCTATCCTTTCCATGTGAGCATGAATATGTAAGGCATGACGCTGAAGAGGGAGATGCAAAGTGTGATGGTCCTAGTTGCATATAGGCCCAGGTGACATTGTGAAATTTCTGTCAAGTGAGATTATGCATAATTTACAAAAAATATATGTATTCTGCGAAATATACTTGGACAGCTGTCTGAGTAAAACTAATAATATGATCCAAGAAATTCCAACAGCTTAGGGCGACCTGCTATAGTCCACGTTGTTAGCCTTGCAATAGTGTGATGATTATTGGTTGTGGTGGTACTGACATTTCGTAGTGCTGGCATGGGTGGTGGATGGTGCAAGCTGCAGTGGTGTCCTGAGAAATGCCTTGGGCTCTTGCACTTTTTTTTCTTTTTACAAATTAAGCACTGGAGATATGCCTTGATTTAGGCTATTTCTGAATTTCAAATGATCGGATTGGGTTCCAAGAAAAAAAGGAGGGGCCAGTCCAAGGCCCCCTGCACTGTAACAGGTCTGTTTTCTCACCTCTTGAACTTTAAAGAGGGACTTCAAACAGCAGCAGCGAGCTGTAGCTCAGGGGGCATTTAAGGCCATATTTAGTCAATTTCTGAAGCAAGAAAGTTAGACGAATGCCCATAAAAATTCAGTTAAAGATACAGGATGTTCTAGATAAAACCCTCTTGTGAGTGGGAGCCAATGCAACTGATGAAGATACTCTGCTTTTTGATCATATTTCGGGAAACAACCTTTACAACGCAACGTTTACAACACACTACCATTACAACGAAACTTTTACAATGCAACATCCATTACATTGCATGCCATTACAACGCAACCATTACAACGCATGACACTACAGCGCATACCACTACAACGCATTTCATTACAACGCATACCATTACAACGCATAACACTACAATGCATAGTACCCTTACACTATCCAACACTTACCCTACTGTTGCACCCCCTGGAGTTAGAATAGTAATTTTTACCCCTACACTATCCAACACTTACCCTACTGTTGCACCCCCCTGGAGTTAGAATTGTCATTTTTACCCCTACACTATCCAACACTTACCCTACTGTTGCACCCCCCTGGAGTTGGAATATTAATTTTTACCCCTACACTATCCAATACTTACCATACATGCAATGTAATGTTATGCGTTGTAATGGCATGCGTTGTAAAGGTAGTATGCGTTGTAATGGAATGCGTTGTAAAGGTAGTTTTGCGTTGTAAAAAATGCGTTGTAAATGTATGCATTGTAAAAGTATGCGTTGTAACGTCATACTGCCTCATATTTCTTAAAATTAAGCAAGAGTCTAGCCTTAGAGTTCTCGCTGTGTTAACCACAAACTCTGCCATTCGGGCTCGTTTTACCTCAAATTTCTTTAAATGCAAGTAACCATCCTACTGCTCCTTCACAAGCAGCACAATTTTGCTTCTTGCAGATGGAATAATCACATGCTTCTACTTTACATCAATTTACATTTACATAACTATTACCATCTGACTTGAGCATGCGTGTACAGGTCTCCCTCTCTTTGCTATCCACCTGAACATAGGGGTTACCGGTCCCATCCCAATTATAAGTTTTTGTTTTCCACTTGGAGATTTTGGATGAGGAAAGCAGTTGAAATTTCAACGCCATGGGAAAACATGGAGGAATTGACGAAGAAACGCCAATCCCCCATGTTATTCCCCAAAATTATGCAATCCCTTTTGTTGTCCTGTCCCTTGAATTACTGAGAGTTCAGGTAACAGTAATTGTGAGGATTGATTGTGGGTTTCTAAAGCGCTAGAATCGACTCCCGAAGGAGTATCTCTGCACTGTAGACCGCTGGGGAACCCGTCCTGGCTTTCCCTGTGAGATGGTCCCTACTGGGAGTCCCAAGGTGAAACCAGGCATCCCCGGCGTATGTGGGGGGCCGTTGTGGAGATGAGGCAAGCTAATGCACAGAGTTGCCGAGTGTGATCCCTAGTTAGAGTACGCACCGAGGCGAGAATTATCGAGTCCGTTGACCCTGGTCCAAGACCCTGCCGCGTCGAGGATTGAACCCTGGTCCCGGGCCGTCCTCTGCTCCCGGGTCTGCCGCCTCTAACCAGTGAGCCACACCACTCCTGAAAGATTACAGGACTTTTAATGGGTCATTCCCATTGAGGGAATATTGGTTAGCTACTACCGCAGACTCTTCTAAGAGTAGGAGGTGTGCTTTGCCATGAATTGCATTTTGCCCAGGAGAATGGAACAGCAGCGGCCCTGCACAAGAATACTACATAGGAAGGCCAGGTTACCTATGGAATGCACAGAGGGAGATGTCTGTAATCCTGCAGACTGACTCCTTATGTTAGCTCTGCGATACCACTGTGGCCATATTGGTGATGGCGACCAGACTGAGGGGATGACTCCATTTCTGCTCTGTCTCCCTACCTACAGAAGTGCACCTTCATTACAGGCCCCACGTGGGGGAAGGAGGGCACACACCAAGTGATCTAAACCGTTGCAGCTGGGGTTGATAGCGCTCTCTTCAGGTTCTCAGGTCTATAGACACTATCCTGGGAGTCCCAGTATCTGAATTGATTCTACAATAAATGTAGCTGGTGGAAAGATAAAAATCGAGGGAGGTCAGAGAAAGAAAGAAACCAAGGGAGGTAAGACACAATTGGAAAGGGAAATGGCTACCTGCGAATGGGATAGCTTTTATGAGACTAAGGAGGAGAGATGTTAGAGAGAGAGGTTGTAAACAGATGGTCTAAAGAGTAGAATTGTAGAGTTACGGATCAAAGAATAAGGGAGCCCTGAGCAAGAGGTGAGTGAAGAATCTTCTGTTTGTGGTGATTTTTTTGTAACTCATGCCCCGTCTCTTAACTGCAGCCCACAGGTGGCTTTACCAGGAGATCGGAGAAGGACACATGCTGCTCAAGTACCTGTCCTGGATTGTCTACCCTATTGCACTGAGCTCCTTTTCCACCGGCTTTGCACAAAGCATCACTCCACACTCCGGAGGTGAGTCACAGACACAAAACAGTTGGGATGAAATGGGAAAAGCGAACACATATTCGGCTCATCATAGTTGAACGGCATCAGTCTATTGGCTAATTTTGAGATTTTTAAATTACTAGTGTGTTTAGAAGGTTGGTGATAGCCTCAAATATCTGACAAGTTGTGTGACCAATCTGGATGAGCAGATTCTGCCTAGAGTTTGTGTGTTCACTTTGAGAAGTGCAAATGCCTCCCAAGATACCTGCTTCACCACTGAACATGCACACTCTTGCCTGTGGTTGAAAACATCCTATCTAGTGCATGGCCCAACACTGTGCTTCAACTGGTTACATTTTACCCTTCTTGCAAGCTGGAATCTGGAAGCTTAGAGTTATTTATTCTTTTCTGTTTTCACAGGATCTGGCATTCCTGAGCTCAAGACTATCCTCAGTGGAGTGATTCTAGAGGAATACCTGACCATTAAAAACTTTGGTGCCAAGGTCGTCGGGCTCACCTGCACCCTAGCAGCTGGAAGTACAATCTTTCTCGGCAAAGTGGTAAGGGGCTGTTGAGGCGGCGAGTGAGAGGAAGGTGGGAGGGACCAGGGGTAACCCGGTCAGTCTTATGAAAAAGGAGGAACTGAGAGGTGGTGGGTCATCACATTACATATTTTAAAACCCTCATATTGTCATTTGTTTAGAACTATTTTATCAAACTGCCTAGATTTCCTTTTTTTTAATTTCAAAGTATTTTATTGAAGATTTGTATATATATACAGTACAGTAGTAGTGCGTGAGGGTGAATACAGACGCCTTGGGGGTTACATAAGGCATAGTGGCTCGTATGGCTTGAAGTAAGTCACAAACGCTCGAATTCCTGGTTGGCGTAAATTGCTCCAGGTAACACTGTTGTACCCTCACTACGAAGAAAGAGAGGAGTGAGGAAAGGAGGAGTAGAGGAAGGTAGGTGTGGGGGAGGGGGAGGCAGAGCATTATGATGTTTGTTGTTTCTCCGCGGTGAGCCTCCAGTGCCCATTATTGGCTTCGGTGGGCAGAGTACGACAGCTTCTATGGGGGTTTGTTTGGACCCAAGTGTCTATCCAGCGAGGCCCACATTTTGCCCCTTGCTGTGTGGTTGGGTGCATGCAGTGCCGTTATGTTGTCCGCCCCTCTGAGGAAGGTGATCCAGTGCCTTAGCACAGGTTCAGGGTGTGGCATCCAGCAGCCCATGAGTGGTCCAGATTTGTGGAAGTCTTGTTTGGTGTAAATATTCTCTTAAATTCTGGCGTTGATTCATCTCTGCACAACACAAACCAAGAAGAGTCTGACACATGTTCAGTTCCTCCAGTCTGAGCTTTGATTCATTGCTAACATGATGCATGCAAATACAGCTCATTGAAATGGGGGGGGGGGGACTCTACAAAATTCTCAAACTAGGAAATTCACATTTTTTTTTCTTTCACGGCCATTTTGGCAGCACACTAATAAACCATTTCAGTGTGGTTGATAAGAAAAGTAAAGATGAATCTTTAAGTGAGCTGGTTGTTCCTCATTTATAATTTGCATTCTAGCACCTATCATCTTGAAGACCATTACGAAGCTACTGTGTGAGGAGGATGTAGTAATGATAGGGATGCTTCTCTTGATCGTACAATTGACAATAAAGTCTTGCATAACGATCTGTCGAAAAAATCACAGAGGCCCTAGTGCCTCGGACATCTATCTGTCTTTCATACACTTTTGAGAACTGCCTAGGAAGAATTTGTTCAGGTCATTTTCTTTTCTATGGAGCATTTGAAAAGCGACGCTTGTGCCATTATTCCAAAGAAAAACACACCTATCAACATGCCATGTTCTCCGCACATAATTTAATTTTTCAAAATGGACAACTTTTCTCAGGATTGAACTCCCAAATTAAATAACTCTTATTGCTTCTTATAAGCTGTTGGTTACCAGAACTCACCTAACTAGAAGGTTATGAAAGATTTCTAATTCTCAATTAAATTACAATAATTATCCTCTCTGCAGATTTGTGGGAAGGCTTACAAGAGCATGTGTGCAAATCAGTTAAATCAATTCCTTCAAAATAGATCTAGGCATATCTTTTCCCCACTTAGGTAATCCCAGTCAAGGTTTACATGCATGATAGCTAGGGATTGCTGAGGTAATGATGGGTGGTCACTGTGACCCGACAGCAACAATTCGCTGTATAGTTTTTAACCATTGTCAGAGGGAGTCCCAGATTTGGGAGATTGCCTTATCCCAAGCTCAACTTAGTATCAATCAGCATATCACCGATTACTGCCACAGGTCTGCTTCTCAAATAATCAAAGGACCACTTGTTCTAGGGGGTTGCCTGTTGACCTGTGAGCTTCTCCTTTCCATATTTGTCTGCTGTCAATCATCACTTTACCACCTCAACAGCATTCAAAGCCTTAAAAGCGATATTGCAGTCAGATTTATGTTCTGGTTGGGACCAGGGAATCATTTGAAAGACACATAAATAGCATTTTAAATTGCCTTATCATCGGAACGTCAACAAATTTCCAGGCGAAACCAGGAAGTCAGGCTAAAATTGGATGGTGCCACAGTCACACTTATTACTGGAAAGGGAGAGAGCTTCTTCTGCTGAGACCTGCAAAATTGGAAGTCTGGACAAGGACACTGTAGATTGCTCATGGCCCTGAGGTCTCCTCCCATTGCCAGACATAAAGTTAGAAACTTGGGCGCAATATTCAATTCTGAGTTTGCTTTGACTTCCAAAGGCTTCAACGCTTGCCCTCAAACTGGAAAAAAATAACTAAATAAAGCTGGCAGCGAATTGTCTTCACTGGCTCCAAGGGGCATCCATTGATGGCATTCTGGACCAGCGATGCAGCAGTTTGCTGAGATACACCCATCATGTCCTACACTATTTGTTAAAAATGGCACAAACAACAAAAGCAGGAGATTAAAACCTGTAATACAGACCCAATCCTGTGGAATGGACAGAACCTACTCATGAGACACTTACCAAACTAGTGCCTATTTAAGAAGTTTTTGAAGACTATTTTGAGATAGCCTTGAACTTATCTAGATAGTGTGACATGGTAAGAGAGTAAAGTCTCCAAAGCCATCCTCTAACCACAGTTAATTTTTGTGCTCCCCAATGCTTTTACTCCTGAACTGCTACCGCCTCCCTGACAATTCTCCACATCACTATGGGAACCAAACTGGACATGCCTTGAAAAAAACACAATTGCTGCTACTTGCATGAACACCATTTTGTCTGTTTTTTGTCTTATTAATTCTATTACACCCAAGTGAACAATGCTGATTGTTCGTGTTCCTATGTAACGATGCTCCAAATCTGGTAACAAATGTACATATGTTAAAATGTAATAATCACCAATACTTCACTCTACTGGATATGACACAGTGCATTTCTGTTGAAAAGGGTGAGATTATTTGCTTAAGATATGAGGATGACCTTTACCGCATGTCTTTAGTTACTTTTGTATGTGTGGCACCTTTTGTCAGATTGACCTTCATTAACCTTTGTTTTGTCATTCAACAGATATATAACACATTGTGCTTTATGTAGAGCATGCTAAACAAGAAATCCGCACATTGTAGCACTATATTGAAGTTAGTGGTAATCTTTTCTCAATCTCAGAAGGATGAAAGGCTGCAGTGCTCTGTTTGGGAATCAAACCTGTGTCCTTACATAGAGATGGATGCCTGAAAATGGCACAGGATGGCATAGGTGCCCACCTAGAAACACTTGCACAAAAATTGCCTGAAATGTAATGACTGATGAGAGATTCTTTATGGCCAAATGTCAGGATGCAACATTTCTTTTTTTCGTTGTACATTAAATGTAGGTTTTATATAGTTCCGTGAGTTGTGCTTGGCCTCACAACACAAAGAAGCATAAAACAAAACAGTACTACGATTTATGTTTCAATAACACTTTTAAGTTTATTTTTCTCTTAGGAGCGTTAAATCCTTTGCTTATTCTGCCATGTCATTGTTTTTGTATCTTAATTACATTGTGATGGGCGGTCTGTTGTAGTTGTGGTGCTGCAGGATCCCCCTGCTGTTTTTTTGTGATTTGGTGGAGGGGTGTGATAACTGCAGATTTTACTTGTGCTGACTTGACATTAATAGCCAGACCAATAGAAGCGCCTTCGCCATTGCTGTCATTGTAAGTGATGATGAAGAGCGGAGGCAGGGAGATGGGAAGCTTTGAATAAATGTTGAAGGTTTGCCCAGCTGCAAAGTGCCTTCTGCAGGCCAGCAGGGTACCTTGGATGAGCCTGGCCTACCAGGGCACCCCTTAGAACCAGCCCAGACTGTAAATCTCCGGAGCCTTGAGCGGTTAGGGCTGGTTGGCGGCTTGGAGTCTCATGTAAAGGATCTATATGACATGGTGTTGAGAGATGTTGTCCTGGTTGACTTTGAGAATGCGGAGTACTCTTAGTTTTTTTTAATGACTCACTCACTGAAATGTAATTGTCAACTCTAATCAACGTGGAGGAGTCAATAGCAGTCCACCCCTCATCTACCAGGACCTATGCATTTTTCTTAAAATGCTTTTTCCAAAGAAACTGTATAGTAGGCCACTCGAATTATGTGATGAGGCTGCTGTGGCGTTTCCCACAAAGTTATGGAGTTGTTGCATTTTTCCCCACAATCCATCATCTGATGCATAATTTGCCTATTTCACAATTTTTTTTGTAGTTCACATGGACCAAAGCTTACTAAATCAAAATCCCACAAAGTGGTTCCTTGCAATGCCAGACCATTTGCAAAGTCAGTCAATCAGTCAAATTATCTTTATTCGATTTAGTTAAAAATCATACAAAGAGCATAAAAAATATATTATATACAAGTAAAATACAATTAAACAATTTCATTACAATCGAATACATATGACAGGGTGTTACAGTAGAAACAAAATTAAAAAATCTATAAAAACTGTTTATACAGGGATATTTACTAAATTCCTGCGTGTTCTTGATCTAGCTGCCGCCACTAAAAAATTTGCCATGCAAAATGTAATGCGGATATTTTTCAATGATTGTAGGTAAAACATGGCTGGTCTCACCTGAGAGAAGCCAGCTTTCCTTAAAACAGGTAACAAATGTTTTTTTCTCTGTTCAGAAAAAAAATCGCAAAACATAATAAAGTGCATTGTGTCTTGTGCAGAAAAATTATCACATGTACAAGGTGGTGCTAGCTCTGGTTTTGTCCAAGTATTGAAACTGCCCAAATAAAAATGAATAAGATTAAACCTGAATTTAGTTAAAAGAAACCTGTGGAATGGATTGGTGATGAAACATAAATAAGGTTCAAGCGCAGGTGAATTAACTAACAGATAATGACGTCTTACTGTTGGCTTTAACAGTTCAGTTTCTTCTCGGCTCATTCTTGCCTTTAGCATAAATTGTTTTTTTATGGAATCCACGTCTTGGTTTGTTATGCCAGAAGGGTCAGTAAATAAATCTGGCCGTCCCAGGTCCATAAAGGTTTTTTTTTAAATAAGCCAGCCATGGGATTGCACTACTATGCTCCAGACACATAACATCTTTCATAATCAGATGGTTAAGGGTTAATTCTGTGTTTAACCATGTCTTGAGCCAGTATATTAGGGGCGCCAGTTTTAACCTATCGTGGACATAGTCCATTCCTACCTCCGCATGAATGGAAAAAGTCGGTGTCGATTGGGGAAGGCACAAAAGAGAGCGTAAGAATCTATTTTCTGCCTTCTGGATGTTCTCCAAACGTACATAACCCCATAAAGGCGCGCCATAAAGTGCCACAGAGAAGCATTTACTGTTATACACCTTTAAGATGGCTTCCATCGGTCTGTGGCCCAACCTTTTGGCAAAGCCCAAGAGGGCCGTTGATGTCCTTATCACCGCTAGGCTTTTGGCCCTTACCTGGGGTCCCCAGGTACCCTTATTGTCAAAGAACACACCAAGGTAGGGAAAAACGGGTACTCTAGAGACTATTTCTCCTTTGCATCTAAATGTTTTTATCATGGCTCTTTTGTTTTGTGGTCCAATGACCATAGTGTGTGATTTATTTGAATTACCTTCAAATCAAGATGGTCCATGAAGGTACCAAATGCATCCAAAAGCTGTTGGAGACAAACGCTAGAACGAGCTATGAGTACTGCGTCGTCCGCGTATAGGAGAGCAGGGATCTTAACTTCTCCTACACGCGGAACGTCTCTCGCAGCCCCCTCTAAATGATTGCCTAGGGCGTTGATGTAGATTGTGAAAAGCAGGGGTGCTAGTATGCATCCCTGCCTAACACCCCGCATTGAGTTAAAGCGGGACGTACATCTGCCTTCTTTTGTGATTCTCACCACGGCAGAAAGCTCATGATGGAGTGAGGCCATGAACCTGACCGGGGCCTCATCAATCGCTATCCTCAAGAGAGTGTCCCAAAGCCTGGACCTATTGACCAAATCGAAGGCCGAGGAGAGGTCCATGAACGCTAAGTACAAGGACCCCTCCTTGGCCACCGTGTACTTTGAGATCAATAGGTGCAAATTAGAGCACTGCTCAATCGTGCCTCTCTTCTCTCTGAATCCGTACTGGATATCAGCCAAACCACCACAGCCTTCCAGACTATCCCTTAGCCTAGCCAAAAGCACTCTACCCAGGATCTTTATTGCAGAATCCAGAAGGGGTATAGGCCGGTAGCACCCCGGATCGTCCCTTTGCCCCTTTTTAAATATGGGGACTATTGTAGAAGTCGCCCATGTGGTGGGGGGGGGGGAACTATTTGCAGCTGTAAATACATTTGCTAGGATACCGGCCCATAGTTCTGGTGAATGTATATAAAAGTCACCCGGTACCCCATCTGGACCAGGGGCTTTATTCCTAGTAGTGGCGTGGATTGCTTTCTCAACCTCGGCCCTGTTGAAGTGCAGGGGAGTAGCCTCAGGGAAGGTCGTGTTAAGTGGTTGGGTGATGGTACCATTATCTCCATAAACTGAACTAAAATGTGCTAACCACTTGTCATCTGGGATGACACAGTCCGTGTCTAAGTTGAGTGAGTCAGAGAAGTAAGGCTGGCTGATTACAGTCCAAAATTGCCTGCTGTCCCGCAAGATATCGATAGAGATTAGATTCTCCCAGGCCTCCTGTTTGATCTTATCCTGTCTGTTCTTAATGGCTCTTTTGTATTCTTTTCTTAGTATTGCAACCACTGCCCTGTCCCTAGGGTTTGCTTTAAGAGCCAGTTTTAGGGATTTGTGGGCTTTTGAACACAGAGCATCAAACCATCGGCAGTGTTTAGTCTCTCCCTTCCTCAATTTGACCATGAGGTTAGTAGAAACTTTACTACAGATCGTTTGAAAAGCATCCATGATATCATGGCCCTGCGAGGATGGATTGTGGCAAATCATGATCTGGTCATTTATCTGCGGACCAATATCAGCATAAAAATCACCAGGGACCACATTTGCCCACTTCAGCCGTCTACCCTGGTCAATTGAGCATAGGGCAGGTCCAGGGGTGACCTGTCCTGGCCTAGGGCCCATAGAATCCCCCCATGCCACCACCAAGAGAACGGGATTATAATCACTAACGGGGGAAGGGACTATACAATAAGAGATAGTTCGATTGAGAATGGTCGGAGTCACAAAGATATAATCAATAATTGTTCCAGGCGTTGTCCCCTTGAAGGTAGGTATTCTAGACTCCCCCTCCCTATTCCCTAATTCAAAGAAATTAAAATAGGCCAAAAATTCTTCCAGTTCTTCACCTGCTATAGTGTGCTCAATGTGGGGCCCCTCCTGTCCCATTGTCTCCATATAATCAATTGAGCCACAACCATAATCACAGGGGTGGATATTAAAATCACCCATTAACACATAATCATAATTAGTATGAGTATTATGACTGACTGAATTTAAAATCGAATCCAATGCGGCAATATTGTTGCCACCCCAATCCTTGTTACCGGAGTTATAGAAATTAATAAACAGAGTGCTCTTAGAAGGACTAATTACCCTTTCTACAATCAGACAGTTCGGGGTGTCATGTTTAATCTGTTGCAGCGACCCTTTAAGGTCAAGTGAAAAAAGAGTCAAAAGGCCCCCCCTAGCTCTGCCTGCATTACTTGGACTTGCAGCTACAGCGAACCCTACAAAACCGTCCAACCAGAACTGGCATGAAGTGTCCCAGGTTTCCTGTAGGGCAATAACATTATGTTCTCTAATAAAGCTCACCCAATCAGTGTCGCTCATTTTAGATCTAATACCTGAGACGTTCCAGCTAAGGATTTTGCATCCTGCTGCTCCATTTGGGTTGCTTCCCCCTACAGTCGATGTTAACTCAGCATTTGGTAGTCAATCTGTATTATCCATGCCGGACAGGGGGGCATAATGGTTACTCAAGATGAGCCCACCATCCTCTATTGAATCCTGGGGGTTCTGTGGGCGGATAATCAGAGGGACATTTGGGACTATTGTTGATTGTGTCGTTACGCCAACATTAGCATTTCTGCGTTCCACTACTGCCCTCCTGCCCTGCCATCTAGCTTGGTAATTAATTATAGGTACAGAGTAGGCTGGAGGTTGATGAAAGAAACCTAAGGGAACAGGTCTCAGGCGATCCCTAAAGGAGATCGCCGAACCGTCCCAAAACAGCCTATCAGCTACACTGCCCCTACAAAAATTAATTACCACGCAATCACCGTATGTGATTTTCGATTGTTTGCCAATCCAACCCACCCTCCTTGCATGGATTATCATATCAGCAATGTTCTCGGAGCACCACATTTTCACTTTGGCCATAAGATCCCTGGTTGATTCCCTCTCCCCTTCCATAAGGGGGTCCACCCCAATGAACACAGCTACCAGAGGAGACGCCTCTGGAGGAAGGTTGAGTTTGTATGAACTTGGGGTGGCCCTCCTCTGGGGGGGTGAGATCTTCTGGGGTAAAGCCGATGATTGGACCCCCAGAATGGGAGCGTTGGCCATCTGTTGAGGGGGAGCTGGTATTAAAACCAGGGGCCTGGCATCTTTATACATAGTGCTACTTGTGGGGAGTATATTGATCGAATTGCCTGCTGGTGTCAAGACTCCACCTGCTACCTCAGGTATACCTTTGTTTGATTGAGCGATATTGGCAGGTAAAGAGCTTACAAGTCTGTCAATGAGGGAACATTTCTTTAAAAGGCCTTCCAGGCACGTATTTAGAGTGTCCACAATGTCTTTGGCAATTCCCACCAAGAGGGGTTCAATCCTAGCCACAAAAAGTTCCTCGAGTTTATCCTCCAAACTGACCGAAATATCAGTAGTATGTGGCTTCGTATTGACTTTTTTCCCTTTTTTACGTTTATTTGGTTGAGGAGCCAGCTGGGGGGACACACTTGGAGGTGTAGCAGATAAGATAGGGACAGTGTCTTTACTCATTTGACCCAGAGGGGAAGGATTTACTATAGTGACAAATGGTTCCAGGGGGAGACTGGATATATTAATAGGGCCTGGCACGACTACCTCCAGAGATTGAGATGATGCAACAGATCGAGGGGAGGTCGGGACAATGCCCAGTTCTTGCTCAGCATTGGCAATCTCCTTGGTTAGGGCCCCCACAGCAGAAGAGAGGTATGACATGATAGAGTTAGAATGTCTTGGTACTTTGGCATTTTTACCCCCATCCTCCATAGTTAAGTTTTTCTTCCTCTTACCCATTTGAAGTGGTAGATGTTAGCGGGGTGGCCCTGCCCTGCCTCGGACGGCCACAGACGGCCCGCCCTCTGCCCGGGCTCAGCCCGGCGCTGCCCACGCGCGTCCCGTGGGGCGTGAGATGGACACGCAACTTATGGCGCCTCCTGGCGCGTTTGCAGCGTCACACGCCGCGACCTCCCCTGTTGCCGCTGGGTAGTGTAGTCCTCTAGGCGGGACTGTAGCCGTTGCCCTCACGGCGCCGATCAGTCAGGAGCTGCTGCTGCCATTCCCCTCACGGCTGGATGCTTCTGTAAGTGACCCCAGGGAGCGCTCGGTGCACACGCAACTTATGGCACCTCCTGGCGCGTTTGCAGCATCACACGCCGCGACCTCCCCTGTTGCCGCTGGGTAGTGTAGTCCTCTAGGCGGGACTGTAGCCGTTGCCCTCACGGCGCCGATCAGTCAGGAGCTGCTGCTGCCGTTCCCCTCACGGCTGGATGCTTCTGTAAGTGACCCCAGGGAGCGCTCGGTGCACACGCAACTTATGGCGCCTCCTGGCGCGTTTGCAGCGTCACACGCCGCGACCTCCCCTGTTGCAGCTGGGTAGTGTAGTCCTCTAGGCGGGACTGTAGCCGTTGCGCTCACGGCGCCGATCAGTCAGGAGCTGCTGCTGCCGTTCCCCTCACGGCTGGATGCTTCTGTAAGTTACCCCAAAGTCTAACTGGTGACCTTTCAGTTGATGATTGCTGTATTCAGGTGGTAAACTAGTACTTATGTGGTGCTACTTTGCCAGGACATTAATAGATGTTAAAATGACAAGATAGCGTGAGAAATTTGCTACATAAGTTTGCGTTTTTGATGCATAATGTTGTCAACCCTGCTGCGTGGATTGGCCCCCATAGTTACAGTGACCGTGCCCTGATCTTCCCCACTTTATTGTTCATTAGCTCATGGTGCCTGACAGACTGCTGAATTTTGTCACCTCACTGAACACAAAGGTCCACATCAGAGGAAAGCAAACTTCATCCTATTTCTGGCACATGAGACATGTCAGCAGGAGTATCTCAAGCTTAAGATGCTGTGCATAGAAAATATTGCCTATATTGGGGCTGGGTGAAAACCACTTAATTAAACCAGATTTTGACATGGGGGGGAGATAGCAACTCGCAACTGGAACGTAAACAGGGAGATTCAGCAATAAGTGCTTAATTTGTGGCAGTGTTGTCATTTTTTTTCAAGAGTTGTGTATAGCGCAAACTTGACCCGAAGATATCAGGTATCCGAGCGCTTTACATGAGCACCAGTTTCGTTACAGATGGACACATGAATTTTTGTTAGGCACAGGGAGATTAAGTGATTTGCCCACAATCACAGGCTGTTGAGCTTTGTTGCCGAGACTCAAACCCGGTTCCCCAGATTCGAAGTCGACCGCTCTAGCAGCAAGGCTACATCATCTGGTTGCAAATGTTTTGCACCGGCATTCAATTAGGGGACTTCTTTATCATCACGTTGGTTGAGCCAGGTATTAGCTAAATCTAGCATTCAGCAGTCCTAATGGCGGGATCCTTAGAAAAACAGTGAGCCTTTGAATTAAGCACTACAACCACAACCACATGATGGTTGTCACATTTCAAAGTTGGGATTAGAGCCCAGGTTGTTAGGTTTCAAGGTGGTAATAAGTACATTTGAATGTGGAACAAGATGCTTTTACTTGAATGTGGAGGTAGGTTGCATGGTACCAGTTCTCGTGCTCCACTCTCGAACCTTAGAGAAAATGTGCAGTCTCATATTTCACACAAGGATTTTCTTTTAAAGTACATTTATTATGCAGTTGCTAGTAGACAGGTCTGGAAGTCATGCCTGTCTTGCTAAAGAGGGCCTTTTGGGATGTCTGAACAGATAAACACAGGGCTCTAAGCTTATTTCTTTATCCCTGTAAAAAAAAATTGTTTAAACAAGGAGAGGTGATGTGTACATTTGCCCAGTGTTTTTCCGCCACAGCACCCCCATGCAAAAACATTGACGCTGCAATTCATATGGGACATTGAAGATGCTCCTACTCAGCTCCTCCCCCTTATAGCCCACACAGTGTCACAACTACTTCCTCCATACACCCATGGGACTTCTTCTGTTTCTTTGACCTGATGTCCCTCTTCCTTCCACCCATCCCTTAGCAGGATAGTGCAATCGTTCCCATGACAATGCTAGGAGGGAATCTATAAATAGAATAAAGTTTATGGCTAGAATCCTACAAGCTCTCTAAAACTAAGGGACAGATTCGAATAGGTTTTGCTATACATGGGTGTGCTTTAGTCTTGAAATACTCCTGGCTTACTGCTGGATTCTAGGAGTAAGCTAGGAGTATTGCTGACTTTCTTTTGGAAGTCAGGAGCAAGACGGAAGTAGTAAACGTGTTATTCAAAGTAATCTGTGTGATACCACAAGAGTGGAACAAGCGGGGAAGGAACGTGTGTGTGGGGGTGCATATTAGTCATTGGTCTGGTGCTATTGGTTGAACTTCAATTTAAATGCTGACTAGGTTTGTGTTTCTGCTAATTTCTATGGGATCGTAATTCCCTATTCGCTTTCCCTTTTTCTTGTACACTATTAACTTTCCCTTTTCTTTTAGCTTTCCTTTTCCTAGACTTCATTTTTATTAACTCAACATATTTCACTTACTTTCCCTATCCTAAATGATCTCAGCTTGAAATGCATTCCCTGTTTCCAATTCACATCTGGAATCCTCCGTGCACACATCTTTTGTTAAAGGAACAGCCACCTTCCCATCCCTGAGTCGTGCAGCAGGAAGCGGCTCACCTGACCAGCATCTTACGCCTGCTCGCAAACTTTAAGCTTTCCAGCAGGGAGGCTGTGAATGCAGTGGCATTAATGCCTCCTTTCATCTGTGCTGATTCGTTTTAAGGCTAACTGGCACAATGTTTGGTACAGCTGTGCCAAAATGTCAGTAGTTTATTTGCTTCAAAGATCAGCCATTGATTACAAGCTGGCAAATAGAACCCGCTGCCTGGGTTCCCTGTCTAGAAAGCATCAAGGCGAAAGAGAGGGCAGCCAATGGCAGTAAATGTGCTTAAGGATTGTTAACATTTCCTTTGCACGTGCTCTATAGCGCACTGTACTAAACACCAGTACAAGGACCTATAAAATACAGGAAACAACCTTTACAACGCAACCATTACATCGCAACATCCTTTACAACGCATGTCACTACAATGCAGGCATTACAATGCATGACACTACATCGCATGAGACTACATCGCATGTCACTACAACACAGGCATTACAACGCATAGTATCCCTACACTATCCAAAACTTACCCTACTGTTGCACCCCCTGGAGTTACAATAGTACATTTTACCCCTACACTATCCAACACTTACTTACTGTTTCACCCCCAGGAGTTAAAATAGTAATTTTTACCCCTATACTATCCAATACTTACCTTAAATGCAATGTAATGGTATGCGTTGTAACGGTATGAGTTGTAAAGGTATAATGTGATGTAATGGAATGCGTTGTAAAGGTAGTTTCTAAAAATGCGATGTAGTGTCATGCAATGTAATGGAGTGCGTTGTAAAGGATGTTGTGATGTAAAACTGCGTTGTAAAGGCATGTGCTGTAAATGTATGCATTGTAACATCATACATTCATGAAATACCATTTGTAAATCGTGTCCTATTCATGCCGATCGCCTTACTTTCACTAGCTAGGTAATAATGATTGTAATTTTGTAGCATTGCACCTTGATCTGCAAATAGTGCTCCATTACTCACAAGATGGACTTCTAGCCATTTGGATACACTTCTTAGAGTTACTCTTACACCGGGCCTGCCTTACAGAAAGCTAGATTTTAGGATGTAAACATCACCATTGCCCATGGCCACCCCCACATACAGCACATCATAGATGCTCCTTACGTCGCGTACCCAACATATGTATGATATGTTATCATCTGGATTACATCGAATTTCCAACAACTCTTGCCACTCGAAATCATCCCACAGCAGTGCACCAACAGTTATCCACAGAGTGCACGCTACACCGAACACTTACAGCCTCATGCGTACAACCCAATACCAAAGGCAGATGTTTGGAAAAGCTCTTCCAAAGCAACAGCAATGCCACACACCACAAAACCGTACACCATAGAACCAGTCATAAAAGCCTGGCAAGTGTATATATAACATCATAGGTACCTACCTGGATTGTGATACATTGATAGAGAGCAGTTTCCTCCACCAAGGAATGAACAATCCACCACCCATCATGAAAACAAAATAGAAAGGTCCTTTAGCATACTCAAACATTTTTGCTGATGAGACACTACACAGATCTCACAATTTACCTTCAGGCTCATCTACACAAGCCACTACTAAACTAAACGTCGAACACACATTGTACTGCCCTCACACAACCCAAGAGCAACAAACTACAAGTGATGACCTTGCCTGATCCGCTCCAAAGCGGTGCTCAGTAAGTGACTAATGTGCTACAGCAATTAATGTTAGCTTTACACAATTGCAAATAATACATGATATAAATGACTGTTTTTCCAGCCATCTTATTTTGACATACAAAATTGTACAGTTGGGAAGAACTGTTCAATCAATTACGCCAACATCATAAAAATACTCGTCTCTTGCGTTACTGAAAATGTACTTAAAACTGAGATGATAAACTCAAAATATAGCTATTACCCCACACCTCTTTTTCACAATAGGTGATCGCCATCACGAGCAGCCACTGGCAGCCAGCTACTTTCCATAAACAAGCCCAGCACAAAGGCTATTTAGAACAAGGAGCAAAAATAGGGAAAGCGGGAAATTGATACGTTTCCGGTTCAATGACAGCAGGGGTCCATTGATTACCGTCAGATTTATGAACTTTTACTTGCAAGTTGTGGTAAATTATTCAAATAGATCATGGAATAGTTCACTATGCATTCACACAGGAGGATAAAAGTGAACGTATCAAAATTGTGTAACCTCTCAAATACAAATACAAAAAAAGAAAACAACGGTTTATCAAATTAAAGGAAGAACAAATCTCGAATACCTTAGTTTTCGGCTTTGTGTTGGTTAACAGACGAGTAGAAAAAAGTTAAATATTGTATACAAAAAACAGTAGTTAAAGGACTGCTGAAACATTGTGATTTATTTCTCTTTATTCCTTCTACAGATTTACAATTATGTCAACGCCTTGAATGAAATCTATTCTGATATTTCGTGCACTCTTTATCCGACTACATATTCTTTTAATTAAAAAAAAACACAGTTCCAACTTCAGTCCCTTTTACACATTAGAGTGCTAGAGCGTACATTCCAATCTTTAGATGCAGGGTGCCAACCAACCACCCACGGCTCCCAGCAGGGTGCCTGTTCTCCACACAGAGAGCTGCTGAGCGGGTTGTTTTTTACCTCCTTAATTGATGGATGTGGGTTGAAAGCTGGCAGAGATTTTCTTGTTTGAGGTTAATAAACACAAGCTGGGCTTTTCAGACCTGATTAAATCTGGAATATATCATTCTGTGTCAAGTTTGCATCTCATGTCTAATTCTTTCATCTCTATATACATAACTTCCCCAAAAATATACAGTTACAGAAACTGTATTTATGTCTCAATCAGGAGTGACCTACCTAGGTGTTGGAGGGGCACATGCTAGATTTCAGGATAACTACTGTATAAGTGATTTCCTTTTGGCTTCTTTGTATGAAATGTAAATTTATTTTATGTAGACATACTGAAAATTTGATGTAGATCTAGTTCTCCTGGACCTGAGATAGACATGAGTTTGGGCACACCATTAATTTGCCCAGTGTTGAGTCTCACGTTATTCTATCCTCAAAAATATGCCTACAATGTTTTTCTGAGATCCTAGCATTAGTTCTTCTCTGATATTCCATCTTCAGTGGTCCTCATTATACCTTTGTCTCATCGAGACAGTGATACCATGAGGGCTACACTGATGCACGAAGAACCATACAGCAATTAATTTATTTATTTTCCTCTTTTAACTGTCCTCACATGCACAACGATTAAGGGTGCACGTCCCGCTGCCACCATGTGGACATGCGGACACAGCCTTCCAGGTCAACAATGGAAGCCCTACTGGTTGAAGATGAGCGGGAGTATAGTGAGCAGGAAAGGAATGGCGTCTCTATGAACCTCGTCTATGTGAAGAGTCTCCAGAGCATGTGACTGAAATGGAGGGAGTAGAGAACAATCGGTGTTGCTCAAATTACTCTTTCTTTTCTTCTTTTATATCAGGGTCCCTTCACTCATCTCTCCAGTATGATAGCTGTCTACCTGGGAAGAATGCGGTCTTCCGTCACCGGGGAGTATGAGGTAAAGAGTTTTGGGACATTGCCATGCTTTCGTGGGTTACTGCATGAGTGCCTTTCCTTTGTTACAGCGGATCAGTAAAAATCCCAACGCCAGGTGTTTGGATTGAGAACGTTTATGGACCAAGTTAAGGACTTTTGATGGGTTAGGGATGTATGACAATACAACAAATGCATTGTCTTTACCACACATCTGTTCGCGCTAAATAAAACTTTATAAATAAATACCACACAATGCCTTTAACACGCATTGCCTTTACTACACATGCCTTTACCACGCATTGCATTTACCATGCATCTTTTACCACGCAATGCCTTTGTCAAGCATTGCCATTATCATGCATGCCTTTACAACGAAAAGGTAAGTATATATCCGGTAGGTAAAACCCCTATTTCTATATACTTACTCATATATTTACTATATATATATATATATATATATATATATATATATATATATATATATATATATATAGCGTTCGCATATGAGTATATATATTTATATACACACATACATATATATATTCCCTTATCGATCCCCACACTCACCCCTAAAACCTGAAAATGCCCTTACCACCCAATATCCCTACTTACCCCAAACTGTAAAAACACCCTTACCACCTAATATCTGTACCCATCCCAAAACCCTAAAATACCCTTACCTCCCAATACCTTTGTAATGTAATGTATGTATACTTGTAAAGCGCACTGTTACCTCGTTACGTGGTGTCCTGGCGCTGTATACCGCTGGGGAACCCGTCCTGGCTTTCCCTGTGAGAGGGCACCCCCAAGGTGAAGCCAGGCATCCCCGGCGCTGCTCGGGCCGTTGTGGAGATTAAGCAAGCTATTGCCCAGAGTTGCAGAGTGGGACCCATGGTTAGCGTAAGCACCTAGGCGAGAATTATCGAGTCCGCGGACATTGACCCGAGACCCTGCCGCGTCGGGAATTGAACCCTGGTCCCGGGCCGACCTCTGCTTCAGGGCCTGCCGCTTCTAACCAGTGAGCCACACTTCTCCACTTTACCCACCCCTAAACCCTAAAAACACCCTTACCACGCAATACCCTTCCCCACCCATAAACCCTAAAAACACCCTTACCTCCCAAGACCCTGACCATCCCCTAAACCCTAAAAATACCCTTACCACCCAATACCCCTACCCAACACTAAACCCTAAAATCACCCTTACCACCCAATACCATCACCCACCCCTAAACTCTAAAAAAAACTATTTCTGAAAAAAACCCAAAGGTTACAGAGATGTTATAGTTACTCTCAGATTTTAACCACACAAAACCATAGAAATTCAGCAGCTATAGTTATCTCGAGTACTTGTGCCCTAAGGAGGTAACTATAACTTGCGCCCCCTCCATGCACAGTTTTCTCATTAATAATTGCACTGCAAATGTTGTCATAGAAGATAGCATGAGTGTTGTAATATGTGGGGCAATTAACAGGGCATGGGGAGGACATGAGTTATAGTTACCTTAGGGCACAAGCTATACTTACTTGAGATAGCTATAACTTCAAGGATCGCCCCGAAACTTTCCATGCACAACTAGAATCACCGGCATATTGGTGTTGGAAAAGTTTGTGAAGATTTGCCAAATGGCGTAAAAGATATACACAAGTCAAAAATCACTTTTCCTATAGAAACTATGTCCTAACTATAACCACTTACTGGCGACTGGCAGTAGGTAATATATACCCTTACCACCCAAAACCCTTACCCACCCCAAAACCCTAAAACAACCTTACCTCCCAATGCCCTTACCCACCCTTACATACACACACACACACACATATATATATATATATATATATATATATATATATATATATATATTCTTACATTTCGTTGTAAAGGCATGCGTGGTAAAGGCATATGCTTGGTAAAGACTTGTATGGTAAAGGCAATGCTTAGTAAATACATTGCGTGGTAAAGGATGCATGATAAAGGCATTGAATGATGAAGACTGCCTTGTAAAGGATGTTTCCCAATAGTTATTGAGATGGAGTTGACGACTTTAGGTTTAAGAATCTATATGAGGGAATTTGGTAGCATGAAGTACTGATTGGAATACATTTTTAATGTACTATTCTGTACTGTCCAGTGAGAAGAGCTACCTTAGATGCAAGGTATCTGGCCCAGAGAATTAGATAAAGGCAGAATAAGGAGAAGGTTTGGTACCCCAAGGTGATGGTGAAGCAAATTATGTGTCGGGCACATATAGCATATTTTTTTATAAATCCGTTTTATTTGAGTTTGACTTTTACTTCACTCAATAACATTGCAAAAAAACAACCACTCTCCCCCAGGTATAGCATAGTTGACCGCATTCTCAGTGTCTCAGGTTTCATACTTATGGCATTATTTCGACACCTATGATATGGCTGCCAGGTTCTGGGCTGAAGCCGGGCTCACCTCCTCAGACCAATTTAGGGGGTCCCCGCAAAATGTCAGGAAATCATTGCAGAAATCACTTCTACCGGCATGACAGGTGCAGTTTCCGCAAACAGCCATCCTGCCATTTCATGCTGCCCTTGGTTTGCTGTTTTGTTTCCCAGAAACAAACCACCAGAGCAGATGGTTGTTCCTGCAAAAAATCTAAATGTCTCAGATGTACTTGGAACTTTTTCTCAGTATGTGGGTGACATTTGTACTTGTTTTCTAAATGGGTGGCACCATGATTTACCTGGTGGTCCCAATAGGGGAGTAACTATAATGAATAGTGCAGATGCAGTGACATAAGGGCCCACTGCACGTCGGTGTCATTTTAAGGGCTCTCAGGGCCCCAGTCAAGACATATTTTGGGGGCCACTGTATGGAAAATCTGAGATTTATCACACATGTCATGATTTATGCCCTATGATGCCAAACAACACTAAATTAGATGTTTACCTTTAACAGGGTCACTCACCCGAAATATTTCTTGCCCAGAACACTAAAAAACAAGATAACACTGGGTAGAAAGATTGAGTCAGAGGTAGATGTAGGCAGAGAGAGGTTTAAGAGACAGAAATAGAATGGGCAGAGGTCAATAAGAGAGAAAGTTCCCTTTCCCCAGGTTCCCCTTGTAAGGTTGGAGCCCTGGGCAATTGCCCACTCTGCGCATGCCTTAAAACATCTGTGCTGCACCATTATTATGGCTCTCTTTTACTAGCTGGCTGAGCTGGAGTGTAGGGTTATATGAGGGGCTTTTCTAGCCGGGTAGGAGCCCCAAGAGCAAATACCAAAAAATAACCGACCCAAGACCACAAGAGACTTATTCACAACACATAACATGACCATATCAAGATAAACAAAACATTTGCAATGTAAAAAAATCAGTCTCCATATATACTGTACTGATAACATTTTGCTGTGTACAGAGAAACCAGACTAGGAAATTCCTAATGCATAACCCTTCCATGCCCTATCATAAACAGATTAGTAATAGACCACCAACTGGCTCCCCCAGCATCTCTTAATCCGGGCCAACTGCTATGACCCGGAGGCCCCTGATGAATTCCAAATGTCATATTCTGCTCCCAAAACAGGGTGCAGTGCCAGCTCAGACACTGATCCAAACAATGCTGAAGGCATCCCTGTGAGGACCCCCAGCACCCTCCAGGAGATGTGCCTGGGCAACTTGGCCATACTTGGTCCCACTAGGTTGCCTTAAATCTGTTCATTAATTGACTTTTCCCTACCCTAAGGAACCTTATCCGAACCATAGGGGGCCTCTTCTTCGCGCTTGCAAGCCTCACTTCCTCATTCCACCATGGTATTACTTTGGAGGACCCTCAATGGACTAGGAAAAGTTGCTTAACTGGCCCACCACTGTCAACATTAGAACTCCAAAGCCCATACTTGCGATGAGCCACGCAGGTCCAGGAATTTGCAGTACCATTGATGCATGATCACAAGGTGATTTGATGTTGGTCTGGCATGACAGGGTGGTTACAGAGTGTCCCGGGAAAAGTGAGAGGGTACTTCCCTCGTTGCCTTCGCTTACGTCTGTGTGGTGGACATGCCCTCTGCATCTCAGCTCAATCTCCTTCCCCACCTGGCCTAAGAACCTTTGCCAGGGGAAACACCTTTTGCAGGTTCCCACAGCAAAAAAAGGGTGAAATTTAAAAAATGCTCAGCTGTCACCACTGGATTACTCCTCAGCCTCTGTCGGGCCTGTACCTAATGCCAGGGCACCCCAACTTCAGGTGGCGTGTTGGGAAAGAGTGAGTGTCTTAGACTTGGGCCCTCAGTTGGGGGCAATCAGAGGTGGTATCTCAGGTGGAAGTGGGTGAGTGTACGTGAGAGATTCAGGAAGGACTCGAGTGGGATCTGGTGAAAGACTCAGATTTACAAGAAAAATAGATATGCTTAGAAGTACATCTCACTTTGATTTACTACTACTGACTATCTTGTAGGATGTTGGTCACCTAATTGAGGTTTTCATTTTATTGCAGAACAAGAGTAAACAATATGAGATGCTTGTGGCGGCTGCAGCAGTTGGAGTCTCCACTGTCTTTGGTGCCCCGATTAGTGGTAAGGGTAATTCAAAGCTGATGGGGTCATTGGAACATGGGGAAGTTGAGGTATAACACAACTTTTGAACTGGAGGGAGTATCCTTCATTTATATTCAGATCTTTGAAACTGGCAACAATGTTGTGTTGGGAAGGAAAGTATATTTTTGTACTAGGTTCCTACAAGCACGTGTGCATTTGATGTGATGCTATGACAGTTAAGCATCATGAGTATGATGGTGGAAGCTCCCATTAACTAGGACATGGTGGCAGGAACTATCAGACCCTGCAGTAGGATAACATAATTTCCTAAATCCAGGGCCATCCTGGTCAAAGGTCCCAGAAACTGAAACAGGATAGTATTAAAATACAGATTCGTCCCCCAGAGTCAGGTTTGCCTGCAATCGTAGAATCATTAGCTGGAAGACAAGAGCTTTCAGAAGCGGTTAATGAGTTCCAAATATAGGAGTAGATCCACTCCAATATCCACCCTAGGTTGCAAGCCCTCAAATCAGGGGTGACATATGGTCCCAGGTGCTGGGTGGCATGAGCTCCTAGAACCAGAGCAACATGATTTCTCCTGTTCAGGCGCAGCTAGGCATGAACTTCCACAACCCAATAACAAAGCAGCATGACCTCAAAGAACTTAGTACAACGCAGCATAAAATCTGAGCACCCAAAGAAGATTGGTGAGAGCTCTTACAATGAGGAACTGTTGGTATGCATTCCAGAATTAACAGAAGACATCACAGAAGAGCAAGGTGGCATGCACTTTACCAGTGCTTAATTTGACGCGGGGCTTTCCAGTGCTAAGCACCAATACTTAATTGGTTTCCGGGCTCAGCACTGGCACCTAATTGTCAACACCGTACTTAGAACAGTCCACCACATGTGGTGCTGCTCATCTAATTTAGAGATGAGCAGAACAACAGGAGTTTAGGAATACAATATACATTAAAATTGCTAATACCTGCCTCCCCTGCCATTCCTTTAGCTTTGGGTACCTGGAATAATGTGAAGTGTTGCATTTACATGCGAGAGAGATGGTTAGTAGTTGTTTTGGCAGAGATGACAAGGGCGACGGGTGGTTCAAGCTGCAGTGGCCTCCTGGTCAGAGCCCCGGCACTTAATATTTTACAAATTAAGCACTGCACTGTACCGACCTGAAGCCTGATTGTGTGTGTTCTTTAAAACAGGCAGTAGGAGCACATGGAAATGTTAGAACAATGGCTTTTGCTCTAAGATCCTAAAGATTTGTGGCATTAGTTCCCATACGCTAGAGCAGTGTGGCATATACTCCCAAGAGCAGGGTAGCATAAACCACTATACGAGGAGCATGGTGGTCTGAGCTTGCAAACCCCACGGTAGGCGGCTAAAGCTCCCAGGGCTGTAGCAGGATGGCCTCAACTCCTAGAAGTTTCAGAAAATTGAGCAGGTTGCATGCTCTACTATAACATGAAGTAGATTGAAATTAGTTTTCAAAATCTGAAAAAGATTGGCATGAGATACCAACACCCAAACCAGACTGTCATAACTCACCAGAATCTCGAGCAGGGTGAGGTATAACTACATTTGAACACTATTGCTACAGCCTCTTCAATCAGAAGCAAGGTGGTACAAGCTTCACAAAATGGTGGCTCAAGTAAATTGATGCAAACTCTACTCCTGATGTCTTTTCCATAGAAAAGCATGAATGTTGCATCATACCCTGCCTTCTCTGCACAGAAATTTAACTGGAATTCATTAGCCAATGGGTGGAGCTCAACATAACATACTAACCAGACTCTCCTCCTCCTTCCTTGTAGGTGTCCTGTTCAGTGTGGAAGTTATGTCCTCTCATTTTGCTGTGAAAGATTACTGGAGAGGCTTTTTTGCCGCCACCTGTGGTGCATTAGTTTTCCGACTGCTGGCCGTCTTTAACAGCGAACAAGGTATGTTTGCCATTTTTCCCCAGAGAGCAATTGCTGTGTTCTGTTGGCTGACAAGTGAAACTCACCACCCCACTCCAGGCACATTTCTTTGTTCAAGATGCCCGGCACATTGGACATCTTGCACCGGGAAATTCGTAGGTGGATGTCCGCTAACTTACCTGATATCTGATAGTAGTCCAGGGACACATCAAGTTTGAGGTTAACATGGTTTAGGCCCTAAGGGTCGCAGACTCCATGGTTGTTGCCAGGCCAGGCATTCTAATTTGCTGGTGCAAAGGGATAGACATATCATGTGCTTCGCATGGACTCTAACGGTCCTAAAGTGTTGGGCAGGTGTCGGTGAGATTATGGGATGACATTGGGAGGAATGACTCATTGATTCAAAATAAAGCAAAATGTCATCAAATGTATGACTCCAGATGCACTGCAAAGAATGTATCCAAGAGAATGAATGGTGTTGGAGACAATGAGAGGAGAACGGGACGGCCGTACTTATTTGGAGAGAATATCCCAAAATATTATTCTTTTGGAAAGAAGCCTTAACAGGTAACGGTGAATTTTGGGATAGTCTGTCTGGGGAGAACTGGTGATGGTTGTTTTGGGGCTTGGAACCAGTCAGTGGTAAGAAATAAACAGCATTAGCAGGGCATTGAGACACCAGTTGATTGGCAGCAGTGTTGATCATTGCTAGGGTTTGGAAGAGGGTGGAGGCTCCTACACTTCTAAACTGACTGGATAAAATCCGGAAAATAATGGCGAGGGAATGTTTCTTTATATAGCTTGTCTAAAAGTTCAGATAGGTAGACCCCAGTTTAGCTGCTGATGGTACACTAGTTGGCAAAAATCTTCTTGGAGGCTGCACGCCCAAGGAGACAAAGACCTCTTTGACTTGGGATCTCTTGGTCTATAATGTGTTGGGCTTAAGGACAACACAGAGATGCCTTAAAGTGGGAGAAGTAGACATTGCCTGGTTGCCACAGCTCTCAGGCTCAGCAGTTTATGGAATACCTAGTGGGACAGTTGGGGAAAGTTAGTTCTTGTTTATTTGAACAGCACTTCAGTAAGTTTATAATCTGTGGAGCATTATAAATACTCAACATCTATGATGTCTCTCTTGATGGACCCGAAGGAGGAAGATTGATGGGTAAGTGGGGTGGATGAGGGAAGGCGACAGAGGTAAAACAGACATGTGGTTAAACAAAAATATTTCAAACAAGTAGTGTGCTGCAACACCATGTTGTCTGTATCTTGTTATACTTTGTCCGTGGACCCGAGCAACTAATAAAGTTACATTTCTCAGTAGTTCTCCTGGAACCTCTCTGAATTCCAAAAATGTGAAAATAAACTCTCAACATAGGAGTAAACATACCAAAGTAAATTTCTGACTTATTTATATTTGGCCCATAAATATTTTTCTCTTATTAGTTCTTCCCAAAGGATATATAGATCAGTCGAGTGAAAAGGATCAAAGTGGCTCCTGTTTTAAATGTAGCACATTCCTTGCACAATGCACCAACCCAGCAACGAGTTTGTTATTTATGTTTGTTATTCAATGTGTTTTATTATTTATACACTCTAATTTTTAGGTCTCGCGCCTGCGATGCATATGGCGAAGCCATATGCATCGCGCCATGCGCGATACTATAGTTGTGGAGTCTGCTTCCCAGGAGACAGAGACTGGCGCGCGCACGCTCAGGAAAGCGATCGGAGCCGGCCGCGCGCGCGCGTTCCCAATCTCCTGTCTCTCTGGGAAGCACACAAGCAAGCCCAGCAAGCCCCGCCAAGGCATCACGAGCACGTCCCAGCCCGGGGTGCCAGCCAGAGCCAGCCCGCGCGAGGACACCCCCTTTTCTTTTCCCAGCTGCCGTCATGGGAGTGGAGATCGAGACCATTTCACCCGGGGACGGTAAGCCGCCAGGCGGGAGGGGGTTACGCGTGCGCATGGGTGCCGAGCAGGGAGGATCCCCGGGGCTGGCTGGTTCCATACAGCGAGGACAAAAGTCATTCGTAACTAGGTTGGTGAGCTGGTTTTTACAGGTCGGAATCGACCTTACACTGAAATTCAAAGTGCATCTTGATGCGTTCATTAGCTCTCAATCGGCAAACATTACCCTTTGTTTTTTATCACAGCCTCAGTTGTCTTGGCGCTCCTTATTGCAAGGACAGATCTGGCTGCTGAGCCTTTAAATCTTCTGACCTACAGAACTCGCATCAGTCCTTCATGGATGGCCCACAGTGTCACGCATTTCACCCTCGGGTCGACATAGAATGAGCAGTTTTCTCACGTGACTCTTCAGCGCGTTAGCCAGTGTGGCCGTCAGATGTGTTTCAAGGTTCCCAGGTGTATCAAGGTCAAAGCAGAGCGCATACATCATTCTCATTAGCTGCAATTATAGCCTATTAAGATGTCTTCTGCTGACTGCAGGCGCACATGATGGATCTGACCGCGCAATCCTGGTGCTTTCTGGAACCTGCGCTCTCAGTCGTACATCTTAAGTGATCTTGATGTGGATGGCTTGAATCCACACCTTCACTCACTCACCCCAGTTCAGCCGCAGCCGCTCGACGGTAGAGTGGCAGCAATCGTTGTGTTTGTCAAGGGGGTGGGGTTTCTATTGCTCCCGTGTCAGTGTCTCAGCCTCTGTGTTCTTTCCTGTGCTGTGTTTTTGGTTCTGCCTACCTCTGTGTGTGGCAGCATGGGGGAGAAGTTACTTCAGCTGCATCGGGGGCCTGGGTCTGCCTCGGCCAGAGGATTCCGATGAAGGGTGCTTTGCATGCTGTGTTCTGGGCAGTACCAGTCCTGTCACAGGCGTCATCGTTTCCTGGGCCCCATGGGCACAGGCGTGCCCTGCAGTCTGTTCCGAGTCTGCTGCAGTGGTCTGCCCCTGTAAATCTGCCACAGTGGAGGTAGATCCTGCTTCCAAACGTCTACTGCACCTCTGCAATAATATATAAAGGGAAGGGCGTGGGCTGCTGCAAGGCTTAAAATAGCCTTAATTCGCACGAGCATTAGCTGTATAATTAATACATTTAAGCCGCTTGCTGGTGTGTATACAGTCTGATCGCTATTACGACTTGACCCCAGGCAATGGACTTGCTTGTCCTAAATTATCCTTGTTCTGTAGTAACACTGGAATTATGCAGTTGATGAATTAGAAATATGCATCTTTTGTCTATGTACTGCACCTTTTAAGGGTTTGTCCCCTCCGAATTGCTAGTTTTGGACCTATCGAAGGGCCACAGCTAAGAGATTTACCACATCCAATGAATGTCAGAGGCATTCAAACATGTTGTGGCTTAGGATTACTTTTGTTCAATGCTTCCCAGATCAAATTTCTCCTTTTACACGGCAGTTGCTCACAAATGTTGAGTGTCTACTCTTCTGCACGCCTGTCTTCCTCCACCCCACCCTTTCTTTGTTTTCTCTACATTTGTCTCTTCCCTCTTTCTCTCTCACCCACCTTTCTGTCTCCCGCCAACATGTTCTGTGTGGCTCCTGTAGTGGCCACGGCAGCAAGACTAATAACATCCAGGGCCGTATTGCCATGCACGGTCGAGGAGTTCAATCAACTTTATTCGGCCGAAAGGCCATAACAGTAAAACGTAAAAACACATACCGGCTTAATAATAAATATATATATATTCAGCAGCTCGATGGGAATGCTACAGAATGCGTTAACGTTGTAATTAAAGCAAGAGCAAAAGGAGCTCCCATATGCATATGCAACATAGCCTCCCGAACAATTAAGTGCAAGCAGTCTAAGACTATACATCGTGAAGTGCATTTTAACTTAGCAAAGGCTTATTGCAGCTAAAATAATTTAAGAGCATGTTGAAAATGGCCTGGAACAGGGATAGATTCTATTACAATACAACAAACAGCTGGCCAAAAAACATTAAGATTAAATAGCCTATAAAAGTGGAGCTCAAAGATGTAAAGAAAAACAAAGCAAAACATAAGAGGACAAAAACCTAATTTAGGTTCCGCTATGTGCTCCTATCAATGCATTAGTTTATTCTAAACATCTCGGCTTCACCTAGATAAACACTGTTCTATTAATCGAGGTCAGTCAATACAATTACAAAAGATAATTGTCAAGTGCAAAAGCTACAATAAAACATAAGGTCCTCCAAACTCCATGCTCATAGGTAATCAGTCCTAAAAATTAAAAAGGATTTTTTTGACATCTGATACCTTAATGATAAAAAAAACTCTCTGCCGAGGACCCTTTGAGCACGTTGGGTTGCGTGTTCTTGTAAATTGCACCTACTTCTCGCGGAACCCGCTTCGCGGGTCCCGCATCGTTGGCTTGCCTGTTGACCTCACGGACTGCTTGGGAGGTGTGCTGTTGGACGAGCAGGGCTGCGAGCGGAGTGCGAGCGCTGGCAAGGAACACCAGCCACTGCTTCACATGTCGTGGCCAATCCTCGTTTTCTTCTGTTATTAGGAGGAACCATTTGGGCTCTAGTTGGACTTCCATGCCCAATACTACTGACATTGCCCTAGCACACCCCCTCACCCTCACACCCCCTCACCCTCACACCCCCTCACCCTCACACCCCCTCACCCTCACCCTCACACCCCCTCACCCTCACCCTAACACCCCCTCACCCTCCCACACCCCCTCACCCCCTCACCCCCACACCCCCTCACCCCCACACCCCCTCACACACCCTCACCCTCACACCCCCTCACCCTCACATCCGCTCACCCTCACATCCCCTCACCCTCACATCCCCTCACCCTCACACAACCTCACACCCCCTCACCCTCTCACCCTCACACCCCCTCACGCCCTCACACCCCCTCACACACCCTCACGCCCTCACACACCCTCACGCCCTCACACACCCTCACACCCCCTCACGCCCCCTCACACCCTCACTCCCTCACACACACTCACTCCCTCACACACCCTCACACCCCCTCACCCTCACACCCCCTCACCCTCACATCCCCTCACCCTCACATCCCCTCACCCTCACACACCCTCACGCCCTCACACACCCTCACACCCCCTCACCCTCACACACCCTCTCACCCCCTCTCACCCCCTCTCACCCTCACACACCCTCTCACCCACTCTCACCCTCTTGCCCCCTCTCACACACCCTCACCCTCCCACCCTCACACCCCCTCACCCACACTCACCCCCCTCACCCTCACACACTTTCCCACCCTTCTCACATTCACACCCCCTCACCCTCACACCCCCTCACCCACCCTCACCCTCACCCTCACATCCTCTCACCCTCACATCCTCTCACCCTCACAACCCTCTCACCCTCACATACCCTTGCCCTCACACCCACTCACCCTCACTCACCCTCACTCACCCTCACACACACTCACACACCTTCACCAGCATAGCATAGCATAACAAAACACAACAAAACATAGCATAGCATAATAAAAACATAGCATAACAAAGCATAGTATAACAAAACATAGCATAGTATAACAAAACGCAACAAAACATAGCAGAACAAAACATAGCATAACATAACAAAACATAGCATAACATAATCTAAAACAAAGCATAACAAAACAAAACATTGCATAACAAAACATAGCAAAATACAAAAAAAATAACAAAACACAACAAAGCAGCATACATAACAAAACATAGCATTGCAAAGCATAGCAAAACATAGCATAGCATAGCATAACAAAACACAACAAAACGTGTAGCATAGCATAACAAAACACAACATAGCATAGCATAACAAAACACAACATAGCATGGCATAACAAAACAAAGCTTAGAATAGGATAACAAAGCATAGCATAACAAAGCATAGCATAACAAAACATAGCATAGCAAAACATTGCATAGCATAATAAAACACAACAAAACATAGCATAGCATAACAAAACAGCATAGCATAACATAGCATAGCATAGAAAAGCATAGCATAGAAAAGCATAGCATAGAAAAACATAGCATAACAAAACATAGCATAGCATAAAAAAACAGCATAGCATAACAAATCAAATCATAAGATAGTAAAGCATAGCATAGCATAACAGAACAAAACATAGGATAGCAAAACAAAACATAGCATAGCATACAGCATCACTCCGCACCTCCACAGCATCACTCAGGGGCAACACAACATCACTATGCGCTAACACAGCATCACTGAACGCCACAACATCACTCGTTCGTCATCACAACATCGCTCAGCGCCACCACAGCTTCAATCTGTGCAACCATTCAACAACACCTGGTTCAAATATGTTCTCTCAATGTTTCAAGCTTTATTACAAATGTAACAAAATGATGTTAATATTTCGCTTCTGTTCTTGGATTTTCATCACAATAAAAAACATTGAACATTCTCTTCACAAAAGTTATTTACAAAACTTTAAGCTATTGCCATCATAAATTACAATAACTTTTATTTAAGTATTAATTACGGAAAAAATTAAAAGCCAATGTTATTTGTAATATCAATACATGTAAATACAACACATATTGCATTACAAATGCTATAGGTGTCACATTGGCGAAAGTTATAACTATTGGCATTGTAAATGACAAAGCTATTCATTTCGCTATTTTCAAAAACAAAACATAAATAAAAAAATTGTCATTTACAATACTAATATCTCAAACTTTCCTAATGCGAGACCTATTGCATTGCAAATGCTTGTTTATTTCTGTGTGGAGTGATTTCTGAAAAGCATTTAAAGTACGCACTTCTTAATGCAACCACCCTACCTTCCCGCAGCTCTGTGGTAGGACTCGGAGTGTTGAGAGGATTAAGAGGACACTCTAGCATAGGAAACACTACTTGAGGATGTTGTGTGACAGTGCAGAGGGAACGGGCTGGGACCTTAAGTTCAGGACCTATTCTAGAATCACAAAGCTTTTTGTAGCAGCGTAGAAGCTTAGAGGGGAGAAAATTATTTATTATTGCCAATCAATTAAATAAGAATTCTTTTGGACACATGACCACAGACAACTACGTGAGGTTAGTTGATTTATTACTAAGCCAAAAATAACTGAACATAAACATACCTCAAGACGAGGGTGTAAACGTACATCAGAATTGTCATGAAGCCAAATCTGTGTATCCAATTGAGATGATGTAACATAAATAAAACTATTCAAGAAATAAAATGTAGAGGATAAGGAAGCATGAGTCCAAGTTTCCCTGCATCGAGGGTTGATGAGAATAAAGCATTAATCTATCCCTACACTAAAACTAAAATGACATCCTGACGCAAGCATCTTCAGGAATAAAAAGGTGTCAGCATGTGAAGTCTTCCTAAGAAGCCTCTCCACCATTGATGGGTCAGATAGCATAAAGCTATTGAGACCGAGCTTGGGCTATGATGCTCTCTCTCCGAAGGCAAAAGAAGAAGTGGGCCCTTTCCCTAATCCCAACATCACATTATTGTAGGTAACTTTCCCAAGATCCATTGCGGGTCACACCATCTGCTCTGGGTACAGTCCTAAAGGTAGTTTTCCATGGGACAATGGTGTTCTTCTCTTTCAACAATTTGTCCTTGGTTCCCAGGCCTTCTCCTGTGCAAAGCACAATGACCTTCCTTTATCGACTCAAGCTATACGATTGCAACTTCTTCTCTCCTTGCCTCACTAATAAAACAAAGACATTTTTCTAACGAACAAGAGTTTCACCTTCAACACAAAAAGTGAGCAAAAACAAATTCCACAGCACACATGAAATTCAGCTATTAATTCTAAAGCAAGAGTTTGCAGGGAACTGTATTTCAGGCCTACAAGATTCAGCTAAGATAAAATAAAACAGCATATGAGCTTTTACGAATTTGCAGAAGATAATAAGGCACCTCAAATAATGCATTTTCCTATGTAAAACGACACAATTAATAAACACATTTAGCACATGGATAATTGTCAGATTCACAACACAGGTTCTTCAGGCTAATGTTTACGGTTGCTTACATTCACTTTCTATGTTAATTCTCCAGGTCACTTTAAATGGCCTCAGCACATCATGCGTCACGTTAATACGACAAAAAATTATATGCGGGTGACCTCTACACGTGTGAATATAATGCACCCCTGCAAATAAAATGCAATTTCCGATACATCAAGAGAATAAAATAGATGGGTTATGGACAAAGTCAGCATCCTTCCACCAGGACATCTTCAATGGTCCACCTGCACAGTACCTTGAAAGCTTGAGGTTCTAAACTGCGCTCAGCGCAAGGTGATTCCAGGTGCAGGGAGAATGAGTGTCAAGCCAATGCTCCCAAAAGGCTTGCCTGACATATGACTGCTTCTACCTCAGTTCTTTCCCTCATTCAGAGACATCTATAGATTTATGCACTTATGTCAGTGCTAGAGAATGCGCCCACTAGAGTAAAACTGGATCTTCAGTAAGATTACATCACCACTTTCCTGTCCCAACATGTTAATTTCTAAATATATTTTTTCAACAACCATACTCATGCTTGGCCAGTTGGGCTGTGTTACTAAGGGCTGGATATAGAAAGCCCAGTTCGCAAACCAAGATGTACAGTTTGTACACCAATTGGTTTGCAAATAGGTATTCAATCTGCTCTGGGACATACCTCGAAACGCAAATTGTTCATTTGCAGCTGGTTGCAAAACAACCTCTCTAATGAATACTAATTAGGCATGTCACAACTTGCGACCCCCTGTGATGGGCTGCAAATGCGGGTATGGTAGCCTGCAAGGACCGGCAGACCACCATCCTTGCATTCAGCTTTCCCACACTGGAATTTTTTTTTTAAAGCAGCCTGTGCCTATTAAAAGGATAGATGTCCCTATGAAAAAATATCATCCCCTTTGAGAACTCTTCACAGGAAGCTGGGACGGGTCCCCTCAACAACTCCTTCCTCTCCCTAAGGATTCCCACAATGACAGCTTCCCCATGGAAAATTTGGCATTTGTATCTGATCAACTGTTTGCGAGCTCACCTGCTGTGACAATCCATTAATACAAGTATTGATACAATTAATTACAACTGCCTATTGGAAGTGAATTGGTGCCCCTTTCTCCCCCCTCTTATTTGTGATTGGTAATGGGCCGCAAAATCCGTCTTATGAGTCGGAAAGTGTTGTTGTACATCTCTTAAAATGTTTTTCGAATCGCCGGATTTGAAACTGCAAAATTATTTTATACATCAAGCCCTAAGTGATGTGAGGATTTTACACACACTGTGTTGGATACTTAGGGCCAGATGTAGGTGGCTAAATACCGGTCGGTAACGCCGAAATTCGGTACATTTCAGCGTGACCGACCGGTATTTAGCCATGTGCGATGTAGGTAAGGAATAGATAAATAAGGAATCAGTAAATACCGATACCTTAATAGCGATTCCTTATTGCTCTTGCATTTAAGGAATCGGTAATACTGATTCCTTAAATGCAATGTAGGTAGCACTAAAAACAGTGCCACTCAGCCTTAAGGAATCGCTTTTTACCACCAACTCCAAGTTGGTGGTAAATAGCGATTTCCTTACAAAAAGCACTTTTTTGCTTTTTTTATGTGCCATGTGGCACAGATCCGTGCCCTTAGGGCTTGTATGTGCGCCACATGTCCACACATGCACATTTCAGGGGTGCAACAGGGTGTTCAAAATACCTCCTGCTATTAACGATTCGGTAATACCGGATCGCTAATAGTGAATGTCTGCCCAGTCATTCCTATGGGCCTCCTGGCCCATAGGAATGAACGACTAGGTATTCCTTAATAACGAATCGGTATTACCAATTCTTTATTAAGGAATGTTAATGAATCGCTAATATTTGAGCAATTCCTACCTACATTGCATTTACTGATTCCTTAATAGCGATTCGGTAATAATCGCTATTAATGAATCAGTAAATGGAACTTACCTACATCTGGCCCTAAGTCCTCTGTTTAAATTCTATCCAGACTCTCCTTGTTAAGTGGTGATACCTGTTAGCAATTTGACAAAGATGGTGGACTACCCTTCTGACATACATTTCCAATATACATTTCTGATATAAATGTAATCATTCATGTCATACATAACCTTCAGAAAGAGCCCTTACACTTGATCATCAGTTGCAAGTGGCCATGCAGCAAGAGCCAACTTCTCATCTGGATCTTGGACACATTTTTAGGCAGGTGCCACGTCTTGTGACTAGAATGCCAAATTACAATTGTTTGCATGGTCTGGGCAATCATAATTTTTCAAATACTAGTTTATTCGCTCGAGTTGTTGGATTTTCAGTCAAATCTGCAAAACTTACTTTATCTTGAGAGTTATTTTTCTTTTCTATTCTTCGTGCTGACAATAGCTGCCTGGCAAGTTATAAACATAGCAGGACAGAGTTAACCTGGGTATTATAAAAAAATTATATAGCATAGCAACATAGATGGAAGCAGTGAGTAATTTGTTCAGGTGACTGTCTGTGGTGGGCACCCACACCTACTAAGATCCAGGGAAAATTAGTCCAGGGGTCGAAATGATTTCTTATGTAATATATTATTTCTGGTTTCCTTTTAGAGACCATCACTGCACTCTTCAAAACCAGCTTCAAGATAGATTTCCCCTTTGATCTCCCAGAGATGTTCTTCTACGTAATTCTTGGGTAAGATGAACCTGATTCTTTTTTTGTTACTGAAATGGAGTGGGCGATTTTCAATCCAACACCAGGCCCATAGAATTGAATTGTCACCTCTATAGATCTTTTCAGATTCAGAGCCATCAGAAGAAAGATAAACACCTTCAAACTTTCATCGTCTAGAAGTGTAAAACTGTTCTTCTCCCAAAACTATGCAATCGTTTTTCTTTTCATCTTTCATAGTAATGAATACCATGTTCTATATTTCTGAAAAATGAATCCAGAGTCCTGTGTATCTCTTGACAAGGTTTATCTCATATGGTGTTTATTGCTTAGATAGACACATACCATGAAATCAGATACTCTGCCAATTTCCGGGAGCTGTAAATTCCAAGTTGTGAACATCTCTTGATGATATAAATCCCCTGATTTGTACTACTACTCAAGAAATAAATGGTTGGTTCATCTCATGTACTTGAATTACAAATCCAAGATGGGAGAAATCATAAAAAGGAAAACGCACTGCACTGAAAGAGGGAAGCAACTCCGTATCCCCCGGAACCTATGGGGCCCAAAATCACAACATAAAGCAGAGAAAAGTGTTCTCTACCTATCGGTTTGTTCCTGAACTAGCAGTGACTGCTGTGCTCCCTTGAATTTTGTGCCAGTGCTTTTAGTGAACCCTTTAAATCTCTCTTTCTGTATATACTTTTTCCCTGTGCCTGCTTTCTTTCCCTTTTTTCCAGTTTCTAGTTTGCTACCTTCCTGTTTTCTTAGCTTCCATTTACCTTATGTAGTTTGTTATTGCTTTCTACCAAGTGTGCTCTTTCTTGTCCTTTCTTTCCTGGTAAGTACTCCTCCTTGCTTGCTCCTTGTCCATTTGTGGCTGTGTATTTAGTTCTACACCTTTGATGTTACTGCTTTGTGTGTTTCTGTTTGATCGTCACAATCTGTTGGTACAGCTGACAACCTAGGTGGTGATTTTTAGTCCACTGTAATTATTGTCTTTGAGTTACTTTTAGAACAGCACCATAGGTATCGTCTCCATAGCCTTTGCATGCATATCCTATATGTGGGTGTAGGAGAGTGGGGTCTGCAATCCTATGGTTACCCCAGATTTTTGCTTTTTGCTTTACTGGTTTACGACTTTCCCTGGCCGTGGGCCTGCTAATCAGACCCACAGCCTAGCTGTTCTCTCTCTAAATTGACAACCATGTACCTTAGGTGCATTTACCCATTGGTACTGGGCCACCTTATCAGTCCCTGTACAGTGTACTATAGGTACCCAGGGCATAGGTGTACCCAGGGCCTACCAGGGGCTGAAGCCTGTATTATGCCACCCCAGGCTGGCCATCCAAAACTGACACAACTGGCTGCACGACAGCTGGGGCAAGGTGGTGTAATCACCCTTTGCTGTAGATATAGTATACCTATATCTAACCCCAAAATGGACACATATACTCCTATCAGTCACTCCTATGGCAGGCCTTAACAATCCTGAAGGCAGAGTGCTTGGAATTATGTGAGATGGTGCTCTGGCATGAGCTGAGCCCGTCTGCAGCTTGCGGAACCAAGTCCTAATAGCTGTTCCATGATTACGCTATACCATATACTCTTAAGTGCATTATCGACCACGCGGTTGAATGCTAACTCTGGTATAACATTATCAAAACATGTCGAGTAAGGTGTCATACGAATTGGAATACTACCCCCTTGCCAATTCTGGCGACGGGGGTAGCATTCCACCCTTCTAGAGGGACACGACATGTATGTAACTGTGAACCCCAGGTTAAAGTTAACTCGAGCCTTGGCATCACAAAATGGAAGCCACCACCACAGACACAAGTCTGACCTCCTGCTGCTGGGAGTCCTTCCAGCGAGGGAGGCTTGGACAAAGAGTTTCCTGCCTTGGGAGGTGCTAGCACCACCCCAGACAGGATTTTGTGTATTGGCTAGGACAGGCCTGAAAGGAATGAGACATGCTCGGGGCACACAAGGTGTCCTGTGCATACACCGGTTCAAACCAGTTGCTGGGGCATCCCTGCCCCAGCTCTGGCGCGAAACCGGACAAAGGATAGGGGGTGTAGCCACCCCCCTTCCTGGTCCCACCCAGGGGAGGGACTTAGTCAGTAGTGCAGCCCCTTTAGGAGAATAAAGGTAGGAGCTGGTCCCATTCCAAATTAGATTATCCTGAACAATTCTACAAGAAGAAACTCTGGACTTCGACGTTCTGCTCCACAGAAGACTGAAGAATCTCCCTTGTGGGCAAGGAGTGTCCACCCTGCACAAGCAGGCACCATCAAGCGTCCAGCAGCTTCACTTTGTTGTCTTCCCTCAAGGATCCAGACTTCAGAGCCCGACGAGACCAGGATTCCCAGACCTCTCTGACCTCAACCTACATCTGCAGCACAGCTGAGATCTGTGGGTGCGACGAGACACGTGGGACCGGCCATCTTGAATGAACCTGCACTTCGCTTCCAGCACGACTCCCGAGGTAAACTCGACCAAGGTCTTTGGGGACTGAGAAGCCCCAGCCCCGAGCAGCCCCTGCACCGAAGACCAGCCCTCCAGCATCCACGAGATCTGCGTGGGGCCCTTCTGCTTGTTATCTGCTTGACACATTGTCTGCTCACTTGCCGGCTGGCTAGTGGCCTCCTAGACAACGAACTTTACAATCGTCACTGCTGGTCTGGTTGCTCCAGACTGGCCCTTGCTCCCTTCCAAAAGAGGAGCACCCCGGACCCTCCTGGTCCACTCCAGACGCCGTTTTCAACTCACCGCGTGGGTTGCCTTTGCCAAGGCCTGTTGACGCCAATTCCGGATCCAACACCGCCACCAGCGAGAGCCTGCGTGGGCAGCTCGTGCCTCCATCCTGGTCGTCGAAGACACCTCCTGCTCCATGTGGCTGCAGAGACAAGCGTCCACTCTTCACCTGATCGCGACGACGACATCTGGTTCCTTCCTGGTTCCACTCCAGTCACTGGCTACTGACTTTGAACACTGTCCCCTCTGCTTTCAGGTCTTCTTCTTCACCGATCCACCCTTGGATCGCACCGGACATCTTCCTCCTGGTCGCCTGCAGCATCTTTTCTTCCAGGCTCCATAGACTTCAACGCGAGAACCCGACACACTTTGACACCTATGCACCCACAGCCCGTGGGTGAGGTAACGAGAGCATTTCGGTGCTCAAGGGTAGTTTAACTGTCCTAGTGTCCAGTTCCACAGTCATTTTAGTCCTAACTAGTCAGGATTGTCCTTACTTACCTTTTACTTGAACTGTACTGTCCATAGACGTTGTTACGCATCTCGCGTGTGAGTTCACTATTACTTACCTAGAGTTAGTGTAGCGTGGTCCCAACGATCCTACAGCCTCTGGACAGCTCCATTCTTCCTATCGACTTTCACATTCCACTTAATTAGTATATGGTTTGTCGTGCCCCTAGGGCACCATTGTAATTTTGTGCAACTTATCTTATTTTTCCTAAGAGATTGTCATGTGCTTAGCCCTCTGACCTCATAAAGAGTTCAGAGGTGTTTGTTATTAATAAATATACTGTTTATTTTCATAACAACCTGTGTGGTGTCCTTTCATCTGGTATTCAAGGGGTTATATTGTGGTAAAACAGCTGGCTTCACATGCCATAAAGAGTTTAGCCTAAGACTGCTTTGTCCATGCTACCACTAGGATAACTGGCCTATAAGGTTGACTTACAACCAATCGCCATAAGGGTTGTTTGGACTGATACAAGGTGATCACTAGAACTAGTGAGCATCATATATCAGGCCAACTTCTCACATTGGTGTGCAGCAGTTGGGATTTGAGCTTGCTGTTGTTTTTATCACGTATAATCTTGAAATATCATTTATTTGAAAGATCACATAAGGTACTATAGGTACATATAACAAGCTTAGAAATACTCTGAGTTCTACTGAACCAGCTGTTGTAGTAGAAAGGGCCTAGCACACCCTGACTACAACTCTTAGCAAGGGATCAGTAGGAAAACCCATAGTGTAGGTAGGTGCATCACTTACACCTCACTAGAAAGCATGTCTACCCATGGAGAGACTTCAGAGACTCCCCTAGTGGTTAGTGACGCTCCACAGGTCATTTCCAGATATGCAGCTCTCAGTTTCCAGGAGATGAGACAATTGTGTACCTCCAGGAAATTGAAACAGGGTTCTAACCCTACCACTCCTTTTCTGTTAGGTCTCTTAGAGACATATGATGCAAGAAGGGCTGCTGACACAGACCTCTCTAATCCAGATAGGAGCATGCCTGCCTTAGAAGGTACTCGTGGTGATCCAGACCTCCCTGAAACAGAAGATGTAGAAGAGGAGGAGGAGGAAGAGGACCCCTCTGGGGATGAGGCAGACAAAGGTCCTGTAGTAGTCAGCAGACTAACCAGGGCCAACTTAGACATGCATAGGGAAGGATCTGGGGGACCCCCAGTACTGACCCTGAGCAGGCCTAACTTTGGGGTTAGGAGAGATAGATCTCCTTCTAGGGACTCCAATAGATCTGTGTACTCTCATGCATCTGCTCAGAGGAGAATGACTTCCCCTCAGAGGAGAGAGCATGAAGCAAAGATGAAGGAGGCTAATCTGAGGATCCAAAGGGAAGAACTTGCCCTTGCCAAAGAAAAGCTTGCCTTTGCTAGAGAGCAACAGTTGAGTGGGGTAGTCCCCACTGGTGGCAGCAATATCCCTAGGGATAGAGAAAGGGGTTTTGATACTAGAAACCTGAGCAAGATAGTGCCCTCCTATAAGACAGGAGATGATATCCACAAGTGGATAACTGCTTTGGAGAGAGCCTGCAACGTACAGCAGGTACCCCAGAGTCAGTGGACAGCTATATTGTGGCTCTCCTTTGAAGGTAAAGGAAGAGACAAGCTCCTCACTGTTAGAGATGAGGATGCTAATGATTACCAAGTCTTGAAAACTGCACTGATTGATGGGTTTGGCTTAACAACTGAACAGTACAGGTTAATGTTCATAGACACCCAGAAAACTCAGGCTCAAGATTGGACTGACTTTGTTGATTGTGACACTAAGGCTTTGGAGGGCTGGTTACTGGGAAGTAAAGTTACTGATTACACAGGATTGTATAATCTAATTATGAGAGAGCAAATCTTAAATATTTGTCAGAACCAGTTGTTGCATCAGCACTTGATTGACTCAGATGTGACCTCTCCCCAAGAATTGGGAAAGAAGGCAGACAGATGGGTCAGGACAAGGGTCAAGCAGCAGAACCAGAACCAGGGTGGTGGCCAGAAGAAAGCAGACCAGAAGGGTAATAATGAGAATAAGCAAAATGACCAGAAGTCTTCAACAGGGCCCCAACAACCTAAGGAGGGTGGGTCCTAAACTTCCCAGAAGAAGAAGAATGATGGTCCTAAGAAACCATGGTGCCAATACTGTAAAAGTAAGACTCACTGGTTTAGTGAGTGCACCAAGAAAGGCCAAACTCCTACCACTACTGTCCCTAAGACACCTGCACCCCCTAGTACAGTTAGTAGTGGTAGTGTACCTCCCAAGGCTATAGTTGGGTTAACCCTGGGAACTGAGGTGGGTTCTGACTTAGTTAGAATACCTACTCAGGCAGTTCTTGTTTGTACTGGGGACATGGATATGACCCCTACTGTAAGTCCTAGTACTCTGGGCAAATACAGGCAAACGCCTTTAATAAATGGAAAGATGGCTCGGGCCTACAGGGACACATGTGCCAGTGTCACTATGGTGACACCAACATTTGTGGACCCTGACCAGATCATGCTAGGTTCAGAATACCTAGTGACTGATGCTAGCAATGTCACTACCAATCACAGTATGGCAGTTGTTAATTTCTCCTGGGGAGGGGTAACTGGCCTCAAAAGGGTTGTAGTTAGTTCAGACCTCCCACTAGATTGTCTTTTGGGCAATGATTTGGAATCCTCACTGTGGTCAGATGTGGAGTACAGGACTCATGTAGAAATGCTAGGTCTCTCCTCACATGTCCTTGCTGTGACCAGGTCACAGGCCAAGAAATGCCCAGCTGAGCAAGTGCTGGATCCTGGAAGAATGGACCAGACACTACCCAAGAGGAAGAGCAGTAGGGGTAAGGCTGAGCCTTCCCCCCTGCCTCAGGTTGAAGATCAGCTCTCTCAGGAGGCTGACCCCAAGACCCCAGAAGGAACTGTCCTAGAAGAGCTTGAGCCTGAACAGGTTGAGTTTCTTGGGACAGGGGGACCTTCCAGGGCAGACTTGAGGCAGGCCCAGTTAGACTGTTCCTCCCTTGAATCCCTCAGACAGCAGGCTGCTGCTGAGGCTGCAGGGAATGCCATAGGTTTCCACAAGGTGTACTGGGATGATGGACTCCTATACTCTGAGGCAAGAGACCCCAAGCCTGGTGCTACCAGGAGGCTGGTCATCCCCTTGTCTCTTAGAGGTTTCCTTCTTACCTTGGCCCATGAGATTCCCCTTGCAGGTCACTTAGGCCAGAACAAGACTTGGGACAGGCTTGTTCCACACTTTCACTGGCCTCATATGTCTGAGGACACAAAAGAGTTTTGTCGCTCATGTGTCACCTGCCAAGCCAGTGGCAAATCAGGTGGCACAACAAAGGCCCCCCTTATACCACTACCTGTGGTGGGGGTTCCCTTTGAAAGAGTGGGGATTGACATTGTTGGACCAATGGACCCCCCAACAGCATCTGGGCACAGATTTATACTGGTGATAGTGGATCATGCCACCAGGTACCCAGAAGCTATTCCCCTTAGGACCACTACAGCTCCTGTTGTGGCCAGGGCCCTACTTGCAGTTTTTACTAGAGTGGGGTTTCCTAAGGAGGTTGTCTCTGACAGAGGTACAAACTTCATGTCAGGATACTTGACTGCAATGTGGAAGGAATGTGGTGTAAACTACAAGTTTACCACACCCTATCACCCACAGTGCAATGGGCTTGTGGAGAGATTCAACAAGACCCTCAAAGGGATGATAAAAGGGTTACCAGACAAGCTTAGGCGAAGATGGGACATCCTTTTACCCTCCCTTCTGTTTGCTTACAGAGAGGTCCCACAGAAGGGGGTTGGTTACAGCCCTTTTGAGCTTCTATTTGGGCATCCTGTAAGAGGACCCCTGTGTTTTGTGAAGGAAGGATGGGAGTTACCTCTCAAAAAGCCTAAACTTGACATAGTGGACTATGTACTTGGTCTCCGCTCCAGGATGGCAGAGTACATGGAGAAGGCATCCAAAAACCTTGAGGCCAGCCAAGAACTTCAAAAAGCTTGGCATGACCAAAAGGCTGTCCTGACTGTTTATCATCCAGGACAGAAGGTGTGGGTGTTGGAGCCAGTGGCCCCAGCAGCTCTCCAAGACAAATGGTCTGGACCCCATACCATCATTGAGCAAAAGGGAGAGGTCACCTACCTGGTGAACCTTGGAACTCCCAGGAGCCCTCACAGAGTACTTCATGTGAACAGGCTCAAAGCATTTGTTGACAGGGAGGACATGAGCTTGCTCAATGCCACAGATGAGGGGCAGGAGGAAGAGAGTGACCCTCTCCCAGACCTGCTCACTCAGAACCTTGATGATGGGTCAGTAGATGGTGTAGTCTTTTCTGACAGCCTCTCTGAGCATCAACAAGAGGATTGTAGACAGGTACTTCAATCCTTCAGACAAATGTTTTCTCTGACCCCCAGTCAGACAGACTGGTGCACCCATGAGGTGGACAGGGGTGACAGTCTGCCTATAAAGAGTAAAATCTACAGGCAACCTGACCACGTCAGGGACTGCATAAAGAAAGAAGTACAAAAGATGTTGGAATTGGGAGTCATTGAACCCTCAGAGAGCCCTTGGGCTAGTCCTGTAGTTCTAGTACCAAAGCCTCACACCCAGGATGGTAAGAGAGAGATGAGGTTTTGTGTAGACTACAGGGGTCTCAATGCTGTCACTAAGACAGATGCCCATCCAATACCAAGAGCAGATGAACTCATAGACAAATTGGCTTCTGACAAGTTCTTGAGTACATTTGACCTGACAGCTGGTTATTGGCAAATCAGGTTAGCTGAGGATGCCAAGGCCAAAACAGCATTTTCTACCCCAGGAGGTCATTACCAGTTTGTGGTGATGCCCTTTGGTTTGAAAAATGCACCTGCCACTTTTCAAAGGTTGGTGAACCAAGTTCTCACTGGGTTGGATGACTTTTGTGCAGCATATCTAGATGATATTGCTGTCTTTAGCTCCACCTGGGAGGATCACCTGATCCACATGAGGAAAGTTTTGGAGGCTCTGCAAAAGGCAGGCCTCACTATCAAGGCTACTAAGTGCCAGATAGGGCAGAGTCAGGTTGTATATCTGGGCCACCTTGTAGGTGGAGGCCAGGTTCCACCCTTGGAGAGCAAGATACAGGCCATAAAGGACTGGGCTCCTCCAACCACCCAGACACAGGTCAGAGCTTTCTTGGGCCTGTCTGGTTACTACAGGAAATTTGTCAGAAATTATGGGTCAATTGTGACCCCTCTTAATGACCTGACAAGCAAGAAAATGCCAAAGAAAGTTCAGTGGACAGCGAGCTGTCAAAAGGCATTTGATGACCTAAAGCAGGCCATGTGTACTGCACCTATTCCCAAGAGTCCTGACTACTCCAAAACCTTCATTGTCCAAACAGATGCATCTGAGTTGGGTGTGGGAGCTGTTCTATCTCAACTGAATATTGATGGTCATGACCAGCCCATTGCTTTTATAAGCAGAAGGCTGACCCCTAGAGATAAACGTTGGTCAGCTAAAGAGAGGGAGGCCTTTTCTGTGGTTTGGGCCCTGAAGAAGTTGAGGCCCTACTTGTTTGGAACTCACTTCAAGATTCAGACCGACCATAAGCCCCTCTTATGGCTAAATTCAGATAAAGGGTGAAAACCCCAAACTTCTTAGGTGGTCCATTTCCCTACAGGGGATGGACTTTACAGTGGAGCACAGACCAGGGACTGACCATGGCAATGCAGATGGTCTCTCCAGGTATTTCCACTTAGAATAGGAAGACTCACCTGGTCAAGGTTAGTTTAATGTCCCTAAGTTTGGGGGGGTTATGTAGGAGAGTGGGGTCTGCAATCCTATGGTCACCCCAGATTTTTGCTTTTTGCTTCACTGGTTTATGACTTTCCCTGGCTGTGGGCCTGCTAATCAGACCCACAGCCTAGCTGTTCTCTCTCTAAATTGACAACCATGTACCTTAGGTGCATTTACCCATTGGTACTGGGCCACCTTATCAGTCCCTGTACAGTGCACTATAGGTACCCAGGGCATAGGTGTACCCAGGGCCTACCAGGGGCTGAAGCATGTATTATGCCACCCCTGGCTGGCCATCCTAAACTGACACAACTGGCTGCATGACAGCTGGGGCAAGGTGGTGTAATCACCCTTTGCTGTAGATATAGTATACCTATATCTAACCCCAAAATGGACACATATACTCCTATCAGTCACTCCTATGGCAGGCCTTAACAATCCTGAAGGCAGAGTGCTTTGAATTATGTGAGATGGTGCTCTGGCATGAGCTGAGCCTGTCTGCAGCTTGCGGAACCAATTCCTAATAGCTGTTCCATGATAACGCTATACCATATACTCTTAAGTGCATTATCGACCTCGCGGTTGAATGCTAACTCTGGTATAACATTATCAAAACATGTCGAGTAAGGTGTCATACGAATTGGAATACTACCCCCTCGCCAATTCTGGCGACGGGGGTAGCATTCCACCCTTCTAGAGGGACACGACATGTATGTAACTGTGAACCCCGGTTAAAGTTAACTCGAGCCTTGGCATCACAAAATGGATGCCACCACCACAGACACAAGTCTGACCTCCTGCTGCTGGGAGTCCTTCCAGCGAGGGAGGCTTGGACAAAGGGTTTTCTGCCTTGGGAGGTGCTAGCACCACCCCAGACAGGATTTTGTGTATTGGGTAGGACAGGCCTGAAAGGAATGAGACATGCCCGGGGCACACAAGGTGTCCTGTGCATACACCGGTTCAAACCAGTTGCAGGGGCATCCCTGCCCCAGCTCTGGCGCGAAACCGGACAAAGGATAGGGGGTGTAGCCACCCCCCTTCCTGGTCCCACCCAGGGAAGGGACCTAGTCAGTAGTGCAGCCCCCTTTAGGAGAATGAAGGTAGGAGCTGGTCCCATTCCAAATTAGATTATCCTGAACAATTCTACAAGAAGAAACTCTGGACTTCGACGTTCTGCTCCACAGAAGACTGAAGAATCTCCCTTGTGGGCAAGGAGTGTCCACCCTGCACAAGCAGGCACCATCAAGCGTCCAGCAGCTTCACTTTGTTGTCTTCCCTCAAGGATCCAGACTTCAGAGCCCGACGAGACCAGGATTCCCAGACCTATCCGACCTCAACCTACATCTGCAGCACAGCTGAGATCCGTGGGTGCGACGAGACACGTAGGACCGGCCATCTTGAACGAACCTGCACTTCGCTTCCAGCACGACTCTCGAGGTAAACTCGACCAAGTGCTTTGGGGACTGAGAAGCCCCAGCCCCGAGCAGCCCCTGCACCGAAGACCAGCCCTCCAGCATCCACGAGATCTGCGTGGGGCCCTTCTGCTTGTTTGCTGCTTGACGCGTTGTCTGGTCACTTGCCGGCTGGCTAGTGGCCTCCTAGACGACGAACTTAACAATATTCACTGCTGGTCTGGTTGCTCCAGACTGGCCCTTGCTCCCTTCCAAAAGAGGAGCCCCCCGGACCCTCCTGGTCCACTACACACACCGTTTTCAACTCACCGCGTGTGTTGCCTTTGCCAAGGCTTGTTGATGCAGATTCCGGATCCAACACCGCCGACAGCGAGAGCCTGCGTGGGACAGCTCGTGCCTCCATCCTGGTTGTCAAAGACACCTCCTGGTCCACGTGGCTACAGAGACAAGCGTCCACTCTTCACCTGATCGCGACAACGACATCTGGTTCCTTCCTGGTTCCACTCCAGTCACTGGCTAGTGGCTTTGATCACTGTCCCCTCTGCTTTCAGGTCCTCTTCTTCACCGATCCACCCTTGGATCGCACCGGACATCTTCCTCCTGGTCGCCTGCAGCATCTTTTCTTCCAGGCTCCATAGACTTCAACGCGAGAACCCGACACACTTTGACACCTATGCACCCGCAGCCCGTGGGTGAGGTAACGAGAGCATTTCGGTGCTCAAGGGTAGTTTAACTGTGCTAGTGTCCAGTTCCACAGTCGTTTTAGTCCTAACTAGTCAGGATTGTCCGTACTTACCTTTTACTTGAACTGTACTGTCCATAGACGTTGTTACGCATCTCGCGTGTGAGTTCACACTCTGCACACGCGTTCCGTGGGCCTCCTATTACTTACCTAGAGTTAGTGTAGCGTGGTCCCAACGATCCTACAGCCTCTGGACAGCTCCATTCTTCCTATCGACTTTCACATTCCACTTACTTAGTATATGGTTTGTCATGCCCCTAGGGCACCATTGTAATTTTGTGCAACTTATCGTATTTTTCCTAAGAGATTGTCATGTGCTTAGCCCTCTGACCTCATAAAGAGTTCAGAGGTGTTTGTTATTAATAAATATACTGTTTATTTTCATAACAACCTGTGTGGTGTCCTTTCATCTGGTATTCAAGGGGTTATATTGTGGTAAAACAGCTGGCTTCACATGCCATAAAGAGTTTAGCCTAAGACTGCTTTGTCCATGCTACCACTAGGATAGCTGGTCTATAAGGTTGACTTACAACCAATCACCATAAGGGTTGTTTGGACTGATACAAGGTGATCACTAGAACTAGTGAGCATCATATATCAGGCCAACTTCTCACAGTGGGTATTTGCAGTCAGTATCTGTAACAGCAATTGTGGATGATGAACCTACTGAGCTTCAGTCTTACAGTGTGGAGCTCCTGGGTGCTCTAACCCACATTCCCTTATTGTTAATGTTATATATATGTCTTGCACGTTTGTCCTTGTGTGTTGAGTGCCTGTCCTTTCTGAGCTGCAACTCTCTTGTTCCCTTATACAGAGCTTCTCCTTTTGGATCCCCTTTCTCTTCTGTCTCTCTCTGTGGGATGTTGGGCAGCTCTGCCAGAGTTCGTGACACAAGATGGCATCAAATTTTTTTTTCACAGAAGTTCTCCTGCTATGCTGGCAAGAGCACTGCCACTTTCACAGTAATTGATCCCAGTTCAGACGGCAGAGATATCAAAATATTCTGGGCAACTCTCCTCCTGGATAATTCCTTTGATCTGTCACTCATATCAGTAATTAATCTCATTTTCCATTAATCTTTTTTAGGGATTTGTTTAGGACATGATTTGATAGGTGCCTCTGCCAGCTCGACGACAGCTGCACAACATTTTTTTGAGATCCCCACCAGCTTACCAGGGCTAATTTTGCTAAAAGTGCTCCTGCTGGTACATTTGGTGAAACTGCAATACCGGCAGGCAGCAATGCCTTGAGGTCCATTGCTGATAGTCCATGTCCAGGTACACCATAACTCTTTAGGCTGATCCAAGCAGGGAAAATCATTGTTGAAAAGCCTAACATTGTTAGGGCACGTCTTTCAATGCTGTGATGCAGTTGGCCTCATGGTAGATGGAGCTACAGCTATTCATTTTTAACAGCAGAGCCAGCTGAGGCTCCACTATTCTAAACAAAGTGGTTCCCCCACCTCTTAAAGGGACAGTGGAACCCCAAGACTAGTGAACAGGGCACACACCTTTGCCCTGTGGATCTCTTGGACACATAGGGACCGACCATAAAAGCATTAATGAGTATGGGAAGTAGTACTCTTTTTTTTTGTACTCTAAAAAGCCTTTGTGAATTGGTGCCAAAACGTCCAATTCCCCATTAGTAAAAGAACAAAGAGAGCACAGTTCATTCTATTTGTACTAATAGAATACACGTACTCCAATTTTACTCATATTTTAGTTCTTTTGGGAACTTTTCATAAAGGCATGTAAAAGTGTATAAAAAGTACTATGAAAGTACTACCTGACATGCCCCAAAATGCCTTTGTGAAAACACAAAGTGCAGACTTTGTCGATACACAGGCAAGGACTAAGTTGACCAAATTTAACTACTGGTATTTCCACCACCTTAAAACATCATTACATGGTCCTTCTCAACTCCCTAACAGATAAATATAATATCTTTTGTCTTTTTGTTGAAAAGATGTTATTGACCTGTCCAACTTCTCAAGAGATACACTTCAGGCACTACAATGTCAGCGAAAATCAGAATGCACCTTTTGCCATACACCAGAGACCTGAAATGCAGAGAAAATCTTGTCACCAAAAACCAAGAATTTGCTGTTCTGTTTATCTCAATGGTTGACAAATCATGGGTCCTGTCCTTTTCTTCGTTTGGAAAGATGACTTTGCCTTCCCTTTAAAGTTGGCAAAGGTGAATAAAGCAGAAATTCGATTTAATCTGTTGTCATCTTTATTCTGTCTTTCAGGGTAATTTGTGGCACGATAAGTTGTGCCTATCTTTCTTGCCAGCGGTGGCTTCTTGGATACGTCAGACGAAACCGATTCACTGTCAAGCTCATGGCCACAGAGTAAGATACTCAAGGGGGATGCTGCTGGCGTTGAGGCTTTAATGTGTTTTTTTGTGCGGACATTTCTGAGCTATGAAGATCCTCTATAATGCAGAGGTTGATATCACTGTATGTGGCTGTGGAGGACAGTAGTTAAACCTAAATACTATTGTCATTTTGTTGGGTGATCGAAGAGTATGGCTTTATAGCATCTATTTTGAGGAAGTTCATTCTAAAAAGTAAGCTTTATTCCAGATATTGTGTGTTGGGAATCCACACCCAGAGCAACGCTTTGGAGTTTGGCATCTTTATGTGTAGTTGGCTGGTCATGGGGTTATCATATGATTGATCCCAGAGACAATTGTTATTTAAAACAAATTCTATTTCTTATCAATACCATAAGGATTTGTCAATTGACTGAAGGAAGTGCTTAGTTATTGGTATTATTAGTTGTATATTGGTATCATTATTTCTACATAGGACTCAAATGTTTATCTATTTACAAATGGTATTGCTTAACAAACTTATGACATTTTTGCTGGTAGCCTCGGTGATCCATGTGGTCATGCCTCATTTAATTTTCCTATTACTTTATGATTATGGTTTGTTATGTATTACATTCATTCTTGATTTATTTATACATCCAACTAGGAAAGTGGTTTATTGTGGGTATGACCACATTTTGGCCAATTCATGGCAGAGGATGGCAGTGATTTGCTGTTCTTCTCACAACCCTGTGTGATCCAATCAATGGCAAAGGGTGCAGTACTGCTTTGTTGTTGATAAAGTTTGTAAAGTGTGTCCATATCAAACAGTTATGGCAGCTCATTCTTACAGATACTTTTTTTAAAAAGACTGTTACCTCGGCACCATATGTGTGTAGGTTACTTCAATGTTGTAAGACAAATGCCTTGCGTCTTACATCTGTCCGATGGGCGACAGACTTTTTTTCAAACTAGATGATTTGCTGACTAAAGCACCTCTTGTGGTTGATGAAGTGATTTTTGGTTGATTATTGAATTTAACTCCCTCCCCCTGAATTGATTAATGTAATGTTTCCCTGGATTTTGATACCCAAAATGATCCTCCTTAGTTTAAAGGAATACCTTTGGTTTCTGCTTTGCAAGGCTTCCATTTTTATCTGGTCGTCGATATATAAAATCTAATTTATACCTAACAACAGTCTTGACACATTACTAAATTCATCCCTTAACCAGAGGTGGTATTGCTGTAAACAAACTAAGTGAAGGTGTGTCTCTATATAAAAACTAGAAATACACTTTCAAATTACATTTGCAATTTAGTCACTGCCCATGAACAAATTATTATTTCTTTTTGTGTCCAATTTGAAACAGAATACTTGGGGCACCAATCACAAACTACCTTGCATAAAACAAGGGTGCTGAAGGCGGGGTATTTGTTTAAGGCCCGTTACCTTCCCGCTGGTTGAGTAAGAAGGGTGGATTAGGACGGAAATATAAGACATGGCTGACAGTACCGTTTCTTCCCGGCCTGCAGTGAAATTATGATCATCTCATTGCGGCCCCTGTATTTTGGTGTCTTTGATTACTTTGACTTTCTATGTTATTTTACTTTTCCAGTAAGCCGGTGTACTCAGCCTTGATTGCCCTGCTGGTGTCTTCCATCACCTTCCCGCACAGCCTGGGAAGATTCATGGCATCAAGGGTAGGTTCAATGGTCAATGTTCCCTATATCCCAACCAGCCACACCACAAAGTGTGCGTCCTTCTCCGTTATTGCACTCATTTTCCCTATCACCATATCTTCTGCAACCCTCCCACATTTTACTTTCTTTGTTACCTCTCAGTTTAATGTGTCATATATAGCATCTTCCTCTCTAGTACTCGCCTTTGCTCCATTCCATGTCGAACCCAGTGCCTGCTCCCTTCATGCCTAGGTATTTACTCCTGCCTATGACAACAGTAAATCTTTAACTATTTACATAGTTATCATGTTTGTGAAAATCTACACACCCATATGTTTGTGGGTGTTCCCAAACTTTCTGGGAAAGTAAACACTCAATAAAAAAAATGACTTGTGGGTGTAAGAACACCAAAACAGGATATTATTACACATCTGTACTTGATTTACAAGTGCAACTTACTCTTTTATGAATATCATCATGCATTTGTAGATGATGCTCTTTAATCATGTACATTGAATTTATGGTAGCAAGGGGCTTTGAGAATCGGGCTTACAATGCTTCGGCACCTGAGTCTTGGAGTTTGGAACCCATCATACATGTTATTCGCTATCCATAGGGAGATAACTGCAGACAGATGGAATATTGAGAATGGAGCACCTCATGGGGAGGCCTCATCTCAGGTTGGTCAGGACTATTTTGTGGAGAAGTTCCATCTGATGTGTGGGTAGATTTTATCAGTAAAAGTAGTTGTAGGTAGACCAAGGTCTGTGGTAGTGGGTAGACCAAACTCTCAGTGGAATCAGCTCCTTTGGAGCAGAAGGATGTTGCTGAGTTGGTATCGCTAGTGTTTTCTTTGCCAAAGGTAACACCTAATGTCATCAAATGCATTATAAGTAGTTTGGACGGAAGTGAAGGAGCAGGTGCTCCCAGTCCATCAAAATGAATAAAGTAAGCGAATCATGTGCACTCCCATGTAATTGTAGAGGTAAATAACACCGCAATGTGGAGAGCTAGACTCCTGGGGTCCTTGAAACACACCTGGATTACTCTACTGGATGACAACATCCGTGAATCCTGCAGACCCACCCATCTCTAGACCAATAACAGGAACCCCTTTCCTCACCAAAATCCTGGAGTGGTCGTTATTAAAGCATCTCACCCATCATGCGAGTGGCTGATGATCTCGTAGGAGACCTTCATATGGTGATCAAGTCCCATCGCAGTATGAAAACTGCATTGATGGACATTCTGGAATGGTTGTAAATGCTATTGGACGAAGAAGCAGCAGTGCTATTGATGTTGCTTTATCTCCCGGCCATATTTGGAGGGGAAAACACTTGGAGAATTCAGTATGGAGGGCCAGAGAAAACAACTGTCATCAAATTCTTCTATTTCAAATGTTCAGTCATTTTTACCATAATTAGACAGAGTAACTGCAGCTGGGACCATATGGGGATAGGGGCTGGATTATTACAGTGCATTCTTTGTCAAAGTACCCCATAAGATTTTGAACCAACTGCAAGAGTTCCTCACTTTTTGGCAAGATAACATCACCCCCACTCTGTTCAGGCTTCATTGGCTTCTGTTCTCCAAATGAGCAAAGCTCAGCACAGTCAATCTGATCTTTAGAGCAGTCTACGAAGAAGGGCTGTACAAGGTAAGTTGAGAATAAAAACATACATACCCTGCAGGCCACTCAGGTCTCTTAGTACAGGTTGACTGGAGGTCCCAGGATAAGAGAAGTACCGTGGGAGGTACATTGCTCCAACTTACAGGCCGCTAGTAGTGTAATATCCCTTCCCAGTGAGCTTAGAAGCATTTATGGGCGTCGCTTGGGTTAGAGTAAGCTGAAAACCTTTGTCTTCTGGACTGCTAGATGGTTATGTAGTCTGTTTGTACCAGCACCAGGATCAGAGCCTAATTTGAGCCGGTGGTTTCCAATGCTCAGCACCGGCACTTAATCGTCAACATCAGCACTTATGACAGTCTGTCACATGGTGGTGCTGTCTCTCTAATGTAGAGATGAGCACAACAGTTGTTTATTAATTCAATATAAATAAACAATTACTAAGACCTACCGCCCAAGACATTCTTATATGTTGCAGGCATGGAATAGTATGATTAGTTCCACTTGTATGAGTGTAATGGTTAGTAGTTGGGTTGGTACTGTGGTACAAGTTGCAGTGGCTTCGTGAGAATGGCCCTGGAACTTATTTTACTACAATTTAAGCACAGATGAGCATAACTATGGGGTATGATACCCTACATGTTACTTGACTTGGCTGGATGGTATGTAGTCTGGGTGTTAATGTGCACTGACCTTCTTTAACGTGTGTGTAATGTGTAAGACAGTACCTTGGGGGGTGAGCAGCCTTTACAACGCGGGCATTACCACAAGCTGCCATTACTACGCTGCTTTAACAACGCAAGTCGTTACGACGACTTGCGCTGGAGGGCGCTGTTGGATAGGGAATAGTTTAATATTCTATTCCAACACCTTTCCTACTGTAACGTGGGCTGGAGTTGGAATAGAAAATTAAACTATTCCACTATCTAGCGCTTACAGCGCAGGTCGTTGTAACAACTTGCGTTGTAAAAACAGCGTTGTAATGGCACGCGTGGTAATAGCCCGCGTTGTAGTGTCATACAACCCCTTGGGGCATGTAGGAAAGTCATCTGTTCAGAGAAACACATTTTGGTTGTGGTGATGCAAGGGAAGAGTGGAGTTAAGGGACAAAACCATGAGCTTCCACACAGTGCTGCACCGGACTTTTCAGTGGAAACAATGATTCAAGAGAATTGTGTGGTTGTTTTCATCAAAGAAATGAGATATCTCCCAAGTGAGACATGTTTTCACGTCTCTTATTCAGCTGTCCATGAAGGAGCTCCTGAACTCCCTCCTTGATAACCGCACCTGGGCGGTTCTCGCCCAGAATGCGTCGCTGGAGGCTCATGACACGGTGGACCCAAAGAACCTGTGGCTGGAGTGGTGGGACCCGACCTTCACGGCCTTCGGCACACTCGCATTCTTCCTGGTGATGAAGGTACTGCCCAGTCTGCTATGTCCTTTTACCATCTTTGGTTTTTTGCCTGTGAGACAGCCTCTTAATTTGTAAAAGAACAAGTACAGGGGCCCAATGTTTTGCTCAGAAGCCCACGATTGGTGCTATTAAAGGTCGGGGTGACAAACACCAAGGCTGCATTGTCTTGATTTCACCTCATGCCTCTAATTGACCATCATATACTCCCTGTCCTTTATCGCACTCTTAAAGGTTATTTTTCATCTCTGCTTTCTCCCTTTGTTACTGTTTTTCCGTCCTTCTATTCCTTCTTCTTTCCCACTTTTATATATTTCTGTCTTGCACTGGCGGCAAAAGCAGGGACTCCCGCGGGAAACACATGGGCTAGCTATGCTATTGCTCCAACAGGAGTATCCCAGTGCTATAACCTAAAACAGAGGAAAGGTGGGCAGCAGAAAAATCGAAAAGGCGACAAATTGCTAAAATAGCTACGTTTTTAAACAACTTTTTAAAGACAGTAAAACTGCGACAGGAGCATATATAAAAGGGCAACTTATTCTGCGACAGCAGGGGGCTAGTGCAGTGTCAGATGATCTAAGTTTCCTGACTGGCTGGTAAAACTTGATTCTTGTCTGAAAGCAAACTGGACCCTCACTGGAAAAGGCTCTATGGGTGTGACAAAGGAGCTTAAAATTATAGCCTTTCCTGGCAGGAGGCCAGTGAAGGAATATCAGAAAGTGATCTGTCAATGTACTTGATTAACCCCTCCCATGCTCGTGATGGAACCGCTCCGTCACGAGCCTCGGGTGGGCTGTGCTGGTGACGGAGCGGTTCCGCCACGGCCCGCTCGGCGCGCCTGCGCGGCGCGTTCTATTGAGCGGGCGGGGCCGTGACGGAACCGCTCCATCACAAGCACAGCCCACCCGAGGCTCGTGACGGAGCCGTCACGAGCATGTGAGCGCCGCGCGGCCCCCCTAGCGCTGCGGGGGAATTACCGCCGCAGCCAAGGGGTTAAAGATGGCCGACCAAACAGGTAGCTGTTTCCTAGGCAACTTGCAGGCGTGACATAAGGGATTAATTTGCCACAACCAGAAGAGCATTATCATAGCCTGAATAATGGTCTTTCTGCAGTTTAGTGGGAGCCAGGAGAAGACCTTTCTAAGCAAGCAAAACATTCAAAAGCTAGTACCATAAATAGCAGTAACTTGACTTGCCACGTTAAGCTGGTCATGCGGCAGAATACTGAGATTCTGTCAAGCTTTGTTTGGGCAGAGCAGAGTGCCCAATTCCATGCACCACCAGTCTTCTGACCCGATCTAAATAGCTCTGCCAAATATTAAGATTTCAGTTTTTGCCCTACTAAGTTGAAGACAGTTCTGCTTCATCCAAGATGCCACAGCACTCAGGCAGTCACAAAACATAGCTCCAGGTTTTGTCCAATCGATAACACAAGGTGGGTGACATCAGCATATGTCAAATTTTCCAGGCCGATAGACCTGCTAACCTTTGCCAGAGGATCCACATAGATAATAAAGAGAGTGGGACTCAGGATCCCTGTGGCACGCCACATGTATTGATGACAGACCTAGATTTACAAGGGGGGATGAAAACCTCTTGAGATCTATTCTCTAGGAAGTAGCTCGGTCGGGTAAGGCCTATGTGGGAGCGCTGCTGTCAGAAAGACCTTCAATCAGAACTGCGTGCTAGACCGTATCAAAAGTAGGGGAGAGGATGTGGCCTAACAGCTAGGGCGGTCGACCTCGAAGCTGGGGAACTGGGTTCTAGTCTCGACAGGGACGCTCAATATCCTGTGATTCTGGGCAAATCACTTAAGTTCCCTGTGCCTAACAAAACAAGCATTGGAAATGCAATAGGTCTCGCAGTAGTAAAGTTTGAGCTTTAGGTGTTATTTATTTTTGTGTTTTTTATTTATGTGTTGTTTTTTCTAAATAGCTAAATTAATAGCTTTCTTCTTTACAAAGCCAATAGTTATAATTTTTGTAAATGTGACACCTCTAGCATTTGTAAAGCAACATGTTTTGTATTAACGGGACTTATATGTGACTTATATGTATTGATATAAAAAAAATCAATGGCTTAAAAAAACAATTAATAATTAATACGTAAATAAAATGGATTTTATTTTATATTGCCAATAGCTTAAAGTTTATTAAATATATTTAGTGAAGATGCTGTGGTTGCGCTGAGTGAGGGTGAGTGAGGGTGAGGGTGAGTGAGGGTGAGGGTGAGTGAGGGGTTGAGGGTGAGTGAGGGTGAGGGGTTGAGGGTGAGTGAGGGTGGGTGAGGGGTTGAGGGTGAGTGAGGGTGAGTGAGGGTGAGTGAGGGTGAGTGAGGGTGAGTGAGGGTGAGTGAGTGAGGGTGAGGGGTTGAGGGTGTGAGGGTGGGTGAGGGTGAGGGTGGGTGAGGGTGAGGGGTTGAGGGTGAGTGAGGGTGAGGGTTGGTGAGGGTGAGTGAGGGTGAGGGGTTGAGGGTGAGTGAGGGTGAGGGGTTGAGGGTGAGTGAGGGTGAGGGGTTGAGGGTGAGTGAGGGTGAGGGTGAGGGTGGGTGAGGGTGAGTGAGGGTGAGGGGTTGTGGGTGAGGGTGAGTGAGGATGAGGTGTTGAGGGTGGGTGAGGGTGAGTGAGGGTGAGGGTGAGGGTGGGTGAGTGTGAGTGAGGGTGAGTGAGGGTGAGGGGTTGAGGGTGAGTGATGGTGAGGGGTTGAGGGTGAGTGAGGGTGAGGGGTTGAGGGTGAGTGAGGGTGAGTGAGGGTGAGGGGTTGAGGGTGAGTGAGGGTGAGGGGTTGAGGGTGTCCAGGAAGCACATATGTTCGATAAATACTCCATGGTCACCCCAAAAGCATTTTAGGCCAATAGAATGGGTGTCTGATGGTCGCAAATCATAAAGTGATTGAGAAATCTACCTCATTTACCTAGTACCTCCTCTGCCTGGCCTCTACATGACAACGCACCCTAAGCAGATTGTAGCGCCTAAAAGCATCCTTGGAGAAGAGCATTATTCATGCATTTGTAATATTTTGGCCACATTTCAAGAGCTATCGGCAGCCTCATCTTCAAGCCCTCATAAACCAATGAACACTCACTAAAGCGTATAACTCTCGGTTGCAACATTGGGGGGCTGTACCCTAAGGACACCCCAAAGTGAAGCAACCACGGCTTCCCTTTAGCCAAAAAGTGTTGCCTCAGTGCGGTCACGTGACCCACCCACTTCTTAAGAAGTCAGAGCAGCCTCGTCGCCGCCAGTTCCCCTTCCTGGTTGCTGCAAGCCTCAGGTAAGCGAGGTGCAGGCTCGCCCACAGCTTGGGATGCTGCCCGTCCTCGCCATGTTTATTTCTGTATCTAGTGCCGACTTTTATAGTTAGCAGGTTTCAAAGCGCTGCAAAGGCTCTCAATTTCAAATTAAGAGACTGTGAACTAAGAGAGTGTGAACTTAGTCTATAGTGACTGTTTATGTGTGCAAGGAAGTCGAGTTATTTTCTTATCATAAACAATCGAACTTTTAACCTGTTGTATTAGTGGGGGAGGGATGGAGAGCGGTTGGACAGGAGAGGGGAAAGAGTTATAGACGCGAAGACAGAGGAAGTGAGAAGGTGAGTATCTAAAGGAGTGCATTGGGTGAAAGGAGTGAGATGACAAACAATGAGTGAAGATAGAAGAGAGAAAGAGAAAAGGCACAAAGGGAGGAAGAAAGAAAAGAGCAAAGGAGGGTGAGGGGGCGTGGAAGAAAGAGAGGTGGGTTTGGGGACGAGAAAGAGCGCTGCGGTGCTTCTACCCTGACACATCTGCGCTGGAAGCACCACATAGTTACTCCCACGGACCCGGAGTCACATCTGTGGACACCAGAGAGTTGAACGCCCACCTCAGCAAACATACACACTGTTAACTCTTTGCAAAGCCCGCAGTCTCCAGCCAGCCGCAGCTCCTTACACAAAATGCCTCTAGCTTGGAGTTGGAATGGTCAGTCTTGTAAACTCCCTGGTGGCATCTTAAGGAATTTTGGACCCTGGGCAAGACATACTTTTGAGATCCCTGCGCGGTGCAACTTGTACTTTTATTATCCTTTTTGTGCGAATTCAAGCCTGTATGGTTCCAAATAAAGTTTCCGAAACTGTGGTCGCTGAAAAAACAGCTGAAATATGCCTTGAGTGAGGCGCCAAGATATCCTTAAGAAATGTAAAAGGAGCCTGGGTCAGAGGTACGCAGAGGAAAGCAGAGAGGTTTAGATGCAGAAATAGAGGCGACATTGAGAGTAAGTTCACTTTTCCCAGGGCGGGTAGGGCGGATGAGCTTGCATGGTGGGGGGACGGGGCAGTTGCCCAACTTGCCCAAGCTTTAAACTGTATCTGTCATCTTATCCACGATATAGTGCCGAGAAGCATTCTAGAGGGGGATGGTTTTTTTGGGAGAGAGAGAGAAAGAGAGAGAGAGAGAGAGAGAGAGAGAGAGAGAGAGAGAGAGAGAGAGATGGTGGCAGGGGATTCTTCAGAAGGGGACTGGTTTCAGGTTGCCGGTACGAACGATGATTTGAAGTTAATGAGACAAAGGATAAAGGGTGGGGTGAGGGGGAAGCATCGTATCGCAGGAAAGGCAACGCATTGGGTGGAAAGAGTTAAGACATGCACTGGCCAAGACAACAAAAAAAAAAGTGTGAGTCAAAGAAAAGACAAGCATGGAGTCCAATGTTGTGAACTGCGCTAATGCAGCAGACACAGGATGCTTTTAGATCCACTGTTAGTGCTTGGAAGGGGCCGTCGGAGGCACACGACACGTTACAAATGACTTGGCATTACGGAGATTTAATTTCCTACCACAATTTCTGCTCAAGCTGTGCAAACACTTGCTCGTATGTCAGATCCAATGAAAAGAAGATATTACAGGTTCCGGAAAACATTCTGTTCCGGAGGACAGACCCGATATTCACAGTTTAAGAGCCAAACCATGAGCAAGGAGACTGTCTACAAGTCCTCAGCCAAATTCAAGGCTGCATCACAACACGAGTTAAACATGCTGAACGTACCTCCGTGGTGAGCAGAGCCCCGGATGTCCCTCTCTCTGCCTGCGTTACTCGACTGTGTGTTGTTGCCAGAAAGCATAACGAAAAAAAAAAAGGAAGAGAGGGGAGGGGGGAGGAGAAATGCGTCTCGGCCGGAGCAGGGGGCGGAGCAGGGAGAGCGGGCTTTGGAATGTAATTGACACGGCCGGCCGGTCGTGAAACTGAAAGCATGGCCGGCCGGCCGTGAAAGCCTTTGATGCGGCAGGGGAAATGCGAGACGGCGGGAAGGGGAGGGGGCGGAGCGGGTAAACAAAGACGGACGTGCACGCGCTTTTAAGCTCAATGCGCATGCGCATTGAGCTTAAAAGTCACGGGCACTGCAAGGAATCGCCACGATTCCTTGCAGTGTGGATAAAGAGTGGATAAGTCCCAATACTCTCGCTTGCTCGATGCGCATGCGCATCGTCAGGCGAGACCTAAAAACATGACTGTATCCATCTGTAATGCAACTGGTGCTCATGTAAAGCGCTCAGGTACCTTCTGAGCTAGTTCGCGCTAAATAAAACTCTCTCTCAAAAAAACAGCTGTGGATAGATCTCATCTAATAATAGAAGTGCAGCAGAATTTCGTTTGTCCAGAGAGCACCAGTGACTGACAAAAACGTGGTTTCTGTGCTGTGGACTGCACAAAAAACCTGACTGCGAGGAGTCCAATATGTGGTTGGTCTCTAGGTATTGATACATTTTCCCATAATCTTGATGGGGAACGGCAATAGGCGGAGAGGTTGGCAGGGTCAGATGTGGGATTTAATTTTTTTAATTGGGGAGATATAGGCATGTTCCCAGGCTCTGTGATTGGTAAATGTTGCTGAGAGGGTGAGTTTATGGAAGTGACAGTAAGGAAGTGAAGAAACATGATTTAGAGATGATGTGTTTTAGAGGTTATGTTTAAGGAAATGACTAGAATTAAGTGACTGCACATGATTGGTAGATACTGACTTTGAGGGGTGAATGCCTGTCTATATCCTATATCCCTGATGCTTTCTTTTAGGGTGACCTGGGTATATGGCACCTCATTCTGGAGTTCAATATCATGGTGTCAGTTGGGCGCACTCTTCTTTCTAAGCCTAGTGTAGTTCTGTTCGCTTGAAAACCTCATACCCATTTGTTGTGGACTGTTCTGTCTTATTGTTTTTCAGAGCTTTGGTCATTCACCCTTATTTACTTCTTATATTTCAAGTGAAACACTGCTCCTATGAGCATACTTTGCAAAATAACTAAAGTGCTCAAAAGAAGGACATAGACGATTGTGTGGAAAATGCTAATAAAAAAAAGGGCTCACAGAGGGCTTTGTTAATGGCAAGCAAGGCCCACAAAGCAAAAAAGATTAGGGGTTGAGTGAGTTTCACGTCTCCAGATCCGCGCTCCCATATATGCGATAATGTGACCCAGAGACATGGAGTCTGATAAGCCTGGGGCCTGATTCAGAGTTTTGCTTATCTGTCTTATGATATCACAGGGCTTTTCATAACATATGGTTTACTGACTATGCTGACTGTATTTTTGTTGGCCATTTGTTTTCTAATTGTGGCATAAATACTGCATTCTAGAGCACAATAGTTTAAATAAAATATTTCAAACTGCTTTTGTGTCTCCGTTATATCTTATTGTGGATGAGTACGAGTGTGTGAGCTTAAGGGGGTGTCCTGTTACTGCGATCCCTGAGAGGGTCGGGAGTGTTGTGTTCTGGGGTGTGAATTAACTTGTCCCTTTGGGTATAGTCAGGAGGGCAGGTGAGACACAATAGCTAGTCGGGATGGGGCTCATGGTACTGAGGTGATGTGGTGACTCATTCCCTAGCTACTAATGTTCTATGGTGCCAAGCATAGTTCGTACACGTTATTACTAGTACCTTAGGATGCAATGCACTTGAAATAAGGCCACTCTGGGTCATGGCTCCGACCTGCAATTGCTTATTGCCTCTCCTAAACCTCCCCATTCCCATTGGTTAATTGCAACAGTCATATAATTTAGCTAATTTTCTTTCTTTCTCTGTCAGTTCTGGATGTTCACATTGGCTACAACGATGCCCATGCCAGCCGGCTACTTCATGCCAGTTTTCATCTATGGTGAGTACCTCATGTTCTTGGCCATTACAGCCACCATGGTCAGGTCACTCAAATGTTCTCTTAACGCCCGATTCACAAAGGTACACTTGGACTTTTGGTCTAAACGTAGAGCAAACGTCTACGTTTACAACTTTGGGAATTCACAAAGGGCATTTACGAGTGCTATCATTATGTCCTCACTCCGCCCGAGTACAGACATAAAGATAGCACTCGTAAATGCCCTTTGTGAATTCACAAAGTCGTAAATTTAGACGTGTGGTCTAATTTGAGACCAAATGTCTAAGTGTACCTTTGTGAATCAGGCCCTGTGTGTGCGCGCGTGACTTGTGTCTAACTTTAGACCAAACATCTATGTTTTCCTTTGTGAATTGGGCCCCAAGACTTTCAGGCAGATTATCAAACAGCACAGTATCCCCCCCCCCACACACACACACATTTTGTTTATATCGGTCTAATCTCATTTAATTTCTGGCATTTTAATTTATGCTTTTTACACTAACTACCCAAGATTATATGCCATGTTGCATAATTGAGATTTCATTTGGGTAAAAATCCTTTCGTGGGAGCCTGGGAACAATACGAATGAACAGAACTTGAGTACCTATTGTTCACATCCTGTGCAATTTGGGGTTATATATTAGTTAGATTCAGCCTGATGAAACTAGTGATGGGTTGGCATTAAAAGAAAGTGCTAGATAGCCAATTAATGCAAATATATGGTATAGAAAGCTAAGAACAAATGTTTTTGCCGTCACCATTGCAACAAATGTGTCATTGATTGCGTAAAGCTGGGAACCAGAGACTCTAAAAGAGCCAACACCTGTCTGAAACTTAAGGGTTCTATTTTGGGGCAGACCCCGTCTGTGGTTTGAAGCATCTTTGAGAAACATCCTTCAGGAGACACAATCAGGTTTGAAGTGGCACTGGGGCATGGTGTACCATGTTATTCTGAGTTTTTGCTTGGAATCGTTGAAGGCAAAAGATGAATGTTCGTGGAATAAATGTGACATTCTCAAAACCTTTGGTTCTGATTGAAAGCACTCCATCCTGCGATGCAATTCGAGAGAGAAGTAGAAGGCTTCAAAGATCACCTGAAGTTTAGGTTTTCTTCCATGACCACCGCTAGGATATTATTCGGATTGGTAGCTGTAATGTTGTAAATATCAAATGTGTTTACGTTAGCGTTAGGTGTGTATGTTTTGGAAAGAAAGAGGTCGTCTAGGCAGTAGGTTTTTGTTCTAGCAAAGCAATGTATGCTGTCCCCTTTTTTGTGGCACGCTTGCTTCTATGTGATGCTGGACGTGTTGATATATCACATATTTTCAGGTGGTTCTGGCCTGTAAGGTCTATTTAGTAAGTGAATGGGCAGGGAAGGTTCAAGAACATTTATTGCAAAACAAAAATTTCTAATTTCTGATATAAGACCATTTAAAAGTTGGAGATCCTATCACATTGTGCAAATGTGTTGGTGGAGACATAATCATGTGCATGGTTGTGTTTAACAGCTCAAAACAAAGTTTATTTGGGCTAAATAGTCCTTAAATATTTAAAATCCCCACAAAAGCAACACCTAAAATCACATTTCATAATAAAAAGTTTCATAACATTCACATATTTCAAATTCATTGATCCTTCCAGCATTCCGTATAACGTACTCTATATCACCTGAACAAGCTGTTCGGTTCTATTCACATTTAAGAGTTTCTTTTAATTTACGAATGAACATCCCCATAGCGTAAGCTGTGTCTAAATTGCTAATCTCAGTTAGAAGATCTACTGCTTGTACCCTGTTTTTAATCCCACACTTTTCAAAAATTGGGCATAACATTTCTTTCCGTATATCCCAAACCTTCTGACAATCCAATAAAATATGTAGCGTATCACGCGTTGTACCCAAGGTACAGACACATTTCCCCTTGCTATAGATCATTCCTCTTTTTACCCCGTTGCTTGCATAGCAAGGGTTAACACCAATTCTTAACCTTAGAAATTCTCTTCTTAACTGATGACAGGGTAGTCTATCCATATATGGAATATAACGTTAAATTTGCCACAAGTTAATCATAAAGTGTACGGATTGTTTCCCCAATAGATAGTCTTGGTCCTGGGCTTGAGAAATTTCACTCACCAGGGCCCTGAGTTCCCTCTTGCCCACCTCAATTTGGAAAGTAAGTGGGGGCACAGTTTGATCCTCATAATTCTACAAGTGTTAGTGATAGTTTCTCTTATCCTTTTTGCCCATGTTAGCTCACTCTTCAATATATCGTTTCTACACCACTGTGAGATTTTATGATTGGTTGTGTTTACTGGGGTAAAAGGTTGATGAGGAAAACCCTCGCTGTTGTTTGCTATGGGGTTGTGACTAGTCATTTTTTCTTTGCCTTTTAATCACAGCATTGTAGCTATTAAAACATGTTAAAGGTCTGTTTTTAAGTGATGTGTCCAGAATCCCAAGAAAATGAGCCTACATCGGTGCTCGAACTTTATCCCATATCCAAAGTTAGGCCATATCACCTCTCTTTCACCAAGTAATAAACAATTGATTAATATGAGATTAAAAACAAACAAGCCTAGAGTTCTTGCTTTCATCAAATGGAGGGAGCAGTGGGGAAGGGGGAAAATCTCACTGTGTCATCCTCAGCAGCCTGTGACAATACCTGCTGTGCTAATCTGTGCCAGCAAGGAAGCCCAGGGGTAGGTGAGAGGCCAAATGAAATGGAGCAGTACTGATTTAATGCTTCATCCTAAACTAGCATTGGCAAAACCAATAGGTTTCCCCTATGCAAGATCTTTGTCAATGTTTTTTACATGTTGCAACATGGCTTAAAGTTAAAAAAAAGCTCCATGACGTGCCGTTATTGACCGTGTCATAGCACTTTTTTCATTTTTCTTAAAGTCACAGCGTGGGCTGCTGTGCTACATGTAAAAAAAACGAGTGGGGGGTTAGGAGGGAGTAAAAGAAGAAAATGGGAAATGCGATTTTCATGAGATAGATTTATGCGATTGGCTTAAGGAGGTGCTGGCTTTTTCACATATTCTAATGATAATAAGAAAACTTCACGGAGAAGAGGTAAGTTATGCACGGATTATTTTCACATAAGACAATGTTAAGCACTTGATGTAAATGGCATGCATAGTGTTTAATTCAGTCTGTGTGTGTGGTTTGTTTACAGTTCTACAAGTGAAAAAAACAGCAAGGAGGGCAGAATATCGAGTGATTAATGATCATAGTTTACCCAATGTCAGTTGCCAGTAGCTCATTCATGAGTGATATTCCTTACATTCTAGTCAGTGGCGGCTCCTCCACTAAGGCAGCGGAGAGTCGCCCCCTGCTCAAACGGAAAAATCAAATGACAAAAAAGCATCATTATTATCATTTTATTTTTCCTATTGCAGTCAGTGGCTCTGTTTTGTAGAGTTGCAAGGATCCGCCTTAATGACCACCAGAACGCTGATTGGGGTTTGCAGGTAGTTCGTTTATTGTAAGTATAACACAGAGAAGAGCGCCGGGCAAACAGCTCCGATCGCGCTCTGAATCGCTCCCTCTGGTGCGAACCGCCGATCGCGCATGCGCACCAGCGTGCGCCGTGTCCCCAATGCGTGTTACGTCACACGCATGCATCAGCGCGGCTAGAGCGCTGACACCACATATCTCCTCCTTTTACACCAAAGGAAAGTTCAAGTCCAAAGTCAATTGTTCATTCACTCAAAGTCTCTGAGGTGTGCAGGCCTGACTATCACTCTTCCCGCGCGCGTGCGCCTTACCGGAGTGGAGGCTTCTTGAACACCCTTGGCCGCGGGGCTACTCTCCTTTACTCTTTCCTGGCATTGTTCATTCTTCCGGGGTGTCACTTCTTCCTTGGCTGATGACTCGCTCACACTCGGCTCACTCAGGTCTCTACTTTCTCTGCACGCACCTTCCTCCTCCTGGCTTTCATCATAGGATGCACTTCCTCCTGCTTCACCTCCTAGTTCCTGGACTGGAGGGCAGCCGTTTTTCTCCTCCGGCCATTGCACAATTTTGTTTACCTTCGCCATGCGATCCTGGGACCATACTTTGCAGTCACTGAGAAGTGCTGCTCTGCTGTACACCTCTTCCACTTGTAGGGGTGGGCTGTACTTGCTTTCTCCTTTCTTCCTCAGTACCGCCTGCTTGACTCTCACCCACTCTCCTTTCTCCAGAACCGACTCTTTCACCGTTTTTCTCTGATTGTAATGTTCCGTGTATACTTTCTGGGCCTTCTCCAAATTGTGTTGGACTACAGCAGGTGACCATTTACTGGTGATTGTCTTCTCCCTCCATACTACATTGTCTTTCGTGAACGGGTGTCCCTGCCCCTTAGGACTTGGAAGGGACTATATCCTGTTGCGGTAGGGGTGATTCTGTATGCCCACAACATTTTCTGAATCTCTGCTTCCCAGTCTTTGCCTTGCATGATGGCCGCTTGGATTGACCCCATGAGGACCCGGTTAAACATCTCCACCTGTCCGTTGCTCGCTGGGTGATACACTGAGGTGTGCTTGGATTTTATGCCGTTCCTCTCGGTGTATCGGTGCCACTTATCGGATGTGAATTGCGGACCGTTGTCTGTTAATATCGTCCTAGGAATTCCTTCCCTTAGGAACACCGAGGTGAGAAACCCGATCACCACCTCTGAGTCCATCTCCTCTTGAACATGCACTTCAAGCCATTTGGAGTACTTGTCGATAATGGCACATATGTATTTAGCTGTTACATGGCCATCCAGTACGGGCCCTAGTATGTCCACCGCCAGGTCCTCCCATGGATTGCGGGGCTGCTCAAATTTCCCTAGCGCAGGCCTCAACGGTTTGAGCACTTTGTCTGACTCCTGGCATTGACTGCAGTCTCTAACATGTCTCTCAATCTGGATATCCATTCCTGGCCACCAGTACATCTGTTTCACCCGTGATTTGGTCTTCACTATGCCCAGGTGACCCTCATCTAGCAGGTTCAGCAGGGAAGGGATCAGCTTCTCCGGTGGCACCACCTTGTCGTTGCGGTATAGGAAGACACCCGAATCATTCATGGATAATTCTTCCCTTATTTCATACAGTCTCCGGGGTACTTCCTTCAGTCTTGTTTTCTCCGTCCACCCTTTTACAAGATTCCTCTTAACTTCTGCTAGGTTCACGTCTTCTTCGTACGCTTGCTCCCATTCCTGCAAGCTGATAGCCTTCTCCACATCTTCCATCACGCTACTATCTCCTCGTTCTCCGCTACTGGCGTGGGAGCATCCTCCATGGCTGAGGCCCTGCTCAGGTAGTCCGCCACCTTGTTACGTGTCCCCGGGATGTACTCCACATCATATGTGTATTCTAGGAGCTTCAGAGTCATCTTTGCGATCCGCGGGGTGGCTGTGTCGTGCCCACAAGAGGTAAGCACTTTGACCAAAGGCTTATGGCAGTGTGGAGGAGTGTGGCTCAATGGTTAGAGTGGCAGGCCCTGATGCAGAGTTCTGGCCAGGGACCAGGGTTCGATTCCCGCCTCGGCGGGGTCTCGGGCTCAATTTCCACGGACCTGTTAATTCTCGCCTCGGTGCCTATTCTAATCACGGGCCCCACGCTGCAACTCTGGGCAATAGCTTGCTTAGCCTCCACACCGGCCCCAACAGCGCTAAGGATGCCTGGCTTCACCCTGGGGGTGCCCAGGAGTGGACACTTCACAGGGAAAGCCAGGAGGGGTTCCACAGCGGTATGAGTATCAGTGCCAGGAAACCGCATAGGCGACACCGCAAGGTGCCCGTCTGGTGACAGTGCGCTCTATAAGTACCATGACATTTACATTTACATTTATGGTTGGTCTGAACGCGGAACCTAGTTCCCCACAGGAACTGTCAGAACTTTCCCATGGCCCAGGTGACAGCTAGCATCTCTTTTTCAATCACGTTGAACTTTTGTTCCGTGTGTGACAATGCTCTGGACGCAAAGCTGAGTGTTTCCACGGTGTTGTCATCTCTCTCCTGTGCCAGGACCGCACCCAAACCTTTCTCGCTGGCGTCCGTGGTGAGAATGGACCTTCCTGCGGGATCGTGCCCTTGCAGGGGCACTGCTTGGCTGACGTTCTTTTTGAGCTCCTCAAACTCCTTCTGAGCTTCATCGTCCCACTGGAACGTTGTTTTGTCTCTTACCAGTTGTCTCAACTTGTGCGTTTTTGTTGCAAAGTGTTGGACGAATTTGCTATAATACTCGGCCATTCCGAGAAATGACCGCACTTTGTCTTTGGTGGCTGGGGCTCTGACTTCACAGATTGCCCTCACATTTTCCTTCTTGGGGGTAATCCCATGTTCGCTTATCTCGTGACCCAGATAGGTGACAGCTGTCATCCCAAATCTGCACTTCTCCCCATTCTGCAGTTAGTCCTCTCTCCTGCAGCACGCCAAGTACTTTGTTCAGTTTGTCATCATGGTCTTTGCGATCTTTCCCCATTATGAGGATGTCATCCTGAAAGTACTGGATGCCGTCGATATCTTTGAACAGACGGTGCATGAGTTTTTGGAACACCACTGCGGCGGACGCTAGCCCAAAGGGCATCCTGCGAAACTGGTAACATCCGTATGGTGTGATGAAGGATGTGAGTTTTCTACTCGATGGGTGCAGGTCAATCTGATGGTATGCGGACGTGAGGTCCACCGTTGAGAACCACTTCACACCTCTAGTTTTGGCCAGCATTTCCTCGATTCTTGGAAGCAGGAACTTCTCTACCACCAAGCATTTGTTCAGTTTGCGCAGGTCCACACATAGGCGCACCTTGCCATTGGGTTTCCTGGCGACGACCAAGGGGGCCAACCACTCCGAGCTGTCAATGGGCTCTATGGTCCCTTGTTCCTCAAGTCTGTGCAGTTCTAGTTGTACAGCATCCCTCACAGCTATGTGCACATTTCAGACTTTGTGGGACACCGGTTGAGAGTTTTCCTTGAGGATGATCTTGTGCATGAATTTTTCGAGTTTCCCAACCGTTCCTCCAAAGACCTTGGGAAATTTCCTCCTCACTCCTTCTAGGTCTGGCCAGCTTTCATTGTCAGTGAGAAGAATTTGTTCTTTGCCGCCCGGGTCTAGTTTGATTGCTATGTCTCCCTGGTCTCTCCAACCTAGGACCGATGGACCTTTCTCTGCCACATACAGCTTGCACGTCGCCGTCCTCCCTCTGAACTCGAACTTCAGGCTCCAGTAACCCACCATTGGAATCAGGTTTTTCGTGTATGACACAGGCCGTATGTCCGGTGGCTCTAGCTTGGGACCAAGTCTGGGTTTGAATTCTTCTTCCCATACTGACCTCTGCACTATTGTGTACGGGGATCCCGAGTCAATTGTGATTCTAATTTTGACTCCCCCTATCAACATGTCCACTCGCGGTTTGTCTGAGCGTTTGGTGTCAATACCCAGCACCAGTTCTTCGATGCACAGCACTTTGTCGTCTTCGTCCGATTCTTCGTCAGCTCTTTCTTCGTGTTGTGGTTGCGCAATGTATTTCACGACCGACCGTTTCTCCTTCCTCCGACACACCTTCTCGTAGTGGCCCACCAGACCACAGAAAGTGCACTTCGCGCGAAACGCCGGGCAGCGTTTGTCCTGGGCAGCATGGTTCGCGCTCCCACACCGATAGCACGCAGACTTGGCGTGTGTGAAGTATTTCTCTGCTTGTCTGGGCCTTCCCGCCCATTTTGTGGTCTCTCTGCTGTCTCCGGGCGCCATCTTGTGTCTTCCCGACGGCCCCGCGTCGTCCACCTTATTGACCATGACGCTTTGCGCACTCTCCCGTTTTGCGGCATCAGCACAACGCTTCGAAAGTTCGGCCTTCTTCACCATCGCAATTACTTCCTTCAGCGTCGCCTCGCCATGAGCCCACAGCTTGTCCTGCACGTTCCTGTTGGTTGTGTGCATTACTATCTGGTCCTTAATAAAATCTTCTTCATTCGCCCCATACTTGCACGTGACCGCTAACCTTCTCAGGGCTGCCACCGTGTCATCAACGGACTCTCCTTCTCCTTGCTTCCTCTGTTGGAAGTTGTACCGATCAATTGAGACACACACTGCTGGGTGGTAGTGGGCATCTAGGTCTTCTAGAGCTTGTTTGAAAACGTCCGCATCTGCTGCATGTCGGGGCGTTGTCGCAATGTTCGTGAACACTCTTATACCTTCTGGGCCCAGGTTGTGAAGTACTATGCGTTTTCTTCTTGCGGGGGTGAACTCATCACTGGATTCGTCCTCTAAGGCTTCTAGGTAGTTCTTGAAGTATTCCCTCCAGTCCTCCCACTTCATCTGGGGTTCCCCCGGCCTGGGTAGGAATGGGATGGGTGCCGTGAGTGAGGACGCCTGGTTACTCATTCTGGCTCGTCCGTCTGGCTCACCGTCCTGATTCCTGGGACTGCCTGGCGCGCCGTTGTTCTCACTCTGATTCCTGGGGCTGCCCGGTGTTCCGGTACTCACTGCTTGCGACGTGTGGTGGCTCGATTCCCTTCTCTCCCTTTCCACGTGGTCACCTCTTTCCGCCAGGGCCTTTGTGGGGGACGCTTGCTAGCCCCTGCTGTGCTGCTGTGCTGGTGTCTGTGTTGCTGTGCCTCTGCCACGCTCTTCTCTTCGTGTCCTGCGGCGGTTTGTGCCTCACCCTACCTCCTGTCGGTGGGCAATAGTTGTGTGTGTCTCGGGTCCTTATTCTCCTCCACTCTGCTGATTTTTCTTTTTTTTTGTGTGGAACAGATCCCACTCCTCGTCGCCACTGTAGAGTTGCAAGGATCCCCCTTAATGACCACCAGAACGCTGATTGGGGTTTGCAGGTAGTTCGTTTATTGTAAACATAACACAGAGAAGAGCGCCGGGCTAACAGCTCCGATCGTGCTCTGAATCGCTCCATCTGGCGCGAACCGCCGATCGCGCATGCGCACCAGCGTGCACCGTGTCCCCAATGCGTGTGACGTCACACGCATGCATCAGCGCGGCTAGAGCGCTGACACCACATGTTTCATGAGGAGCGGGGCAGGGCTGGCCAGAGCAGGGGAGAAGTGGGTTGCACTTCATAAGAGCGCATTACTGTTTGGTCGGCCCTCTAGGGCTGTAATGCACAGCTTGGTGGGGAACATGCACAGGCTCCCTGTTCCCGTCCGAGTGCCGGACCACGGCGCTCAGACCAATCACAACGCTGCAGCGTTGTGATTGGCCTAGGGGAGCCTGGCAGCCAGGGTGCTCCCTGCTGCTGAGACTGAAGACAGGAACAAGGAAGAGGATGGGGAAAGGGGGCGGCAGGCCAGACGGTCGGCCGTTTCCAGGTATGCTCTTATCTTTTCTTAATCTCACCCACCCTCTGCAACATGGTTTAATTTTTTTTTAAGAAGCCCTCCTATTGACGGTGTCACAGTGCTTTTAAAAAAAAACTTTTAACCATATGTTGCACAGCAGCCTGTGTGGCTGTGAAACATGTAGAAAAACAGCGCAGGAGAGTTGGTGGGGGTCAAGCAACATGAGGGAGGAGGGTGGGAAAGACATTGGAGAGTGTGAGGTTTGGGTGAAACCACAGGGAGCGGGAGAAGGAGGAGGACAGGGTGAAGAAGAGGGACTGCAGACACATACAATCCCTAAGAGTGCATGCCAAGAGTAAAAAAAAGAAACATTTGCAATGCAAAAGGTCTTGCATTTACAAGAGTTTGAGCTATTGGCATTTACAAGGCCAATAGCTCAAACTCTCGCAAATACGGGACCTACTGCAATGTAAATATTTTTTGTGACAAAGTGCCCCATGCTGCGCTTTCACAATAATGGTGGCCGCCCCCCTTTCTGTGCACAAGCCGCGCCTAAAGAAAGGGGCGTGGCAAACATTAAAGTGAAACCGCGGCATGGGGGCTTTGACAAAAAAGCACCTGTTTGTCAGTTAGACAAGCAAATGCTTTTTTTCGTAAAAAAGCGACCCATTCCGCGCTTTTCTTTTAATAGCAGCCACGCACCTTTCGTTAAATTCGGCATGTTTAAAAAAAGGGGCGTGGCCTCCATGGGTGCTAGTAAACAAAAAATAAATAAGCACGCCCGCTATACTTAAAGTGGACCTCCCTGCTAAAATAAAGAAAGAAAGAAACGCAGCTGCTATAGTTAAAGCGGGTGGCGTGCTGGGACATAGTGGGTGGAATAGGGGCAAATCATTGAATAAAATAGGGCTCACAGCCACTTTAACAAGTTTGGTTTATAAGACAATCATATAATCTTTTACATATATTCATAAAAAATGTGCTTTTGAATGGGATTTAAGGTGGATGCGGGTGTTAAGTCACAACATCAAAAAACAATACAGAATAGGCGTAAACATAGCTCGAGCTTGACAGTACTCACTTAGCTCCCACACCATTGTAGTCACATAACCTTCGCTTTCCTTCAGCCTAAGCTTTTAATGGAATGTAATTGTTTTTTTTTCATAGAGATTTGGCTCTACAAATAGCGTGAGCTATCCTGCACCTTGTTCCCCCTCATCTTTTGTTTGTGAGGCAGAAGGTGGGACAGCAATCAGGGGTCGTGTTACAGTAAGGGCACACGTTTGCGCCTGGACTGCATGCCCCCTGGGGCACTTTGGTATTACAGAAGGGGGCACAGCCGCTTGTGCGTCCCCTTCAGTAATACTGATAGCGCTGGAGCACTTAAAGCGCCAGCGCTACCTTCAGATGGCATACCCTCATTTGCATAGGAGCGTGCCCTATGCTAATGAGGACTTTACTTTGCCTCTGCACCTGAGCCATATCACAGACGGGCATAGATGCAAATAAGCTCTCAGGGGGAGCACTCACAGTGTGACACCTTCTAGGTGGTATACTGTGAGCAGCCCTCTGGAGGGGCAAAAGGGGTCCTATGAACCCTCCAGACATCATCTTGCAGGCGGGTACAGGCACTGACTGCACTCACCTGCAAGGGGATCTCTAATCCCCTTTAAAATTGCAAGGGGTGCCGCCTGCACTGTAAAAACATGGAGCGGCTGCAGGCAGCCAATCCATTTTTTCACATGAATGCGCTGCCCCAGGGCAGCCAAAGCTGGTGGCTGCCCTGGGGCAGCGCATTCATTGTAATAGGGCACATTTTCATTGTTTGCGCTTGGTGCACTTATTAAAACGAATGAAAATGCGTAAAGTGGTTGGCTGCTTCCCTTTTCACAATGCCTGCATGGTGTCGGGCAGCTGTCACTTGGCTCAGCCTCATTGCTATAGCGTTATAGGGAAAGCAGTGCCCGGTTCCTGTCAGCCATGGTGCCACATGTAGTTGTCTTGGGCTCACAGTTGCACCCTATGTATAGGGGACAGGCCGAAAATGGAAAGGAGACATGGCCTTTTGCTCCTTTGAGCTCTTTCCATTCTACTCTCTATTTTACACCAGTGCTATATAAAGCTTTTCAGTTCTCACCAGGCAGTAGATGAAAAAACTCATCCATAACTAATTTCAGAGAATTCACCTTTCAGCTCCTAACGTGTGAACAAATCGCCTGTGCTTGAGGATATTCATAGTCGTGTAAAGAATTCCCTAATTGCTGTGATGTGATGTAGCATTAGTTGTCACCTTCTTTATGACTGTTAGCTGAGGTTATAGCATGGCAAAGCCTTCATTTGCTACTCTGCTTCAGTCTTTGTATTTCCCTGCCTGCAATTCCCACCTTTCTTCCTTCCTTCCTTCCTTTCATTCTTTCTTTCTTTCTTTCTTTCTTTCTTTCTTTCTTTCTTTCTTTCTTTCTTTCTTTCTTTCTTTCTTTCTTTCTTTCTTTCTTTCTTTCTTTCTTTCTTTCCTTTCTTTCTTTCTTTCTTCCTTCCTTTCTTTCTTTCTTTCGTTCTTTCTCTCTTTCTTTCTTTCTTCTTTACCCATTATCTGTGTCTCCATTTGCCTGTCTCTCTGCTTATCTATGTCTATCTGTCTTTGCCTGCTTTTTTTGCACCTTTACTTCAAGTTCTCACTTCTTTTCTTCCTCTCCACTTTTTCCCTGGCTCCCACTCGTCCCATCCTCCTCTGAACCATGTAGAGCCCCCCCCCCCTACTTTAATCTTGCAACCATGCTCTCTGATCTAGTGTCTAAACTCTTTCATATAACAAAGGTGGATGTGAAACGCTATATGATATATATAATGCTGTAGCGGGTGGCACTAGGTAGTTATGGTCAGGTCAGCTGATCCATATAAACTTCTTTTTGTGTTGTTAAAAACATTGGCAAACAGTACAAAGAATACTCCTTCATGACCTATATGATATTACTTTCAATTTCAAAATACATTTCAATCATGGGCTATTTAACCAATAAATAAATAATATATCACAACATATTTATTTAGACTTTTTTTATTTTTACTAAGTAGTTATTCATTTATCTCTGTTCATTTTCAATGTTTATAAAAAATACATATTTCTATTGTTTACAAAAGATCTCCAATACAAACTTATTTTCCACAATTATAAGTAGAGGACAGGTAGAGAACAAACCCATACATACCACTCATATTCACATATACATTACATACATATCCCATCCACAACTCTGCATAGCTATCCCAATTTCCACGTATAGTTGGTTTTAGTCTCTATGACCCTATACAGGGCTGCTGCTAAATAGTAGGCTTGTAAAAGGACTTTAATTGAAAAAACAGCCTAGGGGATGGGGTAACCAGGGCCTAACAAGACCCAGGAAGGGGGCCACATGGCCCCTCTCCTCCTTCATTGTAGTAGTGTCCTGGGGGACCGGGGTCCCCAGGGACTAACAAGGCTCTGGGAAGGGGGCTGTGCTGCCCCTATTCTTTATTTCAAGTAGTGGTCCTGGGGTCCAAAGGGCCCAAGAAGTCTAAGGTCTGAGAAGGCTCAGGGAGGGATCATTTAAGATGTCATGAGTGATGTCATAGAACATGTGATGAGTTATGTAATATGTGGGTTATGTAATATGTGAGGTCATAAGCAGTGCATGGCAGGGGCACAAGTTATAGTTAGCTCTGCTCTGTTTTGAACTAAAATAAACACAGACTTTCACTATATATATATATATATATTACCTACTGGCGGTCGCCAGTAGGTATATATAGTTGGGATTTTTTCTCTATGGGATTTTTGAAAATTCTATGTCTAATAACTTTGGCGTTTGTGGACGGAATTGGCTGAAATTTTCAGGAAAATGGCACATTTTGTTTCTGAGCAGCCCTTGAAAATTTGGGGGGGTTCGTCAAGGGGGGGCCGAGAAAAAAGGGGGGTCCCAAAACGTGTTTTTAACATTGAGTTTTCCATAGGGCGGTTGGCCTCACTTTTAGCCCGAACGGCTGAATGGATTTGCACGAAACTTGGCAAAATTGTAGGGACTGGTAGCCCGATGTGCCTTTTGTAGGTCTCAATATATGTGCTTCAGTGGATTTTGAGAAATTAACGTTCAAAAAAAGATATATATCTGTAACAGCGGACCGGGCAGCGCTCCAGTTCGCGTACTTTTCGCGCATCGGAGCTTTGTGAAGCGAAGCTGATTGGTTCTCCGGCGTCTGTAAACATTCCAAACAGTCCGTAGCGGCCGCCATCTTGTCTCTCGGTAGGATTGAGAGACAAGAGGAGGCCAAAGCGAAGGGGCAAATGACCATAAGGGGGCATAGTAGATCCTCGCTGACCCCCTAGGTTTAATGTGGAGGTTTAAAAAGGGCCCCGCGGGGCAAAAAAAATAAATAATAATAATAATCGAACGGCTGAATGGATTTGCACGAAACTTGGTAAAATATTAGGGACTGGTAGCCCGATGTGCCTTTGCTAGGTCTCAATATATGTGCTCCAGTGGATTTTGAGAAATTAACGTTCAAAAAAAGATATATATCTGTAACAGCGCTCCGCTTCGCGTAACGGAGGTTTGCGAAGCTGATTGGTTCTCCGGCGTCTGTAAACATTGCAAACAGTCCGTAGCGGCTGCCATCTTGTCTCTCGGTAGGATCGAGAGACAAGAGGAGGCCAAAGCGAAGGGGCAAATGACCATAAGGGGGCATAGTAGATCCTCCTTGACCTCTTAGGTTTGATGTGGAGGTTTTAAAAGGGCCCCGCGAGGCAAAAAAAAAAAATAATAATAATCGAACGGCTGAATGGATTTGCACGAAACTTGGCAAAATTGTAGGGACTGGTAGTCCGATGTGCCTTTGCTAGGTCTCAATATATGTGCTCCAGTGGATTTTGAGAAATTAACGTTCAAAAAAAGATATATATCTGTAACAGCGCTCCGCTTCGCGGAGATAAAATTATATCTGTATTACCTAGCTGTTGCTAACACCAGTTAGCGACGGCTAGTAGGAGATAGCGACCATCTTGGACCCCACTTTGCATGTGAGTGATATTTATCACTAATGACATGCAAAGTGGGCATGCCAAGATGTTAGCGACTGGAAACAGTCGCTAACATCGCTATCTCCTATTATCAACTTTATAAGCGCGAATATCTCCAAAAGCTAGCACCTGCCCTGAGCAGTTCTAAGGCATGTTATCCAATGGGAGGTGGATAACATGGCTAAGAGCATTAGCTCGGTAATGCATGAATATCGCTGAGTTTTCAGCGATATTAATGCATTGCGGTCGTTTTGTATCGTATTTGCGATAAACCTTGATAATAGCAAGGTTTATCTGCGATAATTTCTGACGATGCTTAGCGGTAAAAAAATCGTTGCTAAGCATCGTTAGGGATAAATATCGCTTAACTTTGGTAATATGCCCCAACGTCTGTTAACGTTCGATTCGAAGGAAATCAGGAAGTGTTGAAAAACATTGTCTGCACCATCTTGCCTTTTTTCAAATGCCACACTTTTGTCGTGCACGGCAGTCATTTTAGATGCCTTGACCAGACCCACTCTGTGCATGCTGTCGATCCTTAGCATGACTCCCCACCCTCGCAAGCATCTCCCCCAGGCAGTGGTCACCCCCGCTCTCTGTCTTATGCATGGGTAATAAACCACCCCCCATCTGCGCTGCTCTTCCCTGAGAATCACACCCTGTGCCCGCCCGACACCTCCCTTTCGCCCTATTCACTACCGCACCCTCTGACACTCCTTTTCCTCTGGGTCCGATTGTCCAGGCCGGTCCTAGGGTATCAGCTAGCCCTGCAGATGTAGTTTATGGCCCCAGCTGTAAAGAATCATCCCTCTTCAAAGGAGTTATAGTAGATCAAGGCCCACACTCGATGAGATCCGTCACAGCAGACGCGTTCCTATTATCTGAAAACCATCCTGTATTGTGATTGGGGAGGGGACCGAGCCTGAAGCGGAAGATTCCAGGGATGACTCTTTGTACATCAAAGTTTTTACAATTATGTGTCACATTAAAAATATATAGCACTCCAACAAAGTAGTAAGATTATAAAACTTTAATAACTTATAAATATATACAAGAAAACAAAAACAGTAATAACATATAAACATTTTTAGGGAAAAACAACGAAGTAGCGGTCGGCTGTGCGAATAGTCCCAACGCAGCACAACGTCCAGATTTCTGGCGTGGGGCGTCGCGGGGGGTGGGTCATCAGTAGCAAACTGTTGTGCGAATAGTTCCAAGGCAGCAGAACGATGGCACCAAGGTGATGTCCAGTAAGTTGCCGCACTGGTTTTGGTATCCTACAATGCTGCTCCGAATAACGGCGTGGGGCGCCCCAGGGGAGGCGGCGTGAACGGGCCTCTCCAGGTGGAGTGTCATCTGTTGTAGTGGGGCGCCCCTTTACCGTTTCAGTTGCCATTCCGTCCGTTTTTGGTCCACTGTGTCAAAAGCCGCAATTCAGCTGAGTTGCGCCCACTCTTGCGGTGCAGCGATAGGCGGCTGTCACAGGACTCTCAAAATGGCGGCAGGCTCTTTCCTTTTGGGCCTGGTCCACTGAAATGGCCCTGGGACACCTTGGAAATCGGACGCTTGTCTGCTAGGTCTTGGACCCCATTCTCGAAAGCGTCCCCTCCGCCTTGAGGATTTATCAAAAGTTTTGGGGGCCCCCGACTCCTGTAGGCTTCTGGTGGGGAGCGGTTGCCATGATTGCTCGCGGAATGACCACGACGGAGCTACGAGATGGTGGTGCTCTCATGCTGAAGCCAGCTTCAGTCTGAAACATCCAGAAACAAGGTGGGGCTTTCATCGTTTGGGAAAAAAAAAAGTTTTCATCCAATGAAAAGTGTTGTTTTTAGGTCATATGATCAAGCCTTCCATCATTAGGAAACCAAAAGTAAAATGAACCAATGAAAAGTTTTATAAACAAGTCACATGACCTGTTATGCGGCATAGGGTATAAAATGCGGAGAAAATACGTTGGCACGTGAGGCGGCGTCAGTAGCGGACCGATGTGCGAATAGGCCGAAGGCAATACAACGCGCCAAGATCCGGATGGCACCGAGGTGGTGTCCAGCAAGTTGCAGCACTGGTGTGGCCATCCTACAATGCTGAAAGTCGGCGTGGGGCGCCCCGTTGGCCTGTGAGTTTGCGTCAGTAGCGGACCGATGTGCGAATAGGCCGAAAGCAGCACAACGCACCAAGATCCGGATGGCACCGAGGTGGTGTCTAGTAAGTTGCCGCACTGGTGTGGCCATCCTACAATGTTGAAAGTCGGCGTGGGGCGCCCCGTTGGCCTGTGAGATGGCGGCAGTAGCGGACCGATGTGCGAATGGGGCCAAAGGCAGCGCAACAATATTTTCGGAATAGAAGACACCACAAGGCGCTGAGATGCCAAGATCCGGATGGCACCGAGGGGGTGTCTAGCAAGTTGTGGCACTGGTGTGGCCATCCTACAATGGTAAAAGTCGGCGTGGGGCGCCCTGTTGGCCTGTGAGATGGTGTCAGTAGCGGACTGATGTGCGAATGGGGCCAAAGGCAGCGCAACAATATTTTCTGACTGACACCACAAGGCGCTGAGATGCCAAGATCCGGATGGCACCGAGGTGATGTCTAGCAAGTTACTGTACTGGTGTGGCCATCCTACAATGGTAAAAGTCGGCGTGGGGCGCCCTGTTGGCCTCTGAGATGGTGTCAGTTGCGGACCGATGTGCGAATGGGGCCAAAGGCAGCGCAACAATATTTTCTGACTGACACCACAAGGCGCTGAGATGCCAAGATCCGGATGGCACCGAGGTGATGTCTAAGTTGCGGACCGATGTGCGAATGGGGTCAAAGGCAGCGCAACAATATTTTCTGTATGGAAGATACCACTAGGCGTTGAGATGCCAAGATCCGGATGGCACCGAGGTGATGTCTAGCAAGTTGCTGTACTGGTGTGGTCATCCTACAATGCTGAAAGTCGGCGTGGGGTGCCCCATTAGCCTGTGAGATGGCGTCAGTAGCGGACCGATGTGCGAATAGGCCGAAGGCAGCACAACGCGCCAAGATCCGGATGTCACCGTGGTGGTTTCATAGTTGAGAGGCACTTCATCTGCAGTGGGGCGCCGAGATCCGGATGGCACCGAGGTGATGTCTAGCAAGTTGCTGTACTGGTGTGGTCATCCTACAATGCTGAAAGTCGGCGTGGGGCGCCCCATTAGCCTGTGAGATGGCGTCAGTAGCGGACCGATGTGCGAATGGGGCCAAAGGCAGCGCAACAATATTTTCTGAAGAGAAGACACCAAAAGGCGCTGAGATTCCAAGATCCGGATGGCACCGAGGTGGTGTCTAGCAAGCTATGCAGTTGAGTTGTGTGCGCACTTGCGGCGAATAGGTCGAAGGCAGCATAACAATGTTTTCTGAATAGAAGACACCACAAGGCGTTGAGATTCGGTTACCACCGAGGTGATGTCTAGCAAGTTGCCGCACTGGTGTGGCCATCCTACAATACTGCTCCGAATAACGGCGTGGGGTGCCCGAAGGGGGGGGGGGAGGCGGAGTAAACGGGCCTTCCTAGGTGGAGGCTCGTCTGCTGTAGTGGGGCGCCCCTTTACCGTTTCAGTTGCCATTCAGCTGAGTTTCGGCTGCTCTTGATGCTACAGCGACAGGCGGCTGCAACAGGACTCTCAAAATGGCGGCCTGTTCTTTGGATTTGGGCCTGGTCCACTAAAATGGCCCTGGGACACCTTAGAACTCGGACGCTCGATTTTTTTTTTCCTTTCCTGTACATGCAAAAAAAGGTAAATGCCCGGTACGTTACACGCTTCATCTGCCACGATGAACTCTCCAGAGGAACCGAAAAAAAATATAGTTATGGTAACTATACCATGCATCGTCATATGGAGAGGTGGCACCAATTAATTATAGTGCTGCATAAAAGAGAGATTTGGAGGAGAACCCCTGACCTGCTAGTACATTCATCAAAGAAGTGGCACTGACAGCATCAGAGGCAAGGGAAACGGTCCCAAATATTTAGAAGAACTTTGGAAAGATTAAAATGACATGTTTAGATTGTGGCAAATTAATTTCATGTGGACAGATGAGTGTTACTCTAATAAATACAGCATATGAACATCATCATAGTCGATGGTTGGTAGAGACATTTTGACTATATCCTGGACCTGCCCGTCCTCGCCCAAAATGGCGCCGGAATAAATGGGACTCGTAACTCCTTGTTGTGTACTGGTTGCAGAACCTTGAAATCACGAGATACGTATGCAGTTTTGAAGCACATGGCGGGCGGGGACGAGAATTGATTGAATATTTCGACATCCCTATTGATATTAAGTTCTGATGTGTTATTGATTACTGTACTATTGAAAGTTCGAATTAACGTCACCCATGGTACTTGCCCGCAAATGTATATCTAGATAATTTTATTGTAACTGGCCCTGTCGTATTTTAATTATAAAATGTACGTCCACCGATTCCGTAACTCTTAGACACCTTAGTTCTTGCAACCTAATGGCCCGCCCGTTACGTTCCTCTACAGTGTAAATGTCTACTCATCATATACGATTACAGTTTGCTCCGTGGCCGGCCCACGTGGTTATAGGCTCGTATTTGTATAATGAAATTTTCACAATAAAGGTTTTTAAAAGAAAACATGGTAGTAGTATATACATTGGTAAAGTTTTTAATAATAGTCACTGTTTTAGAATCAGTAAAAGGCAAGTGAAATAAAGCAGACCAATTACATGAAGGGTAAAAGGTATAATTCGAAGGAACGCAGTAAAGATAAATGGTCAAGGGCTGTTGTGTTTTCTACTCCTGCAACATAAAGTGATCGATAAGAATCTCATATTCAGGCGTATCGGCGACTAAGACAGCAGGTCGACCCTCTTTTGCTCAACGGCTCCGTCATGGAACGAAGAAACGCTCTTTTTCTCGAAAAAAGAATATATTTTACTTGCAGGACAGTTGTAAATTTTCCGGGAAAGTACATTAGCCTGGAACATTATAACATATATTTAAGAAAAAATAATGTTCGGAAGTAATAAAAAGCGTAATTTTTAGGTCATATGACCAAGCCTTTCATCATTAGAATAAGAAAAGTAAAATGAACCAATGAAAAGTTTTATTAACAAGTCACATGACTTGTTATGCTTACGTTACGCGCTGCACGCCCCGGATGACTTCCGGATGCGCTAACGCGGCGCGTCATATGACGCATTACGCGACAATGCAGGTCCAGAATATAGTCAAAATGTCTCCACCAACCAGCGGTTGGAACACAACCCCTTTCAGCAGGCTAAATAGTTCTGTTAAATGACAACAGAAGGGACAGGCAACAAGAACCATCAGTCAAAGAGGGGAGGGCTAGTTCTTCTCTACCGGGTTACATTGGGGCGCTACCGGAACTGATCGAATTGGTAGTCTACAGTGTTTCTGGATATTCAGACTGAAGCTGGGGTTAGCATGAGAGCAGCACCATTTCGTAGCTCCGTCGTGGCCATTCCGCAACCAATCATGGCAGCCGCTCTTTATCGTTATTTTGGGCGGGGTGGGTGGCGGAGCCAAGCTGTTTTGCAGCCATCATTGTGTGGAGTTCAGTTCATCTCACTAGTTTTGTATTTGTCATGAGGGGTTGTTCCTAATGTTTCTATTTTAGCGAGGTCAAAAAGAGATCCCATTAGTGGCCTACTGATTTTGCTCGATTCCTTTTCTTTTTTTTTTACACGATTTTTCGTTATGTCATGTATTCCTATAGGTTCTGAATCGATCCCCCTATTCCTGGCCCTATTCTGGTTAAAACTAACTATCAAGTTAACTAACAGTCAGCCCATGAGGCAAGAAAAGCCCCCATGATGCAGATACCGTTATCTGACGCAGTCACACTACGGCACAGGAACGTGTTATCTGATTAGGTCATAACGCTTGAGATCTAATTAGACAAGCGACATTCCTCCAGCCCCTGATAAGGCATACGACGTTCTCATAACAAATCAAACCTATGACAACCTGGAAAATCCGTGCGGCCATTGTTTTGATTTCACAGAGAACTTCAGTAAAAGAATGTGCTAACGAGCAAGTCGTATGACATCTTTATTGACGTATCTATGTCCATCCTTACGTCAATCTCGGCACCTTTAAGGTATAAATATTGCCGATCTTGCCCTATGCAAACACACGCGTGGTGACGAGACGGAGCAGCCATACTTGCCGAAGCCCAGAAGCAGAGCAGACCCCGCTGGCAGCAGCCCCGCCTTCCTGACGCGCTGAGAGACGCGCTGCTATCTCCTGCCGAGAGACCCAGCACCGGCGCTTTCGGGCAGCCCTCGCAGGCAGCCTGGAATATCGAGAGCAGAGAAAGAGATACCATTCCTCATTCATCCTAACTTCCAGGTACAGAACTGAATAACCCCTCACAGAGAATTCTTTAGTTATTCACTTGGCAAAAACAAACTTAACTTAAACTGTAACTTTCTATTCCCGCCCACGCATTAGACTTAGGTCAGGTACACGGGGTAGGCGTATTTAGAAACACCAGTTGAGTACGTTTAGTCAAATGTATATGTGTATGTAAATATATTTTAATAATTTTAAACATCATATGGCTCAGAAACCATATCAATGTTTTTACAGTATTATTTTATACTATTGCTTTTAATGTATGCACTTTACTTAACTATAAGTATTGCAATAATATCGATCCATTTCTCTTGTACGAGAAAAGAGACTGATCAATAAATAACACCTTTTTATTGAACACGCCCGTCTCTTCCTTTTCTCTACAATCTGATGAGACTAAGAATGCACGTACTGACTGAGTAAAATAATTGCCTTGTGCTCACACGACTCTGGAGATACACTCTTGATTAGGGGAGAGCAAAGTTGTCATGTTCTATGGTTGTCAGAAACTAAATCCCTTCTTGTCTAATCAGGGGAGTTAATTCTTTCCTGAACATTCGAGAAAGTTTCTAGCGAACTCTGAGCTACGCTGGCAAACCCAAAACTTAAGTCTAGTATCGACAGTAGTAGACCTAGTTAACGTCTGGCCTAGGCCTTTACTGCTGTAGGTATTATTCCAATGCGCAGAGCCTATTGGGAAGATAGGAACTACACTACATGGCGCCCAACGCGTTTGGAAAGGGCGATAAAACTAACGTAAGACATTTAGAGTAACTCAGTCGTGCTTTCTCACTCAGACCCCTTTTCCCAAATACTCCAAAGACGTCTGGAGTGGGTGAAAGGTAATATCCTCCAAAACCTCGCAGGAGGGAACTCCTATGTAAGGTCTTGGTTTAGTCAACGTTGAAGGATACACTGTTCCAAAATATTGTGCATCTAATCTTTGTTCCATAAGAAACCTGATCTGCAAACAAACAAAATAACCTTATTGACAGTAAAATGTCTGACAATGAGGATGAAAGAGAGGCAGTTAGATTAGCAGCTGAAATAGCAGCAGCTGATACTGCAGCACTAGATGCGGACGGGGATATAATACTCATCCCGGTCACCAAAAGGAAATCTATAACCTTAAAACTTATAGAAAATGGACTGACACCTAGAGGTGGCACAGTCATATTCGTAATTGAGGCACACGAATATCGGCAGACAGAGGTATACTATACATGGATACATTTTCCAGCAGCAAATGCTGTAACAAAGTACTTCCACTATTACAAAATAGAGGTTCCACCCGACATTTACACTCCTTTCGAGGAGGTGGAAGTACCACTCAAATTCCAAGAGCATTTGCTCTTATTTGATGGCGCCCTAATACATAACAATCACATCACCAGGCTCGGTCCTTTAGGTAGACCAGGAGCAACGTGGCCGGTCTTAGCCGGATACACACCACACCCAGACATCGAAGGAATGTCTACAGGAGAGCTGTTAATACAGCTAAAACAATTACTAAAAATTCATAGACAATTAGTCCAGTATGTAATACGGACTTCAACAATTCAGCCAGCGATTAAACTTCCACAGCTGACCCCTCACCAGGGGAACACAAATAAAATCACGCCACAGAACATCCAATCCTGCCTAGGTAAAGTTCCGGCTAAACGAGAACAAATACCATTCTGGTTGGCACAGAAAATCACCCAAATAGAGGCGGTGTTTCCTGACACCACCCCGCTAGAAAAACACAGGATTCTGACTATATGTCTCCCAATGGGAATCGCACCACACATAGAGGACTGTGACACTTGGGGTACAGTCTTTGCTTCAATCTACACAAAAACGCACGGTGTTCCATCCATTTCGGTAATACCAGATGTGCTAAAACAAATTCAAGATGAATATGGTCCAGAACCAGCTTTAACTCTTGGTATGAAATTACTGAAAGACTTCAAGCAGGTCTCGGCTATATTATTAGCCAATATAAAAGGTGAAGCAGCAAACGTGGCGATCCGCCAGAGGTTAAAAGAGACAGACATAGCAGACCAACCAGCTGAAATTGCCAGAATCATAGAAAAATCCTATGAAGAACTAGGTAGAGATAGTTTAGGTGGAATACCAGTAAAACCGCAACTGACTGAAAGTCCAGAAAAAATATTTTTTAATAATAATTCACCAAAAAAGAACTGGGATGGAAACAAACAATCCAATCCAAAAGAAAAGAAATTCCAGTCCCGAGGAAGGTCTCCTAGGCGAAGGGAGAAATCTCCGAACCAGAGACACAGGTCACCCCAGAGTGACCCCTCTGGGAAAAGATATAACCTTAGAAATAGGGATAATATTAAAAAAACCTGATAGATATCAAGACATTGATACACGTCCCTCTCAATCTTTTCAGAATTCCTCGCAGAAATCGGAAAGAAGAGGACGATCAGAACAAAGAGAAGAGCACGCCAAGTCCAAAGACAAGGAACCTGCTCAACAAAAAAAGAAATTACAATTTCCAAAAAAGAAGGTAGCCAGTATCAAGGTAGTTAACAATGCCGAGAATACTGAGGACACAACTGAAAAACGGAGAGTGGGCTCAGACAATGCTAGACAGCGCAGCAGAAGTGTGCATAGCTCGCAAAGTCCTTATGAATCATCTGGAGACAGTGGACACGAATGAATATCTTCAAGTGGAAACTGCAGACACCAGAGTTAGCAAACCCCACAAGATATACGAGATAACATTACGTATAGAGGGAGATAAGACTAGGAAAATAAGGGGACTATTTTGGGATAACCTCTCCAAGGGTTATGACATCCTTCTAGCTGAAAAAGACTGGCCACCAGAGTTTGTCAGGGAGTGCCCTCATGGCGAAGAAGTAATTATGCCTGCCTTCTCGAATCAAATCCCGATTCATAAAAAATACACACTTTGTGGAAAAGTAAATTTTGCCATGTTCTGTGTCCCTACGCGTCCTCCATCATATGTTATGTGCGCATGATTAATATGCATATGTATTCCCTATGTTCGATTAAAGACGCAATTACAGTTGTGTCCACCTCTAGTATGTCAGTTTCCAGTTCTCGTGAATACTACGAATATCAGGCCTATGTAAAGTTACGTTGCCACGTTTCTCAGTGTGCACGTTATTCCATTGTAAAGTCCTCGTTTCTAGGCCTCAAAAGGGCCCGGACACCAGATTCAGCTCCTGACTCCTGAAGCCTCGCTGAGGAGCGATACAGCCCCCACCTGTATCCTCGACCCTTCACTTACTTCCTGCCTCACAGTGCCCGGCTCAGCCTGGCTCTGCCTCTGAGTCTGCCAAGAGTATGTTATGATTCCAGTTATCAGTTCAGCCCTCCTTCTCTGCATTCCTAAAGCTACTGAATCGCATCAATAGTTTCCGTCATTGTCTAGCCTTTACGTCTCCACGTAAGAGAAATACTGTATTAATGCTCATTGAATATTCTTCATCACGCACTACATGTAGAATAATGCATGCACCATTCTTAGAGTCTGTTAGCCTTTACCCCGATAACTTTTGGATTCTATCAACATGTTCTCTAAACATCAGATACTAGATACTGCTTAGGTACATGTCGCCCTGACTCTCCAGACTTCAGTCTCTGCTCCTAGCACAGAGTTCGAAGCCCCCAGCTTCTCCTAGTAACACGTCATTGCCAGCTTGCGCGCACCATTAGGTCAGAGGTCCCGGCTCCTTAGGTAGCCCCCTCCATGTTTCCGCCCCATTCATGACATATTCTGTTACGTTTGCATCACATTTCTATGTATACGCCTCTGTTACACCTACTTTCACCCTTATCTTTCGCGACTGCTATTGACCACACCCACTGCTCCGCCTATCGTATGTATTGTAATGCAACTGTTTTAGTATATATGATCGTGTATTGTTATTAAATGTTAGCGCGCTCATCCCAGATCCAGCCCCGGCAGCTGCTGGGCCCTGCCATCCTATTCCTATGCAGGTTGTCCCGCTTCTGTCCTTTATGCTGTAATAAACCTGCAAAAACTCCTACTACCTCGAATCTTGACTCTTATTTATTGAGCTATCTGTTATTGCTATGCCTAGACAAAAATAGATCCGGTATTATTTATTTATATACCACATAATGGCGCCCGAACAGGGACTTGCCCTTTCCCCACGCGTCGGTGAAGCCACGCCGACCCCCTGACCCTCTGCAGTCGTGACGGAACTCTTCTGCGCACCGGCAGATATTTCTGCTTCAAGTATCCCTCAGGCCCACGGAGGAGACGGAGGAGGTGGTCCAGCATCCAGACGAGACGGTGGAGGAAACGCGGCGAGTCCCGACCAGAGCCCAAGCCGAGAGTCCAAGGTCCGAGGTATCCGGAGGCCCCACCCGTAACAGAAGTCCGAAGTTCGTCCGTCCGGCGTCGAAGCAGTCCAGTCCAGTTTGAGGCCTTCCGTTCTTGCTGCCCGGTGAGTACCGTTGCTGGGGTAGTATCTAGACAGGGTCAATCTAATTGACTCTGGTCCGTGGGTTGGTGGTACACAGGCCCACAAACGAAGTGTCCACTTCGGTGGATGCGGGTCCTGACGTGTCTCTGTATGAGACCGGTAAGTTTCGTACTGTTTCAGCAGTGCATCTAGTTTCTGTTCTAAGTCAGTTCTGTTCTCGAGAAAATTCATGTATTCTGTTTTCCGTATTCCAGGTAGTATTCTGTTCGAACTGTTATTCATAATGTTCTTCATGTATTTTAATGTCGTGGTATGAGTGCGAAGTGATTCTCGTGTTTATTGTGTATTGTATTGTGTCCAGATTATAGTTCAGTCATGCCACTCTTTTCAAAACTGCGTCAGTTAAAAACCAGAAAAGGTCTGCTAGAAGCAGCAGTTCCTGTCCCGCCTAGGGACAGTCCAGGTCATTTCATGTATCAGAAGCATGGCATAAGCGCCATATTGTATCTAGATTTATGGGTAGAGTATACCAAACAGTTAGAAGAAAAGTATAGATGGCCCGTATCGGGTACATGGGATGCCGAGTGCATCATGCGAGTAGAAGAAGCATTATGGAAAAAGAAAGCCAGACAGTCACAGAAAGATGCCATCGAGTTATGGCGCAAAGAATCTCATAAAAGAACCGAAAAAGAAATCAGAAAGTCAGAACTAAGTAGAGAATCCTTGGAACGAGCCCAAGAAAGGGAATTAATCGAGATAGGTGAACGAGTCAAAACCGAACAGACAGACAGACAGAGGAACGCCCTCATTAAGGGTATGTATCCTCTTCTTGCCGAGGGTTTGCCAAAAGCGACCCCGGAGGCATCCAGTAACTTTCCGCCACCATTAGTTCCGACCAAGCTACGTCACAAACCGACCGCAGCTGATATTTTCATTTCCTCCTATTTGGACGACACAGTCCCAGAATATGCAAATCCTACTCCGCCAGTCCCTGTAAACCAGGCACTTCCCGCTCCTCCAGACACCGGAGTACCTGTTACGGTACCCCCGGTCCAGCCCGCCATACAAGTCCAGCCTACATTTCCATTTCCCACTCTGCCAGGACGAAGAGCATCAGTAGACGACTCTAGTTTAGGGGCCGCAGGGGGAGGTCCTCCTCAAACCCCGCCGCCACACAAGCGTTTAACGTTAGCCGAATTACATGCACAAGCGTCACAGCGTACGCCCAGATATCAGTCTGTTGCAGAAATAAGAAAAGCCCTTACCGAATGTGGCTATGATCCAGTCCCAGGCGAGGATAATATGGTATTATATTCATTACGCGTGAGAAAGGTGACCGAGTATCTAGTCACCCTACCAGATATGAAAGAGGATCTAGACAGAATATATCGTTTCATCCGTACAGGGAATGATCCAGAAAGTATTAGTGACGTCATGTGCCAAAGAAAAGTTGAAGTCCAGCTCATGATATTAAAGTTTCTGATTAATTGTCTAATAAGGGAACAAGATTATCCGACCAAAGATCGAGCCGAAATTAAAGTCCTGACAAGGTGGAGTGATAATATAGCCGAGGGTAAGCATAAGACCATCAGTAGTATAGAGAGTATGTACAAGAAGATCCGTAAGGAAATAATAAGGATACACGAACAACGTAAAGAAGCACAAGTAAGCGAGAAAGAAAATGACTCTTCTACAGAAGAGGTAGAGGACGAGAATCCCGACAGAATAGCGTATGTAGGAAAATCTAGATTTCCAGATCGCCATTTGCGCCTAGAACACAAGTCAATTTTTCATCATCCAGCACCAGAACAAGGTTCTCTGGAACAAGTATTTCAAGTTACCGATCACATTCTGAAATCACGAATCGGTTATAGTGAGTTAAGTACCATGCATGAACAAGAACTAGTCCGATCAGCAGTCCGATGGATTACTGATTCTACCACTTTTCCAGACGAAATAGTGGCACAAATGTTCCTGAAATTGCCCCCAGCCGAGCAACGACTGGTGGGTATGTATATGATCCAGCACCTCATTACATTGTATGAGGGTCAACATTCTGATCCAGGTCCGTTACACGATGTCCTGAACGAGTTACTCCAGTATAAATGGAAAGGTTTAGGTACCGATTTAATTAGTGTCATTCTAGAACAGCGCCACAAATACAGAACGTTTCTGAACCCGCATTTTGTTCATGTCTCACCCCCAGAAAGTAAACCCTTTTACATAGACAGACAGAATCCGTTACGAGAAGTACATCCAGTTAAGACAGAGGGTGGTGAAATGCAACGAGTGTTTGTTTACACCCCTATCACAAAGATGGAACTCTTAGAGATGAAAAAGTTAATTCCCTGTCATGATAAAGATCCAGCAGGGTTCCACCGAGAATTAAAAGACATGCTCCGTATGGGAGAATACACGTATCCAGATATCATTAAAATGTTAAAAGTCCTGTTGCCCGCAGGGGTATATGAGAAACTCAAGGAAAAAGAATGGGAGGTGGGAGAGAAAAAGATCGATTGGACAGTCCTAGAAGCTGAAGACAAGGCACGAGTACCAGGTACCGGTCTGGGAGATAAATGTAAAGAATTACCAGAATTATTAATACAAGTTTTGCCTAGGTTATTGACAACTAAAAAGGAAGACTGGGATGCAATCTCAGCCTGTAAACAGAAACAAGACGAAGACACTAGTGATTATTATTCCAGATTTGAGAAATGTTTTACCATAAACAGTGGCCTCAAGACAAGTAGCGAGTCATACCCTCATCTTTTTGTTACTAAATTAGTCGAGAATTCAAGTCCACAAGTTAAGAATCGAGTTTTGAATGTCGAAAGTACCTGGCAAGCTAATACCCCGTCCCAGATGTTACAGATGCTTCAATATCACCAGAATAGAATCAGAGAAGAACAAGAACATGAAAGGAAACGTATGAAAGACACGAAAATGAAAGTACTAGTTGCACAATCTGTTCCTCAAGACAGTCAGAAGAGGGGTACAAATCAAGCCAGTCATCCTGCAGCTCCCGTTAAAGGAAACTGCAATTATTGTAAACAGCCAGGTCATTTTATAAACGAGTGTGCAGTTCTGAAACACAACATAGCTACCGGTAAGACTAAAGAAAGACCACGTCCGCCTAGACAAGAGCAAGTTACACAGACTCCTCAGTCACAGAATGCACCACAGACAGTTACAGCACCGCAGCCTATCGCTGCAACACAGCATGTTACACAGCAGATGTACCAGTATGCACAGTCTGAGTATCCAGAGTATCAGCCGTATTCATGAAACAGCCTAGAGAGGGAGGTAGGCTTGCCTCTCATCGAGATACCTGTAGATCAAGAAGGTCCCTATGTTCATAGTCAAGTATTAGGGAAAGACAGAAAGTTTCTGATTGATACAGGGGCAAGTAGGACCACTATCAGTCACGCCGAAGTTCCAGGGGCTCCGCTCTCAGGCTCAAGAAATGTTTCCCTTGGATTTTCAGGAAAACCTATTGTAAATGAAATATCAAAGCCAGTTACTCTAGAAGTAGGTCCATTGTCCCGCACTACTGATCTGTTACTTACTAAGTCATGTCCAGAAAATCTGTTAGGCATTAAAACACTGAAAGAGTTAGGTGCAGTTATATGCTGTTCCCCAGAGGGAATACGATTGTTCCTACGTGACTTCAAGGGTCACTATGTATTACGAGATTTTGATCCCCGATTGTCTAATGTTCCACAGCATCTATGGGCGCAAGGTCCAACTGATGTTGGCTTTATGCAAATCACACCCCATCGTGTGACTCTCAAGCCAGGTGTAGTCCTGCCACGAATAAGACAGTACAGATTGCCACCAGAGGCTGTAGCAGCCTTATCCAAAATTATTGACGAGCTCATGGCTCAAGGAGTAGTTGTAGAAACTGACTCCAATGTATGTAATTCTCCGATCATTCCAGTTATGAAACGTACTGATCCAAATGCACCCCCAGTATATCGATTAGTGATTGATCTCCGAGAGCTTAATAAATGTATTATTCCCCAGTATCCAGTTGTCCCAGATATCTCTTCCCTGTTGACAGCCATTGATTCCGAAGCCTCATTTTTTTCAGTCATAGACCTCAAGAACGCGTTTTTCAGTGTCCCCATTCATCCAGACAGCCAGTTTCTTTTCGGTTTTTGTTTAAATGGAAGGAGCTATATGTTCACACGCGCTCCTCAAGGTTTCACAGAAAGTCCTAGTATTTATAGTCAAGCACTCAAGAGACAACTAGATAACATTCACATGCCAACTGACACTGCCCTGCTCCAGTATGTCGATGATCTACTGATCACAGCCCGTTCTGAACGTGCTTGCGAGCGAGCTTCCCTTACAGTCTTGTATTTTCTAGCCGAGATGGGACACAAGGTGTCCCCTTCTAAGCTTCAATTCTGTGTCCAGCAAGTGGTCTACTTAGGACACTTACTGTCCAAGAGGGGTAGGCAGTTGACACCAGACCGTATCCAGTTAATAGCGAGTCTTCCTCAGCCCAAGACCCAGAAGGAGGTACGTGCTTTTATTGGCCTCACTTCTTACTGCAGACAATGGATTCCTCAGTATGCATTTCTAGCCAAGCCACTGATACAGTTAACGACACAGGAGGCAGCCGTGTCGACTGTCCTCCCTTGGACATCTGAACATACACTTAGTTTCAATGAGTTAAAGAAAGCCTTATGTCAAGCTCCAGTTCTAGCAACACCGAACTACAGTAAGCCTTTTACACCTGCTACATTGTTACCATCAGTTACTTCGAATTCTGCCACACACGACTGTGTGGAAGTAGTTAACATCATGACAAAGCCAAGACAAGATCTGACAGATATTCCATTACCAGATCCCGACCTGACACTTTATGTGGATGGTTCATGTATGAGAACAAGTACAGGAGAACTAGTCGCCGCGTATGCAGTGACTACCGACACCGACGTTATAGAGACACACCGTATTGACACCCTGTCTGCTCAAGCAGCAGAGCTAGTTGCTCTGACTCAAGCCTGCATACACGCCAAGAACCTGAAAGTTAATGTTTACACAGATTCACGTTACGCATTTGGAGTTGTACACGACTTCGGAGTGCTCTGGCAAGAGAGAGGTTTCATGACTTCTCATGGAACCAAGATTCAGCATGGTCTCCTTATTCAAGCTCTGTTAGATGCCATACACTTACCGACATCCATTGCTATCATGAAGTGCAAAGCACATACGAAAGTTACTGACACTATTTCCCAAGGTAATGATCTAGCAGATCGCACAGCCAAGCTTACAGCTCAGACTCCAGACATTTCAGTTAATCCGACACAGACGCACACTCCAGATCTGACTACATGTATGACAGTTAAGGACCCTACTCAAGATGTCATAGATATCCAGTTACATGCTACTCCCGATGAAATCAAGAAATGGTCCGAACAAGGAGGGGTACAGACAGATCAAGGATGGTTGACAAAGGGTAGAACCACATGGTTTCTCCCCGACTCTATGGTTCAAGTCATTATCAATACCGCACATAGTCCAGCACATTTAGGAGAAAAAGCCATGTTAGACAGTATCCAGAATATTTGGTTCAACAAGCATTTACGAGCTGCAGCCAAGCAGAAAGTCCGTACCTGTATGATATGTTGTCAGTTTAATCCAGGTAAAAGTGTCCCGGTGGAACAAGGTGGATTCCAGCCCCCTGACCACCCTTTTGAAGTCCTCCAGATGGATTACATTCAGATGGAGCGATGTTGAGGTTTCAAGTATGTCCTTGTAGTTGTATGCGCTTTGTCCAGGTGGACGGAGGCATATCCAGTTCCAGACTACACAGCCGCGACCACTGCCAAGCAGTTGGTTCGTGAGTTCTTCCCCCGTTATGGACTCCCTAGAGTCGTGTATTCTGATAACGGCCAGCCATTCTCATCTGAACTCATGAAGCATGTGTCCCTTTTGTTAGGGTACCAGTGGAAGTTCCATTGTGTACGCCATCCTGAAGCAGCCGGTCTCGTAGAGAGACATAATCAGACCCTGAAAATCCGAATTGCAAAAGTTTGTCAAGAGAAAGGTGTGGACTGGCTAGTAGCTCTGCCAGTCGCCCTGTTCTATATGCGCATGGTCGCACATTCCAGATCAGGTCTGTCCCCGTATGAGGTCGTTTTCGGCCGCCCCCCTAACATGTGGGGTACTCCTAGACCCCGAAGTATTACCGATGTTTCAAGTAATATGCTGACAGATTACCTAGCTTCCTTGATGTCTGCCCTCAACTCTTGTCGTTCACAGGTTGCCGCCGCATTTCCAGACAATACCGAGGTGGCACCGCATGAAATCGTTCCCGGATCCATGGTCCTAGTGCGAAATTTCGATCGCTCAAGTCCGCTGGAGCCTCGCTGGAAGGAGCCCCGACAGGTCCTCCTGGCCACCCGTACAGCCGTGAAGTTGGAGGGACGCAAAGGCTGGGTGCATCTTTCGCATATTAAAAATTTTTATGGACTGGCACCAGTCTCAAAGAACATTTCCGAACATTTAAAAGACTGCCAAAGTACTATTCTTAAGGACTGTCCCGCAAAAGACAATGATACTGCACCCTCCCTGTTAGAGAAAACTCCGCAACAGGAGTATAAACTCAAGTTAAGGTCTAGTAAAATAAGTCAGCCAGTTTGATTGTCTAAGTCCTCCCCTAGGTGAAACGGTTAGACCGGTTTCTGACATGTATAAAATAGACCCCCATAGTGAGAGAGTTAGTCAAAACTCAATCCGATGTATCGTTTTTCTATGTTTCATATTATTTCTCAGTGTTATGATTTCCTGCACCAGTTATGCATTTTATCTGTATTTTCCAGTTTCTCATGTAAATAAGTCCTCTAATGCTACAGTAGAGCACACGTTTAGTGATCTGCCTCCTCATGAACTCTCTTACCGCCTCGCTATGCGTAACAATTCTTTCATCCGCATGTTACATTATTCACACCAGACCAGCAATGCCACTAATTGTTGGGTGTGTGGTCGACTCCCCCCTTTCCAGACCCCGAAGGGAGTTCTGCCACTTTTTCCTTATCCATTTTCACATAATGGTTCGTGTGGAGCATGGTCCACGTTAACGTCATCCTCAACAGATATGTCTTTTCTTAACAGTACATGTTTCCCAGACAAGCAAGGTCTTCCCCACAGAACAGGGTTAGATCTAGAAAACGAAGTTTACAACTTAGGTAATTATTCTTCGAATTTCATGGTCCTGAATGTTCAGTCTGATTCCACTCCAGACTTACCTGCTATTTCAGTACTACCAGTCAAAGGCGAATTATGTGTTAGAAATAATGGTTCCGTACATGTAGGACATAGTGATTGTACTACTATTGTCAAATATAGTGACAGTGGGAAATCTATTTTCAAAGCTTCACGTCATTCTTATTTTATTTGTGGTCAGACCGCATATGTTCGTCTGCCCCTCGATTGGGAGGGAACCTGTTACATTGCCTTCCTACTGCCCCCTGTTTTCCTAGCCCCATCTGATTATCATAGAAACACACATCTAGTACACATTAGGCATAGAAGGGAGTCCCCCATTGTCGACTATACTGAAACTGCTCTAGAACAGTATACAGATTTCAATAGAGGTTTCTTCTTCTTTATAGGACCTATCCAGAATAGTAAGCTAATTCGTAGGTTAACCAGAACCCTTGAAGCTGTAGTCAATGAGACTGCCTCTGCTCTAGGTAACTTAACCGAAGAGCAATCTGCTATGAGATTTGTCGTTTTACAGAATCGTCTCGTCCTTGACGTCATATTGGCCGATAGGGGCGGGGCCTGTAGAGTCATCGGATCTAGTTGCTGCATTTTCATTCCAAATAACGCGCCGTCTGTTTATTCAGCTATAACCAGACTCCATAAAATTGCCCATCTGTTACACCAAGATCCAGGCACCTGGACATGGTCCGGTTGGTTCTGGAATATAATTTCCGCTTGGGGATGGAAAGTCTTGTCCTTTCTAGGTATTGCAGTAGCGATCATATTCAGCTGCTGCCTCTGTATACAATGTGGCCCTGCGATTTGCGGCATTTGTGCTACCTCTTGTATTCCTAGTCCCAAGCCCCGTTCTAAAACACGTTCCCAGAAAATTCGAGACGAGCAAATGATACTGTATGAAATGATAGATGGTATCATGAATATTGATGTTTCCTGATGGAAACGTAGTGACAAGGAGGGAATGTGGAAAAGTAAATTTTGCCATGTTCTGTGTCCCTACGCGTCCTCCATCATATGTTATGTGCGCATGATTAATATGCATATGTATTCCCTATGTTCGATTAAAGACGCAATTACAGTTGTGTCCACCTCTAGTATGTCAGTTTCCAGTTCTCGTGAATACTACGAATATCAGGCCTATGTAAAGTTACGTTGCCACGTTTCTCAGTGTGCACGTTATTCCATTGTAAAGTCCCCGTTTCTAGGCCTCAAAAGGGCCCGGACACCAGATTCAGCTCCTGACTCCTGAAGCCTCGCTGAGGAGCGATACAGCCCCCACCTGTATCCTCGACCCTTCACTTACTTCCTGCCTCACAGTGCCCGGCTCAGCCTGGCTCTGCCTCTGAGTCTGCCAAGAGTATGTTATGATTCCAGTTATCAGTTCAGCCCTCCTTCTCTGCATTCCTAAAGCTACTGAATCGCATCAATAGTTTCCGTCATTGTCTAGCCTTTACGTCTCCACGTAAGAGAAATACTGTATTAATGCTCATTTAATATTCTTCATCACGCACTACATGTAGAATAATGCATGCACCATTCTTAGAGTCTGTTAGCCTTTACCCCGATAACTTTTGGATTCTATCAACATGTTCTCTAAACATCAGATACTAGATACTGCTTAGGTACATGTCGCCCTGACTCTCCAGACTTCAGTCTCTGCTCCTAGCACAGAGTTCGAAGCCCCCAGCTTCTCCTAGTAACACGTCATTGCCAGCTTGCGCGCACCATTAGGTCAGAGGTCCCGGCTCCTTAGGTAGCCCCCTCCATGTTTCCGCCCCATTCATGACATATTCTGTTACGTTTGCATCACATGTCTATGTATACGCCTCTGTTACACCTACTTTCACCCTTATCTTTCGCGACTGCTATTGACCACACCCACTGCTCCGCCTATCGTATGTATTGTAATGCAACTGTTTTAGTATATATGATCGTGTATTGTTATTAAATGTTAGCGCGCTCATCCCAGATCCAGCCCCGGCAGCTGCTGGGCCCTGCCATCCTATTCCTATGCAGGTTGTCCCGCTTCTGTCCTTTATGCTGTAATAAACCTGCAAAAACTCCTACTACCTCGAATCTTGACTCTTATTTATTGAGCTATCTGTTATTGCTATGCCTAGACAAAAATAGATCCGGTATTATTTATTTATATACCACAACTTGCTAGAAAGTGGGCAGTGGCCTTAGCACCTGCTTTATATAAAAATCATGTAGGATGGGATGAGGATTCTCCTCCTCACAAAATCCAGTTAAAATCACAACCTACTGCACAAAGGCAGTACCCAATTAAGCAAGAAGCTAAAAAACAGGTAAATGAAATACTAGATCAGCTAGAATACCAGGGGGTGATTGAAACTTGCACCTCACAAATGAACAATCCTTTGTTTCCGGTCTCCAAACCAGACAATTCATATAGTCTAGCTTTGGATTACCAACACCTTAACACATGTTGCAAAACCTTTGCAGTGCAAAACTCACACAGTACTGCACTAATGAATAACATAGTGCGCAAAAAATACAAAACAACCTTGGACATCTCCAATGGATTCTTTTGTCAAAACATAGCACCAGAGAGCAGATATTTAACTGCATTCTCAGTAAATGGCACTCAAAAACAATTCTGTCGGTTAGCCCAGGGGTACAAGAACAGCCCGGGGGTATTCTCAGCGAGAGTAACAGAATTACTACAGCTATATGATGATGAAGCATTATCTTATGTCGATGACATTTACTTAACAGACGATGACTTGGATACTCACTTGAAAAGAGTGAACACCATAATACTTGGGTTCGCAGCAGAGGGTTACAAATTCAACTTAAAAAAATCCAGAATAGCCCATTTAACGGTCTTATACGTAGGATATGAATTATCAAGTATAGCCTGGTTGACAATTTTCTAAATAACTAGAAGAATTAAAAAATCTAAAATATGAAAAGACGTATCCTCTGCCAATCGACATTCTGCCTCTACGACATTACGCCTGTGTAATCTATACAGACGGACATGCTCAACCCTCCGTTTGGGGAGAACAAGCATACAACCCCACATGTGAGATTACAAAAGAAGTGTGGCGCGGAGGTAAACTAAGACCTCTATTAACAAAAACAAACTCAGTTGAAACTAATTCAGAACAACAAACTGAAATAATAGCATTGAAAATGGCGCTAGATAATGCGGATCGCGAATTCCCGACACTTATAGTGTCAGATTCATATTACTGCGTCAAATCATATAACAAGGATTTGCAGACATGGATTCAGAACGGTTACAAAGATGACACAGATGCACCAATAAAGCAGAAATTGCTCTGGGAACAAATAGATCTTTTACAAAAAGAACTACCAAGGACTCACGTGACACACTCACTGAGTCATCAGCGTGATGGCGTTCACGTTGTAGGGAATTCATTGGCTGAAACAGCCACAGCGGCAGCCACTAAATCGGCTCCCGTAGTTCGAAAAAAGCGTACATTAAAAAACATTGACGGTGAAACAGTGCTGGCAGTAAAAACGTCATCAAAAGGCGACTGCTCAGCGTTACCGATCAACTATCCACTCAATTATACATACATAATCGATGCAAACTCCGTCCCTTTTGCTCGAATCCCTGGAGTGGGGGATAGAGTGATTCCAAACATGGACAGGAGAAGCTTGTTAATCGCAGACGCACACATGTGTGAGGGTCTTGGACACCTCAAACTGAAAGATTCTCTGGAAGAATTACAATCACGGTACTGGTGGCCAGGCATGAGCCTGCATCACACCATGTTTGTAAAAAACTGCCCAAACTGCAACAGAGATCGCAGTGGGGAGAGAAACAGTTTAATACCTCGTCGTATCAAGGCAGATAATATGCCCAATAAAAAGCAGGGCTTGCGATTAACATATACAGGCTAGTTTCCACTTATAATGTCGATCCTCAGCACTCGGCTGACGTCCGGACTGTTATACAAAGATTTGCGAGTCTAAATGGCATATACGCTAAGAGCATGCTACGTTCGACCATTGTTTTCACTCAAGCCCTCCGGCCGGGGGGGAAACATGGCCAAATGAGCACAGCCCAGCGGGAATCTTCTCACTTCCTTCCTGAGGGTACGGGATGGTGTAAAGAAAAAACCAAGGCAGAAAGCAATCTATAATGGAAAGGATATTAGGTTCGGGAGCTGGGTGGGTCAAACATCTAATAAGTGTCCAACGTAGTCTAAATAACTTGCCAAGAAATTCTCTGAAGGGATTCAGTCCGTACGAATTATTATTTGGAACTAGAATGATTATCTCTGACCTCGACAGTCAGACTTCAGTGGTTAAAGAAAAAAGCTTTGATGTCAAAGACCGTTTGGCTATTTTGCAGGACTTAAACAAAACAAGAAAAGACCTGAGCAACATACAGTTGAAACAACAGCCAACAACCACTGAAGAATCACCACCTGTCCCAGCAAGACCTGTCTGGATTCCAAAAGTCGGGGATCTAGTCAGGGAGAAGATCGCGGTAAAGAAGGAATTTGGGCCTTCTTACAGAAAAGCAGTTCCTGTCTTGTCTGTCAACGGGACAAGATCAGTTGTACTACCGCCACTTGCTGGTAAAAAGGAGAACCGAGTTGTATCCATCGACCTGGTAAAACCACAACATGTGGCCGATAACAAACAGTAGGCCAAGTGGACTCCCAATAAGTAGCAGAACACCAAGGTTTGCTACCAGTACAGAGGTCCTAACAAAGAGGCTCATCACATTCGAAACGCCTACAGAAGAACAACAAGGACTATGCAACAATGCAATAGAACTCAGACCTCTGAAAACCCAAATAAAAACATTTAGCAGAGACACACCAATCTATAATGAAGTACCAGGTGACAATTCAAGAAACAAAAATCCTGAAGCAATTGGAACAATTGACAGAACTGCATCCGGCTACTTCATCAACTTCGATGATTCCTCTGAAAGCCTCAGTGAATCAAAGACACAGCCATCATCAAAATCCTTTAAAGACAAAGCTAAGGAACTTTTGAACCAACTGAAAGAAACATATCTGATTTCTCCATGGATTGAATTTTGGGTGGGTTTTGGTGCATTTATCCTCATACTTTGGCTCATCATGGTATTAACTTTGGGACGCTTCATTGAGGGAAAATATGCTAAAATGGACACAGCAAGTCAGAACATCAACTTGGTCCTCAAACCACACACATCTTCACACGTCGAGAAAAGAGAACTTTCTTCAGCCAACTTCACAGCCAATCCTATACCTGGTGGGGTAGCCTGGGACAACACTGACTATGAAATTTATGGTCCGGTCGAGATCCTGAAATATCCACACCAAATCAAGATCTCCTTGAGTGACTTTGCAAAACCAAACTCATTTGCTGATGATTGGGACTTCGAAAGCATTAATAACATGATGTCTGACTTAGTAATGTCTGCTAAATTTACAAAACATGATTATTTGCAAGGTTCTACAAATTATGATAGTATGTATTGCTATAACCACTATGGTAACCATTTTTTACATAAATCTGCACAACCTAGAAATGTTTTAAATTATAATCAATGGGAACATTGTGCAACACCTCCAAAAGGGAGCTCAAGAACCGTTTACGACAAATATTCATATTTTTCAGGTTTTAACACAAGTAATGCTGAAACATTCTATTTTAAATTGTCAAACAAGACAGGGATGAAAACCATGATAACCAACACAAAGTTGATATATTCAGATTCATTCTTCGAAGAAATGAATACTTTTGGATTTGATTATTGGGACAAAAATGTTGATTTGAAAAGTGTTTGGGGTACAAAAGAATGGCAAGTACAGGGTTTAGAAGCTTTGTTTAGAGCTTGCATGATCCCAGAACAAATGATATTTTTAAATGACACTGTTCAACAAACCACCTGTCTTGGCCTAGCCAAAATCAAAGATTTAAATAAACCGTCTATTCCAAAGCCAACAATGTTTAGCAATAGCTCTGATACGGATGAAGAGATAGACGTAAACCATATATTAAACCAAAACAGAACACATCCTGATTGGAAACAATGGTTAATCTGGCCCACAGATACAAATAACTGTCAAGACAGATTCCTGAATAAAACACAGGGGTTCAAAATGACCAGGCCAGACCCTAGATATCCCCAAAGACATCACCCAGGGATAATAACAACCTACAGTGTGGGCAAATTATGCCTTCAGTGGCTACAAACTTCCACACTGCCTGAAATTAAGCAACACCTAACTTTACTTACTGATGGTGCTGACTTGCGTGATTTCATAATGGGACCACGCAAACAGCGTCAAAAGCGTTTCATAGCAGCCTCTGTATATGCAGCATACAATGAGGCCTGGAAGGTTAATCAAATTGAAACAGCAGAAAGAATACGGGAAATTGACCGTATTAATTTGGAAAAATCACTTTCTGTAGTGGACAATGGGTTAATGACTCTGTCCTCCAGAATTTTTTCATTGGACAGCATTGTGTCTTCAGCAATCGATATATTATCGCAAGACTTACTGTTATTACAACATGGTCAGTCACAATTGCGTTCTATTGTACAGCTTGGCTGGACGTTACAAAATCTGCGTTCAGGCTATGTGCCTTGGCGTTTAATCAACACAACGTCACTATTCCAAATCTTTAACCTTACTGATAGACAAATCGGTATGGCACAAAAGGGTGCTGATTATACAATCTTGAGCATTGAAAAACTAGAAAGATTACCAATGACAATGTCAGAACGACCTGTCAGTGAATGGATAATCCACGGAATCATAAATATTCCAATCTCAACCTTCAGGTTTCAATACTGCCAAAAATATATACAGGCTGGCATGTACGAGAAATTGGGGAAGGGGTACCTTAAAACAACTTGGAACCTGCCCTATTCACATGCATGTGTCAGTAATAACGGACAGAAAGTGTTTCTTAGTGGCAACAATTGTGCCATGTCACTAAGCGGCACGCTTCTGTGTCACGGAATTAGTTTGCATGGAGCCTGTGAAGGGAATTCATACAACCTTTCATGTCACCAGCAAGGCGCACCTGCAACTAAAATAGAACCATTCTTTCAAAGACTCTATAATGGGAGTTACATTCTTATTGTAGACCGCAAATGTTGTAGTCTTATGCCCGGGACTCCTTATCTAGTCACTACGACTGCGAAGGTCAAGTGCTGTGGACGTTCTTTGTTCCCCAGCTCCTTTCCAGACAGGGAGGCAAGGGCATGGCCCAGTTTGAAAATTACTTCTATTCGAATAGATACTTTAAGCAGAATGAAAACAGTGCTTCTTCAGACGCCTACAAGGCTCACGTCATCAAAAGAAACGTATGATCTACAAGTCGCAAGGACGACTGCAGAGATACATACATTATTATCGACTAATTCCCCCGTACATTTCGCGGAAATCCTGAGCGAAATCTTAAATATTTCTGATACCACTGGGGTCTCAAAGGTATTTAAGACAGTATTTTCGATGGCATTAACACCATTCAAAGCCATACTGGGTATTTTTCCAGATTTCGTCCATTCGATTTTTGGCGGACTTCCCCTGATCCTGGGACTAATTGCAGGAATCCTATTCTTAGTCCTTATTTTTCGTTATGGCAACCCATGTCACAGATCAAACTCTCGCGACAATGGAAGAAACAATCCTAGCCATTGGATACCGGGACCGGATATCAAAAATCCTGGGACTCTCCCGGCTTAGAGACCTGAACATGACTTGGTTTCTATCATTTCGACCAATGTGGCAAAGATGTGTTTTACCTGTATTGAGGTGTCTGCTATGCGGAGAAGAATGCGTGTTAGACACCTGTCTGACGCTACAATCGGATGCGCCAGTGGATGCAGATACATTGTTGGTTCCTACCAAGGTTCACGCTTTGTGCTGCCCTCAAAGGCTACCAATCCTGATGACGGCATTCGTGGAATCTTCACCACTACGATTGAAGAGTAGTGAAGTTCAAGATAAAAGCAGCATCGATCAGGTACGACCTTCTGTCAGCAATGCGAATCAGAATGTCAATGGAGGCAATCATGCGCACGAATGCATGGTTACACCTATTTCCGACTTAGTGGAACTTTCCCATGAAGCTGTTGACAGTTTTTTCGAAAGCCTTAATGATATGATGTTCTCTCCAGAACAGAAATAGAGACTTTTGAGCAAGCTCACACACGGCGTTCCCTGAATTCGGCCTTCAACTTTAAAAATAAAGTCACATGAACAATTTTTCCCACCAGTTCACGGACAACAATTTTTTAGCAGCCCCAAATTATTTTTTACTAAATTTTCGGGACACTTATCTTCTGCTTAAAGTAAGAAACTATTCCTAGAGAACTAAGATTTCTATTTTTAGATACTTTATAAACTTTAGTTGCCCGCTGGTATGTTCACAAATATTTTATTATGTGATGAAATGGTCTCGAACTTTCTTTCTGTATAGCCATATTAAGAGCCATTTCATGTGTATTTCTCATATACCAAATAAGCAATAATGTCTACAAATGCGTGTTTACTTTAGCGTTTAATTCATAGCTTAAGTGCATACAATATATATGACTGCAATTTTTCAGTATATTTGAAAATTTCAAAATGCATTTATGTATTTTGGGGTGGTGAGGTATACACTATACTCTATAGTATGTTGTACTATGTTATACTATGCATAGATTAGTAAATATGACCATAGTTAGCGTGGAGTGGGTGTCATGTATTCCTATAGGTTCTGAATCGATCCCCCTATACCTGGCCCTATTCTGGTTAAAACTAACTATCAAGTTAACTAACAGTCAGCCCATGAGGCAAGAAAAGCCCCCATGATGCAGATACCGTTATCTGACGCAGTCACACTACGGCACAGGAACGTGTTATCTGATTAGGTCATAACGCTTGAGATCTAATTAGACAAGCGACATTCCTCCAGCCCCTGATAAGGCATACGACGTTCTCATAACAAATCAAACCTATGACAACCTGGAAAATCCGTGCGGCCATTGTTTTGATTTCACAGAGAACTTCAGTAAAAGAATGTGCTAACGAGCAAGTCGTATGACATCTTTATTGACGTATCTATGTCCATCCTTACGTCAATCTCGGCACCTTTAAGGTATAAATATTGCCGATCTTGCCCTATGCAAACACACGCGTGGTGACGAGACGGAGCAGCCATACTTGCCGAAGCCCAGAAGCAGAGCAGACCCCGCTGGCAGCAGCCCCGCCTTCCTGACGCGCTGAGAGACGCGCTGCTATCTCCTGCCGAGAGACCCAGCACCGGCGCTTACGGGCAGCCCTCGCAGGCAGCCTGGAATATCGAGAGCAGAGAAAGAGATACCATTCCTCATTCATCCTAACTTCCAGGTACAGAACTGAATAACCCCTCACAGAGAATTCTTTAGTTATTCACTTGGCAAAAACAAACTTAACTTAAACTGTAACTTTCTATTCCCGCCCACGCATTAGACTTAGGTCAGGTACACGGGGTAGGCGTATTTAGAAACACCAGTTGAGTACGTTTAGTCAAATGTATATGTGTATGTAAATATATTTTAATCATTTTAAACATCATATGGCTCAGAAACCATATCAATGTTTTTACAGTATTATTTTATACTATTGCTTTTAATGTATGCACTTTACTTAACTATAAGTATTGCAATAATATCGATCCATTTCTCTTGTACGAGAAAAGAGACTGATCAATAAATAACACCTTTTTATTGAACACGCCCGTCTCTTCCTTTTCTCTACAATCTGATGAGACTAAGAATGCACGTACTGACTGAGTAAAATAATTGCCTTGTGCTCACACGACTCTGGAGATACACTCTTGGGGGAGAGCAAAGTTGTCATGTTCTATGGTTGTCAGAAACTAAATCCCTTCTTGTCTAATCAGGGGAGTTAATTCTTTCCTGAACATTCGAGAAAGTTTCTAGCGAACTCTGAGCTACGCTGGCAAACCCAAAACTTAAGTCTAGTATCGACAGTAGTAGACCTAGTTAACGTCTGGCCTAGGCCTTTACTGCTGTAGGTATTATTCCAATGCGCAGAGCCTATTGGGAAGATAGGAACTACACTACAGTTATCTGCGAAGACTAAACAGAGTATTGCGACTCTGTGTTTGTTTGTAAATAGAGAATGAACCAAAGAGAACCAATTCTAAAACAGTAAATACTTGGATAACAATCAATCAAATGGAGAGAGAAGCAGGCACGACGTATTACAACGGGGGCAAAGGCCTGCGTTAACTACCCTTCACTATGTGCAAAGAGAGAGTACTCCTAATAGAAATGAGGGGGGGGGGCACCATTCAAAGCAGATCAGTGTGCATAAACACGAAAATGTTTTCACTTACCACGTACTTGACATTCGACAGCTTATGATATTTGCTATTAAAAAACCATTGAAATTCACTGAAAAAACCATAGGTTATAGACCATATATAGTTAGGAATTAGCATTTACAAAACCTTGAAAATTCACTGAAAAAACCATAGGTTATAGACCATATATAGTTAGGAATTAGCATTTAAAAAACCTTATTTTACTCACACAAAACCATTGAAATTCCATATATAGTTAGTTGCACTAACTATATATCGCGCACCCGCAATCCACTGCTGATCATGTCACCTATTACATCATTCATGACATGGTCAGTGACATCACTGATGACATCACTGATGACATCTCAAATGACATCACTGATGAGATCACTGATGACATCATCCAGTGACTGTGTGTTTCTGTAAAGTTTAAATATGTTTTACATATTGAAGAATGAGTAGATGTATAAGTGTCTGGACGAAGGATTTAGTAGGTGCATGACTGAATGTATGAGTGAGTGATTAAATGTGTCTCACTGAGTGCATGGGTTAGTGACTAAACTGTCTTAATTTGTGCATCATTATGTCTGTTGTTCTGTAAACTGCTGCATGTGTTGATCAGTAGCTATATGATTAACTATATGGGTTATTGATTGATTGTCCAAGTATTTGTATGGGAGACTGAGTGTGTGTGTGGCTGGCTGGGAGGTGTGTGACTCTGTGCAGATCAATGTGTACTTGTATCAATGATTGTATAAGAAAGTAAGTATGTGTTAGTATATGTTTGAAAATGTAAGGTGCTCTATGTTTAACTGTATAGACAAGAAAATGGAAGTGTGATTGATTCTTTACAGGACTGACTAGGTGTGTGAGTAACTCCATGGATGAGTGGCAGAGTGTGAGTGTCTGTATAGGTGTATGAGTGCATATGATAGTGTTGTAAAGATGAGTGATTGTATGTATGAATGATTGTATGGGTGAATGAGTGAATGTGTGTGTAGACGTAGGAATCAGTGAGTACGTATGTAGTAACTAGTATTGGTGTGTCAATGGTTTCAAAAATTATACTCTGTATTTAACACTGGGTGAAACAGAGGTTATTTTAAAATGTGAGGAGAGGCATTGTATTGTCACATGAATGATATCATCAGTGATGTGGTCATTGATGTCAAATGAGATGTCATCAGTGATCTCATCAGTGATGTCATTTGAGATGTCATCAGTGATGTCATCAGTGATGTCACTGACCATGTCATGAATGATGTAATATGTGACATGATCAGCAGTGGATTGCGGGTGCGCGATATATAGTTAGTGCAACTAACTATATATGGAATTTCAATGGTTTTGTGTGAGTAAAATAAGGTTTTTTAAATGCTAATTCCTAACTATATATGGTCTATAACCTATGGTTTTTTCAGTGAATTTTCAAGGTTTTGTAAATGCTAATTCCTAACTATATATGGTCTATAACCTATGGTTTTTTCAGTGAATATATATATATATATATATATATATATATATATATATATATATATATATGCAAAAAAGGAGCAGAGTACTCTGAGTAGTTCCCAGGTTTCGGTGGAGGGTAGCTCCTTTATAGAGCACCCAACAACACCAGCGACACTCGTAATTTGTTCACCTCAAATGTCTCATTTCTATTAACGTTTTTAAGCATAGAATTAGCACAGTGCCATCCACGCTGGATAGAAAGAGACAAAGTATTTTGCAATTTCTACGGCAAAAATGAAAAAAGACTTTCACCACCTCAGACACAGTATTACAACTTTGGATTGGTAAAAACCATCCAAGCCAACCTGGAATGAATAAAAACCTCCCCTGACATGTGTTTTGCTATCCTTGTAGCTCTTTAGAGAGGTTTGGCTTTGTCTGGCACAAGGGGGAGAACACAGTATAAGTCAAAACAATACCCTTTAAGGCATAGAGTACCACACAAATTATGCAAAAAAGAGCAGAGAACTCTGGGTAGTTCCCAAGTTTAGGTGGAGAGCAGCTCATGTATGGAGAACCCTACAACACCTGTGAGACTCTGACACTCTCACCACAAATGTCTGCTTTTCTATCAAAGTTTTTAGGCATAGGATTAGCACAGTGCCATTCACACCGAGATAGAAAGGGACAAAGCCTTTTGCCATTTTTGAATCAAAGTCTTTAAGCATAGGATTAGCACAGTGCCATACCCCGAGCTGTAAAATTATAAAAGCCTTTAACCACTCTAGGCACAGTATTACAGCTTTGGATTGGTATACATAAGCTTCTCATATATGAATATTCAGCTATGCAAGTTATTTCTGTTCAATAAATAGAAATAAATGCACCTTGTCTTTCTGCAGTACGACTTTGTTTCCGTAAGCCTCCCACTGCCACACGCTCTATTGAATACTCACAATTTCACATGCATGGTTACTCATCTTGTTTCTTCTTCAATGCTGTAAATTAGTTCCTAAACCTGTAATTAAGTATAATCTATCTCCTTTAATATCTGTGCCTGCAAGGATGCAAGATCTAGGACTTCTACATCATGTTTCCCCATCTGCCCAGAAATACTGGTAATTGGTGCTATGTAAGTCTCAGAGAAAAAGGATTGCTGGCTTCAATACGGCAGCACCATGCTACTACTCATAGTTTGGCAATCGTTGATCGCTGTGCTTTCTGCGGTAGCAGTCAGTTTCTGCTGTGGTTGTGCTTGTTTCTGGTACCTTCTGAACCTTTGCCGTGTACTTATTGGGTAAGGCTAACATGTGACTTCCTGTCATAAGCACACAACTTTCCCAATCCTGGACTTTCCTCTTTCAAATCCATGTTTTCAGGTGTGATAGTCCAATAGATTTAATTGAACAAAACAATGGAGACAAGTCTTAGGATGTCCTAAACTCATACATTCATAAAATCCTAGACTGGAAACCAGATGTACCAGCAACCTAGAGTCAATATAGACCTGTTATTAGTAGAGTATTTGCATACCCTTGTGTGTCTACAAGATGTGCCCAAATATATCACGTGTTATATGGCATACCAATAATATTGAATCCACTATTTCACCTGAACCACTATATCACAAGGTAGGTCTAGGTAAGTAGATGTGATGGTACTAATGGTAGCTCTGTATTTACCTTAACAATGTAGTAGATGTGATGTAAATGTAGGTCATTGTTATCAACCTTGATAGAGGGCCCCTTAAATATTCCTCACATTCTTTGTAATTGTATCATCATTCCTGCTTAATCCTGGAACTCAGGTAAATTTTGTTCAGGTTTCTAGTTTCTCCTAGACCTCATATAAGTGCCTATTTTACCATTTGTTCCTGGCGTTCAAGGCCAAAATGTTTATTTGTGACCTTTTTATTTTCCTTGTTGCTCTTTGAGGGATTAATGTATGAGTGTTTGGTTTGTGGCATGTACTTCAGGTCTTGTAAATGCATGTTGCATGAGCCAGGTCACTCATCATCCATTTTGCTCCTTAAGGCGGTCTTGAGTCTTTTAGACCATTGGCCTATCAGTTAATATTGAAGTCTTCTGGCATTTACCAGAGTTTCTGGTTCCTAGTGTCTCTTTTACTCCTAGCTATTGAAGCTCCACAAGATCCTCACATGATGATATGACATGTCCCAGGTAGGGCACACCACCCACCAGAGTGCCTGTGAATGCCCAGGGTGCATTGGGAATAGTTGTACAATGTGGATGGAGATATCTCTGAGTTCCTCACATGTTGCTCACTCAGAACTTTCTTCCTTTCAGGTGCTGCCATTGGCCGATTAGTCGGTGAAGTTGTGGCATTTATCTTTCCCACTGGAATTAAGATGGATGGCATAGTAAACCCTATCATCCCTGGAGGGTATGCACTGGCGGGTAAGTTACTACAACTCTGGGGGCAGCATTAAACTTTTGAGAACCTGAAAAGGCTGAGGGGAGACAGGGTGTTAATAGAGCTGCTGAATATTCAGTGTTGATGCTGATGCAGCGGTTGACAAGTCTCTCTGAAATTCTGCTGATGGCATGGTACTCTAGGGTGTCCCTGTTATCCAGCACACAGAGGCGTTTTAAGGAATTGACGAAGTGGCCAATGCCCTGGGCTCCCACTTTCTTAGGGTCCCTAGTAAAGTGATAGAAACAGTCCACAGTCCTGTCATAATTAAGGTGTGTGCATACAAAACAGATTCAGATATTACTAGAGTACCTCTCTGCCTCACCTCTTCCTCTAACTAATCTCTTTTTTCTAATGTATTTCTCTATCTACCTCACATCTTCCTACTTAACATATGTCTCATCTTTCGACTCTTCACTCTACCTCACCATCATCTCTCTTCCACATCTGTCTTCTTCATCTCCAGCTCACTGTCTTTCTCACCTCTGTTTTTTGCTGTCTCAGACTCTATCCCTCGATGTGCCTTCTTCTACCTCTAATTCTAATAAGGAATGTATCTCAGATCTTAAGTGACTGATGAAAATCTTAAGTAATGTGGAGTCTAAAGTGTGCAGAAACAGGTTGTTGATCAGACCCCCCAGGATATAGCGGCATGGATTGGCAAATTTAGCGGCACAAAAATGAAAATTTAGCGGCACAAAAATGGAAATTTAGCGGCATTTAGCGGCATTTTATTTTGGGTTTTTCGCAACACCAAACACAGATATCTTACTGTTTGAGTTATTCATTCGTCATAGAAGTGTATTTCTTTTATATGGGGGTGGGTGTTGCATACCTTTAATGATGCCGAGACCATTGCATTGTAAATGCTTGTCCTAAAGTGGATGGCCGCTGAACACAGAAGGTGAGCATCACAGAGCTACATGCTGTAAATAACACACCCCATAGATGTCGGAATGACTGAAAAGACATTGAATGAAAACGATTACTATTAACAGACAGCCCCCTAGCCATGGATTTCGGTTCCTCTTCGCATTGGAATTCGCTTCTGCTCGAGCACAGCATGACAAACCTAAATAAATGTAAGGACGTAATGCATTGTAGTATGACTAAACTGCGATCTGTGGCGAAATTAGATTGCAATGGGCCCTAATACAAACAAAGGAAAATAGGCCGCTAACCCCCGAGTGAGTTGTAAAAGCAAGGGCGCCATATTTGATCTTCAGTGGGCATTCCACAACCTGGGGTCCCGGCGCCACTGCACCTGCTGCATCATTTATATCCCTCCACCACCCCTTATTGAGATGTAATAATAAATGGTGCTGGATATTTTATCGTTTCCTTTTTCGCTGGTGGGGTAGATAGCATCGTCTCTTTGAACGGCTACCCTGTCCTTCGTCGTGTTTGCAGCCGCCCTTTGTCTTGCTCGGTTCCTGCTGTCTCTCGCTCTGCATTTTAGCCCGGTGCGGAGTACACAGAAGTGTTTACTCCAGTGATTGTTCGTCTGTATTGGTGAAGAGGTGGACAGATTAGTACCCGAATGAGGGTGTTACCCCCAACACCGACACATCAAATGCGTTTCAGCAACAGTCAGTCAACGGGGCGCCCGCAGATCACCTCACCACAGGATGGCGGATGAATGACAGAGGGCGTTTCACAAAGGGTCGCGCTCTCACACCTTTTAGCTCGCCCTACAACTGGGGAATTGAAAATGGGCTGGATTTTAAGGCGGAAACGGCAAATTTCGCGGGCTTTTGCCCAAATATCGCGGCATTTAAACAGATCGGCCGATTTCGCAATTTTTTTGCAAATCGCGATAAGCTGGAGGGTCTGGTTGATGATTGTCAGAACCCCTTTCAGTGGGCCAAGGGGCACGCAGGGGTTACTGGACCCATCCAAGGGAGAAGAGGCCTTTTACTCATGATGTCCCAGGGCCCGACCTAATATGGATCATGAGCAATCGGTCCAAGTACCCCTTCTGGCTCTCAGTGGTAGCTATGGCTGAACAGTACAAGCCTTCCTCTTGGATGAGTAAACATGACTCATAACTCAAAGAGCACACAGCAATGTCAATAAATTCAATGTCCGATGATATACTTATTTTTATATCAAAATGAAGTATTTTATTTCTAACTCTATGCATTCAAAGCAATATTATAAAATATATAAACAACAACACGTTTCTATTTAGAGTCGGTGCTCTAGCATTTCACTTACAAATACATCGCCCATTCGCGCTTTGTAACATGGTAGGGGTTATTCCCTATTCACTGGTGGCCACATTCAGGGAATGCTCACTAGTTTGCCTTAACTCAAGAGTCCACTCTGACTCTTTGTAAAAAGTGTCTTAGTACCTCAGCACCCTCACCAGCGAGTTTCCCCGATGCCCAATAGGCCCCTAAACAGATTTACTGTTGGACTGTCCCAGCGAGTGCCCCGATCATGGACACAGACACTGCTCTGGTCCAGTGCAGGGAGTCAGCTGCACGCAGCTCTCTCCTGAGCATATGCAGTCGGCTCCAGCAGCAATCGGAGGTGCTTTGGTGCTCCTCCTGCACGGAAAGTCTTGCACTTCCTGCATGGGGAGGGAAATGGATTCCTGTGCTTCCGGCTGAGATACCAGTGCCTTCCTCAGTTTCATGGGGGGCAGTTCCACCTCAATCCTCAATACTTCATGGTGACCCATGGGTCACAGCTCAGATTTCTCCGGCGACGGGCCGATCCTCGCAACCAATTTATTTATCAGTAGCCTCTCTGAGAATATGCGGTTGCTGTAACTCCACTGGCCAAGGCGCCAGCCAACACCTCAAAGTAGTCTGTACCACGGTGGCCCCTCCTGGCATAAGGGGGCCACAGCTGGACTCTGCAAAGGCTTTGGCCGTTTTGATCCAGCAACAGCTTTCAAAGCGGACACTCCTGGTATAAGTGGTCCCTGGCAGAAGTTCCACATGGTTTTACTTGTTCTGCATGGCACTCCACTCATGGCGATCTTCCCGGTGGCCCCCTCCTGGCATATGGGGTAGTCAACTGGAATCTGCACACAGGCTATTACCTGATCGTTACAGCAGCTGTCGCAGCACACCTCACACCGGGAGTCCACCCGGCTGAGCTCCCTACTGGATCTCACTCCCTCCAATGCTCTCTTCTTCCTCACAGGGCACACTGGTCTTGATAAGCAGGCAGGCACTGATGCTCTAGGCTACAGAGCAGGGGGTCTTGGTTACCCTGGGTGGTGTGTCCTCATCCAGCAGGAAAACTATCAAACCTTGGCCTCCAGTCCTAGTAATATGTCCACAACACAGGCCATTGATGTGACTAGAGTTCACATCTGGATGTCAGCCACAGTGGTATGTGCATCAAAAGTTTAATTCGGGGCTCCAAGCTCTACTCTTTATGATTCCCTAATCAGCCCCATCTCCTTCCTGAGATGTATTCAGAAATTCTCCTTGTGATCTATCACTGAATCAAAGAGCACCCCTTTGAAGTGCACAGTGGGTCTTTCTCTCCCTTCCTCCAGTGTGTCTCACTCAGCTCACAGCAATGCAGCAATGCACAAAACTGTCTGGGGGAGATTCCTCTTCTCCTCGTGTTTTCACCAGGCAGACCTGGGCTTCCCAAAAATGAGCCTGGGGTTCTCCATACACTGTGCCTTTGCAGGCACACTTGCAGTCAGTATACATACTCAGCACACACATGGTTCAGTTGTGTCTCCTCCATGTATTGTGCTACCCCAGGGGCACATACATTCAGTAAATGCCATCACTCTGTGCCCACTGCTCTATACTGCATTCTTTCTGTATTGTGCCATGGTGTGCGTGCTGCTTGAAAACACGCACATTGTTATGTTATGTTATTTTGTGACTTTTATAGCGCACGGCTACTCAGAAGAGTGTCCCGGCGCTTTATTGACATCTTAAAAAGACAAACACAACAGAGTAAAAAGACAGGGTTTGGAGAACATAAGAATCTAAAAAGAGAAAAGCCAAGTTTTCAGGCCCTTCCTAAAGGACAACAGATTTGGGGTGCTACGTAACGTCAGGGGCAAAGAGTTCCAGAGCTGAGGGGCCCGGAGCATGAAAGAGCGGCCTCCCATACGAGCCCTCCTCACACGAGGGACAATGGCAAGAAACTTCGACTCTGATCTCAGAGATCGAGAGGGACGATAAGGAACAAGCCTCTTCTGCAGATATTTGGCCCCTGTGGAATAGAAGGCCTTATGAGCAAGGGTTAGAGCTTTAAAAGCTATCCGCTGTCGGATAGGCAGCCAATGAAGCGACTGCAACAGACAAGAAACATTGACTCGCCTGTGCAGACCAAAAATGGCGCGTGCCGCCGCATTCTGGACCACCTGCATCCGTTGCAGGAGATATTCGGGCAGGCCCAGATACAAGATGTTTGAGTAGTCCAGTCTTGAACCGATCAGGGCCTGCACCATAATCCTCCTGTGGTCCTCCGAAAGCAAAGGAAAAAACATCCGAAGCATACGGAGAAGACCAAAGCAGGTGCCAGTGAGGGCTAGGATCTGAGATCTTAAGGTGAGACCATTATCAATTTTAACCCCCAAATTCTTGGCTAACTGAGACGACTGCTTCGGAGGGGACATATCAGCAGACCACCATACCTGCCAGTCCGGATCGGATTGACAACCGAAGAAGAGTACCTCCGATTTATCTGAGTTGCACTTGAGGCTGTTCAGTTGGAGCCATTTGAAAACAGCCCCAAGGCACTCGCGGATACTCTCTCCATCAAAATCCTTTCCTTTCCGGCAGGTAAAGAGCAACTGGGTGTCATCCGTGTAGGATACGATCTGGGCCCCGAAAGACTCAGCCAGAGCCGCCAGATGGGTCATAAAGATGTTAAAAAGAGTCGGGCTCAATACAGAGCCCTGCGGTACTCCGACTCCCAATGGCGGCATCTCAGCAGAGCCAGAGGGGGTCCAGACCGTCTGTCAGCGGTCAGCCAAGAAAGATGTAAACCAGCTGAGCACCGTCCCCCTCAGACCGATCTCATGAAGTCTGATGAGCAAACCCTCATGGGGGACGGTGTCGAAGGCCGCCGACAGAGCGAGCATGATCAACATAGCCCTCCCACCGGAGTCTAGTGTCTCCTTGATGGCCTCAGACACCTCCAGCAGCGCCGTCTCCGTGCTTAGATTGGGGCGAAAGCCCGATTGAGTGGAATGAAGCAGGTCGTTTAATTCCCAAAAATTAGAAAGCACGTTGTGCACGTGCTTCTCCAGGGTCTTAGCCAAAGCAGGAAGAAGAGAAATAGGCCTGTAGTTGGCCAAGACCTCAGGGACCAGACCGGGCTTCTTAATAAGAGGAATGACCATGGCTTGCTTCCAAGCCAAAGGGACCTCGCCTTGACTCAAAGAAAGATTCAGAAGAGGGTTGACCAGCGGATTTACCACCACCGCCATCTTCGCCAAAAATTTGGCCGGGCAAGGATCGAGCGGTGATCCAGATTTAAGATTGGCCAAAAGTGTCAAGGACGAAGCAGGTGAAATAGGCGGAAAGTCTGACAAGACTTGCCCTGAGGGGACCGATGGAACTGGACCAGCCTCAGAACAAAGAAGGGCGCCAGCTGGCCGCGATGGAAAGGAATCCTGTATCAGCTTAATCTTTGCAGTGAAGAAGCATGCAAGATCCAATGCCCACTTCTGTGTGGGAACAGTCTGGGCCGCATTCGACCGCGGGGTAATATATTCCCTGACGATCGTGAAGATCTCTTTGCCGGAGTTCGAGGCATCCTCAATCCTCCTAGCAAAATAGCTTTTCTTCTCAAGGAGAATATCTCGGTGGTAGGCTTTGACCATGGTTCTGTATTCAAGTCTGGCAGCTGGATTGTACTGAGCTCGCCAGGCCCTTTCCGCCACCTTGCACTGCCTGCGAGTAGCAAGCAGCGCACCAGTGAACCACGGAGCAGAAACCCGTTTAGGTAATGAACGGGGGGCCCTCAAAGGGGCCAAATCATTTAACCTGTCCACAAACCAAGCCTGCAAGGACTCTAGGTCCCTATCCAAAACCCCCGTGAGAGGGCATGGATGTTCACACAGTGCCTGTGACAGCAATTCTGGAGTCACCCGATGCAATGCCCTTGACGCTGATCCTAACTGCCTGGGGGCACTGCTCAGGGGTTTCTTATTGCCCAGTATATAAAAATGAACCAAACGGTGGTCGGTCCAAAGCACCGGTATAAGTGCCGTCACCTCTATGAGGGAGGAAGAAAAGACCTGATCCAAAGTATGGCCTTTGTCATGCGTTGGTTCAAAAAGAAAGGGGGCTAAGCCCAAGGGAATCGTGATATCAGATAATTTAATCACGTCTGGGTCCAGAGCATCGTCCATGTGAAAGTTGAAGTCACCGGCCAGAATACATTCACGATGCTTGCGCTGCATAACTCTTCACTCTTCAGGTATTGTACTTGCCGCAAGCACACATCCATCCAGCACATGCTTTCATTGTACACAGACTGCACAGCATGTAATGTATTCCCTCTAGTATACACACACCAAGTACACACACTCACCATGCGTGCACTGCACAGCACTCTACATCTAACTGATGTAGGCCAAGGGTGAGTTAAGCACACAGCAGTGGAACTTTTAAAAAGGCGAGTGAGCCTGTAGGCCTCACTCCAGTTACCCAGGTTAAAGAGGACCGGTTCACTGCTACTGATCACTACACAGTATGCTGCTGCCACCACGCTTGTGATGCTTAATTATTGGTAAAGGCAGCAGACTATCACCACACTGAGGGTAGCAGTTAAGGCGCCCCTGCCAGTCCAACAAAGATCACAATCTGTGCAACAGGCCTATGTCATAGTGCACACGCATGATCCATGTTTGCCAGTGATAGCAAAAATCAGCAGTAGGGATCCAGACACAGTACAGCTGGGCTCTCATGGCAAGGGGTCACGTCACGTCCATTACCATGCAGAGGGCTCTTCTGTCCCAACAATGACAATAACATTGGAGCAACAAGGTTCTTAAAAGCACAAAGGCAATTTTTCAATCTTTTGTTATGAAGGCAGTATTAGTAATTTTGCTATCCACTGCACAATTTTAGTTTCTTTATTGACCCCTTCTAAGTTACTATAGCCTAGCTTGATAGTATCTTCCACTTAACATTAGCAAGAGATTTGAGATTCTCACACATCAAAGCAAGCACAAAGACCTCATACAGAGAGCCCACGTAGAAACTGGTTACAGGTGTGTGATGAAGCATGCAATGTAGTCTGGGTGAGGAGTAGCATCATTTTCGATGAAAATAAAGAACACGTTTAAAACAAGCGTCAGTAGCCTATGATATAAAGAACTCACTAGCTCTTCAGGCATGACCACAGTACCTTTTGTTGATGGACTATGATGTAGGGAGGGTGCACTAGCAGTCCTATAATGTCCTCCCGCTTCCCTATGTGGGCGTAACATGATTTGCCCTAACCTCACCTCAGGAGTGTAGTGGTCTTTATTTGGCCTGTAGTGAGGTGCTATTTGTCCTTTGTTCACTGTGGTCATCACGTGTCTTGGTATCAAGATCATTATTTTCTCCTGATCATGTAAAACTCTGGATGCAGTTATCCATGGTACAGAGGTGCAAAGTGGTGATAATAGTTTTTTCACTTGCACTGAGTTAGGTTAAGTGGTCATCATTTGTGCTTCTGGCTGCAGGTGTCATTTTTAGGTCTTGCCTGCAGACAGCGCATGCACTGTCGACTGCGAGGGGTATTTTTTACTATGAAGGGCTTGGGGACCCCCAATTGCTTATCATTCATTTGCATCATTGTCACTCTTCTTTGCTGCCTCCTAATTGGTGCTCTCCACAACACTGGAGTCAAGTTATCCTGACTGATGACGGCTGATAGCCAGAAACCGGTCCTAGGATGCTTGATTCCGGTCCAGGGAAGACATGGCTTGGCAGTTCGGGCTGGACTGTTCCCATGAGGCACAGGGTCAAGACTGATTTGCATATGGCCATGTCTGAACTGGGGTGGCGTGGAGTGCAAAAAAACGATGGATTTAGGCCCAGAAATCTGAACTGAGGTGAATGTATGACATTGTTCTGCATTCTGTCCATCAACTGTTGTTTTTGCATCCTAATTGGCCAGCACGCGACAGGATTCACTTCCTTTTCTTTGTGTGGAGTATGAACAAAGCACAGATTAATTCATCTTAATAAGTCGGGAACTTTTTCTTTCACTGCTTCACTTTTTACATACATCTTTTTAAAATTATTTTTATAATAATTATCACCGTATACGTACGCATTTCAGGACACTTCCTCTGTTTCCAGTTCTTGTGCTGGTTTCTCCATTCGTTTTCAAATGCATTTACGCCACTCCACGTGACTCGGCTCTATGCCACTGTACTCTATCACTCTACTCACCTCTACACCATTCCACTCTATGCTGCTATACTTTACGCTACTCTACTCCACGCCACTCTGTGCAACTCAACTCCACTCTGTGCCACTCCACTCCACTCTACTCCATGCCACTGCACTCTATGCCACTCCACTATAGGCAACTCCCCTCTATCACTCTACTTTACTCACCTCTACATCATTCCACTCTATGCTACTATACTTTACGCCACTCTACTCATTTTCTTAGCTTTAGATGTAGCGGTAATTGTTTTGTTCTTTAATACAGTAGTAATAATTTAACCTTAAGGTTAAATGCCTTTTTTTGACAGAGCACAGAGGTCATTATATTGAACAAGGGGCATTGATTTTTATTCATCCTTTTGATCAGTGGTAATTATTTTCCTCTAAGCTCAGTGGCCTTTATTTGCCACTAAATGATTCGGTCCTTTTTACCCCCGGGCCTGTGGTAATCATTTTCTCTCTGTGCAGGCGTCATCATTAGTATCTGGTTGGTTCACCCCGTCTTGAATATTACGCACACAGCCCTGTCTGAGGAGCTCAGTTTTTAGGTTTCGCCTGGTGTAGCACTGCGCAGCAGTGTTCGCGCAGGTGAAATCTTATGTTAGAACAGTACGGGGCTTTGTCCCGCCTCTCTCTTCCATTGGCTAGCTCCATAAATGGAGGCTAGCCATTGGAAGAGAGATCTGTCAGCCATTGCCCGAGCAGATTCGTGGGCGTTCCGGCGATTTTTACTCATCCCGCCCCTTTTAGAATGTCATTGCGGCGGCGGGCGGGTGTTTTTTTTTTCCCCGGCATGTTTTGGTCTTTTTGAAAGTGTCTTTGCAGGAGTAGGCTGCTAGATTTAAGTTGCCAGGATGTACTTTCTACTTGAGATCAGGTAAGCAGCATTTTGTTATAATTTTTTTTCACTTTCTACGTGTCTCCGTCTCATGTCGTCTCCTTGTTTGTTTTCCGTCTTTGCGTATTTTGTTGCTGTCGTCTCACACTCCCCCCCCGCACAGCGCAGTCACCACCTGTGCAGCGGTGCTGTGTCCGAAGCCATGCCAGCGCGCTCCCAGGAGAGCCTCTCCGCCGCCGCTGGGACGATGGATCTACCACCCATGCAGCAACAGCCCCCGCCGGGTGCACCACTGGGGCGCGGGGCAGTGCCCTCCGAGGGGACCCCGTCCCTGCCCGCAGCCTCCGAGGACCCCAGAGCTGCTGAACATGCCGGACCTCTGCTCAGGGAGCAGGAGAGGGGGGGCAGGTGGGGGTGGGTGTAGCCGTCCTGCGCCCGGCGCTTTTTGTGGCCAGCAGTACTATCCTGTACGGAACAGGGAGCGGCCCCAGTACCGCTCAGCGGGGGCTCTTTACGTCTAAAACGAGCACAGCACTTGTCAGTGGGGCTCTACGCTGTTTAACATGAGTTTAACTGGGGTGCAAAACCGGATGAAGGTACCTCTAAAAGGGGCGTGGCCTATGAAAATAAGGGTGTGGGGTACTTATGTGACCTCTATAGCATACCACCAACTGGTATTTTGGTACAAGATTAATTAAAACATGTGAAATATAAACAGAAACTAAATGTCTGCCTTGGATTACCCTAATCTTTTTCACATGACTTGTTCAGAAATTGATCCGTGTTATTGACCAGTAAAGTCAAGGATGTGATGAATACAGGACCCGACAGGGACCTTTTGCAATGCCCAGTTTTATTAACTAACGGGTCTGAGGCAGGGATGGCTTTGATGACCGTGCTGCCCCCTTCCCCCTCCCCCCAGTGCCCGAAACGCTCCATGCAAGTGTGCCCACTCGTCCCATTTCCAGACACTGTCATCGAGGCCTTTGGGACACCACAGGGCTTTGGAGTCCCCGGGAATCTGCAGGATCGAGGAAGCTTTTCACTCCTCTGATGTCAGTAGGAGCATCATTGAGTCACAACGATAAAGCGCCCACAGACACTTTGGTTTGCATGGAGCGCTACAAAACACTCATAACTGCAGCGCAGCCCATCATAGAACGATAACCTCCTGCTACAAAATAATAAATGGGATAAGCCCCCCATTGCTTCCTATATTTAAGGGTAGACACTTCCAGACATACCTCCGAAAAGAACTTATTTACTTGGACAATCTCTGTATGAGTATGGCACTCTACCCTGCACTTGAATTTGTTAGATTTTAAATTACATGTAGTTATTTACAGTAACATAATACATACCAAACTGTGTATCAACATTAAGGAGTCTTGCAACGTTCGATTGTTGGTGGGGCTGCATTTAAAATTCACCTCACAGATCTTTATTTGTGAGGTGTACTCAGACCTCCAGGAGCTATACGTGTCGCTCTATTTTAAAGTAAATAAGGGCTCAGTAAACTGTGAGCGCGCATCTGCGCTCCTCTTACCACCGGCTCTGCCCCCCTCGCTGAGGCTCCTGCCCCCCTCGCTGAGGCTCCTGCTGAGGCTCCTCCCCCTCGCTAAGGCTCCAGCACCCCCCCCCCCGCCTCCGCCCCTCCGCCCCTCCGTGTCCAGCAGCAAAGGAAATGCCACTCGGTCTTCAATAACCCAAAGTGGTGGCTTGGCCCGATGGGAGGGAGGGTAGGCAGGGCCTAAACTAGAGGAAACCAAAAATTTGCCTATGCCTCCAAACAATGCAATAATGCAAACACTGAATGATTAGAGATAAACCATAAATTTATTAGTTTATCTCGACAAAACTTTTGTCATTGAATCAATACATAAGTTACAAAATTCACTTATTTTAGGAGCAGACAAAGAGAGAACCATCGACTTCCTTTCTAGCCATATGGAGATCAATCGAACAATGTGTAAGTATCTACAGTGAACAATTATAAAGCAAAAACATTGCGCTAAATCGTACATACATGGACATTAATGAATCAAAAAGAAACTTTTCAAGAAACAGGTAAACGATCACAGTTTGAAAATCATAAATACAGCAACATGTGAGAGCAAGGGTGAATCTTTCAAATACAACAACCCCTAACTCATGAAGTGAATTCGTTCGTGTAAAAAATCACAGTAAGCCCATTTTGAATATGTGACTATCAAAAGCCATTGGTGTGAAGACAAATGTATGAGTTCAAATGTCAAAATGCCTAAAGTCAAATGCCGACGCGTTTCCAATCCTGCCAGTGGTTTACAGGATTTTCATCAGGGCGGGGAACGAGTCCATGGGAACTGTTTTCCAAAAAGAATAAAGAGTTTGTTTTAGTAAACTGCAAACAAACGCCATTGTGTTCAAGTGCAAAATGAACCGCATTATGGTGCGGCATACCTTGAAGGTAGTGGCCTGTGTGGCTTCAATTTTGGGAATAGCGCTTTGGCTCTTTGGGTCAGGCGGGTCTGGGCTGTAACAAGAAAAATGACTGCTGTCACTGATTTGAAAGTGACCCACTGCACGCTGAAGGAAATAACATGAAGGAAAAATGATTTTACCTTGAGTCTTTACAACATTAAGTCAAGGCAGCGGTGGCAGGATTATTTTTCAATTATTTGATCTGGGGACAGAAATGACGATATTTTAAGAAGTTGTGCCAAAACGATAAAAGAACAGGCACTAGAGCATCACCGCTCCGATGGGAACACTTACTTTTAAAAGTTGAACACGGGTGGAGGGATCGGACCGGTGTTAACAATGGAACGCTGTCCGTTCTAAAAAATAAGAAGGAGAGGAGGCTAGCAACTGTGCGCTGAATCACGCAGTGGAAAGATAAAAACTGACACTCAATGGCAGGTGAAGAAGGGATCTATCGCTTACCAAACAACGCCACGGAGGGCTCTGCTAGACTGCATCCTTGCTTCTACCGGCACCTACAGGCTTTAGTTGTCCAGGGCGCTGCCGGTACTGGTGGTGATAAAAGCATGTGTATGCTAACAGCCAATGGGATGAGTTAAGAGTGCTACTGCATTGTGGGAAATGGAGTCCAAGTGTGGAGTCAAGCTCGATTAATTTCACTAAGCGTGTTTAGGCCCTTGTTCACACTATCGAATCGCAGTATGAGGTATGCCTCCTTACGCAAAAGCATAGTTTCTACATTGGGGTAGCGTTTAGAGTCCAGCCAGACAAGTGGTGTCCATTTGAAATCGTTTTCTGTGTGCTGGTTATTTACAAAGTGTTCAACCATGGGTGCGGTCATTACTCGTTTTTTTATCCGAGATCGGTGTTGTGTAATGCGTGCATTAATGGCTTGATTTGTCTTGCCAATATAGACCTTGTCACAAGGACAGACCACTGCATAAATGATATTTTTTGTTTTACAGTTGGTGAATGCATCATGTGTCCATTTGATGCCATGATTAATGAAGGTGTCCCCTTCAATTGTAGAAGAACATGAAACACAGTTACCACATTTGTGGTGCCCAGTGATTGGTCTGAGGTTCCACTGTGATATGAGGTCACTTTTGGGCGGAGGAATATGGGTGTCTGCTTTGATGAGATGCTGACCAATATTTGGGTTCTTTCTCATTGCAAAGATCGGTTTGGGCAAAGGGTGCTCCATTGTTTCCAGCAAGTGCCAATTGTTTCGGATGATGTTTTTGAACTGGTTCGTGTGTTGCCCGAAGGTGGTCACACAAACCAATTGATCTAATTGCTTTTTTTCTTTTACCTGAAGGAGTGTCTCCCTCGGGGTGAACTTCGCCCTGTTCTTGGCATGCTTTAGTAATTTCTTGGGGTATCCTCTGACAGCCATCTAATTACAGAATCTTGTTGCGTGGGATTCAAAATCCTGTAGATTGGTACAGTTGCGTCTTATGCGCAGCAGTTGCCCATAAGGTAAATTATCCTTAAGGCTTTGTGGGTGTGAGCTATTGTAATGCAGGATTGTATTCCTGTCGGTAGGTTTTTTGTGCAAAGAGGCCGTCAGTCCAGATGTGCTGGTACCTACTAGGACGTCCAGGAAAGTCATTTCTTTGGAACTCGAGTTCATCGTAAACTTAATGTCTTGGTGTCGTGAATTCAACCATGCGTGGAATTGATCAAGTTCGTCTGGCTCCCCTGCCACAGGACCCAGACATCATCTATGTATCTCAACCAGTGAATCATGTGATGTGAAAAGGGGTTGTCCTTATAAATGAAGCGTTCCTCGTATTGGGACATGTAGAGCACCGCCAGCTCCGGCGCATAAGGACAGCCCATGGCTGTCCCTTTGATTTGTATGTAAAAATCACTCTCAAATCTGAAATAGTTACTCCGAAGAGTCAATTCAGCCAATTCCACAATAAATGCGGTTGGAACCCGGTGGGGTCTTTCGCGTTTTTCTAGGTATAGTTCAATAACCTCTAAAGCCTCATCCTGAGGTATTTGTGTGTAAAGAGAAGCGACATCTAGTGTCACCATCAATTGCGTTGTCTCATCAAATGAGTGTCCTTCAATGTGGTTAATGAAATCAGTCGTGTCTCTCAGGTGCGATTTGACTTGTTCTATACATGGTTTTAAGAAAAAATCAATGTATTTAGATATCGGTTCAAGCACTGAATCGCAACCGGACACAATGGGTCTGCCCGGGGGTGTCTGATCGTTCTTGTGGATCTTGGGTAAGAAGTAGAGAATTGGCGTTCTAGGTGATTTTTTGTTTAGATATTCATGCTCTTTTGGTCCTAAGAAGCCTTCAGCTAAGGCTCTTTGGGTGATTTGTGCTATTTTGCCCTGGATCATAAGGACAGGATCCTCTTTAGATGGTCTGTACCAATCCTTATTGTTTACATGCTGTTGTCCTTCGGTGAGATACATGGGTCGGGGCCATAAGACCACCGCACCCCCCTTGTCCGCCTGTTTTATAATGATGGATGTGTCCAATTTGAGGTCAGTAATTGCCTTTTGGGTGTCTTTGCCGAGGTTATTTTTGACAAAGCCGCTCTTTTTCTGAAGCTTAGTAAGGGAGGACAGAACTGCTTGTTCAAAAGCAATGATTTGTTTAGGAATGTTTGTCATTGGGGTAAACCTGGATTTGACCCTTAGTCCAGTTGTTTCCTGTGGGGACGTCATTTCAGTACCAGCGAAATGGGCCTTCAGCCTCAATTTGCGACAAAAATCAAGTGCCTCAAGTTTTAATTTTGTAAAATCAGTCCTCTTAGTTGGGACAAATTTCAGGCCCAAGCCAAGAAGCATTTCTTCATTCTTATTCAATAATTTGTCAGAGAGATTCACTATGGTAGATGAGTCTAATTGTTGTAGTTCTTGTTGCGGGTGCGCATTTGCCATGGTTGCTTGAAGCGCGGCCGCGTTTGGCCGCCCCTGGCTAAAAAAGGAGTTGATCCCCTACCTGCACCTCGTGTTTTAGAATTAGGTTGTCTAGAGTCAGAAGAAGAGTCGGAGGAAGTAGTGTCAGAGAATGTAATAAATTTGTTTCTGGATCTCCCTTGAAATGTATTTAAAGCTCCTCTAGATTCGCCAGAGGTGTAAAAATCTTCCCTGAGAAATGGGTACACTTGTTCAAGTCTAAAGGATTTGGAATCCTTTTCAAATTGTGTTGTTTTAATGTTGAGCGAGTAATCTTTAAATGATGCGATCTCTTTTTCTATTTTGTCCAACAATATCTTCGCATCACTTGTGGTTTGGGTGTCATTAATGGTTTTGATTAACTCCTCAATCTCCTCAACTCGGTCTTCAAGGCGCTGTTGGGCTCCCAGTCAGGGCTGCGGCCGCACAGAGGCACAGGAAGGCGAACCCCAGCCTCCTTCGTAACCCCTCCCCTTTCTTCTTTCCTTCACCCTCCCATGCATGTCTCCTGTCCCTCCACCACACATTATTGTGTATCTTCTGGTCTCCCCTGTTTCTCCCTCCTTTCTTACGCTATTTTACTCCTCTCGTATCCTGCCTTTTTCTGACCTCCGAAACTTCTTTCCACGATCTATCAGCTTAGGCCTGACCCCACCCCAATTCCTTTGCCCCGCATTCCTCTTGTTTCCATATTTGTTTTCTTACCCCCAACTTTTCCTTCCTTAAATGCTTCTCCCTCAGACCTCTCCCTCCTTACTTTCTTCAAACCCCTCCACACCCGTGCATTCGCCTCCACTCCCCGGTGACGGTGCACCACTATCTCACAGGTGCCCCCCCTTCTCTCACCTTCACACTTCACCTTTGTCCTCTTGCCTCGGCCCCCCACCCCACAAGCACTCTGCTCCTCGAGGTAGCCTGGGGGGGGGGTGGCGGGGGGGGGGGGTCTGTTGTGTCCTTGTGTAATGTAACTGGTGCTTCATGTAAAACCTCCAAGACCTTCGGTGCGAGTTCGAGTTACACAAAACTGAAAAAACAGCCACAGGGCTGCAGCTGTGGGCATCACCAAAGCACCCCCGTCCTCCCTGCAATCAGAATTCACTGGTGTGTGAAATCCGCGCTTCAGAGAACCTTCAAGAGGTGTCAGCTGTGAAGAGGGGTCACAGAGGGAGGGGCATAGGAGTCAATGCAGCGTCAATTTACACCCGAGGTTAATTTATAAGGGAGAGTCAGACCTGTGTCCCACCCCTACTTACTAACACGGTGAATGCCACATTGTGCTATATCTATGCATGTAAATAAAATAAAGTGTTGCATGCAGCACCTTGAACCCGAAGCATGCCCATGCACATTGTGCCACCCACACTTCCGCCAGGTCAGTGCCCCGCCCTCCTCTCTGTGGTGTCAGACCTCACTCGCGTATGAGGGTGTCCAGCAGGAGTGTGTCAGATTCCCCCAGCTGAGTGTGGAGCACACACGAGACAATAACTCGGACACCTGGTCCCCGAGGGGTGAAGCAAACTCTTCCACATTGTGCGTGGAGCTCTCTCAGCACATATTAGTAAGATCAGCAACGTGCTTTCTTATAGCGCTTTATACCTTGTTATTATGGTGAGCCAGTGAAGGGAACAAATCCCATCCCTGACCGAGAAGTGTTAAGGGCCAATCGGGCTGCAGCAATCTGGGCTATTTGAAGCTGATTAAGGCAGGAGGCATTAATGATGAGGTATAGAGAATTGCAGTAATCCAATTGCGAGGTCACCTGAGTGATGATGACCGATTGGTGCAGTTCCATGTGAGGGTGGCTCTGTGTAGGTGGATGTGTGTGTGAGGGTGGCTCTGTGTAGGTGGCTCTGTGTGTGTGGGTGGGTCTATGTGAATGACTCTGTGGGTGGCTCTGTGTGTGTATGTGGCTCTGTCTGTGTGGCTCTATCTGTGTGTGTGTGTGTGGCTCTGTGTGTGTGTTTGTGCTCTGTGTGTGTGTGCAAATGCAATAGGTCTCGCATTTTTGAGAGATTAAGCTATTGGCATTGTAAATGCCATTTATTTATCTGTTTTCAAAACCAACACATAAATACAAAATTTGTCATTTACAATGCCAATAGCTCTAACTTTTACAAAGGCGAAACCGTTGCATTGTAAATGCTTGTTCTTATTTCTTTCAGGAGCGGCTGCTTTTTCCGGTGCTGTCACCCACACCCTATCAACGGCACTTCTGGCTTTCGAGGCAACAGGACAAATTGCCCATATCTTGCCCGTTCTCTTGGCGGTGTTGGTCGCCAATGCCATATCCCAGAAGTTTCAGCCTTCCTTCTATGATGGCACCATTATCGTGAAGAAACTGCCCTACCTACCTCGGATCCGCAGCAGACACATAGGGTGAGTCACCAAGCAGCTGACCTTACACATGCTTGCACAAACGTCATCAGTGCACGTGTTTTCCAGCTATTCACCCAGAACCAGAGAACTGACACTCACACTCTAATCCCATAGTCACAGCACACTATTCATGTATGCGTGCAAACTACTTATATTCAAGCACAGTTCAGCAACAGCACAACACACTCCCAGATACAGCTTACAAATCGAAGCAAACCAGAGCACACTCGTCCACTTACTCATACACACAGCCGCAGTAAAGGACTCTCTGACACTAGTTAGTATGCACTTAAATGTGCACATTTGTGTACAGAACCTTTCATTCCAATGGATATTAGTGGAAGGGGCTATGAAGAAATTCATATCTGGGCTTTCAAAATATCTTCAATTAGGACCATACAGGAGTCTAATAGTAACTTACCCCCAGATGCATCAAGCATCCATTTTGCGATTCCTTATTAGCGAAAAATAAGGATTCGCTAATAAGGAATAGCAAAATGCTATGCATGAAGAAATCGCTAAAAAAAATGTGATTTCTTAATATTCCTTAATTGCGAGTCACAATTAAGGAATACCTCCCCATTCATTCCGATGGGCCTAGAGGCCCATAGGAATGAATGGGAAGACATTCTCAATTTGCGATTCGCAATTAGCGAATCGCAAATTGAGAATGCAATTTCAAGGGTGCAGGGGTGTTCAAAGGACACCCTGTTGCACCCCTGAAATTAATCTGTGCACATATGTTGCGCACACACATGCCCTTAGGGGGAGACACTATACTTAAAGCCACTCTAATCTATGCTACACCACTCCACTCTACTCTGCACCGCCCAGAGCATACCATTGATTTTTTCATTGTCACTCTCTTTGCAATCTTTTGATTGTTGTCTGGTTATAAGGACTGGCTTTCTTTGAGTCATCATCTCTTCCAATTGCATTAACATGGATGTAAAATACAGTATATTTAGTCATTCCATCATTTTCAGCTTTGCCAGCATTATCAGTTGACATTTTTTTGAGCCAGGATATTTATACATTTTTTTTTTAAACAGATTTTTATTAACTTTTCTTCAGGCATCGTATAATCATACAGTGCAGTTAGATCATCATTGCAATGGGTCTATCTTCAGAATGCAAATCAACAGTACTCAATATCCCGTGGTCCTACCTAACTCCCCCTCCCACCTCCCCCTCTGCCCCCGCCCCCCCTTGTCAGTGTGCGTTCCTCTACTCCCCCTATGAAATGGCATAAACCCCTTGTGCTCCGGTACCCAACTCCTTCCCGAGGCTATACTCATCTACATCCAATCAGGGGTCCAGTGATCCCAACTAAAGGTCTCCATATCTCTGTGTCAGGGTCGTCTCTCCCCTCAGCCCACTGTGCAGTAACCATCACATGCGGTGAGGTTCTACGCTCTAGTTGGCCCCATCTCCCGTGTGTTCCCCGGTGCTCCCCACCCCAGTCGCCAGTTCCTGATTCGTTGGCGCATCCCCCCCCATCCCCTACATCTGCCTCTGCTGTTGACTGAAGTTCTACTACCAACGCGCCCCACGCCCTGGCCGCATCTAGCGCCTTGTCATTGGGGGTGCGTCTGGCTAATTGTAGTCTGAGCGTCCCTTCACTGCTCGCGCACTGTTGGAAGCTCTCTCACCATCTCAGAAAACTGGGTCCCACTCTGGACTTCCAGTGCATGGTGAGCTCCCTTTTTGCCATAATCAGCCCCAGGTCGAAAAACGTACTTGTGATTTTTGTGGCGGGCGTGTGCGGGAACCAAAGTAAAAGGCACCACTCACAGGAGCTAAAGGCGCCACTCACAGGAGCTAAACACTGTTGCTGATCTACTGTTTCTACTTCAGCTGAGTAAGAGAACTCGTTCTACCGTCTGCAGCCTGTGCTGGCTGTCTGAAGCTGACGCTGATTCCTCACTGTGTCGTGGTGCTGCCTCCCCCTGACTCGCTGGTGTGAGCGTGAGCTGCACTCGGCACGCTCTGCCTGTCGCTCCCAGCTGGAGTCAGAGGGGTTGAGGCCAGGGTGCAAACAGCGAGAGCACCTAGCCTGGGGGACTGCGAGGACCAGAATCCTTAGCGGAGACCACCTGGTTCCTCTTCCCCCAGGCGAACCGCCCACGGACACGCCCCCAACGACCTGGTTAAATATTCGTGACACCCGCTTCGCGGGCGCCACTCACAGGAGCTAAACACTGTTGCTGATCTACTGTTTCTACTTCAGCTGAGTAAGAGAACTCGTTCTACCGTCTGCAGCCTGTGCTGGCTGTCTGAAGCTGACGCTGATTCCTCACTGTGTCGTGGCGCTGCCTCCCCCTGACTCGCTGGTGTGAGCGTGAGCTGCACTCGGCACGCTCTGCCTGTCGCTCCCAGCTGGAGTCAGAGGGGTTGAGGCCAGGGTGCAAACAGCGAGAGCACCTAGCCTGGGGGACTGCGAGGACCAGAATCCTTAGCGGAGACCACCTGGTTCCTCTTCCCCCAGGCGAACCGCCCACGGACACGCCCCCAACGACCTGGTTAAATATTCGTGACACCCGCTTCGCGGGCGCCACTCACAGGAGCTAAACACTGTTGCTGATCTACTGTTTCTACTTCAGCTGAGCAAGAGAACTCGTTCTACCGTCTGCAGCCTGTGCTGGCTGTCTGAAGCTGACGCTGATTCCTCACTGTGTCGTGGCGCTGCCTCCCCCTGACTCGCTGGTGTGAGCGTGAGCTGCACTCGGCACGCTCTGCCTGTCGCTCCCAGCTGGAGTCAGAGGGGTTGAGGCCAGGGTGCAAACAGCGAGAGCACCTAGCCTGGGGGACTGCGAGGACCAGAATCCTTAGCGGAGACCACCTGGTTCCTCTTCCCCCAGGCGAACCGCCCACGGACACGCCCCCAACGACCTGGTTAAATATTCGTGACACCCGCTTCGCGGGCGCCACTCACAGGAGCTAAACACTGTTGCTGATCTACTGTTTCTACTTCAGCTGAGTAAGAGAACTCGTTCTACCGTCTGCAGCCTGTGCTGGCTGTCTGAAGCTGACGCTGATTCCTCACTGTGTCGTGGCGCTGCCTCCCCCTGACTCGCTGGTGTGAGCGTGAGCTGCACTCGGCACGCTCTGCCTGTCGCTCCCAGCTGGAGTCAGAGGGGTTGAGGCCAGGGTGCAAACAGCGAGAGCACCTAGCCTGGGGGACTGCGAGGACCAGAATCCTTAGCGGAGACCACCTGGTTCCTCTTCCCCCAGGCGAACCGCCCACGGACACGCCCCCAACGAAACGTATATAGATAACATCTCGCATCCCGCGACGCGGGACGCGCGCGGGACTAAGCGCGGGGATAAGCCCGGGCAAAAGGGCGGGCCGTCTGTGGCCGTCCGGGGACGACCGAGGACGGGACGGGCCACCCCACTAACGCTCACTATAAGAGGAAACTCTTCAACTAAACTTTTGATTCATACGTGTAAAAAACCCTCATTCCTTAACTGATCAACTGAGATAGTGTGATTAAGACAAGCCACAGCATATAATTAATACTATACATTACATCTATAAAATAGATTTCTGTCCCCAAGTATGAGGGCGCTAAAAAAACTACGCTCACGGACAATCTACATGAGGCGAATGGGGACGGACGCAGCTGTAAGAAATTCTGTAGACAAGTCACTAAAACCAGGACAAATATCAAGCACTCCTGCTATAAGTGAATACTTCTCTACCCTCTCCAAGAAAAAGTTTTTTTCCCCAAATTCTAATGATGATCAAAATAAGTTGGTTGAACCTGATCCGTTACATTTTTCTGACCAGAAATCCAACAAACAAGGTCAAATAACAATAGAGAGTAATTTGGCAAATTACTCTCCTTCGGAAGAATGTCAAAAATCTCGTCTGGTTGTGTCTCAAATAACAACTATAACACCTATAAAAAATCAGGACAATGACTTATTTTTCAACGTATCCGCAAATCAGAACTCAAAGACTGAAGAAGAAAATAAAGAAATATTGCTAAGTCAAAGACATCCCCAAACCAGTTCGCCAGAAAAATCACCTAACCTTTTTTCTAATCTGACCAATCTATCAGACCCTAATTTTATAAACCCAAATTTTATAAACCTAAACTCTGGAAATACTGTCTCTCCCATATCAAAAGCACTCTTCTCACTGCAAGAAATTCTGGATTCAGTACTAACACATCTTGGACACATTTTAGCTAACTCAGATGATACTTTAGACGTACAAATAGGAATACTTAAATTCCTGGTTGAAGAAAAAAAGAAAAAAGATCTAACTAAAGTCTCATCAAAACAAACTGGAGAAGTCGAATCACAACAAACAGATGAATTTCATAAAAATGGAAGTGCCGCCCCAAAACAACAGGAAGCAAGCACACAAACGAACGACGTACTAATAATCAACAATAAAACTAACGGATCAAAAAACAAAGAAAAATCACCTATCACATATTCACTTAAAAAACTGTTCAAAGAAGAACTGGAAATCAAAGCTGAGAACAATACCAAACACTATCCGATTTTTTCGAATAAAGTATCCGATAACAATCGCGATCAGATTATCGGAAAAAATAAAACTGAGCTAACAGGAGTTACTGCTGAACAGGATTTCAACCAAAGAGAACAGTCTGAAAAAAGTAATACTAGGGAAAAAGTAAGGGGGAAGAAGAAGAGACAACCTATGAGGAGAATACAGAGGAAAAAAGGGAATAGGCTCAAATTCCAAAAATTTAATCCTGTAAATCTGGTGAACACTCCAGTAATTCAAAAAACATCAGTAGAAAAACCCTTAAATCCTGAAGCAGATGAATTTTGTCCTCCGATAGAAAATAGACCTACATCGCAAAATAACATGGTCATAAAAGAATCATATGACAATAATTTCCAATCATGGGAAATAAATCCATCCAAACACATAACTATTGAAGAGCTATTTCCTTCAGATAAGGAGCCGTTTAATCGCGGTAAAATCATTAATCTATTACATGAAATTCCATCCTTGAAATCTCTGACCAGCAATGAAATTGACTTAGTTCTGTTTCCAATAAAAGAAAATAACAAACTAGTACAGGTATCCTTTTATTCACCGGTTTTGCCTGGAATAATAATCAGAGAGAAGGAAATTCTTCACAAAAATGGCTATGATGTAATCTCGGTGGAAGATTTTAAAACCAACAACTCAAATAATGGTATATTAGGTCAAACCCACAGAAGAAAAGAAAACAACAGTTCTAATCGGGGAGACCTAGCATCAAGTACTATGAGGAAAGATCTACTTAAAATACAAGTAATTCAAGGAGAGAGGTCAGTCTGGTCTCGGAATTCCACCTTTAGTAACAATGAGAACTCAATAAAATCATGGGCATGGCTATCAGAAACCTTAAACAGCAAAAAAATGGTAAATTCACAACAACGCGAAGTTTAGCAAAGGTCTGACGCTATTGTCCTGGAACCTGGCAGGGAAAACTGATATAAAAATGAAACATGCAATAAAAAATTCCCCTGATATCATCGCCCTCCAGGAAACATGGTTAATCAATACCTTTACTCAAAGAGGATACTATGTATACGAAACATTGGCAAAAAGATCAAGAAGGGGACACGCCAAGGGTGGTCTGGCAATATTATTAAAAGAAGATCACTCTTGGTCACAGGAAATAATTAACACAAACACAGACTATCTACAATGTTTAAAAGTATCCCTTAGAACCCATGCTTCAGCCAAACTAGAAAAAATATTACTCTTCAATATTTACGCACCTCCCAGCAGTAATAATAATGATTTGCTGTTTGACCGCCTAATGGAAATTATCACCCATATAATTGATGATCAATCTCACTTGCCATACCTCATAATGGGGGACTTGAATGCTAAAATTTCTAACTGCGAGATAAAGAAATGGGCTCGTCTCCTCAAAGAGGAATCTCTGGAACCATCACTCCCTGAATTCCCAAAAGGAACTAAATCGGATAAGAGGGGACGCGCACTACTAGCTTTTCTCTCTGGCATTAATGGGATTATATTAAATGGTAACATCAATGGTGATATACCAGCAACATACACACGGCAAGGAAATGGATCTCCTTCAACTATTGATTACTTTATATGCGGAACAGAAGGAAAAGAACAAATGAGTCAACTTTCGATAATATTCACAGCAGAAAGTGATCACGCTTTTTTAAACCTTTCAACCCACTGGATTGCACCGTCCTCTTTTTATAACCTGCCATTATTTCTTACAGAAAAAACGGAAGTAAACACAACTAGGCGTCGCATTTACTGGGGGACAGAAAATCTGGAATATCTGCGCCAACTAATTACTGAAACCAATATATTGACCAACATATATTCAGATGACCCTGTAAAGAACTTTGAACATCTAACGAATAATCTCAAACAAGCTCTGCAAAGTAAGCTAGAATACCACAGACCAGCAAAAAGAAAATGGAAAAACAAGAATAAAAACTGGAATCAACCAGTCGTAAAACAAATCAATAGACTGATACGTGCCCAGTATCTGGAATTCTCGTCAGTAAACAAAAAGGAAATCAATAGATTAAAGAATCAAATACGACGACAAAAAACTAAAGGAAAAAAACTGAAGCAGGACTTTAATTGGACTGAAATTCAGCTAGCAGTTAAACATAATAACCAGCGTAAATATTGGTCACTGATCGCAACAATGACAGGATCCAAAAAAAAGCTGGAGGCTACACCTGTATCAGAAGAAAACTGGGACATATACCTACACGAGCTATACAAACAGAATCAATATATTAAAAATGAAGAAGTGGGAGGAGAAAACGTGGAAACTAAAGATATTAAGATCAATAAAACGTCGGCAGTGTCAGTCTCTATGAATATTAGGAAGGCAAGGAGCACTGGTGCATCTGGCCCTGATCAGATACCTGTCAAGGTCTACCAAATTGACCATAAAGAGTGGGGAACGGTGCTCTCGCCGCTATTTAACTATGTATTTGACAGTGGTCAAATGCCAAATTCCTGGAAAGGAAGTATCATAATCCCGATCTTCAAAAAAGGAAAAAGAAACACACCGGGAAATTATAGGCAAATTGCCCTCATGGACGCTGCTGGGAAGATTTTTGCAGCAGAAATCCTGGATAGGCTGAAAAATTGGGCTTTCTCATTAGGTCTAATTCCTAAATTTCAGTCCGGATTTCGCCCACACCATTCTGTAACTGACAATGTAGCAATCTTCCAAACTATTTTAGATAAGTACGCAACAGGGAAAAAACAAACTATTTACGCAGCGTTCATTGATTACTCGACAGCCTTCGATCGAGTGGATAGACCGACCCTGTGGTTAAAATTGAGAATAATGGGGATCCCGGAGCAGCTATTACACCTGATAGTGAATCTACACAGTGACACCTGGTGCCGCGTCCAAATGGGAAGTGACAAGGGCCTATCGAAGGTAATACGAACATCAAATGGCCTGAAACAAGGGTGCCTCTTGGCTCCAATTTTATTCTCACTGTATTTAAGTGACCTACCTTCCCAACTGCAGCAAGGGATATGTACTCCTCCTAAGATAGCCACTGAATATATCCATTCCCTGCTGTATGCAGACGACATAGTCATGTTTGACCTAACACCTTTCGGATTACAAAATCTTTTAGATATTTTATATAAGTACTCAAGGAAAAATTACCTAATTCCAAATACGAACAAAACAAAAGTGGTTGCCTTTTCAAAGCAGAAGAAAAGGGTACGGTACGAATGGAAGCTGGGAGGTGAGAAACTAGAACAAGTAAAGGAGTATACATATCTGGGTAGAATTTTCTCACAAAACATGAGTAACATCAATCAAATCAACCACCTGAAAAGAAAAAGTGATCTGCATGCTGGGGCCTTGTCACGCTTATATTCGGCCACTGGACATAGACATTTCTCTGCACTGATTCAAGTCTATCGAGCTAAAATCACACCGGTCCTGTCCTATGCATCGGAATATATTCCTCTAAATCAATGGTCATATATGGATTTAACAGAAGGAAGAATATTGAAAAAACTACTGAAGATTTCAACATCTACCCCAGTACAGGCATTGAGACTGGAATGCACCATCACGAGCGCATATGCTACAGCTATAGCGAGCATCATAAGGTGGGCCCATAATCTTCTTCTTTCAAAAGAAGGTACTTTAAGAAGATTGCTAAAAGTAGAAACATTCGAGAGTAGCTCTACTCATACTACCTTTATTAAAAATATGCGAGAGGCTCTACAGCTTGCAAAAGTCAATGTGGAAATTTTGTCTACGTGGTCACCAGCTCAACTCAAACTTTTTCTAAAAAACTTCACTCCCAAATTGAGCTACGAGATTGATCACTTTCATTGTAATAGTCTATCGTCATATAAATTTTATGTAGCCTCGCAGGAATACAAACAACGTCAGCCTTACCTAGAGTATACTCTTCAACATGGCGCAAGGCGTGCAATCATGATGTTGCGCCTTGGAACACTTCCTGTACAAACCTTCACTTCCTCTTGGAGGCCTGACAGCTCTGCCCTTTGTACCCTTTGTCAAGGAGGCAACCAAAATTTGGAACACTTATTTTTTATATGCCCTAATGCAGAAATTGTAAATGCAAGGTCAACATGTCTTATGCCCATCTACCGGTCCTGCAGGATCACTAGCTCACAAGACTTTTTATCACTATGTAAAAGCCCCCCTAATGAATTCGTTTGTTACAGAATTTTTAAGTTTTTGAAAATCTCATTGAAAATGTATTAATACGGAATGTATAAATGTATATTTTATTTGTGGTCCTCGTAAGAGTACCGTAACAAAAATAAAACTTTACTCTCTTAAAAGGCAAGTCCCCATTCCTACTTCAATCTGCCGCTCTGTTACCCTGTTCAGACATGCCACGACATCGGTCCAATATGTACCCAGCCCCGCGCAGGACCAAAACATATGACCAAAATCAGCACCCTCCGCATTACATCGGGGACACGTTGAATGAGTTCCCCCAAAAACTTGTTGGATTTTGACCGGCGTCAGGTAAGCCCTGTGGAGCGTGAAATATTGAACCAATTGAAACCTGGCATTGCGCGTGCCCTTCCAGGCCCTCCGCACTAGCTGCGACCAGGTCGTCTCAGGTATCGACAGGCAGAGGTCCCCTTCCCAGTGCCCCTTTAATCTATCCAGGGGCGGTAGTCCCTCCAGTGCCAATCTCCTGTATAAGCAGGTGACAGCCTTGAAGGTGCCAGCAGCCATCGTGACATACTGGCAGCCCATTGACGTGGGGGGTTCCATCAGGCCCATCCTCCACTGTTTCTGGATTCCAGATACTAGAGCGGCATGCAGCAAAAAGTCTCCCCTTGGCAAATCAAAGGCACTCTGCAGCTCTTGGAATGGCAACAAAGCACCATCCCTATATAAGTCTCCTATCACGTGGACTCCGCACTCTTCCCAGCCCGCTAGTGCAGACCAATCCCCGCCATGCGGAATGGCGGTAGACATGCCCAGAGGGATCTCCGGCGCGTATGGGACGGGGATTCCCGCCCGTTTCTGGCTACGCAGCCAGCATTGTCGGATAGTACGCTCTTCTAGAGTGAGTTGATCCAGCCTGAGTTTCTGCTGGAGCACTATAAAGGATAAGACATGGGGCGGGATAACTCTGCCCTGTGGGGGATATTTATACATATATGCAGGTTCATTATAGCTCTTTTAACTTTGGATTGAATGGATCCCAGATCTGAGACTGTCTGCTTGATTGCCATGTAGTAGGTTCCTTCCTGCAGTCAAATGATATAAACGAGGGGGGGGGAAGTAACATAACACCACTTCCCATCCTAAAAGCCGCGAGGGACAGTTGGTGGGGAAAGACATTGAAGAGAAAGGTCTGGGATAACTATCAAGTGTTAAGAGTCATATAATGTGCCACACTTACTTCCGTTCTGACTAGTTGCGGCCGGTGCAGGTACATGTGGTGAGGCGGTGAGGCAGGACGGCAGGAAAAGTGATAGATGACAGAATAGGCCAAATAAAATAAATACATAAATAAAACCACTTACCCTGCGCTTAGGTAAGTGATTGATTTCCCAACACAGGGAGTATGTTAACGCTGTGTTGCGTTACTCTGCCCGAGGGAGGCGTTCCATGGGTGGAGTGTGGGTGTTCCCATGCAGCCACCTCTGGATTCTGACACATTCCCAGATTTACCATTAGTGGTAGACCTGGAAATGCTTCAAAATGCTATGCATAACAAGGAGAAATGTTATTATTTCTCTTCGTTTTTTCCTCTGTCTATATGTGCTGCATTCTGCGCTAGGGAGCCAAGAGTGCGCCAGCGCAAGGAAAGGAGCAGGAATGTGCCGCAAAATATAAAATATGGCGCATTCCTGCCCTTCCACGCAGCACAGCTCAGCTCAGCACAGCACAGCTCAGCTCAGCGCAGCGCAGCGAGGTGGCTTGCTGTGTTGCGTGAATTCTTGATAAATCTGCCCCATAATTTATACACGTTAATCGGCACTATATTGGCTGAATAGCTTTTTCTAACTCTCTAAGCAATACTATATGTGAACTCCCAAAGAGATATTAGATTCTAATCTGCTTTGAATATTGAACACATGAGCATAGGTGCACGTTCATTCTTTAAAGCGAGTATCAAGTTACTGGCACACATGTACATACACAAACAAACTCACACTTACAGAGGCCAGATAAGGTGTACCACATTTAAATATGTCCGCAAGCAAAGTAGGAACATGTATGGTGACTAACTCTGACACATGTCTCCCCTGAGGTGTGCACCTTTCAAAAGCTTTTGTGGGGTGCCGTCGCAGATTTCAAGTGGGGCCCCTCTCTGATTTTCCAGCAGCATGACCACCTATTTCAAAGTAAAACAATGTAAAGTGGAACAATTTGGTGGAAGCTCGGGCATCTGGCGCCACCTAGTGGTGATATTAGTTGCCTCATAGTGTCCCTATGACAGCAGACAAGCCCTACTTTTATGGTATACAAGTACATTTTGGCATTGCAGCCTGGGGCCCTGAAAAGTGTAGGGCCTGGGAAACATCTTCGGCTGCTCTCCCTTATCAGGGCACTGTGGGTGAATGTGTGAGGTGCGTGGGTGAGGGCGTAGAAGCTGTGAGTCTGGATGTGAAATATGACAGAGTGTAAGGGAGCTGGGTCAGAATCAGTGTTTTTAAAATATTCCTTCTCCTGACACCGAATTTGATTTTCATCTGTAGCTCTTACAGTGTCACCACGGAGCAGTTTATGAGCAAAGATGTCACCTTTCTTGTCAAGAATGCAACATTTGAAGAAGCCCTTAAGATATTCACCTCATCTGAAGACCAGGAGTTTCCTGTGGTGGAGGATGCAGGTCAGTTTATACCTCTATGTGCAGGACACAGGCAATTTCACTCCTCTCCATGGAGGTTCCAGGGCTTCATCAGGCGCTGTGCAGGGAAAGGTTGGGGGAATTCTGTGATGAGGGGACCAGAAGTTTCTTTAGCTCTGTTTGGAACAACTTTGAATGATATTCCTTACTTTCTGCCGATTTAGGTCAAATGAAGCCAAACAATAGTAAATTAAACAGTAAAGGTTGAGATAAAGAAATAGACAGAAGTAAAAAAAAAGAACAAGTTCACTTTCCCAGGGCCCTTTTGGAAGATTGGGGCCCTGGGCAATTGCCCACTTTGCCCATGCCTTAAAACTTCTGCGGGTGTACAGGATTTCTTCCTTCTTGTTGCAGGATACAGGGGCATTAATAAACAGGTTACTGGTGCGTTTACCTCCCTGTGTATGTACAACAAGAGAGCTAATCTCACTGTAGGCAGCATATGGGAAAGCTTGTCTCACCACTAGCAGAATTAAGGTAAATTGATCTAACCAGTGGTAGGATACAGTAGATTCAACCTCATGAGGCGAAACTGGGATGCTGACCCAAAAGATCACACATTATGAAATGTTCAAGACTAAGGCAAAAGGTTCATGTTCACTATTATTATGTTGCACAGGGAGTGTCCACAGGGATATGCATTTGGGGCAGAGGCCACAAGATATGAATTAGGGATTATATACAGGGGAATGTCCTCACCCTCAAAGTTTTCAGGATCTGGGGCTTTCTCTTTCTGCCTTAACGATGCTACCAACTAAAATGTGTGCTTGCTTACAAGTACCACCTAAAAAGCCATGAAGGAACAGACCTGCAGCATCTCTGCTCCAATGGTACAGTGCTGGCAGATGACTTTTTTTAGCTACACACTGTTTCTGGGTATCCATGACGCAACCTCTTGGCTTCTCATTCCCAGTCCATACCTTCATAATCCAACCAGTCATGCCCATCAGCCATAGACTAGTCAACCCAAGCATGATCTCATTCTGTATCTAGTCACCTGGTATGAAACAGGAGGTAACTCATGACCCTTGCCGTCTTCACTTAATTTCTGTATTTGTACAACCATAACCATCCATTCGCGACTGGCATGCCTTTTTTTGTGTTTAATGCAAACTAAAGCCCTCTGCACCAGCGATACATTTTTATCCACCATAGGCACCCTACTCTTTATTTCTGCAGACCATAGGCATTGAAACCAAGGGAATCCCTCACATTGCACATACTTATTTCATCACTGGATAACATTTACGTTGCTCTCACTTTTTGTGCACACAGCCTGGGCACTATGTCTGATTAAACTGCACAAATCATTCAAGGAGATGTCTCATCATAGTCTTTATTCGTTCTTGAAGAATTTGTTTATAAGTTTAAAGAAGTAAATGAAGTCAAAGGATTAAGATGATCATAGATTATGAATTCCACATGAGTGGATTACTCACTCACTGTGCTCTTATAGCAACGAGAGAAACATCTTGTTGATTGATTTATGCTGTTTAACAAACTATAGGCATAACATCTCATGTTCATCTTTCACTCACAGACAACCCTTGGGTAAAAGGCCTTAAACTGTGAAAAAGTTCTCGCCTATGGATTTGCGTTCTCTGCTCGGCTGCACTCTGTCAGTGCTCCAGAGCACTTTTGTACAAGAACATAGTGTTCAAATTAGTGGATGAGCATCACTTAATTGAGCATAACCACTGCCTCTGAAGCTCTGCAATCCTGAATGAATGTAAACTTTCCTGTCTTGACCCTCAACCACACTTATCCAGTGCAATCTTCATGATATCTCTGAATTGATAGATTGTCAGGCAAAACCACCTTCATGCATTAACATCCATGATCTGTCTTGCAATCCCAATTCCACGTAATCTGTAGTCCGTAGGAATCTCTACCCGATAAACCAGATTTCTTATACTTATGGATCTTGAAACCGGTCCTGCAAACATCTGAGTACCAGCTCCTCAGTTGGAACACTTTAGCATCAGCACCATGCCATCTGATCACAACCTCAAAAAATGCCATCACAAGCAAATACATTGTGTTTAGAAATGGGTGTGCACATTTATTTCAAGGTGCTAACTATGTTCTCAAAGTCAAACATTGCAGTGCCATTCCTCCTGTCTGGCATAACTTTCTTTATTTTCCAACATTCAATTATCATTCTATTTACAAGACACTCCACTGGGTCCTCATTGGCCTTTTTCATGAAAGTTAAGATGGCAAAAATATCAACCATTATTTTGAATTACTCATCTGATGTCCCTGTGCGAAATGAGACACAATCATCTTTTGGCGGCCAGAGACCATTGCCAATTCTCCAACGCAGTCTGGAAAGATGTGGGAGAAATAATGCAAAGTTTTTTTTCACTTTATAGTAAAACTAATTTATTGGTGAAAGTAAACTTTTGATACTCAAAGTCGGAAAACAGCCTTGAAAAATGTGTCTGCCTAAGTGCAAGCTGGTTTAAAGCCACCTAGGTTAGTAGCACCACCCCAAGACTTCATTACACATCCCAGAATAGGTGTCAATGACTGACTTCCTGTAGATAGCTGAAGCTGCCTCGGAGAGCAGTAAGACTGAAGGGGTGACTCCAATGACCATTTTTCAGGGATGAGTCATCTGGGAGGATCAGATGACAACAGCAATGACTCCCACAAGAGCTTAGGGACTGAAACCACTCATTCACAGATCCACCTTAGAGATTCTATCTGTGCTCCCAACAGGAGGGAAAAACAGCTCCAGTACCGAAAATGGGGAGGCCATATTCACTCTTGAGAAGAGTGTTTCTGAAAGGAAGCCCCAGGCTCTTAGAGAGGGGTGAATGCTTGACCCATCCTGAATGAGGGACTCTGGGAATATTTGCAGTAAGTTGTGATAGAACATACTGTCAAAGGAGGTGGGTTTTCCAAAGTGAAGTTGCTAGGATTAAGTGTGGGGAATTCTTCAATCACTGGTTAGTACATAGAATAAGACTGTCACATCATCACCAACTTTTCATAACATTCCTGTCACAATCTTTGATTTCCTCTCTTTTCTTTTTTACACCACCGTTGATGTCCCTGTTTCTTCTCATTCAGAGTCACGTATTTTAGTGGGGACAGTGACAAGGTCAGAGCTGGTCAACTTCCTGCATACCCATGAAGCCCAACGGCACCTCCCGGAAGATGGAACTAAGGTAGGTTCAGGTACCAGTAGAAGGATCTCTTGTGGGGGGTCGGGGGCGGGGCAAATGAAGCCCTTTGCCATTTTCTGGGGAGATTCTTTGCATTTGATGGACATGAAAGATACCTTCATTCTAGATGGTAGGTAAGATCATTTTATAGGTAGATCATGGAAGGAAGAATGCTTAGTAATGCTCCCAGGAGAAGACAGGTGTTCAAATGGCAAGCGGGCCAGAGGATGCAGAGAAAAAACCCAGCAAGGTTTCAGGATTCACACAGGAACAGGTGGCCTGATACTGTCTTCAGTGGAATTGGGTCAGAAGACAAGAATGGAATCTAGGGCAGGTTATTCTCAGTGATGCACTCACCTTAGACATGCACCTTTCCGAAATCAGGATGCAGCTGAAATAGCCGATCTCCAAAACTAGTCAGACAACCCCAGCTCTCATTTAGAGTTGAATAACAGTGCATCATCAGCACGTGATCATTGTTGGTGCTACACAGATTTCATTCCAGCATTAGGGGCAATGCTGAACCTGTCATTCGTTAATTGGTGCAGCGCTGAACCTGTCATTCGTGCTTTTGGATCAACGCTGAACCTGTCATTCACACATTAGGTGCAACGCTGAAACTGCCATTCATGCATTAGGTGCAATGCTGGACCTGTCATTCATGCGTTAGGCAAACGCTGAAACTGTCATTCAACCTTTAATCCATGTTTTTATTGCAACGCTAAACCTGTCTATCATGCATTATGTGCAACTCTGAAACAGTCATTCATGCAATAGGTGCAACGCTGAAATTGACATTTGTGCATAAGGTGCAACAATGAACCCGTCATTCACTCATTATGTGCAACACTGAACCTGGTATTTATGAATTAGATGCAACGCTGAACCTGTTATTTACACATTTGGTGCAACACTGAAACTGTCATTCAGGCTTTCGGTGCAATGCGGAACCTGTCATTCATGCTTTCGTTGCAACGCTAAACCTGTCAATCATGCATTAGGTGCAACTGGGAAACAGTCATTCACGCATTAGGTTTAACGCTGAAATTGCCATCTGTGCATTAGATGCAACGCTGAACCTGTCATTCACTCATTATGTACAGCACTGAACCTGTTATTCATGAATTAGATGCAACGCTGAACCTGTTATTTACATATTCGGTGCAGCGCTGAACCTGTCATTCATGCGTTAGGTGCAACGCTGAAACTGTCATTCATCCGTTAGGTGCAACGCTGAACCTGTCATTCATGCGTAGGTGCAACGCTGAAACTGTCATTCATGCGTTAGGTGCAACGCTGAACCTGTTATTTACACATTCAGTGCAGCGCTGAACCTGTCATTCATGCGTTAGGTGCAACGCTGAAACTGTCATTCATGCGTTAGGTGCAATGCTGAACCTGTCATTCATGTGTTAGGTGCAACGCTGAACCTGTCATTCATGCGTTAGGTGCAACGCTGAACCTGTCATTCATGCATTAGGTGCAACGCTGAACCTGTTATTTACACATTTGGTGCAACACTGAACCTGTCATTCATGCGTTAGATGGAGCGCTGCTGTTAATGCATTAGATTCATCACTGAAATCTGCATATCATAACAATCAGTATTCTAGGTCTGTAGAGTGCTGCACTGCTGACGCTTTCTTTTTGTCTCTGGTAGACCCTGTTGGAAGGGAACCTCGGAGATGATTGCACCATTGAGCCGGTCACTCTGCAGCTGTCGCCCTGGACGTCATTGCATCAGGTAGCTGTGGAAGCGTGTTGTAGGAGCCCACACAATGTACAGGATAGCGTGGGGGTGCATGCATGGGGTTTGGTATTAGTAGCAAGAGCAACACAAGCTTCATACTGCTGTACCGTGACATCTTATTCCAGACTTGAAGATCCCGTTGCACAGTCTAGCATTGGTACCCTGCGCAGAGAGTCAATGCATATTGTCCCTGGATGTTTCAGTAGGACACTGTCAGAGTGGGAAGAAATACTCCAGGGCCCCGTAAAAGAGTATCATCACTGCAAATCATGGTTAACTTAGCAGTCTGGGTAGTACCAGGGCCGAATTGTTGGTAACATGTTTACTCCATTGATCCGGTAAAGTTGGTCAAAATTGGCCATTAATTAAATGCCTCTCCAAGGGGAAAGTCGCAGCTTGTGGATTCCTCCAAATCACCCGTTTGACAAAAAGGTGTATTTTAAAGCACACAAGGCCAGTATAATGATCAAATTACATAAGGTATTACGATAATTCTACAGAGGAACCTTTCTAAATGTCATGCAAATGGAGACTCTTGGATGGGTAACATTTATCAAGAAAGGGCCATATTTACAGATAATTTGATATGGGGGTGGGGGTTGGGATGGTCATTCGCGTTCTTCTCCCAAGGTACTTGTTAAGGATTAGTTGTGACGCTGGTGCATTTTGAATTGTACTGGAGCAATATAATCCACCTCTGTATATGCAAACAATTTTCAGGGGTATTTGAGGAAATTGCCCAAAGGATTTTTTCAGTAAGGTTGGCTCAAGTAGTTTGATTTGTTAAGGCCAATTATATTGATCAGACTAAATAGGACTTAAAAGGCCATTTTACAAGAGTTGTGTGGAGATTTGATGGCCCTCAAAAATAATCATTCAGAACTGTGTTTTTTAACATTCATTTATAAATTTGGAGTTAAAAAACATCTTACGCCATGTTTTCAAACAAGGAAGTTTCAGGAATAGTTGCGCATGTTTAAGCATTACCATGTGCCAAAAACTAGATAGGATTAAAATACAGAGGAGCGTGAGAGATCCTTCAAAGACATATTTAGGAAACGTATGTGACAGTGGCCCAAATAAACCCTGTTCAGGTAGTAGAATAGAAGCGTTGCTCCAAACTAGATAAATATTAAGGATACATTTAAAAGTGTTTTTTTTTTTGTGGTTCTCTCAAAATGAACATCATGAATATGTGAATAGTGTCTTGTAAGCACAGAGGACGTAACACTGGTCAAAACGTGATATAAACTAAACGCAGTTATATAAAAGGGAAATTGCCTCCATATAATTAGTGTAAAATCCGAATTTTAAATGGGTAAGGGAAATGATGAAGAGAGCTTGATCGCTGTAGGCAAAAATGTTTGTGATCGATGCACATCGCAGACAGTGCCTCAGAAAGGCTTTCCTATTTTTAGTTTCTATTTTTAGTAAATTCTGGTGGGGTTTTTTCAATGTTTTCAATACCTTAAAAAAATTGTGGTTATCATTGGTTACACATTTTCGTGCCATTAAAAATAACAGAAACAGTATTTTTCTGGTGTTTATGGAATGTTTTGCTTTTATTATTGCTTGCTTTCTGCACTGATTGTGCATGTGTATAGACAGTGTGTGTACAGGGTATATGAGGTCCAAATATATTTTTACAAATCAAACTTACTAGAGTACACCATACAATACTACTTTAGTGAGTCTTTGGTCATGCATGCTCACTCTTTCCTTCCCATGTAAACGTTTATATGTGAAAAGGCCCTCTCAACATTGGCACTTGAGACCGGCAACTCCAAAACAGCCAGTACACAATTTGCTAACTCTGGCCATTGACATAGCTGCCGATACTGGTGCACCTGAAGATTGCGATTCTTTAGGACAGGTTGTGCAACATATGTGTTCAACTGGGCACATGTGCCCTTAGATATTGAAGCAGTCAAAAACAAAGTGGTACCTTTCAAAGTCTGGAGAAAATCCCCCTTTACGGTAGGGCTCTAGAACTTGTGCCGAGCACCTCAGTGAGGCTTCATTGACTTCAAATGCCATGGTTGGTGAAGGGACATTTCTATGCATAATTGTAAGCCATTTCTGATGCACTGTAAAATAAAATTTCCTGAATTGCTCCTCAGCATTTCTTTGGTTAGCAAGTGGCAAGAATTCCAACATGGAACATGTTACTGTGACAAAGTCTCTAAAGGTGTCACCCAACTTACTCTCATGGAGATGTTTCACATCTACACCAATTACACTGAATGCTTGGTAGACAAGGGTGATTTCCGACTCTAGTTTTTTAAATTATGTTTTCCACTAAAAATCTAAGAATACTGTAGAGTGTCCTTTTTTCACATCACTCTCAATATGCAACCAAAGATCATCACATTTCTTGCCTTTGGCATCATCACTAAGCAAAAACTCTGTAAACGTTCACCACATAGATAATATCTACACCATGCATTGAATGTTTAAAGCCTGGGGTGTTTGTCAATTCACATACTATCAATACTGACTCACTAGAAAAGGGGCTGATGTATCAAAGGGTTTTACCCATTCTCTGTCTGTGGGTAAATGTGATGCTACATATTCGGAAAGATTCTTACGAAACCAGCTATTTTACCTACCAGTTAAAGAATCAAACGTAGCCAAAATATCAAATATGATTCTGATATTTCCTGATTCTCTACAGTTTATAAAATAAAATAATTAAATACGACCTAAAACATGCTTCTAAACCCTGCATTTTTAGACCAAAGATCGTAAAACTGAAAAAAGTAAAAGGAAGAAGAAACAATATTTTAGTGACATCCCTAAACAACAAAATTCAGGCAGAATAATGTTAGCCCAGTCTTTCTTTCTGCTGCCTTGTATAACAAAGTTACATTGTATTGGCCGCTTCAGGAAGAAAATAAATTACGGGGTCACTCACCTTTTCCTGCATCATTGATAGAAGGTGCATTTTTTTGAGAAGGGGTGTGAGTGGTGCGTCATTTCTAGATTGAGGAGAAGCACTATAAGCAGTTGTAGGTTTGTCCCTGGTTTTCTCATGTTTGGAGGCTTCTATTCCCAATTGCATTCAAGATAGAAAGAGCAGCTATTGTTTCAAAATGGCTGCATGCAGCTTCTCATTGCACTACTTATTGACAGGTATTGTGTACTTCACAAGCATGTCTTTCTCTTGTTTTCTCCCAGGCGCACAACCTCTTTGAGTTGCTCAGTCTACAGAGGGCCTTTGTGACCACCTCAGGGAGAATTGTTGGATGTGTCACCAGAAACGAGGTAAATGATGACAGGATGCTGTGTGGCGTGCTGGTGGGCTTAAGATTTTGCAGAGGGGTGAGGTATGAGCTGTGCCCGAAGGCCTAGGCAGAGACATTGCTATTACAAACACTAGCAGAGAAAGGAATGAATTATATTGATTTTTATACCCTTCACTGTTTGTCCAATATCCTCAGCTTCTTTATGATATACTATCTGGAAAGGGTGTCTGCTCATTGAGAAATAGGTTTTAGGAGAATATGCAAAGCTGTTTCATTTAATTGAGGAAGTGCAATCGTGGATATAGTGGACACATGGGAGTAAGACGTCCAGGACAGAACAGTGATCTTAGGATGTTATCTGGGACGATATAGAGAAATAGGGGTGAAGATTAAGAATAAGACTGAGGAATTGGAGCATGAGATCCAGGATGAGCAATAGCAATGAGAGCTTGATATTCAGGATCAGGTGGCGGAACGAGGGCAGGAGATACAGTTTCAAGTGAAGATTTAGACTTGATAACAGGGATCGGACAAATGAGTGCAGGAATGAGACCTAGAAAAAGGCAATCGAAGGAAGGCAGAATAGGGTTAGTCAGGGGCATGAGTGAGTACTGCATGTGATTAGTGATATGGCAGAGGAATTGATACTTGGTGTTTTGTAGTGGTGGAGTTCTTCTTTCAGAGTCCTACATCCCTATCTATGGCTGCAGCTTCTGTCTGCTGCCCCAAATGTATTAATAGTCTGGATCCTGAGCATGAAATATGGAATGTTTTGAAATTGGGGCATGACACTAGTGTAAGGCAAATGAATGGGAGCCTGATAACCAGGATAATGTGAGGGAATGGGGCATGAGAACCAGTACCAGGTGGAGAATCAGACATTATATCAGGAGCCAGATAGATGGGTGCAGAATGTGACCCAGGAATGAAGCATGCTAGTTAGAGTCAGGCAAAGGACGGTAGCATTAGATGGTTGAGGAGAGGAATTCATGGATGTTTTTTAATTCTTTAGGATAATTCTTTAGGGTTCATTTTTCAGAGCACCTTATATGTTTATGCCAGTTACAGTTGCTAAGACATCTTCATTAGTAGATGCTATAACAGGTATTATTCACATCCAAGCAAGCTTGAAAGATTAAACAGACAGTAACCAAAGCTCTGAAGCATTTAATAGATGGAAATTTCAATTGTGACTCTCCACATTACAATAGGTCTCTTATACCAATACGTCAGATCAGCTTTTGTAGCTTTCCTGTTGTAGCTTCATTCATTTCATTGGCTTGCCTACAACTCACTTTTACAAATTACTATACAGTAGAGGTTCACCTCTGTGATCTTGTGTGTGCTCCATGGTGCCAAGTAGATGATTGTGTATGATGTTTTAGATGTTATTGTGTCAAAAGTCCAGGATGGAATGAAGGAAGTCTTTGTTGAATAAAAGCATTTACTGTATGTCTCCTTTCAGTTGAAAGCTACAATTGAAGATTTGGCCAACCCTAAAACTCCAAAGTGAGAAAGGAAAACATTGCCAAGCTCTAAAACAGCAAGAGAGGTGTGCATGAATCTGCACTCCTCAAAACATCCAATATGAAGAAGTAACTTCAGTAAGAATAAAACAAGGATTCCAGCACACCCCAACATCGTAAGAAATAAGGAATGATGGACATACCTTACAACTTGCAAAGTGAAGAAGGCAAGGACTACAGCACACCCTAAAACACCAAAAAGAAGGCGCAAAGGACTATAGGGCACCTAAAGCTTCTAGAGAAAAGGCTATTGCACTCTAGCACCACCAAGCATCCGCTTAGAATCAAGGAAGGACTTAACTATATGCCAACCCTAATGAGAAGGACTACACAACTTCCACAAAATCCAAAGCATCCGCTTAGAATCAAGGAAGGACTTAAATATATGCCAACACTAATGAGAAGGACTACACAACTTCAGCAAAATCCAAAAGCTCCAAAGTGTAGTCAGGAAGGAAGTTTTCACTCTCCAAAACCTTCAAAGAGAAGAACCAAGGACACTGGAAACCACAAAGTTGCCATCAAGAACAAAAGAAGAACTCCAGTCCCAAATCCAATAATTCCCCATATTGGTCAAAAAGAGAAAGAGACGTACCAGACTCTAGCAAACCGCAAAACCTCCATAAATGAAGGAACATGTCCAATTGCATCCTGAATGAAAAGTACACAATACTTTAGCTAACTCTAGAACCCCCCAAAGTAAAGTAAAGGTCTCCAGAACATCCCCAGAAGCTCCAGTGAAGAAGCACTAGGCCTCTAGTAGAGACTAATAGATAAATCAGGAAGGGACAGATTACTTCATCACACTTCAGTCTTCAAAAAGAAGTAAGCAATGACTCTTGTACACCCAAAAGTTCAAGAAAGAAGGCTCTCCAGTGCACTTCAGAGCCACTAGTGTGAATGCCCAAGAAACTATAGCACACACAGTGCCTCCAAAGACGCTGGAAGGAAAGCTAAAAACACCTCATACCTCAAGAAAAAGAACACAGAGCTGACACCAACTTATCCCAAGACCTTTCCAATGAAATACTGATGGATGGGCTTCAGTATACTCCACTACCTACAAGATAAAAGGACAATAGACTCATGCACACTCCAAGGACTTTATGAGATAGAGTAAAAGACTCATCACTGGTTAAAAATACAAAAAGAGGTAAGACATGACTACAAATCACCATCAAACGTCCAAGGACAAAGGAACCAAGGGACTTCAGCTCTCTGTATAACATCGTATAAGGAAGAAAATCTATACTCTCAAAAAGTTCAATGGGAAGAGCTGTAGTATATTGGCACACGCTACACACTCCAGCAAGAAAGAATGAAAGACTCCAGGTCTGCAATCCTCCAAAGAGAAGGACCAAATGACTTTAGAACACCAAAGAACCTGCACAAATATAAGGAAAGAATCCAGCATATCCTAAACCACTCTGTTAAAAGGATCAAAAGACTCTGGGTGTCACCCAAATGAAGAAATTAATGAGTCCATTACACCCTAATAGCTTCACTGAAAGAACAATTGGATTCCAGCCCACACCAATAACTCCAGGAGGAAGGGACAGAAGACCCCTGTACAGCTGAAAGACGTGTTGAGAGAAACTGGAGAATGCCTCAAAACCACTGACCGAAACCAATCATCTACATAAAAGCCTAAAAGCTCACAGCAAAGTAGTGATGCTACAGCCTAACCCTTCAAAATAATGGAAATAAAAAGCTCCAGTACACTCAAACACGTTCTAGGTAAATAAAGATGGACTCCAGTACACCATTACATTTTCAGTCTAGAGAACAGAAGAACTAAAGCACACCTTACATCAACGTAATCAAAAACATAAATGAAAAGAAACAAAGGAATCAGGCAGCAATACCTCCATAGAGGGGCGTTTAAAGAACTCCTGCACACCCCAGACTCTCCAGAGGGATAAAGGAAAGGACTCCAGCACACTGCACAAACTAGAAACGGGTGTCTTAAAGAACTTCTGTATACCTCAAAATATACAATGTAAAGGATCAAAATACTATCACAAACTCCAAAATATCCAGGGTAAAGTAACAGAGAAATTAAAGAATTCTCCATTCCTCCCATATCCATATCCTCGAATGACAACAAGACAAAAATGACTTCAGTACATTCCAAAGTCACTAGAGGATATACCAGATGTCTCCTCTCATGCTAGATCCCACAAAGAGAATGAATGAATAAATGCATACATGGTTCAGGACACTAAACGTCCTGTAAGAAGGAACAAAAGTCTACAGATGATCCCAATAATCTTCAAACAAATGGAAAAATTGGTTAGATTCAAAATAGTCACAGAGGTAACATAGGGCTCACCGCATCCAAACTTTCTGCGCACTGCCAATGAGAAAGGTTAGATAACTCTAGCAACTGTTATGAACTTCACTGACAAAGGACGAATACCCCAGCATTCCACAAATCCTCCAATGAGAAGTAAAAAATCACTCATACATTCCCCAAATTCGCCAACAAGACTGAAGAAAAGCCCCCACTAAATTTCTTACAAGAAGCAAAGAAGGACTCCAGGACACTCTATATTTCCAAACAAGAAGAACTAACCAGTACATCTCTCCCAAAAATCTCTAAAGACAAGGCAACAAAGGACTGAAGCACACCTCAAATCCTCCAAAGAGACCTAACAAAGACACCGCTTCCAAATGTCCCAACTAAGAAGAAACAACAAGATGCCGAACACCAAAAGTCTATAAGAGAAGAGCATTATGTGCTCTCATGGCAGCCTAGCCCAAAGATGCATACTGTAACACCATCACACATTTAGAATGATAGATGTTTAAATACACAGAGGTGCAGTAATGGACAAAACTATACAGTGCCACTTGCTATACTGTCACACTCTGTCAGAGGCAAAGTCTTGGAATAGTGTGGAATACTGTACATAAGCACAGCACTTGGTCTGTCAACATCATTAAGGGTAGCCATTCCATTCAGCCCTCATAGCGACCATGGTCTGAGCATTTGATCCTATTAAAACACTTCATTATAAAATAAAACCTCCTGAACACTCTCCATCATAGCAGGGACTAGTCAATCTGATTTCCAGACTTACTTCCAATTACATTGGTCATCTCTCTAGTAATCTTGCATGGGTCTTTACTGTTTACATCTTCTGTTGGTGACCTCTTAAAGATTTCCATGCATGCCTTACCCTGTCTATCACACTCCTTCCATTAAAATGATTCTTGCTCAGTTTTTTACTCATATATTTGCTTTCTATTCCTCTGAATGTCCTAACCATGGTATTTCTGCCTGGTTCTTGGTAAGGTACTACCTGTCTAAAGGCCTCATTACGGTCTCGGTGGACAGGTAACATCATCACAACGGTGACGGATATCGCGTCCGCCAAAATCTAAATCCCATTATATCCTATTGGATTTAGATTTTGTTGGTCTGGATATCCCTCACCGTTGTGACAGAGTAACCCATCCACCGAGATCGTAATCAGGCCCTAAGTCTTCTCTGGGTATTTTCTTCCAGGTTTATGGCACTATCCCTCGCCCTGCGTGCTTTTACTCCTAGTATTTCTGGCTTGTTCTTGACTCCATCCTTTCCCTCCCATTGATGTTGATAACATTCCTGTTTGTAGGTTTGCTTTATTTCCACCTGACGCTTTCTAGGTTCTGGTATCTACTGGCAATGTGAAGGAACTTTACAATACCTTTGAGAGGAAGAAAACAGTCAGTTGCCTGTTTTTCCAAGCCAAGGATTTCTCCAAGAATGATAAACAATTCAGTTTTTGTCACCGAAACCCTCTCTTGCTTCGACAGTCCACTGAGTTTCATGAGGATACCAATCAAACAGTGATCCTGAGTTTGTACACATCTATGGCTAATATGAAGCAGTGCAAAACATCATCAACAACAGGGGTTTTCAGCATAGGTTTGGTATGACTATATCCCTTTAGGTTTTGAAGACATGTGTTTACTATGTAATGTGTTTCCATTTAGATTCACTGTATGTAACTTTATCTCATGTGGCTATTCTGAAAATCTAGCATGGATCTGACCTTCCTGTACCTACTTTGGATCCATGGGCATCTCTCAGGAGGTGAAAACTGTCCCCTATACTATTAACAAGAAGATAAGCAGAAAACATTTAGAGATATTTGTGTGTACACAAAGGTCAATGGACAAAAGAGGTAGGGTCATATCTGCTGCTGGTGAAGTGGGCTCTTATACAGAACATGTTCTCCACTGCCCCCAAGATCAGATCCATACAGGAAGTAAGAGTGACAGGCCACAAGGCAATTTATAAGATCAGCAACAACAGTTTTTTGAAAGAATAGCACTAGTGACGCCACAAATACACAACATAGGAAGACATGCACCTTCTTAGGGCAATAGGATGAAGAGCAAAGTAGGTCGAAAGGGACCTCTGAGAAGACCAAATGAGCATAATAGAGGCAAGAAAAAGAGCAGAGTTAGAACAGACACAAACTTTCAGCAAGACGTAAAGAACACACCTGTGAAGAGGATTGAGACAAGTAAACTCTGTTACCCCATAGGAGTAAAACATTAAAACCAATTACCCTTTCCTTCTGCTTGTTGCTTTCCATTGGTGCTTGTAAGTTGGGTGCAATTTCCCAAGAACACCATACGAAGAAAATCACGTTCTAGGGCAATATTCTGAATTACTGTTCTATTAAGATACTAACAACTGCATGTCTACGAAACTTTAAGTATTCTGTACAATATGGCCTCTTTTTAGAGTTTTCACGTTTATGATCTACACTTTCACTTGAGCTTAAAGATTCTTCAATATTTTATCAAAGGTGCCTTTAGTAAATTGTGTATTATTGCCATGTTTTTCTTCCACATTCATAATCACTGAAGTTATCCAATGATATTTCAGAATTCCTTACTCCATGCAAGGTCTTGCACAATCATTGTGGCATTACACTCGAACTTATTGATAGGTCCAGATGATGAGTTGCACGCTACTGGTAGGGAGCACACTTTGCAATCTTAATGGCTAGTACCTTGTGGTAACAACCCACCAGTACCATGCATTTACAAGTTAAACCCCTTGGAACATGAAATAACGGAGCAAACTAAGATTCAATGGGAACAATTCTCGATGATATTTCATATTCAGAGAAATTGAAAACACACATTTACAACTGGCTATGAGCAGCTGGTAAATATGTGCCAGGGTGGTTGGTGTGAGGCAGGGTGGAGAGAGCTGGGTCATGAGGAAAGGAGAGTAAAGAATTTTCATGGTGGGAAAATTGCATTCCTCCACCCCCGCCATAGAAGGAGGTCAGACTGAAGGGATTTTTACTGGGTTGATTTTTCAGGATCAGGTGGAGCGGTGTCGCACTCAGGAATACCGTTCCGCCCAACTCGAAATCAGGCCGCAGCCCTCTTGCTCTTCACGGCATAACTGCTTGCCCTGTAACCAATGTTCTTTCTTCTTTTAGTAGGAAGAATCTCATGATCACAAAGTCATCATTCTCTAATTTCCTTTGATTGTGGTCGAGACTATTGTGCCTTACAGTTAACTGGAGGATCCCACTGGTAAAATGTGTCTTGGATGTAAGCAGTCTGGTTAAAGCAAGTCTCAACTAAAAAGAGTACATAAGGATTATTATTATGATATTGCCTAATTGTGAACAGGTTCAATACCTGATTCGCCTTTATATTATCTTTCAGGGTCCTTTGTAGTAACACAAATGCTCTTCTGTGTAAAGTATATTGAACATGCTTTCAGATAGCCTGCAACTACTTTATTTTATTCCCACAAATGAATTTTGTATGTGTTCATTCGGTATCAACTGTTTAAATATAAACTTCAATATAATCATGACATACTTGTGTTTTACATCTATCGCTCAGTTTCTCGGTCTTTGTGCACAAATTAGGTTTTGCACTTGAGCTCAATTTAGGTGAGCTGATTGGCAACTCTGTGTACTTCCTAACACCTAGTCGCAGACTCTCTATGTTTGTGGACTTTGAAATGCATAGTGCTTGCAGGAGGCAGTGCGTAACACAACCTTAGACCCCTTGCAAGGAATGGGGAATGGGGTTCCCCACAATACCCATTCCCGCACAGTCACCAACCATCCTGTAGAAGTACTTCACCTTTGCCTCCGCCATCCACATGACAGCAGAAGGAGTTGTCCATTATAAGTTCAGGATCAAACAGAAAACACTTATCATTGTTGGATGAGCATACTCTAGATACATGCACACTAAAAATCCAGTCATGTTCATATTTTTTATTATAACATTATTATTTTTATGAACAAAATTTAACTTCAGGGGCTGAATGAATAATCCCCTCATTGGTGCTTAAATAGAGAGGTACGTTTGTAAGGGATGGGCAGATGCACATTAAAGCTAGCCACCAAAATAGCGAGCTCATCTACCATGAATTTACAGAGCTCCCTTTCTGTGAGACTGGCAGTTCCCCTTTCCATTGAATGCCTTATTCTCAGAGCCCGGGTGTAGCACCCATTTGTCTGTGATTTAAAGGGCACCCGTCTAAAGTTCACTTCTAGGGACACTAATAATAGTCTGTCTATTGGCATTTTAAACACCGCCTATAATAAAAACGCATAGAGAAAATAATGCAGATGCACGTGGTGGCTCACGTGCACATGGGTAATATTGGCAATTGCTGTTTTGGGTAATAGATAGGGCCACTGGAATTATGTGATTCCGTGGGTGACTGTATAACACACTACTATGTGTAAGTGGAGGGTAGCAACCACTATCCTCCATCACTAGGAATAACAATAGGAATAACAATAGGAGCTCAAGGGAAAAGGTTTTACCTCTAGAGATAGACCACCCAAAGTGTCTTACCACTAGGATTTCGGAGGAAGGTTTAATAGTATTAGCCAATTTCCAGCAGAGCCAAGCACTGACTCAAGACCCGGCAAACTGAATAAAGTGGTATGAAGATAAAATTAAGCACGTGGTTCATAGGTCAGGTGTGAAATTTCGCTTCGCTCACAGAGTTTGAGGAGTTTTGCCCACTCCACGTAGTGTGCGGAGTTCTGAAAAACTTAGCGGAGCGGAGTTTTTTTACTCACTCGCAACTTGAATGCCAGCGAGGAAAATCTTACTCCAGACCACCTCCCAGTGAGATTTCTCAATGCAGGCGCATGGATGGTCGCTACGGCACACTTTGAGAAACCTTCCGTTCGCATTGAGGAAGATGCCGCTCAAGTAGAACATCTACTCGAGAGGCAGAAAGAAGTAGCACCCTCTTAATCTGTGCATGGCACCATTTGCATTGATTTTACAGCGTGGGACCACCACGTGGGCGCAACGTTACGCACTCCGCGCTTGTAGACCCCATGTAGGGCGGCTGAGTTTTTTGGTCACTTCACACGGTTCCTCAGGAGTTCCGCGGAGTTAGCGTTACTCCACAAACTCCTTCCAGACCTAGTGGTTTATTGCTGCAGGGTAGATTTAAATGCCAACAGGAAGTCTAGGACTAGGGACCAAGTTAACACAAAGAAAGCTAATGATTGGTATGGTATGACACCAATTTTAGACAGTTAAAGGCCCAAATTAGAAACTGAGTTAAAAGCCTCAAGATAACGTTTGACTATGAGATATATGATGGCCTTCAGAATACCAAGAAAGTATATTAAAAACTGATTAGTGGTTGAAAGAGAGCATATAGGAGAGCTACTGGGGGAACCTGTTAGATGCAAATGAATAAAAAATGTAAAAACATTTAGGAATCTTGTGAAGCAAAGCACAGGAAAGGAGGAGGAGGGAGTAATGTATTGTGTGGTAGAAGTAGGTGGTTGGGTTGAAAATTTTAAAGAAATCTATTGAAAAACCCCATAGCCCGATAGTATAAGAGCCAATCAATGGAAGGAGGTGAATGAGAAGCTCAGAATCCAGTTCTTGACAGCCAATATTAAAAATATCATAGCATCGCCGGTATTAACTAGAGCAGCGGGACCTGATAACCTTCCGGCTGTCATAATTAAGACCAACCCAGATTGGTGGGCAGAATTCTTTCACCAGACACTCAAAGGAATCTTAGCCATTGCTAAGTTCCCCAGCAATTGGAAAGGGGCCATTATTAGGCCTATACATAAGAGAGGGGACACAAGAGCTCCCAGAAACTATAGGCCTACTGGATATGGGCAAAAAATTGTTCACTAAAATAATCTTAGCCTCAAGCAAGGGTCAAACTAAACCATATTGTGCCCATGGACAAGGGGGGCTTCAAGGAAGGCCACTCCATGATGGACCACTGTTTCTGCCTATGGTACCTTGCTCGGAAGTCTGTAGAGCAAATGGGTAGTCTATTATCTTGCTTTGTAGACCTCCAGGCTGCTTTCGACCTGGTGGACCAGAATTGCTTATGGGAAACTCTGCTAAAACAAGATATCCCTAAGAGCCTTCTAGTTTTAATACAAGAGTTGCATTCGCACAATTGGGCACAGATAATTATCGCTACGGAGGAGAAATTGAACCAGAAAATCCCAATTCCTAATGTGTTGAGGCAGGGTTGTGTCCTGGCCTCCTCACTCTTTTCCCTATTTATAGCCGATTTGCCCTCAGTTTTCACAGCAGCAAAGGGAGTGAACCCCAAAATGAACACGGACGATCTTGTGATTATGGATCTATCAGCATTAGGCTTGCAAAAGAAGCTCGATGTGTTTATGGAATACTGTAACTGTAAAACGTTAGTAGTAAACATGGAGAAGACTAAGGTTCTGGGCTTTGGCAAAAAATCTATAAGGTATGGGTGGCACCTCTGTCCCAACAGGCTGGAATCTGTCAACGAACATAAGTACCTAAGAGTGTGGTTCTAGAAGAATTTAAAGTGCAATAGAGGTTGTGGTGAGATATCCCACAGACCAGTGTTAAAAGTCTACACCACCATAATTCACCCCTATTTCAGTACAGAGCCAAACTGTTAAGCTCAGTGGTAGAAATTGTTGGGAACTTGCGTAGGGGAAATGTCTAAAAACCTTACTGTCCCTCCCAAGGTCCTTAATGATACAGGCAGCAAGAATGGAAGCAGGTATGATATCATGGAGCTACCTGGCTCGAGCAGCAGCGTCTGAATATGGGAGCGGTGCAAAAGGTATTATTATAGTCCAAAAATTAGATTTGGCACATTGAATTAAAATGGGTCAAAGGCATTAGGAAAACCCTTGAGACCATATGTAGAGACCTGAGCATTAGTTTATGCACCTAGAGTTTGCTCTTACGTACCTGTAAGGCAAATATCTGGTGAACATGATATGATAGGAACTTACAGGGGAAGCCTTCAGTTCAGTTTATGCTCAATTCTTGGAGAAATAAAGAGTGGTTCCCATACATAGATTTTCTTCCGAATTGTTGGTTTAGGTATGAACTGCTAAGGTTGAGAATGGGCATCAAACCTTGTTATACTAGTGATAAGACAAAAATGGCAATAATAGATGCAGTGGGCAAATGTACATGTGGCTTGAGTGTTCAGTGTGACAATTTGCGCATTCTTATAGATTGTCTAAAATTGTTGCCCCTTCATGAGACTATTTTAAGAATGCTTTTCTTAAAATATGGTACTAGTAAGCGTATGCAAGCTGGGGTGCTCTTAATGGGCATGCACCATTTGGATGTGGCTTGTGCTGTTGGGCGATTTATGAATGCTGCAAAAAACCTTTTGCTGGATATGGAAACGGGTTGCCATTTTTAAAGAGTTTTTAAGAATTGTTATGATGAGGCCTGTGGTTGCTCCATAACCCTATGAAATGATCTTATTCTGTTTATATTTTATTAGAACATGTTTTTATGAATCTTATGATTGCGTTGTTATTGTTATGACTGTCTTTATACTATTTTTTAATGTATTTACTCTTTGATGATTAATGTTTGTTTGTTTATGTTGTTTAAAGACTAAGGGTTAAAATAAAAAATTTCTTAGAGAAAACAAATGAAAATTATTATGTATTTGCTGCATTTGCCATAACTCATCATCTGCTGGAAAGGCTACAGATTTTAGCAAAATAAATTGTGTGTAACTCACACAGATCAAAAGTTACTAAATCTCAGTGACGTGTTGCCGTGTAGTGGCAATCCCTATGCAAAAGTTGACGGGTTGCTTTCCTGTTGTTTTTTTTACTGTATTCGTATAATAAGCTAGTGCAAATAGTACCCTTTGCATTGTATACATGTTAAAGAAGTACAAAATTCTTACGTAATACTATGACACAATGTGGCATGCTATTTTGCGTAATTTGCCTTTTTTTGCTACGTAATTTAGTCAACCATGCTGCATAATTTGGTCTTTTCATGCTTCATAATTCCAATGGCCCTGGTAACACATTAAATTACGTGTTTAGGAGTTCACATTCACTGGAAGAGAGGCTATTATCTTTTCAATGTACTTGCTTGTATTAAAATAATCACATGTCCCTACAGAACTCCTCCCCTTAGTTTATTGCATGAATAGGGGACACCAGGTCTACATCTAACTAGCTTAAACAGGGCTACAAACGTTGTAAGTCTACTTATGTGTGACATTTCATTGTTTGCAGCAGCTAATTTGTGACATTTTCAGACCTCATGTATGACACTCCGAGTGACACCTTAGGGAAAACTTTGCCTTTCATCCAAGCAGATAATTATTTTGCACACGTAGCAGAAATTACCCTGAGGCACGTTCAAGGACCCTTTGGCGGAAGCAAAAATACTCTTATGGTCGCCTGTCACTATCATCACCTGCCCAATAAAAATATGTGTTTGATCCCCTTCACCACCAACCTTTATACTGTGCTTTCTTTGGTATCAGAGACTGCCTGTTTATACACGAGTGAAGGATTTTATTTTGGAAACCTAAAAAACTCTAAATTTACCAATGCTGCTGCACATTCCGGTTATGGGAGCTACCAGTATGAAAACACAAATGGCCTGCTTGAAAAAGTAGGTGAACACCAAGCAGGCCATCCCAAAACACCCATAAACCTGTCCTAATCCTAAATATGGTAATGAGGTAAAGGCCCACAATAAATGCAGATTCCTGTACCCCAATGCTCCCTGGATCCAATCTTTCACTGGAAAGTGGAAAACTGATTTCACAACACAAAGCAAACTCATAGGTTTGTCTGTACTTACTGACCTCTTGAAGGTAGGTTACACCCTGGAGGCACATGTATATTACTACTGTCAAGGGCAGTGGCAAGCGGTTTGAACGACAAGGAACACCCTCATATTTAATGGTTATGTAAGGCAAGGGTTACTTCATGGGCACAATATTTAACCCGTAGAGGCAACAGAAAATTAAAACTGATGCACACTAACGCATCCTGCTGTTTGACTAAGCCCTTGAGAGTATCCTGTTGGCTAGAGGTTGTCACCCTAAATCCAGAATCATTTGAACCACGATCCTATATGCCAGAGTTGTGGTGATATCTCCGCTTAAATGTGTGCTGCCTTCTTAACCCTAATGCACAGGCCGTTTTGGTGCCCTTACATCAGTAGATGTCCCTGACACCTGATCCTCCGGGATGCAATGTTAGTGACTCACCTTCAGTGGTAACTGTGACGTACCATGCAACACCCCCTATGAGTTGTCACCACCAATATTGACTGGACCAGTTTTGTGATTCCACTGGCTCCCTAAATATTGTCCATTTTCCAGCAGGCCTGTGTTCAGTGTCCCCCCCCCACCCCACCCCCATTTCTAGAATCAGAGCCCATCTGAGCCCATATACAAGGGAATCCTCAGTGACCAGAGATGATGCTCATTTTCTACTTTCCAAGCCAGCCAGCAACCTCATTCGAATTTAAATTGAGAAACATATTCACTCTTGGGTATTGGGTCTGTTTGGTTCGGGAGAATCACTTGTTGAGGCACACTGATCCATCCAGCTTGAACCGAGAGGAAAATATCACAAGGGCACATGTAGTATTCCCTAAAGTGATGTTGCACACTGTCTAATCACTTATTTTGGGGTTCTGGAGCATGGGGATCATAGAGTAATTCCCATGCTTTAGACTCTAATAGACAGCAGGAGGTACCTTAGTGCTATCCAAAGTCTACTGGGTCATTTTAAAACCCTCCAACAGACTAAGGGTACTGTAAACCTTGAAATGAATTACATTATGGTACCTCCCTATGTATGCCTATAAATACATTTGGTCTGCTAACTCTGCCCCTTGTCACTCTCGTAGAGCTATAGCAGTAGCTTGACAGTAAACTTCATTGTGTCTTATTACGAGTGTCGTGGTATATATATATCATGGCATATCTTAGCTGGAAACCCTTATCACCTCTTGAAGCAAGGTTGGACGTGCTCGACCACATCACACTATTGAGAGTTGCAGCCAAAGCAGGAATTCTTGCCATCTAATGAGTCATGTCCTAGGACACTAATACCTTGGGCATCAGTGGTCAACAGCAGTTACTCACTTGAGAACTGCCCAGCTTTCACTGATAGCCCATGACCTGGCGAGAAGACCTTATATTTAAGGCAAGCAGTGTGGATTGAGAATCAGGACTTCAGGAGACACAGCAATTCCATCCATCAAAACCAAAAGCTTCCTAGAATAAAATAGTTAAAATGTCGGATATTCATGATATGGAGGAAATGGAATGGAGAGGTTTGAGTTGCCAAATGGGCAAGAGCCTCAAGTATAGTAGGCTGCCTAGTGGGCTGGCTAAAGAAAAATAGTATAATTTACTTTGGAAGGCATTTTGCCCAAGCACTGTAGAAAAAGTTAGGTACTTTACATTGACCCAACTACCCCTAATACAAGTCCCAATCTATATTCCATTCCTATTTTCACTAATCCGTTCATCATCCATATTTGGATGACAACCTTTTATCTTGTTGCAATAAAAATTAAGAAATTATATATTGATATACAAAAGACCGGACCCCTGGAAGAAACTTAAAAAAGATTTTGAGATAGGGAAATTGAGGTAAGGAAAAACATAATTGGAGAGAAAGTAATAGGAAATGGATCAGGAAAAGCAAGAAGCATTTGCAATGCAATCGGTCTCGCCTTTGGGACCTTATATGTATTTAGCTATGCAGCACATTAGCCTTGGTGCTGGAACATCTACTGTTCATTAACATGGAAGGAAAGTAAGCACCAAACTGCATGACACGCCTGGTATGGGAACACATTGAGAGAAATATTGCCTTTCAGTGGGAAATGGTATAGTCCAAAGCTCTGTTTTTAATGTAAAATCAGGGCCTTCGGTGGTTATATCACTTAAAATACAAAATTTGAAACAAATATTATTGTCTACGGGTGCTCCTGGAAGACAATTTCTATGTACTGGAATCTAGAGAATGCTAAAGTTATTCTGGTATTTTACTGACCTCTGCTGGTCGTTTTTTTTTTATCTAGAAAGTTAAATAGAGGCAGTTGCCAGCAAAATTAAAAAAAGAAAGTCCCTCAGCAGAAAACAATTCTGCTAATTTACTGACCTCTACTGGTCCTTTTCTGTTAAGACAGTTAAATAGAGGCAGTTGAACAGAAACAAAATGTCCCTAAGCGGAAGCAGACAAGTACTAGGGCTGATCTCTAGAGCCCACAAAGTACATACACATATAAGTATATACTAATATATAAGTATATACTAAAGTATATACAAGAGGTCTCGAATTGCTCGACCTAAAAATGTGTGTGGTGGAACTCAAGGCATTAGAAATAAAGATATTCCTACAGGACTTGGGGCCAGATGTACTATTTGCTGGTCACAAAATACCGGTCGCAATTTGCATACAGTACTTTTACAACCAGTAAAGAATTGTAGGACCCGACCTAAGTAGTAAGAGGTAGTTCTTGAAATTCCAAATCGATTGGGTTGCAACCCGACCTACCTCATGAAAATTTGTGAACGAGTTACCACCTCAGCTTGGGGGTTGGTAACTTTTTTTGGGCAGATTTATATAGCACGAACTCGACCTGAAGGTATTGTAGCACTTTACATGAGTACCAGTTACGTTGCACAAGGACACATTCATTTTTTTGGGTAGGCACTGGGAAATTAAGTGATTTTCCCAGAATCACAGGATGTGGAGTCAACCCCAAGGCTCGAACCTTGGCTTCCCAGCTCCAAGGTCGGCAGCTTAGGTGTGAGGCCACATCCTCTCCCCAATTCAATGATTTACAACTGTTATTTCAGTCCTAAACCAACAATACAGAAGGAAAGGAATTGTTATTTGGAAGGGACGCATACAACACGCCCCTTCCAAATACCGAGTAGCTACTGAAGGGTGAGTAACTAAAATGAGAAAAGGAAGGAGATGAACTCTAATAGGGACAGCACTAACGAACAACACATTCAAAATAATCCAAAATAAATCTAAAAGCTGATGCCTTTCCTATGCTCTTCTGCAAGGGAGACAAGATGAAGGGGAACTAATCTTTATTCACGGACCTGCAAACCAAGATGAGTAAGGAAGCTGTTGAAGCCTAGCCCATGCCAGGGGCAGATCTAAATTCTTTACAGTTCAGATCAAAGAGAAATACACGAGAACGCCTCCTAAAGTAGTGATTGTCTGCATGAAATACTGGAGGAGAACCGAGAATCAGTGTCAACAGTCCCCTTGCACCCAAAACTTCTTTGGGAAGGTCTCACTGGACGGTTCATGCTTTACTGTTTCTGAGACACTGGCATATAGAGTGTAATCTAGCAACTCAATTAATATGCAAGTGCACAGAGGATCAATTAAGGAAGATCTACTCTAAAATGCTTTGATATTAAAATGTGCAATATATTATAAATGAAATACACCTTTCATCCATCTTGTCTATCAGTTATTTAATAAACAGAAACAATCGAATAATTTAGACTTGATAAATCAACAATTTCAAATGAATCAATGCCAACTTGGAAAATCAAAAGTAATGTTTATTTTAATTTAAGAAACACAGGGGCATATTATCTAGATGCGCGTTATATAACGCACATCGCACATTTCCATATCGCCGGCTATCGCCGGATTTTTTCGCCGTGTTAGCACGTAATTATCAATGCGCAACATGTAGGCGAAATTAAATCCGGCGATAGTCAGCGATATGGAACATTAGCGCATGAAAACAAACGTTGTTTTCACGCGCTAATGTGTGCCTTGATAATATGGGGGGTGGATTCAGCGTTATGATCCACACCCCCGTGTTATCAATGCCTTAACACCTGGTCAGAGCAGGCGTTGGGAGACCTGCGATAAACGAGTTTAGCGCAGGTCTCCTTCTCCCAACGCCTGCCTTGGTAATAGGGTGTTCCCACCTCCAACCACATTTTACATGTGGTTGGACGTGGGAACGCCCACTTTGCATGTCATTAGCGATGTTTCTCGCTGACATGCAAAGTGGACTTGAGGCAGGCGTTAGCATGCCCTTGTTAATAGGGCGCTGGAAGTATAGCAGCTTTCTCGGCACAATTCGCCGAAAAAGCGGCGATACTTCAGCTTGCTAATATGCCCCACAGTTCTTTCACCAGGTGCTAGTTCCCATTTGGATTAAAGGGACTGCATTGTAGTTGTGACGCCTTTTGAGGAAAATAGTCCTTTCCATCAGGTGTACACCTGTTCTCTCATTATATGAATCCATAATACTTTGCTGTTCAGATCCAAACTGCCTGTTCAAAGAACCCTCCTGGTTAAATCAAAAGGACTAAATGAAATCTGCACAACTATGCCTAACATGGCCTTCAATCTTGCACTTTATTACCAAATTTGTAGTGCTTCCTTAACTCATTAGTGGGAAAGTTAAAAAACATGTTTAATTCATACGATCTAAAGCTAGAACATTGCGTTCTTCTCTGTCTCATCTGACACAGATCCCTTGCATTTCCAAGGCCAGGTTTGGGGGTCCATCTTTTCCGTACCTTGGGGTAAAATATAGGGATAAATACCGGAACTCTATACTCTTGCATCTTGCTACAAAACCTAACATTCTTACATTCTGGACACTTCTGAAACCCTGACTATCGACTCCTTTCTTTTTAATGTTATTCTTATCTGCAGTCCCTGCTTCTCCAACACCAGGTCACCCTTTATGGTAATTATGTGCTTTACAAGTATATAAAATAATGATAAAGACTGAATAATGATTAATGCTGTGCTTACTCAGTCACTGCCTACCTAAGAGTGGATACCTGAGATTATGCTCCTGCAATAGGGTGCAAAGGAACCCCCTGGTGGTGGCTGTTTCAACAGGGGCTCTATCTCCTTGGTTAGGGAAGCTTACCAATAAATGGGCGAGGTGTATGCTACTTGCAGAGCATCAGGGCATGGACCTAGGGAGCCTAGGGCTGGACTGTTCCCATGAGGCACAGGGTCAGACTGATTTGCATATAGCCATGTCTGAACTGGGGTGGCAGAGTGGGCTAAAGAACGGTGATGGATCAAACCCAGATCTTTTGACTGGATGTGAGTGTTTGATTGGTTCAGATGCTCCGTCCATCACCACCCCCTTTTGTACTGCTTTGGCCGCCATAAGTGTGGCAGGGTATGCTCAGACGTGAGTCCCTTGCTCACTTTGACACTGGATTCAAGCAAGCCGGGCTGAAGACGGCTGGAATGCCAGAAACCGGTCCTCGGAAGCTTGTTTCCGGTCCAGGGAAGGCATGGCTTGGCAGTTCGGGCTGGACTGTTCCCATGAGGCACAGGGTCAGACTGATTTGCATATAGCCATGTCTGAACTGGGGTGGCAGAGTGGGCTAAAGAACACTGCTGGATCAAACCCAGATCTTTTGACTGGGTGTGAGTGTTTGATTGGTTCAGATGCTCCGTCCATCACCACCCCCTTTTGCACCGCTTTGGCCGCCATAAGTGTGTCAGGGTATGCTCAGACGTGAGTCCCTTGCTCACTTTGCCACTGGATTCAAGCAAGCCGGGCTGAAGACGGCTGGAATGCCAGAAACCGGTCCTCGGAAGCTTGTTTCCGGTCCAGGGAAGGCATGGCTTGGCAGTTCGGGCTGGACTGTTCCCATGAGGCACAGGGTCAGACTGATTTGCATATAGCCATGTCTGAACTGGGGTGGCAGAGTGGGCTAAAGAACGGTGATGGATCAAACCCAGATCTTTTGACTGGGTGTGAGTGTTTGATTGGTTCAGATGCTCCGTCCATCACCACCCCCTTTTGTACCGTATCCTACTGATTTGCGGCAGACTCCCTGTCATCAAGATCCTTGGAAGCTGACTGCTCTCTGTCAGGGATTCAGAAACTTATCCAGAAGAGTGCTAATTCTCAACTTCCTGAGGTACATCAAGGGCAGTATGTTTACTCCATCATTTTTCTAGTCCCCACATCTTCCAGGAGCCATTGGCCGATCATCCAAGTAAGGGAGGTGAATGTGTATGTGAAATCTGTCACCTTTCACATGGAATCAAGAAGAAATAATGCCTTCAATATCTCCAGGAGACTTCATGACAATAATAGACCTTCAGGATACCAATTTTCAAATCCTGAGCAGAAAATCTCACCAGTGTCTGTGATTTGCAGTCCCAGAAGGCCATTTTCAATTCAGGATCCTTCCATTCGGCCTGAAATCCACTCCTCAGGTTTTTTATTACGGTGCTAATACCTTTGGTCTGCATCTTACATCAATAATCAATAAGGATTCCAAATACTGAGGCTGCAATGGAGTTGTATCATAGACTGGAGATCCTATGCCGTCGGCCTGTTGGCAAAGTTGTCCTATCAACCCCTCTGAGCCCCGTCAACCTGAAAGTTCATGGGAGGGGACCAGAAACTAAGAATGGGAGAAATTTGTGTATTCGCGGTACGCGAATTCGCACGAAAGCAAATTCGCAGTCCGCAAAATCCGCAAATTTGTGCGAATTTGTGGATTTTTTAATTTTTGCGTGTTCGCGAGGTTTTATTTCGGCGCGGCTACCGCGAAGCTACCCATGCGGTCGTTCATGGGTGCGGCCATCTTGTTCGCGTTGCGTATTTCCGTTTCCGGGCGCTAGTTGCATGCTTGCGTTGTGCATTTCCTACATGCGGGGCGCAATTGCGTGTTTGCGTCCATTATTTCGTGCTCGTAGGGGAAATATCGCGCAAACTTACCCGCGTGGTCTTAATGGGCGTGGCCATCTAGTTTTTCATTCATTGCTATGGTTCTGGGCATGCTTTTTCAATCCTCCTTTAATCTTTGTAATCCTTTGTTTGTTTGAACTTTTTTAAAATCTTTTTTTACTCATTATCTATCTCTTTATTTTTGTACATCTATATTTTGTGTTTTTTTCTACTTTTGGTTACTTTAAAACTACTTTTTTAACTCTCTTTTCTTTTACTTACTTTCCCTATTCTTTCCTATTTTATTTTCCTTTAACTGTCCAGGACCATGGCAAGGGGAGTCGGCAAAAATCTGAAGGGGAAGGGTCCCGCACCCAGTAGCCAGCTCCCTTGCGGGCGCTTAAGGGGGAAGCAGTAACTGCCCGGGAGATCTTTAGCGTGGTGGAGGGGGCCGCACTGGTTTTCTTTGTCCAGCGCCACCTCCCCAAGACTGTCGCGGCAGACCCGGTACCGGGTACGGGCTCCGGGAGCGTCGCCAGCTATGGGGGAAGGTGTGCCGGGCCATGTATTGGGAGTCTGGGGTCCGGCGCACCTACAACCAGGTGACGCACCGGTGGTCCGACATCCTGGACCGGGAACAAGACCTGCTCGACCTGCTTGGCGTCGTGATCCCTGGGCTTGGTGAGTAGTAGTAGCTATTTAATCACTACTTTTTTTCTCCTGCTGTGTGTTATGATATTGCAAATATTTGTTTTTTCCGAAGAGCAAAAATGCTGCCGATTACATTGCAGGTAAATTATGTTTCAAAAGCTTCTGTGATTGCAGGTGCTCACCTGCTCGCTGGCGGTGCTATTATGCTTACTTCTTTTCAATTTTGTGCTCATTTGGCCTTGGTGATTATGTATGAGTGTACTTTACAGAAGTGCGTAATGATAGACACTAGAGATTACATTGCAGGTAAATTATGTTTCAAAAGCTTCTGTGATTGCAGGTGGTCGCCTGCTCACTGGAGGTGCTACTGTGCTTACTTGTTTTCAATTTTGGGCTCATTTGGCCTGAGTGATTATGTGTTAGTGTACTTTACAGAACTGCGTAATGCTAGACACTAGAGACTCAAGTCCAGTCCTTCCTTTGTACTCCTGCCACTAAGAAGAGATAGTGGTGGTGGATTGATAGTTTGAGTTTATTATGACTGGTTATTTAGTAGGAAAGTTTTTAGTGGTCTGCAATCATGACGGACTGTGTCTGTCACTTCGCGTGCTGCGGAGTGCTGCCTGCCAGTCCTAGTAGAACCTTTTTGTAGTTGGTTTAGTGAGTTACATAACTTTCCAAGTAGACGGTCCGCGAATCCAGCAATACTAATATCCTAGCAGACCACATCAGATAGGTCAATGAATTTAGTGCAATTGTTGTCTATTTCCCCGAAATAATTTCTTATTGTTTTTTTGAAATGTTTGATTTGGTTGACAACAATCATCCATGTTTGTGTCTTTCTTTCAAGTTGTACATCAGCTCTCCCCAGGGGCAAGAGGACAGAGGAGGAGGTAGCGGCAGAGCAGGAACAGGAAGGCCAGGATAGGTCCACCGAGGGCTCCTCTGCTGGTCCCAGTAAGTTTTCCTGTTAATATTATTAATTATACTTCCCTATCTTTTACAGCACCTATTTATTCCAAACGTTCCTCATAATTCTATTTTTTCCTAAATCGTCTTTGATATTCTTGTAGACTGTTTCTAAATTATTATCCTGCCTCTACTATGACTGTCTGTGCTACTACTAGATTATTATTAGTCTGTCTGTGTAGCTAGCTAAGCTTGCACAGTTGGCAAAAGGTGTTAAACAAAACTCCTATTCAGCAATAGCTCTAGGCACTGAGTGCAGTCCTCTGGGTTGTCCATAATGTCTATTGAAGTCTTCTAAATGTTTATGCTTTGACAATTCCCAACAATAAAATGTCAATGGCCACCAAGAATAAGATACTAGTTTACTTTTTGATTGGATAGGAGGACATACTACTACTGTTGCAGGGACTATTCTGCACATACAGACCTATGGACAAGAAATAGGGCATTGGTGATAATAGGCGCAGTTAGACTTTCCACATACCTCAGTCATAACAGAAGTTGAACCCCCAATCTCCTTACTGACTAGCTAGTGTGTCAGAGTCATTATAGCTCCCGAATGCAGCGATGATCCCAATGATTATACAACCCAGAACATAAGACTACGGAGTCAGAGTCCCGACCTCTCAGAGTCACGGACTCATGCTTGCAAATTGCAAACCCTTTCGCTCACTCACTCATGACAAAAAACCACAGAGTCTATGTAAGTTTTAAAGCTTTATTAAAAGTAAAACAATTAGCTCTGTGTGTACTCTGTAAAAATTTAAATTGTGCATTATATAAAAACATTTTTTTAAATCAACTTCATCTAAGATATACGGTGAACGACTGAAAAGTGGCTGATTTCACACATTAGTTGTGGGAGAGCCCTCACCTGGTTGGAACTTAAAGTCTTGGTGGGGACGAATCGTTGACGACTCCGACTAACATTCATATGATCTTGTTCGTAGAAGGGAAGCTTCTGTATGCTATGAGAAAAATGGTGCGTGTTAAAAAGCAAGCGTTCATCAGTTGTGCCAAAATGTGTGGCATCACATGTTATGGCTAAGCATGAATAAAAAACACCCTTCCCTGAAGAAAGGGAAATTTTTAGTTTAGACTAGAGAGTCACAAATTATTAAATTTGTTTATGTAGTACTAGTAAAAAAATGTAATTCCTAGACAAAATAGGGAGTGGTATATATGGCATCTAAAAATATTTAATGTATTTTCTAGGCGTAACACCATCGGCACAGCCAACCACCAGTGCCGGGGCCAGCGTGGAGGTGGTCACTCCAGGGGTGGATGCGGTGCCACAGCCAGCAGGAACTGCTGTGGGGGATGCCACGGTAGTGGCGGGCAGTGGTAAGCTATTATATTCCTTACTTATTGAGATTGCAGAGTGGACTCTCTGCAGGGGTGTATATAAGTTGTACAGTAGAAGTACACTTTACAGTTAAGAAGACTTACACATTTAGAACTAAGTTTTTTTCAGCCAGGTAGAAGGCAGTCACCCTTGACTTCTCATTAGCAATAGCATTAGTGGCGGGAGTTGACGAGTAACCAATGGCCTCCTCTAAATTTGACTTCAACTCAGCTGCGAAAGTTTTATCGAGAAGCCAAGTCAGATCAGAGATTAACTTAATGGATGGGATGAACGAAAAGGGAAAGAAGGGTGTAAGGAAGGACGAGCAAGTTAAAATTAATGACTGGCAAAGAATGGCACGCGTTTTTGAATGCTGCCCAAGGTGGGTGGGAATCTGATGGATGGCTGGTTGAAGGCTGAAGCAAGGATGGGTGGAAGAAAAGAGGACTGCCTGGGTGGGTGAAACACAAACTGTATGTGTGCGCAATATATCCTTTGGTTCAAATTCAAATGCAAGTCAAGCACGGATGCATTGCTGGCGGTTTACAAAATAAAAAAAAAAGGTTATTTTTCGGTGAGAAAAAGTAAGGTTTGTCCAGTTGAGAGTCAGACATTAGGAAGAATGATTGACATTTACTTTGAATGGATGGATGCCTGGATGGTATCTTCCTCATAGATAGCATAGGTTTATGTAGACAGAGTAGACGGTCACTGGATGAAGAGTGTTACTTTGAAGAGCATGTAACACCGCACGTCCGTGCCAGAGTAGCAAAGCCGAGGAAAAAAGTTGTAATTTTTCTGAATACTACCATGACTAGTAACAGTAGTTTGCAAGCACAGCATATATCCGGCGATTACGGGGACCACTCACTACCTCTATTAATAATGTTTTTATAACTCTGTCATTCATGTGTGGCCTATCTGTGTTCACTCAATCAAAAACAAAGCACCTAAAGTCATCCCATATGTAAGCAAATATCCTGTGAAGGGAGAGATGATCATATTATTTATCTTCTTCATTTTCCTTTTGTAGTAGTCAGGGGCAGGGCAGGGTGAAACTTACATTAATTAAGCAGTAGCCCTTGTAACAGAGTATGGCCAGTGCCATCCATAATAGAAAAGTAAGAGGTTCACCACCTGTATGAACTGGACTGGTAACAGTAACGCAAGTCTGTGTCATCATGACTTGCGTCTGTTTTTCTCGGGTGCAAGTTGACTGCGCTGGCATTGTGCCGGCTTCCATAAGTTTACGTACCAATTTCGCTAAACAAGAGAGAAGAAGAAGACTGGTGTACTGTCGGAGTCTAATGTAGTGAGTCCATATAACGCTAGTAGAATTCCTGAAACTCCCACTAATGTTAGAGCAGAGGCCGACGAAGTGGGAGGTTAGATAGATACATGCCACAAATGTTATGTACTGTACTTGCACGTTGCTAGTGCTACTGTGACACAACTTTCTGCTGAATTATTTTGTGTTAATCTTAAAGAGCATTGGTTACAGTATGTTTTTCTTTCTTCATACAGATACTCCTTCAAAACTAACAAGGAAGGAGTTGGCTAGACGGGCCCGGCAACGGAAGCTGGAGGCAATTGTCACCGAATATCGGTGGCTGGTGGCCCAGGAGGAAGAGGATGACTCGCAGTCGCAGCCAACAACATCCACGATAGCTGCATCCTCCTCCGCTGCCCCTGGGTCATACAGTTATGTTATGTTATTAAATCTTTTGTATCGCGCTCTGTTACTACAGAGTATCCTGGCGCGGTGAGGGCAGTCAGCGCAAACCTCCAGCGGTACGGAGCCGTGGTCCGACAGCCACTAGCCGCCGCCGAGCAGCAAAAACAACAGCTGCCCCCACAGTACCTGCAAGTGCAAGGCTCGTGTGCACCGACTGACCCTTCGAGTGTCCAACCTTGAGCAGGAGGTGGCGAGGCTGAAAGACCTGCTCAAGGACCTCCGGAGAGAGCAGCGGGACCACCTGGCCAAAGGACACCGCCGGCGGAAGTAGAGAGACTGTCCCTTGCCCCTTTTTTAAAGACTTTTGGGGGGTGGGAATTGGGCGTTGGGGTTTTTGGACTAAGGACATTGATTTCATGGATATTGTTTGGGGTTAGGGAGGGGGTGGGTCGGGTCTTCTTGTGGGATAGTTTATTTTTGTTAGGGCTCAAATAATTTTTTATTTCAACTTAAACATAGCATCCACGTTTTTTTACTGTTTTGTGGGGGAGGTTGGGGGGGGTTAACTGTATGTTTGTTTTCCTGAAACTTAACTGGCTGGTTGATTCAAATTGTCTAATCACCCAAATTTTACAAAAGTGCCACTGACAGACTTAGTGAATTTAATTGTCCTACTACTTTACTAGTACTACCGTCAGTCTATCCTCTCCTCCTACTCCATTATTCTTCCTCCCCTAAAATGCTTATCTTACCTGTTATTCGTGTTTGAGAATAGGGCTAGGCACAGGCTGACTACATGGCAAATGGCGATTAAGGTTGGCTATGGAATCCTGGACGGATGAAATGTCATCTTTGTGGTGGTAGTAGTAGTGGTACACACTGGCAGTAGCAGCATATGAAAGAAAAGGAAATGAAACATTGAGTGGCCTGAGTGGAGCATTAGAACAGTACGATAGATAGTACAGTACACAAGAACAGTGCCATAAATTGTAGCCTAAGCAATGATAAATTATTCAAAATATAAGTACTAGTTGCGTGGAGTATGGCTGCTACAAGAAATAGTACTGAAGGTGAAGGACAGAGCAGCGTAAGCATTCGTCACGTGTAGGAGGAGGATGTTGTTGATGATCAATCCACTTGATGGCGCACATGAAATTCTGATTTGATTTGCAAATACTCATGGGTGTGTGTCAAGCAGAATAAGAATAAGAATATATCCTCGGATTCCTTCACCAGCCTTGAAATTGATTTTCTGTTGCTTTGACCTTATCCTCCCCAGCAAGTGTGTGGAATAATTGTTGTCATTTAGTCACACCTCAATGAAAACCACACAGCCCGGGGGAAGAGGGTTAGGGTTTGTAAATTGGATAGGAATGAGGGTTTCGGGGAAAGTTTTGTGGAGAGAGGAAAAAAAACACAGCATGGACAAACAACAAATGAAGAAAAACAAATCTTTGGATACGAAGATATCCATAAATCTTTTAAGGGACATAAAGGAAGTGCACTACATGCATGAAGTTGTTTGCTAAATGGATGGTTAGGTTAATGAAAAGTAGTACTTACTACAACTTACTAACTATGAAGAAACAATTTGACAGTACAGGGCTGCAGTAATTATGCAATTTCACTTGCCTATCTGCCCCCATGGAGAGAATAAACACTTATTAGTACATTAAATTAGTTTTAAAAATAGCAAAGAAGCTTATCAAATAGCTGTAAGGATGAATTTGAAGCAGAGAGCAAATGCACAGAGTCGCACTCATAGAAGTAGTTCACAACAATAACATTATTTGGAAGATAAGGAGAAATGAAGAGGATACTGTAACTGTATGTTGTAGTTGTCCTGTTCAATTTGGGAAGTTGCATGCATCCAGCCATTCCTCCTATTCGCGGTACTCCTCCATTCCATCTGACGCTCCATCGATCAATCTTGGTGACCAGAGACACTGTCCGCTGCCTGCCTGGCGGATGCAGAATTGCGGATTGCTAATGGTATGCCTGAGTTAATGTTTTTCTCATCGCACATGGTAAAAGCCGGCCTGTAATTGTTGATGGAAAAACAGGAAGGGATATTAAAACACCACTGAGAAAAAATATAAGGTACAGTGTGTAGTGCAAAAATAATACTTTCACTTTCAGAGGCAACAGTATTACATACAAGCATCATTTCTAAAGTGCGTACTCTGAGTCTCCTTTTCAAGGATAGTAATTAGCACACAGCAGGCCAGGGCCATGCAGATGGTCAAGGCAGGCACCACTGAGTGAACCAACTTGATGTAGCATACCTCTTTGACACAGACAGACATTCTAATTTTATGCAGAAAGCCACATAGCCGCAATTTAATTTACATGAACTGCTGTCTGCACTCTGGCATAAAAACACTACAGTGGCTCGACCACTCCATACCACGACGAGACAGACATGTAGTTCTGCTGTGGTTGTTGTTGTTTACCTGTTTGCCACTCACGAAATGGCCATAGTTCTTCCGTAAACCGACGATGATGATCCATCCATCCCAGTGAGTGACTGTAAAGAATAAAGATATTATGTAACTTTGATCATCAAGACTCATCATCATCATGGTATATTGGCAAACTCAATGTTGTTCATGCAGTCACAGTCTATACACAGAGTCCAAGGACATTTTACATATTAAAAAATGCAACGTAGAGGAGGAGCTTAGCGGGCATCTGTGATGGCCGCGTGAGCTCGGAGCTCTCCGGACCCCCGCCACTCCCGGCATAATATCCTGAAAATATCCTGGATTCTTACATGGATTATTGAAGAGGAACCTGGGCTGATCTCAATACTGGTTTCGGATTTTGAATTGGACCAGGGGCACCGAAGATACGTCGCATTGAACTTTCCTGGGCCTGCCTCGGGGCACTCCCGGGACCTGGCGAGGCTCTGATGCCGTGTCTAAGTTGAACAACAGCGGCAGTGGGATTCGACTCATGAGTCCCCCTCTTAACTTTCGGTTTCGATTCCCGCTCTGACTACGTCTCTCTACCGATGTGTCTGGCCGGTGGCTGACCCAACAACGAAGCAGTGTAAGGGAGCCTTTCGCTCGATTTGGATCTGTCCGGGCCGTCTCCCACCTTGACTTGCCCCCGTTGGTGATTTCTGGACGGTGGCGCCCTGTTTTTTGGCTGCCATTTTCACCAGGTCGCGAGGGTCCCCCGGGGGCTCATTCTCCGCCATGTCTGGCAGAGGGGACCAAGAGAGACGGAAGGCCAAGACTCCCCTTCGTGGGGGCCCGGTCCAGTCTAACATCATGGACCGGTATACCCAGTCTAAAGTGTCCCCGGGTGCCGTCATGTCTACCCCGAGTGCAATGGGGGACCCGATGGCGGAGCTATCCCTACAGGACGTCATGGGCGCCATCTCTAACATGAAGGAGACTATCGGCCAACAGTACGAAGCCTTGGCTCACAAAATCGACACTGTGGCTATTGATGTGAACTTGATTCGGGCTGATCTGTCTAAGACCAATGAGAAGGTGACGTCATTGGACCTCAAGACGACTAGTCTCACGACCGACGTCTCGGAGCTTCAGACGGAGATTGGCAATCTTAGAACGGCGAACGATTTCATGTCCCATCGTCTGGAGGATTTTGAGAACAGGGCACGACGCTGTAACGTGCGTGTAATTGGTGTTCCGGAAAATCCTGAGGCTCACTCCGTTGATCTCCTTGTTGAGGACCTGGTTCAGAACTACCTTGCTCCGTCTGGGTTAAGCAAATTCTTTGCGGTGGAACGTGCCCATCGTGTTCCGGGTGGGAAGGGCAAGCCAGGCACGCCGCCGAGGCCCATCGTTGCCAAGCTTTTTCACCACAGGGACCAAGACGCTATCCTGCAGGCCTCGAGAGTGAAGGGCCCGGTGGCTTTTGAGAATGCTACTGTGAATTTCTATCCGGACTTTTCTCAACTGGTCCAGAGACAGCGAATGGGCTTCCGTGGAGTCAAGAAGCGTCTCCGAGACTTGGGACTGAAATATGCCATGCTTTTTCCCACCAGGCTGCGAGTTGAGTACAATGAGCGGACATTTTTCTTTGATCGACCTGAGACCGTCAGTGATTGGCTGGATTCCTTGCCGGATCGGACTAACCTGACTGATCCCGCCGAGCTCCCGGGTGGGGCCGAGGGTGGCGTGGAGAGCTGACAGCAATATCTCTGCCTCCGTAACAAGACAATTTCAGCTGGGGTTCCGTAGTTGTGTGGTTTTTGTTTTCTGTGTCTCCCCATCTTTTTCCTCCTTCGGGGTGGCGGGTGGGACATGGGCCCTTTCCTCCTCCGGGGTCTTTCTGTAGAATGGGGTTGTTTGGGCGACAGGCACACTGCATGTTGGGGTGGCTTTCTAGTCTATTGCAGGGGTGCAGGGTGGGGGGTGTTGCGTTGGGTGTTGGGGGGTGGGTTGGTGGGGTGTTTGTGGTTGTGTTTTGTTTTTTTCAAGGCGATGTAATGTTTGCAACTTTATTTTCAGTGTCTTGCTCTTTGTGGGGTGGCTCCTGCATCACATGTTGGGATGGGGGTTGATGGGTTGAGGTTTGTTTCGTGGAATGTCAATGGTTTGGGGGATCGTATAAAACGGGGGGTGGTGTTGCGATACTTACGACGACTGTCTCCTGATATTGTGTTTTTGCAAGAGACACACCTAGTGGGTAATACTTGTCATGTGATGAATAGGTGGGGCTATCGTCTTGTTGCACACTCGGGGTTTACTACGGGTTCCAGAGGGGTAGGCATCCTTGTCCGGTCTTCCCTTCCCCTTGAGATAGACGAGTTACTCCTGGATGATAGAGGGCGCTATGCCGCCCTCGTGGGACGATACGAGGGCAAGACCCTTTCCCTATTTACCGTTTATGTACCCCCTGGCCTGCAGACCTCCACCTTTTCTGATGTTGGCCGAGTGCTGTTGGGACTTCCTGATGGTGCTCTTTTCCTGGCTGGTGATTTCAACTCTGTTCTCTCGGGTTTGGTTAATCGTCACCCCCCCAGGGATACCCCTTCGGCCCAAGCTTGGCTGGGTGGCTTCCTGGATACCTTTGGTTTGGTGGACTGCTGGAGACTTATGCATCCCACCCAGCTCCAATACACTTTCCACTCCGGGGCTCATGGGAGTTTGTCCCGCCTTGATTATTTCCTCATGCCGGCGGCGCAGGCTTCCTCGGTCCCGGAGATTAGACACCTGGCCCGGGGCATCTCTGACCACTCCCCGCTCTGGCTCTGTTTTGAAATGGGTATAGAAGCAGTGGGGCGGGTGGCACCTATCAATCCTTGGTACTTGAGCTCTCCTGGGACACGTGATCAACTGCTCAAGTCCTTGGACCACTACTTTCTGGACAACGAAGGGTCCGTCTCCTCTGCAGTGTCCCTATGGGAGGCCTTTAAGACTGTGATCCATGGGCAGGCCCTATCTCTTATCGCTGAAACTAAGAAGGCAAGGAATCGGGAGGTGGTGGTTCTGGAAACAGAAATACTTGGGTTGGAGGCTGACCTGGAGTCGGGTGTTACGTGTGACAAACTCCATGCCCTTAGTCTGAAGCAATTTGACTACAAGTCCCTGGTCACGGATGCTGCCAAGAAGATGTATAGGGAACAACAGGGCCGACTATACGATGTTGGGGATAAGGCGGGTAAATTGCTTGCCTGGTTGGACAAGAAGGAAAGAGCGAATCGTGTTGTGCCTGTGATTCAGACTTTGGATGGTGTGAGAGTGACTGACCCGGGTGAGATAGTGGAATGTTTTGCGGATTATTTCCGTACGGTTTATTCCCCGGTGTCGGCTAGGGACGAAGATGACTCCCACTTCTTGTTGCGTGATATAGATCTGCCCTGCCTTTCGGAGGTGGAGCGGGTATCTATGGAGGCCCCGTTCTCTACGGACGAAATAGCGGCGGCAATTCGATCTCTCCATTCGGGCAAGGCCATGGGCCCGAACGGCCTGCCGATTGAGCTATACAAACTGCGGCCTGATAAGATTGCGCCCTATCTTCGAGCGATGTTTCGGGAATCCCGTGATCTAGGCACGCTCCCCTATGACCAGCGTCTGGCCACGATAGTGGTTATTCCTAAAGAAGGTAAACCCCGAGACCTTTGTGCGTCATATAGGCCTATCTCCCTGTTAAACGCGGAGCCTAAGGTTCTAGCCAAGGTTCTTGCCACTCGTCTGCTGGTGGTCATTGGTGACTTGATTCATCCGGACCAATCCGGGTTCATCCCGCACCGTAACACGGCCCTTAACCTGCGACGCCTTCATGGAGTCCTTGCGAGGGCGGGGTCTCTGACGGAACCGGCCATTTTGGCTTCATTGGACGCCTCGATGGCCTTCGACACGATAGAGTGGCCCTACCTTTGGGCTGCCCTCGCGAAGTTTGGTTTCGGTCCGGAGTTTATCGGATGGGTGAAACTGTTGTATACCAACCCCTTGGCGCAGGTCGTTGTTAACGGTCGGGTGTCGGTGCCCTTTTCCCTTGGTAGGGGGACCAGGCAGGGATGTCCCTTGTCTCCGCTGCTTTTTGCTCTCGCGTTGGAGCCGCTCGCTGCGTGGCTCCGATTGGAGCCGTCTATCAAAGGTATACGGTGGTCCCCCGACTTTGAGGATCGCGTTTCGCTTTACGCCGATGATATTCTTCTCTATCTTACCTCCCCACGTAAATCTCTGAATGTCCTCTTTGACGTCCTTACCTCGTTCGGCAAGAACTCTGGCTTGATTATAAACTGGGCTAAATCCTGTGTGTATGTTATTTCTGGCGGCTTGCCTCCGCTACCACGTAGATTTCCCATTCAGGTTACTCAAACGGGCTTCACATATTTGGGGATATTTATTACACTGGACTCGTCGCTCCGCTTCGAACGCAATCTCCTTCCCCCACTTCGTAGATTGAGGCTGGACGTGGCCCGGTGGCGTAAGTTACCTTTGTCGCCGCTGGGCAGGGCCGCCCTCTTCAAGATGATGTCCCTACCGCGCTTTCTTTATGCACTCCAGAATTCTTTTGATGTTATCCCTACTAGTTATTTCCGGGAGGTAGAGGGTTTACAGAGGCAACTGATTTGGGACGGGCGTCCGCGCATTGCCCTTGCGAAGCTCACCATCCCTTGGTATGACGGGGGTATGGCGCTTCCTGATATCAGAAGATATTACTGGGCCTCCCAGTTGTCCGCCATCAACCATTTGATGTACTCCCCCGGCGCGAATCCGGCTTTTGAAATGGACAAATTCCAATCGCCGGGTGAAGACTTCAATAGGGTGCTTTATTCCAGGGCGGCTGGGCTCTACCTTACGGGTCCGACTAGGATTGCTGTTAGTGTGTGGCGGGCTGCGAATGTGAGCTTGGGCTGGGATGATCGAGTTACGCTGGCGACTCCACTTTATGCGTCTGAACGTTTGGGTAGTCTCTGGACTACGAAGGGGTTTGAACGCTGGGACATGATTGGTATCTGTAGAGTGGGTGACCTTTGGGTGAACGGAGCAGTGAAGTCTTTCGAGGCCCTCCGGAATGAATATGAACTGAGTGACAGAGAGTTTTTTAGATATTTCCAGGTCCGTCATGCTCTGACTTCGGTTCTTGTTTCCGGTGCCGCCATCCCTGAATCCTCCCCCCTTGAAGATCGTATACTTGACGGTCATCTCCCTGATAGCACTATCTCTTTGATCTACAAGAAGTTGGTCAACAATCGTGCGGATTTACTCGGCCAGCTTCGAGAAGTGTGGACTGGAGACGGGCTGGACTTGGACGACGAAGACTGGCAATCGGCTCTGTCTTCCCCGAAAGAGGTCGCCATTCCCGCCCGGCTCCGTCTTGTCCAGCTCAAGATATTACACCGTGTGTACGTTACTGGTCCTCGTTTGGTTGCAATGGGTTTCTCCCCGGATGGTTTGTGCAAACGTGGGTGCGGGATGAGTGCTACGTTTCTCCATATCCTTTGGGAGTGTTCGGAGGTGGCTGATTATTGGACTAGTGGGCTTGCGGTGATGGCTGATGTTACTGGGATTGCCCTGTTGCCTGAGGCCCGGAGGTGTCTGCTGAACGTGTGGGAACCCAATGATTACACTGTGGCCCAGACGAGATGGGCGACCCTGGGGTACATGGTTGCAAAACGAGATATAGCGCAGCTTTGGGGCTCGCAACGGCCCCCTGCAGTGTCTGTGTGGGAAGAAAATATGGACTGGTCTATGTTCAGGGAAAAGACAGTGTACACAGCTAGGGGCAGACCAGGGGCCTGGACGAAGATCTGGATTCAGTGGAATGCCTATCGTGGGAACATCTGTACTCCTCCCCTGGTAGAGACCCCTGATGTCCCCTTGTCCCCCTGACTTGGCATTCCCGTCAGTTCGTTCATTAATCATATGGTTTGCTCGACCTCCCCTCTGTCCCCCCGCCCTGACTCATTCTATTGCTTGCAATTTGTATCTCCTGTTTGTGAGCTTCCCCCCCCCCCTTTAGGGCTGACTCCGTTCATTATGCTATTCGCCTTTGTTTTTGTGTCTGTTTTCTTTAAGTTTTTATTTAAATTAAGAAAAGTCTTTTATCCTGTTCTACACTCTGTGTGGCACTTTGTATCCTGTTCTCGCCTGACCGCTGGGGTTTCGACCACTGATTTTCTTGTATTGCACCATGCCTTGTTGTTAGCGGCCGGCCCGTGTGGTTGTGGGCCCGTGTTTGTACTTATATTTTTGTGGCGCAATAAAAGTTTTTCAAAAAAAAAAAAAATGCAACGTAGTGGCCCCCTGCAGTAGAAGTACAATTTGAATTAAACAAGGTAAAAACAGAGTAGACTTGAGTTACATTTAGTGTGTAAAAGATTAAATAATAACAGAACACATATGATTCATTTCATGCACAACAAACAAACAGCAATTGCTTTCATCAGAGCCAGACAGCCAGTGTTGTTCACTGCATGCCATCTCATTATTCATCACCTGTTCCACTTTTTATCCGCATCTTCTTGTTCTTAAAGTGAAGGCTCACAGGGCAGCCTCTCGTGTCAATTTCAGAAGTAACAGTCAGCAATCAGCATATAGTCAGTAATTCCAATCCCACTTCTTTTGAGGGGACTCATCTACGAAGCGACAGTTTCTTGATTCTGCGTAATCCAGCGATCTGCCTTGAGGGAAATTGATAGGGGGAGTCTGGAGGAGGAGGATAGAGGAGCATGACTGAGTTGTGAACTTGTGAACTTCAGGAATGCAGACAGCGGCACCTTCAATAAGGAAATAAGACGAAGACAGTGCTGCTGATGGATTGGTTGTGATTAGAGTTTTGTTGTGGTAAAAGTTGCAAAACAAAGACACACAGGAATAAAAGTGAATAAGGACGAAAAAAAAGGAAGTCAGTATTTCAGACCTAGGTATCAGGGAAGGAAAGCTCGTCCTCAAACTCTGTGAATTGAAACAGGAGTAGGTCAGCTAACAGAGAAGAACTTCCGTCACCTAAGTCGGTGTCCTCTTCTTCCTGCATGGATTCATGTATTTTGTAATCTGATGGTATGAAGTGCTGATTCATCTTGATCATTGTTAACCTCTCCACATTTTTTGGGCGAGAGGCGGGTCCTTTTTGAAGGATGGCACCAGCAGCACTGAAAACACGTTCAGAAGACACGCTTGCGAGTGGGCAAGACAAATAATTTAGAGCCAGCTTGGTGATCAGTGGCCATTGACCCCTTTTCCAATACCAATACAGCAATGGGTTGTGATCAATGAAGACCTCTGTTGGGTCATCCAGATAGGCCTTCACCATCCACTCAGGGTCATGCAGGGGTGCTCCACTTTGCGTACCATCTGTGGCTTTTGCATCAACACTGGAACGAGCAAACCCTTGATGAGTTATCCAATCCGCTTCCGACAATATTATGGCTGGGCCTGGTGCAGGTGAGGATGATGATGATACGGTTACTGGTGTCGGTAACGGCTCTGAGGGAAAGTGACTGCCTTCAGCCACAGAAGTGGACCTTTACGCCGGATGCCTGCAGATTCAGTAGTACCTTTGACGGTTCCTTCAATTTCCTGGCGCTCTTTTTAGAAACGAGTGGCTGACAGAGCTAGCCAATGTTTGTACTTTGAAACATCTGCTTCAGTAAAAGGAATGAATGAATTGTTGGCCAGTACCTTTTTGTACCGTGGATGCAGAATAGTGGCACAAATGTAATGCTGTTCATAATGTATTACTTTAAGCCTTGCATTGTCAAGTAGGCGGGTTAATAAGCTCTCCGCCAACTGATATGCGTCTTGCTTATCAGCATCATCTTGGAACGTTGAAGACATCGCCTTCAGTTGGTGCTCTAGCTTGCGCAACAATGGGATAGCTTTGCCCAAAGTACAGTCCTCCCTGCTGACTTCACGCGTGAAGACCTCAAAAGGACGAAGCATGTCTGTCAGGCTTTTAACTAGGTCCCATTCCTCCACCTCTAGCCTCATGTCTTTCATAGAAGCACCCCGTGCGTTAAAGACATACTCATTGATTACCAAGTAATGCTCAAACAGACGCTCAAGCATGTAAAAGGTTGAGTTCCAACGTGTTGCCACCTCCTGGATGAGTCCGTTGAATGATCCTCAGCTGCTTCCGGGCCTTAAAAGAATGGCTGAAATGTGTGCAGATTCTTTGGCAGGTGGTCAGTAACTTGCTGACTTTGTTTTCTTTTTTCAAGAAATCTTGAACAACAATGTTAATACTGTGCACCAAACACGGCACTCTGAAATAGCCACCATCATTCATGGCCCTAACTATATTACTGCCATTATCCGTGGAAACATAACCAATCATGCGCTTTCTTGGATGCATCCATTTAAAGACCTTACTGTTAAACTACTCCAAAATGTTTACTGCAGTATGAGATTTCTCCATGGCAAACATGGCTACTGTTGCATGTTTCCGACTAGCTTTAAAAATTGTGCCACTGTCAACACCTGCAGATATCTTGTCTCTAACCCCCGCAAAAGAGACCCAGTGTGCAGTGATGCACATGTAATCAACGGCTTGGCAACTGGTCCACATGTCTGTTGTCAGGTGGATAGTGTAAACTGCACTCTTCTGTAAAGCTGCCCCAATCACCTCCAGCACATCTTGATGTAGTGCTAGGACCGCAACTCTGGCAAAATAAGACCGGCTAGGAACCTTCCATTTAGGGCAGACTGTTGCCACAAATTCTAGAAAACCTACCCCTTCCACGAAAGAAAAAGGGAGAAGGTCCAGCGCTAACATTTTAGCCAGCATTGCAAGGCGCCTCCGACCAAAACATGCTTTTAATGGTGGTCTGGACAGTTTTCATATGTGATAAGGAGGATCCAGACCTCTTCAACCCAGTTAGGCTCATTGATGTACTTTTTCGCATTGGTGTCTCTACCAGACTACTGTGCCTCCTTGATGTTGCTGGGGTAGAGTAGGGTGTGGGTGCTACCACTGCAGTGCTGCTGCCAGGGGTACTGTGTGTACCAGAAAAAATGTCTCTCGGTTGTTCACCTCCCCCCTGCACGATCAGCTCCTCCTCGTCATCACATGCAATATCAATGTCTACATTTGGATTTGTACTTTTGGCTTTCCCGATGTTACTTAGGTGCGCCTCCCACTGGATAATGTGTTGTTTTTTGAGATGACCTCTCTTGCCTCCGGTACCATAGTTGGTACCAAGTTTACCCCGACTAACTACTTGATTACAAATCCAACAAATGACTAGGTTTTCAGCCTTTTTGCTAATACTAAAGAAGTCCCAAACTGGAGAGTTGAGATTTCTGGTGGTGGTGGAGATGCTACTTTCAATGCCAGATGAAGTGGAGGATGGGCGTGGCTGAATTTGACTCTGTTGTGCACTTACAGCACCACTACTTGAGGTACTGGAGGTCGAGCTGGATGGAGGTCCCTGCCGGCCTTTCTGACGAGAAAATATGGAAGCTGTAGGTCATGTTGGTGTTGTAGTTACCTGTGTTGGTGGTGATACCACCAGTGGTGCCATGCCACACACATCCTGCGCAGCAGCATTTTTGGATAGGGTAAAATGTCTGTCTGTTGCATGCCCGCTGGGGCTGGAGTGACGACTGTGATGACTGGGTCGTCATCATCTGACTGTTCATTAGCAGCAGAATACACCATTTCTACTTCTTCTTCGTCATCACCCATAAGTGAAAGCCTTGCGGGAACCTTCCTTTTAGCTAGCTTTGTCATGGCGTGCCTCCCTCTCAGACTGCATTGGTGGGTGCCAATCAAGATCTAGATCATCAGAAATATGGAGGCTTGAAGAAGAACTTGTACTAGCCCTCCTTGACATTTTTCTTGCTGGGGATCTGGAAGTCAATGGATCATCAGGAGGAGTGGCGTGCTCGGATGATACCTCCGCTTGAATCTCGATTTCCTGTGCCCCTACTTCTGGAGGAACAAGCATTGTGGGCAGTTGTGCCTCTCCATGCGCCTCTACTTGTGCCTCTACTTGCGCCTCTACTTGCGCCTCTACGTGTGCCACTCCTTGCGCCACTCCTTGCGCCACTCCTTGTGCCACACCTTGCATCATTCCTAGTGCCACTCCTTGCGCCTCTCCTAGTGTCACTCCTTGCGCCTCCCCTTGCGCCACTCCTTGCTTTCCTCCTTGCGCCTCTCATTGTTGCACCTGTGGTTGTCGTTGCGGCTGTGGTTGAACACTCATCAGATGAGTTACACCCTGAGTTGATTGGATGCTACTTTGTGATGAGTCAACGGCAACATCACTGGTCGATGGTGAAAGAGCAATTAGAGAGGCTGCCTCTGCGGCACTCATGGACTTGGGCCTAACTTGGCGTGGTGGCACTGAGACCAATGAAGCGGAGGTGCTGCTCCCCGCTTGGTCCCCGGCGGACACCGCTGCTGCAGGCGTAGTTTTTCCCCCCCAAAAAAGTGTCTGTCGGCACAAAAGTCTCCTTGGTAAGTGGCGCCACTTGCTTCTTCTGCTCCTTCTTACTGGCAGTGGCACTGGCAACTTTCTTGGTAGAGGAGCTACGGCCACCTTTCTTTGGGCCCATCTTCTTCAGATGTCAGAACAGCAGGACGCAGTAGCACGAGTTGCAGAGTTGTCTATGGCCACCACACGTGACGTCACGTGACGTTGTGCACACACCACAGCACGACTTCTTCCTGGCACTACAACAAGGATGATGAGGATGATTCCTGGTTGTCAGTCTTTGTGCACCTAAAGCAAAGGAAGCCAGAGGAACATCAGTTAAATAAATGTTGCATATGTCGTGCTTCAATTAATATTTGCAATTAGGCATTTATTATTATTAACACAACACACCCAGAAACGGGAAGACCCAAAATAAAAATTGCAATTCTAATCCAAAATGGATGTTTAAATTAATAGAAGAGAGTGAGACCACACAGAGAGAGTTGTTTCATGCACCACTGAGTACCCCTGGACATAATGGATGAAAGCAAGGCAGACTGGGCGCAGGCCTATGGCTCAAAGCACACTGCCTGGCTTCAAAATGTCCCCTAGACCCCCACCCACATGGCAATACACACAAAAAATCACCCCAATCCAATGCCATCCATGCCCTAAATGATGTTAAAATTCAAGAGACCCCACAGAAAGACATTGCCCATGCACCACTGACTATCCCTGGGCCTACAGGCTAGTGTGGCTTTAACACGTACCCAAAAATTACAAAAAACATCCACATAGATATAATAACAGTGAGCTATTCAATTCCATGCCATCCATGCCGTAAATGATATTTAAGTTGAACAAAACTCACAGAAACAGTTGTATCATCCACCCATGACTAACTCTGGGCCTACTAGATACGGTGGCTACCCACAATATATTAATTATTTTTTTAAAAGTTGTGAAAAAGTTTATAAATTGAATTTGCAGCAACTGCAATGCCCCAAACAACCAACACCAACTTACTTGTAAAATCTCAACTCCAAAAGTGATCCAAACAAAAAGTCCTCAAATACAAATATCCAGCAGCAGCCACAAAGAGTAATCCTTCCAGCTCCAGATCCAAATGAAAAGTGACCAGGACATGGACAAAGCACTGGGAGGAGCCTGCTGGACAGGAACAGGAAGTTGGAGACTCTGGGGCCCTTCTTCCCTCCCAACCCCCCCCCAAAATGCACTCCTTGCACAAAAAAGTGCAGCCAAATGTCAATCTGAGGAGGTATTCTGATCCAAATCATCAATTTCAGATGGTTTATGCTGCCAGCAATCGATTTCTTGTGCAGAATTGCAATTTTTGCTATTTCGGGAACGCAAGAAGTTCAAATCTCCCGCCGGAAGTCAGCTGCGCGGCGCATCTACGTGTTATCAATTGTTTAATCCCGCGATGCGTGATCGCAGGCCCTTATGACGTATTCGCGATCTGAGCATCTTGCAGTGCAAGATGGCGATCACGCAATGACGTACTCGCGGTCGAAAAGTCTCGCGCGATCATGCAGCAAGATTGAAAATGGTGCACCGCACGCAAACCGGGAGGAAAACAACTCGGCAAACTCAGAATCACGGTAAGTCAACGCCGCGCACGCGAGATTGTATTTTTGAAGCGCGACCAAGCAAAAAAAATCTGCCAACTCGCGAATTGCGAATTCTTTGATAATTTCCCACAATTTGCGGACCGCCAAATTGCCAAAAATTTGCAAATTCCGTGAGCGGAACAGAGTTTCAGCCCACACTTACCAGCAACCATGGAGAGGTGACCGGAATGTGTTGCGGCTACCTGTCGAGGCAGCTGTGGCGACACCGCCCAATCGCGCTGCGGAGCTGCAAGATGCCGGTTGCCAATGATGCAGAAACCAGGGTCGGGCTGCTGCGGTGATTTTAGTGCACACCGCCATGCTTGCTCCCCCAACAGTGGGCCAAAAGAGCCCGATGAAGCATAACTGTGCAGGGGAGAGGCCCAGGTGGACACTGGGGGCTGTGATACCACAAGCCGCTGCACTTGAGCGCAGTAAACCGCAGGATGCGTCAAACTCGCCTTCCCCTCCTTGAGGATGCTGATAGGAGTTCCGTAACGGGTGTGGTGAGCCCGGGGATGGGTCTTCACAGGGGAAAGCACCGAGGGAATGCACACTTCGACGGTGCTGCCCAAGCCGGTGAGACTTATGGTGACTTGTGACCCCCTGGGGTGGCTTAGAGGGGAAACCAGAAGCAGGGGACAAGGACAAGTCTCCCTCTGGGGAGGCTGCCCCACAGAGGTGGCATCTTGGAAGGAGAAGATTCAGAGACAGTGCCCTGCTGATGACTGGGAGCAACAGGTGACTGGTGGAGGCCGGTGATTGTTGTTGTACCTGCGCCCACCTTCCCGAACCTGTGGTACCTGCATCTGGAGAGCCCCACACAGAGAGACCTTATTGGGGCATCACCTGAGGATCACGCCAGCAGTGTACTGAAAGGAGGGGCACCGCTGGGAACCTGGAATGTTCGGTCAATCAGCATAGTTCGCAACAAGCTGCAGGGCATGGGGCCTGGGAAGGGCGATACTGCAGGTGAATGCCGGGTTTCGACAGGGACCGAGCTGGACCGAGAGACTCACACTGCAATGATCCTAGTGGTTAATGGAGACACTCAGGAGTCTTTGGAGCAGAAGATAGAGGCGGCGGTGATCGATGTAGGTGACCACAAAAAGTGAGCAGACAGGGTCTTGGACATTAACCACTGGGGCTCAACTTCAACCTACTGTTGTGGACTACATGGCCACATTGCAGAAGCTTTGGAAAGTGGACTTTTTGTCGGTCAATGTGGAGGAATGCCGAGGGGCTATCTTGACAAAATAACGTATGCCTGATGGGAGTGCCGGAGAGAGCGGAGGGTCCCTCGACAGACCTCTACATAGAGCAATGGCTCTCCTCACAGGTGTTGGGGGAAAGTGTTGAAACTGTTTATGGTGGAGAGGGTGCACAGGGTCCTAGGTCCTGGCACCCAGAACTCTCCCCAGGCCAATAGTGGCCAAACTGCTCAACTTCAGGGACTGAAACAAAGTACTGCAACTCGCAAGGTCTCCTGATGCCCTGCAGATCGAGGGCAACCCATTGAGCATATATCCGGATTATGTCATAAAGATGCAGCGCCAACATGAAACATTGCTACTGGTCAAGAAGCACCTGCAGCACCTTAACATCAAATATGGCCTGCTGTTCCTGGTCCGTCTCGGTGTCGTGGTGGGTGAAGGGGCACATTTTTTCACAGAAGCGAGAGAGATGAGGGACTGGCCGGACAGGCAGGGTCATCTGAGGCTACTAGAGCAGGACAGGGATCACTCACCCAGATGGCTGACACAAAGTCAAGACGATGCCCATGCTGATGCTCTACAAACGGAGAGTGAAAGGGTGGTTGTGGAACTACAAAAGAGCCTTTAGCAGCCCACTGCGAACTAGTGGGAGATCGTGGGCAGAGCCTCGTAAAAGTCAGACGAAGGATCGATCACCTTGGGGGAGGGCATTGAAGAACTTGGCCTCTCAAAGGTTACCACCATGATGGCAGACAAAGTTGCCTGAGATACTGGGGGAGGACTACACATGGTCTTGAGCGGTCTGAGGGTGGGTGATGGAGTGTGGCCCGAGACATCGAGCTCCAAGGACTTCTACTTTAAATGTTAAACCAGATGCTAAGGAATACGTAATGTTAGGGGGGGTGACAACCACCTCGAGCATGGGGGGCTGGTTGTTTTATACCTGCAGCACGAGTTGACAGAGAATCAGTATAGAGGAGCAGTTGAGGTAAGATGTGGTGGCAAGAAGTAACAACTAGATGAAGTGGATGTGGGGTCAAGAAGATAAAGCGACTCAGGAACGCCACAGACTATGGTACAGAGGGATTCCCAATTAATAGGAAACAGTGCCTTTCTTAAGATGATCTTTTGGACTATAAATGGACTTTGGAACAAACTGAAAAGAGGAGTGATGCTGAGATATCAGGCACGCCATTCACTGGACCTGATCCTGTTGCAGGAAACACATCTAAAGAGTACCCACTGAGACTTCCAAGGGTGGGCATTTCTTTTGGTACCTGTAACCAGTCTGGCAGCAGCGTTCAAAGAAGCCCTTAGTGGGGCCAAGGTATATTTGGGGAGGCCATAGAGCGTAGCACTGCCATAATCTGGTCTCAGCAAAACAAGCGCTTGGACTACCTGCTTGAAATCAGCTTGAGGAAGGAATGGTTTGATATTCCTGAGTATCCTCATCAGGTGATTAGCTCCCTTGCACACATTGCTGATATGATTCTTCATATTCAGATGCTTGTCCAGGGTGAATCAGAGAGATTTGGCTGAGTCAATAATGAGGGGGGAGCAATTGAAGGCAGTAATGTGGGTAATCCAAAGGTCTAACTTGGGGACGTGATTGGGAGGAGAAATGAGAAGGAATTCTGTTTTGGAGGTGTTAAGCAGGAGGTGGTTCTCGGTTAACAGTTTTGAGTAGACGTTAGAGTAGTGTTGAGTGATATGAGGTTATCTGGGGAGGAGATTTTCAGATAAAGTTGCGTATCATCTGCATACATATGGAAGAGAATGTTTGTGGAATTTAGTGCATTAGCTAGAGGTTCCAAGAATAAGTTGAAGAGTTTAGGCGGTAGGGCGGATCCTTGGGGGACTCTCATGGATACTGGAGAGGGCTGTGAGAGACAGTGGTTCGCCTCGACTCTTTGTGATCTGTGGTGGAGGAAGGACGAGAACCATTGCAACACCCGACCTGAGAGGCCCATCCTGTTCTTCAAAATGAATAGGAGGTTGTCGTGAATGACAGTGTCAAACACAGAGGAAAGGTCGAGGAGGATTAGAAGGCAAGATTCATTTTGGTCAAGCATTTTTCAAATGTCATCCATAACGTGAGTCAGAGCCGATTCAGGGCTGTGCCCACTCCGAAAGCCAGATTGATGCTGGTCCAGGAGTTGGAAATTCTCGATGTGAGCACAAAGTTATCATTGGACGCATTTTTCTAGGAGTTTGGCTAGGGTGGGGATGTTAGAGATAGGGCGGAAATTGTTACGGTCAGCACTATCTGCATTATGTTTTTTAGGTCGAGTCTAGTGCAGCGCGCATACACTGCTCTAGGAAAACGACTTCTTGGAATCGCTCTGAACTTTGCACATGCTCGTGCATGTGTTTTTTTGTGTCCATTTTTTCAATTGGTCTTTGCGAGCGTCTGTACAGAAAGACAGTACGCAAATGGGTAAAGGCGGGTGCATGTCCCACCTTTCCCAGGGAATGCATCCGCCCACGGCCTACCACTTACGAGCAGGGGCGCCATCTGTTCGACCATCTGTTTTTAATTGGCATGTTTCCTCTGTAAGCACTATCTCCAAGAGGCATTTCAGGCAGGCTGAGCTAAATCCCGGTAGCCCTGTCTTCCCCGCCTGCTGAGCTTCAGCGTCCCCACCCAGTCCAACCCCCCCCCGGAGAGGCGCTGCCTGGCTCATGGCTGAGCTTCGACTCTGGCAGCCGCCGCCACCTCCTGCTCTTTTCATGGAAGGGCCGTGGAAGGCCGACTGGACTTTGGGAGCAGTGGTGCTGCACGCCGCAGTGCATGAGGGGTGTTTGAACTTCCTCTGAGACTCCAGCCTCCTCTGCCCTGCCCCACAGCGCAGGGGAGGCCGCCCCACCTTAAGAGCTCAGCTGAAAGGAACATGCAAACCCGCCACTGATTACGAATCCGTGCCACCCTCCGCGAGGCCACGCACAGCTGCCAGCATGTTTAAAGGTACTAGATACACAGGTTTACATTTCCTAGTTTCCACCGCATAATCTTGTAAATAGTTTGTGTTGTAAAATTCAAAGCACAGTTTAGTTTAATAACTTCTTACGACTTTCTTGATCCTCTCGGACACACACATGGTATTTTTTTATTTCATTAATACGCTCTGAAAAGTTATGTTAAAAGTAAAAGGTCACCTAGTTCTGCTTTTTCTTCCTATTTTGGTATCTGTATTTTATGTTCCTAATTTAAATGCTTCATGTACCAGAATGCAGTGTGAAGGAAGCGGGGCTAAATGAGTGTCTGGCATCTAACACGATGAGGCAGCTCAAAGCCTGCTTTTGTGCCTCTCTCTCACTTCAGTGACGATTAAAGTATCGTTTGTGAAGTGGCCTCCTCTCCGCACCGGCCTGCATGGTTTGGTTTACCAGCTTTTCCAGAAAGCAGATGTTTCGCCGGTTAAAATAAACTGCATCCGAACCAAGTGACCAAAGCCCTGAGCAGCCTACCCAGCTCATCTTCGGGTTGCATTTTGGTACTTGCAGTCTTCATTTCATTGTGGTAAACGATGGACTACAAGTCCTGAATGTAAAGTAGAAACCTGGACTGTGATCCCAAAACAAGGACTTCGGAAACTGGAGAGGCAGTGTGAAGACCCCACCTTGGCCTGGGGCACTAGCTTGCAGAGGTGTGACAACAGCAGTAACCGTTCTGCTTCCTGCGGACTCGGACGCTCCCTACGCTGCTCCCTGACTCACCTTGCTTCCCTGCTGGGTATCGTTACGCAGCTCCGCTGCTCGCTTTGGCCGCCACTACATTGCTGCCTGATTTATTTGCATCGCGCTAATCCGCATACCATTGCCTATTTACAATTACCGATTTTCATTCTTTTCATTAATCTGCGCCGCTCCGCTGCTTGCCCTGGCCGCTGCTGCCTGCCTGGCATCACACTTGCTCTTGCCGCTCTGCGCTGCGTGTTACTGAGGTCACAATCGATTTCTGCAGGTAAAGTGCAGCTGATCGATCCTGCGAGGCCACCGGCCATTTTGTTGTTGTTGTTGTTGGTCGCCCTGCCCTAGTCTCCACCCCGCTCCCGCCTTCCCAGCTGACCCGCCCTCGCCCCTCCCCCCTCACCACCATATATGACAGTAGTTCCCGCGCGCAGCGTTCACGCGCAGCGACCGCGCCCAATCCGCGCCGAAGGTGCGCCAAAGGTAAGCCCGTCTACGCCCGTCCGCGCCTGGACCGCGCCCAGCGCCAGAGCCCCTGCCCCTCGCGCTGCCCAGTCCTCCCGCATTACCTACGATGCCGCCTCCCTCCTAGCCCTTAACCCCGGCCGCGCCCCCACCTGCGTCCAAGCCGCTCCTGGACGCACCCATGGACCTTTCTCCTGCTACTCCTGCAAATTCAGCAGCACCGTCACCAACTCCGCTACGACCACAACACAGATTCCCGACCCCAACCACCTAGAATGCATCCTTCTCAACACCCGCTCGGTCCACAGGCACGCCATTGACCTTTGGAACCTACTAGACACCATCTCTCCTGACGTCGCCTTCCTAACGGAAACATGGATGAACGCTTCCTCCGCCCCTGACATCGCCATCGCCATCCCTGATGACTATAAGATCACACGCAAGGACCGCACCGACCATACAGGAGGTGGAATCGCTATCGTCCATAAGAAAACAATCCGCATCTCAACCAGCTCTGATGCCAACCTCGCCAACTCCGAACATCTTCACTTCCAGATCCACATCGACCCCAAGACCACACTCAGAGGCACCCTCCTCTACAGACCACCAGGACCACGCGCAAAATTCAGTGAAGACATCACGGACTTCATCACCCCACAAGCACTCCCCTCCAAAGACTACATCCTTCTGGGAGACCTCAACTTTCACCTTGAAAAGATCAACGACCGCAACACCGCCACCCTCTTAGACTACCTCGACAACCTCGGACTTAAACAACTGGTCACTTCCCCCACCCACATCGCAGGTCACACTCTCGACCCCATCTTCACCTCCAGCAACCATGTCTCCTTCAGCCACACTACGGATCTCCTCTGGACTGACCACAGCTGCGTTCACTTCACCTACAACAAGCCGAAACCCATCATCCACCTCCAACCAACTCTACAAAGAAACTGGAACAAAATCACCACAGAACAGATCTCCACATCGCTCCTTCAAACCTCCCCAGCCCTCTCTTCTAACGCCAACGAAGCCGCCTCCAACCTCACCCTTTGGTTATCCAACACCGCCGACACCTTAGCACCACTGAAAAAACGTCAACACAAACTTGGCATCAAGAAGGCCGCATGGTTCAACGACGACCTCAAGAAGTCCAAGAAACTATGCCGCTCCCTTGAAAAGGCCTGGAAAAAAGACCCATCCACCAGCAACAAGGACGCCTTCAAAAGCGCCATCCGTACTCACCACCAACTGATCCGAAAAGCCAAGAAAACAGCATTCAAAGATCGACTTGACACCAACGCCCACAATAGCAAGGAACTTTTCAACATCGTCAAGGAATTTTCCAACCCCTCGGCCAACTCCAACGACATCACCCCCTCTCAAACCCTCTGCGATTCCCTAGCCTCTTTTTTCCACAACAAGATTGCTGACATCCACAACAGCTTTGACAACCAACCCGGAAGCCAACCCACCCTACCATCAGCTGACCATCTTCCCCCCGTTAACACCCTTAACGCCTGGAAGCCAATCTCCACTGAGGACACCATCCGCCTGATGAACTCCATCCACTCTGGATCCCCCACAGACCCATGCCCTCACCACATCTTCAACAAAGCAGACTCCGTCATAGCTCCGCACCTCCGAGACGTCATCAACTGCTCCTTCAACTCCGCTACCTTCCCAGAAGACTGGAAACACGCTGAACTCACCGCCCTTCTGAAAAAACCAACAGCAGACCCCACCGAACTCAAAAACTACCGCCCCATCTCGCTTCTTCCATTCCCGGCCAAAGTCATCGAGAAAGCCGTCAACAACCAACTCGCCGCCTTCCTCGAAGCCAACAAATCCCTCGACCCCTCACAATCTGGCTTCCGAGCCAAACACAGCACTGAGACCGCCCTCATCGCAGCAACAGACGACATTCGAACTCTGCTGGACAATGGAGACACAGTCGCCCTCATCCTCCTCGACCTCTCTGCAGCCTTCGACACAGTCTGCCACAGCACCCTTTTACAACGCCTCAGAAACATCGGAATCCAAGGAAAGACACTGGAATGGATCACTTCGTTCCTCACCGGAAGAACCCAGAGAGTCCGCCTCCCACCTTTCAAGTCCGAGGCCACCGAAGTCATCTGCGGCGTACCACAAGGATCCTCACTCAGTCCCACCCTCTTCAACGTATACATGAGCCCCCTCGCGGCCATCGCCCGCCAACACAACCTCAACATCATCTCTTACGCGGATGACACTCAACTGATCCTATCTCTCACCAAGGACCCCAGCACCGCCAAAACTAACCTACACAAAGGAATGAAAGAAGTCGCCGAATGGATGAAACAAAGCTGTCTGAAACTGAACTCAGACAAAACAGAAGTCCTCATCTTAGGTAAATCCCCCTCTGCATGGGACGACTCCTGGTGGCCGGAAGCCCTCGGAAATGCACCCATCCCGACAGACCACGCACGGAACCTTGGCGTCATCCTGGATTCTTCACTCTCAATGAACAAACAAGTCAGCGCCGTATCCTCTTCCTGCTTTAACATTCTTCGCATGCTCAGAAAAACATTTCGCTGGATCCCCTCCGAAACAAGGAAAACAGTCACCCACGCTCTAGTCACGAGCCGACTGGACTACGGAAACACCCTCTACGCAGGTACCACCGCTAAACTCCAGAAGAAACTACAACGAATCCAAAACGCCTCAGCCAGGCTCATATTAGACATCCCACGCAACGAACACATCTCTGGTCACCTTAAAGACCTCCACTGGCTACCCGTCAATAAGAGGATTACTTTCCGACTGCTTACCCACGCACACAAATCACTCTACGACATCGGACCAGATTGCCTCAACTCTCGACTGTCCTTTTACACCCCCTCCCGACAACTTCGCTCTTCCAGCCTAGCCTTCGCCACTGTACCTCGCATCAACAAGACCACCATGGGAGGCAGATCCTTCTCATACCTGGCTGCCAAAACATGGAACTCACTCCCCGCTTACCTTCGCCTCACCCAGAATCACCTAGCGTTCAGAAAGCAGCTTAAAACATGGATATTTGACAAATAATCCTCCTCCCCTTCCTAAGCGCCTTGAAACCCTCTGGGTATGTAGTGCGCTATATAAATGTTATGACTTGACTTGACTTGACTATACGTGAATGCACTCTGTGAAATCTGGCACTCCATACCCGTTGTTTCACCTGAGGCATCGCCAGAATCCCAAATTTTCATGAAGTGTTGAGGTAAAGAGAGGCACTGTATATGTAGGTTGTGTTTAACTCGCCTCTTGGACCCACATTTTTCAGCACGTTGTGAAGTCGAGCTCAGAGCTCTCTTTTGTATGTGTCATGCCCTGCACCTGCTACCAAATCTGTCTGACATCCGCTTTATTAGGTATTCCTTAAGTTTGTGGCACCTGCACACTTTTTTTACTAAGTGTCATGTGCAGGATAGATGTTCCTGAATCCTTAGACGTTACAAAGTATGTTAACTGGGTGGTCTCAGATTGGAGTCACAGTGGTTCGCTCAGCCTTTCAACCTCCTTAAGCACAATGAATTGAGTGACCAGAGATGCCTCTATGTCAGCAGGACATCACCTTTCTCTCCTTAGACTTTGCTTTTATATAGTGCATTCTGGGAGTTGTAGTCATAGTTCATTTTAATTGAGCCAATTGAACCAACCCATCAGATAATGTTATGTGAATGCAAAGTCCGAGCATGGAAAAGTGGTGTCCGGTGACACGGAGTCACCTGGTCACACGAACAATAAACACCATTGAATTTTGTAAAATAAATAAAAATATATATTTATACATATACTTACAGTGTAAAAAACGCCTTGACGTTGAAATCGCTATTAAGCGGCTGTGTGCTGCATTGCTAAACACTTTTTAATGTCCCAAAGTCGAGACCTATTGGCTATGCCAATGCTTGTTAGTATAGGTGAGACCTGAGCTGCTTTTAAGCAATATGGGATCATGCCTTGTGACAGTGAAGCGTTGATAATCTTTGTCCAGATGGGGATGAGGAAATCCAATATTTCTTTGAAAATTTTTGATTGCGAAACACTATGTTCTATAATTTTTCCAACATAATAATCCACTTATTGCCCTTCACTATCTTTGTGTATTCAAAACTGTTTCCTGTCACACAGTTTCAAAACAGCATGAAGACATTGTTACTTCGGGTTGCAGTATGCAATTTTACTCATAATGAATTAACAAGTTTCTTTTTCATATTGAACATCTGAGAAAGTTGGTCTGTAAGGTGTGCCTTACTGCACAACAGGGCCAACATTAATTACTTAAATCCATTCAACATATTTTATAGGTGGGCCTTTATTGTGTGGCAGGTCCTGTGTGTGGACACTGAGGTCCAAAGGCTTCCCATAATAGTCTGATTGGTTCTCAGACATCTCTTGAATTTCTTAACATTATGTAGGGATTATGGTTTGGGTTTGAGTGTGCTTGAACGCTGATGGCCTTGTACTTTTAATGTATTGATTCCAATACTTTAAATCAATTGATCTCAGAGTGTATGAGTGTCTGGGCCTTAGATGTTTGAGTGTGATGTAGTGGGGTGTTCGAAACTGGAGATCTGCTGGATTTTTCCATAATATTCATTGTGTATGAAAGCTTGACTCTTATAGTTTACTTTACTGTGAGTCAATGTAGAGGTTCCAAGGTAGTGATGCTTTTAGGTCAAATTTCATCAATATCAAGCAGGCTGCGGGTCATTGGTTCAAGGTTCTCTGTAGTTCTTATGGGGAAGTCAATGTAAACAGCGGTGTGGCCATAACCCTCACTTGCCGACTGGCATTTTCTTGCTTCTTCTTCCTTTGAAACATAAACTTTTGTTGAGGGGTTAAGGAATTGTGAATGCTTTGAGCCAGATTTGGAGCTTGGGTAGTCAGATTTCAGTCCCACGTTGTGAAAAATGTTCTGCCTCTGCCAAGGAGGCAGTGGAACTTTAGGGCCTCATTTACTTTACTTTGACGCACTGCAGTGCAGCACGCCTTCCTGCTTGGCTGCCATGCATCAAAATAAAAGCTCAGGAATGCACCGTATCTACATGATATGGTACATTCTTGTCCTTCTCCCCTGTGCCGGTGCGCAAACAGAAGCCGTGCGCTAGCGCAGACAGCCTTGTGTCATTTTACAAGGGAGGCTGCACTGAGGGCATGATTGTTGTTGTGCAGGAAGGGACATCTTCCTGCACAAAACAATCATTAAAGGCATCTTTGTCTTTCTATTCAGCACGCATACAAAGAGGAAAAAACGATGAGAAATCCTTGTTGCGCCTCCCTTGGGAAGGCGTAGGATTCGGACACATTCAGAATTTTGTAAATCTGGGAATGTGTCAAGTTTCATGGAAGTTGCGTGGGAATACCCACAGCAGAGTTATGTGTGAAAGGGAAACATATTTACAAGACCATGAAAAGCCATGGAGCCACCATATTTACATGGCCTTGTAAATATGGGGAAGGCCATTGTGCTGCTGGTGCGTCAATAGATGTGACGCACCGGCAGCACAGTGGGCTTGTAAATAAGCCCACAGAGTTCTCCAGAGCAGCAGAGGTTGTGAAGAAGTTTCTGCCTGTGCTAAGGAGGCAGTGGAAATTTAGAGTTCTTCAGCACAGCAGAGATTTCTCCAACCCCCAACACACAGCAGCATCTGAACGAAAGAAAAATGCTACATGGTCATCCTTTGGCACCTACACCCAAAAAGAAATTGGCAGACTGCTCAACACTCTGAAACCATCCAATCACCTCACTGACCCCCTTCCTGCTAACGCTGTAAAAGACTTTACCCCTTTTCTCCTCCCACTCTGGACTAAAATTATCAACAGCTCTCTCCAACAAGGATCCATCCCTAACGCCCTCAAAGTCAGACAAGTCACACCGCTACTGAAAAAACCAACAGCAGACCCCTCTGATCTCGACAATTACCGCCCTATTACAAATATTCCCACTCTCGCTAAACTGTTGGAAAAATGCGTACAGCTACAACTGACTAAACTGACTAAACACATAGATAAGTTTGATCTCCTCAACGCTCATCAATCAGGATTCCGAGCAGGGCACAGTACCGAAACTGCCATGACTCACATAGTTGACGACGCCCTCCAAATACTGGACCAAAACAATACCTGCCTCCTCATCCTTCTCGATCTCTCCTCAGCATTCGACACAGTTAAACACGAGAACTTACTCGATCTATTAAACACAAGAATGGGCATATCTGGGACTGTTCTCAAGTGGTTCACCTCCTTTTTACACAACCGTTCACAAAGTTTCAAAAGCAACAACCTGATGTCCTCCCCGGTACCTGTATCGCTGGGCGTCCCTCAAGGATCCTCCCTCTCCCCAACACTGTTCAACCTAGTTATGGAACCTCTCACTACACTGCTACAAACATCCAATGTTCACTTTCACATGTATGCCGACGACACCCAACTTTATCTCAAAATACAATCTCCCATGGACATCATGCTTCTGAACACCACGATCAGAAACACCCAATCCTGGCTTGCCGAGAATTACCTCAAACTCAATGCGCTGAAGACTGAGTTCCTCCTGATCTCACCTCCCGGAAAAATCTCTACGGCTCAAACATGGCTTAAGCACTTAACGGCTTTAAATGTTCAACCTACCATAGTAGACTCAGCAAAATCTTTAGGCATAACACTTGACGCCAATCTCAACATGCAGCAGCACATCAGCAAGGCAACCAAAGGAGCGAATTTCCAAATCAATACCTTGAGGAAACTTAAACCCTACCTTCCAGCCAAAGACTTCCAAACTGCAGTACAATCTATAGTCATCCCGCACATAGAATACGGTAGCACCGCCCTCTGCGGGCTCCCCCTAACTACAACGGCACCCCTAAGAGCATCTCTTAACGCTGCAGCGAGACTCATCACTGGCTCAAAAAAACACTCACATATTTCACCTGACTTTAGATCCCTGAACTGGCTACCTTTTGAAGCCAGAATACATTTGAAAATCGCCTGCTTGACGCACAAGGCGGTACACATGAACTCACCCGCTACCTCACTCAAAAGCTGACTATCTCTGGGGGCTCGAGAACTACTAGAAGCACAAACAATCTTCTGCTGAAGCCTCGAAGATTTCGGAAGGAAAAAACCTATAAACGCTCCTTTTCAGGAATGGCACCCAGGATCTGGAACGCACTTCCTAGTGAAACCAGGCTCATCTCCTCCAACAAACTGTTTAAGAAAGAAGTAAAAGCGATCCTCATGGCTAAATACACATGAACTATTATTCTGCATTTCTCTTGAATCCGCTTTGTACTACCTGCCTGACCTTGGTTTATTTGTATTTCTTGTATTATCGTCTTACTTGATTGTATTCGCTCCCTCCTTGTATATTTTTATATTGATGACGCACCTGTTTAACATTACACACCTTACCTACTCCACCTCAACTATCCCTACTCTTGTACTACTGATGCACCTGTGTGACTATACACCCTGCACACACCTACCTCAACTTTGCCTCTATGCTATCTTCAAAAGCATTTTAAGCACGTTTAAACATGTATAGGCTCTTTAGTTTTGTACTTTTATATTATTGGCACAACGGTTTGACTATGCTCCTTGTACCGACATTACCTCACCTGCGACCTACCTCTTGTATTTTGACCTACCTATGTAACTATGCACCTTGTACTTGTAAAACGCTCTGATATCTGAAAGATCTTGTTCGCGCTATATAAAACTTTCAAAATAAATAATAAATAAATAAATAAAGTAGTTGCATCTGCCATATAGTAATGAGTTTCCAGAAATGGCTGAGCCTACCAATATGTCACTATCTTGTATGAACTTTCATATTTTTGGCATTTTGGATTCTGTTTTCTTCCTAAATCTGAGGATTAAAATGTAACCCATCAAATTAATGTTCTCGAGCGAGAGTGATTTGCCTCTGAACTGTTCCAATGTGCGTCAGGCGTTCTTGAGTAATTACGCTATGGACATCATGTGGTGTTTTTTCGATAGTGAGGATGGCTTCTGAATTGGACATGCTTCACTATCATTATTTTTCAACTGCAAAACATTTCTAGAAGAGTGCATATAGTAGTAGTTAGTGAAGGTTCGTGCATAAACAAAAATGTATATGAGCTTATAGTGCTCTACTGTAAATAGAAAGACAGGCTAAGATCAGATTTGAAAATGGATTAATTGAAAGGCTTAGTGCATACTGTAAAGATGTTATGTTGAAGCACATGTTGAGTGTGGCCTTTTCATTTCTTTTCTTCTACCTGAAGCTTATTTCAAAATAATGGGTTTTAGAGTTCATTAAGATCCTTATGTAGCATCAATGAGTAAGCATCTATTTCAGAAGGAAACTAAGGGGCATCTTTATCAATCTTTCGCGCAGCGGAACGCAGCAACCCACTTTGCATCTCTGCGTGAAAGGGCAGGACTGCGCCGTATTTAACATTATATGGCGCATTCTGTCCTTTTCTAGTGATGGTGCACTTTTGTATGCCTAGTGGCAACGCAAGCCCCTGATCCAGCGCCCCTAATGAAAAACTGTCTCACCAACGCTACCCAACACCACAATAGTTGTGGTCATATCTAAATACTTTTTGGTCTTCTCTTGTTTACAAACTATACGCTCCTTGACCCTGAGTGCGCTATATATCTCATCTGGTGTCACCTCATCTGTGTACCACTTTTTAAACTTGGGGGAAAGCTCGTTGTTACACTTCCTTCCCCTCATGAGGTAAAATGGTGTGTGTTTAGTGGTTTCATTAGGTGTGTTATTATATGTGTTTATTTTTTCACGAATGAATTCTTTCACATTTAGTTTTGAAGCTATTGCTAGTTGGATTCCTTCTTTTATAAACTTGTTCATCCTCTCCACCTGTCCATTACTTTTGGGGCTATATAGTGGTGTCTTCTCTTGCTTGATACCCACATTTTCTAAAAACTCAGCCATTTGTTTAGACATCAATTGGGTACCGTTGTCGGAGACAATAATTTTTAGTTGGCCTTCTATTGCAAATATTTTTTTGAGAAATTGCATCACTTGTTCTGTTGTTATTGTGCGTACAAACTTATAGTGCACCCATTTAGAATAATAATCAGTTCGTACAATTATGTATTTGCATTCTTCTTGTAACACATAAAATAGTCCTGCAAAATCTATTGCCACTTTTAACCAAGGTCCGTTTGGTATTTCTATCATTTGTAATTCTCCTTTTCTTATTTTCCAATGCTTGTCTGCTTTTAGACACTGCTCGCACTTGTCAATATAGTTGCTTACTTCACTATCCATTCCTGGCTACCAGTAGTGCATTCTCAGAATGTTCCTAGTGGCACTGCTACCTGGGTGATCCTTGTGTGCTAGTTTTATTAGTTTCTCTCTTAATCCCGCAGGTGGTATGAATAGGTCACATCTTTTCAAAAATCCATTTTCTATGGTTAGTTCATTACTTACTTGTTGATAGCTTTTTAATTCGTTTTGTAGATTTCTGATAGGAGGCCATTTTGTTTTCATGTGGTTCATAACTTTTTCCATTACTTTGTCATTTTCCAGGCATTTTAACCATTCTTCTTCAGTTATAGATCCGCTAGACATTGTGGTGGCATCTATCCAAGCTACTACACACTCTACATCATCTAGAGTGTTTCTGGCTTGATCACCCACAGGCAGGCGTGATAAACAGTCAGCTCTACAATTTAGACCACCTTTGATGTGCCGTATACTGAATGTATACTCTTGAAGGTTGGATAGCAGTCTTATTAACCTGGAGCATGCCTTACCATTTCCACGCCCTTCACCATCCATCATATACACCAGTGGCTTGTGATCTGTAACTATTACAAATTTCTTGTCCCATAAGTAGTTTTTTTGATTTTGCACTCCCTAAACACATGCGAGCGTCTCGCGTTCGATGGTGCTGTAGTTTTTTTCGGTTTCATTTAACCTTCTGGATATAAATGCAATCATATTCTCTTTCTTTCCTTGAAGTTGACAGAACACTGCACCTATGCCTTTGGCACTAGCATCCACTGTGATGATATTTTCCAGTTTGGGATCATAGGGATTCAAAGCTGGTGCTTCAGAAATTTCTTTTTTTATGGATTTGAAAGTATGGTTTTGTTCACCTGTCCATTTATAACTTATGTTCTTCCGCAACAGTTTTCTTAATGGCTCAATCTTGCCTGCATATCCTTGTATCAATTTAGAATAGTATTCACTTAGGCCTAGGAATGACTTTAAGGTCCCTTTGTCATTTGGTTCTGGGGCTTCTCTTATTGCTTCTACTAAGTCATCCTTTGGTGTTATCCCTTCAGAAGTTAGGACATGTCCTAGATATTCAATTTTGCCGTTCATGAACTTGCATTTGTCTTTAGAGACTGTCATTCCTCTACTCCTTAAAATGTTCAATCCGCTACTAAGCATTTCAAGATGTTCTCGTTCAGTTTTGGAGTGTATCAGGATGTCGTCCTGGAATGCATCGACACCTTCTATTTCCCTGAATAGGATATCCATTCATTTTTTAAATACTCCTGATGAGGAGGCAAGGCCAAATGGTAGTCTGATGTACCCGTACGCACCAAATGGTGTTATCAATGTGGTCAGTTTTTTGGACTCCTCTGTCAAACATACCTGGTGGTAAGAGGCTTTTAAGTCTATCAATGTGAAGTACCTTGGCCCTGCGACAGATTGTAGTATCTCTTGTATTATTGGGAGTGGGTGACAGTTTACTAGGATGTTTTTGTTTAGTGATCTGAGGTCCACACAAAGTCTTATTTCCCCAGTTTTTTTCTTTTTGGAAACCACAATTGCTGACACCCATTCGGACGCCTCAGTTTCCTCAATTACTCCTTCCTTGCTTAACTTTCCTAGAATCTTTTTCAATTCACCTTTAGTTGATAATGGAACTGTTTTTGCTTTGTGTTTTATTGGCTCCGCACATTCTCTTAGTTTTATTTTGTGAGTGAATCCTTTTACACACCCTATCTCATCTTTGAAAACTTCTTTGTACATATCCAATATATTTTCTACACTTTCCTGTTGTTCTTCTAAACATATATTGTTTATGAAATCCTCTTTTAGTATTATAGGATCTTTTGCTCCAGGTGGTAAAATTACTCCTAGCTTTGCCAGGTCCTTCCACCCTATCAAAATTCTACCTCTCTCTGCCACATACATTTTTGTGTTGATTACTCTCCCTTTAACATTAGTGTGTCACAAAAATATCCAACCATATCTATAGCCTGTTTCCCAAAAGCTTTAGGGTTTATGTCTGTTTCATACAATTTCACATTTTGCCACTTTTCCTCGAATAGTTTGTCAGAAATAATTGTTTTGGGGACCCTGAGTCAGCTGTGAACTGTAACTCCACATTTCCTATTTTTACTTCACCTATTGGTCCTTTAATTTTCCCATCAACCATTTCCCTTTACCATTTATGTTCTTTCCTCTCATGATTTTCTCTTGCCCTTTCTTCAATTTGACCACATCATCCTTGCTTCGCCAGCCTTTTCCTTCTATACAGACAGCACCTCTGGATGTTTCTTGCACATGGGCCGTGTCACTAAAGATTGATTCTCCCTTCGCTACCATGAATGTTTTTTTAACAATCACCCAATCGCCTCGTTCTATGTCTTTCTCTTTAGCTTTGTTGGTCCTATCTGAATACTTTTTGGTCTTCTCTTGTTTACAAACTATACGCTCCTTGACCCTGAGTGCGCTATCGTTTATCTCATCTGGTGTCACCTCATCTGTGTACCACTTGTTAAACTTGGGGGAAAGCTCGTTGTTACACTTTCTTCCCCTCATGAGGTAAAATGGTGTGTGTTTAGTGGTTTCATTAGGTATGTTAATATATGTGTTTATTTTTTCACAAATGAACTCTTTCACATTTAGTTCTGAAGCTATTGCTAGTTGGATTCCTTCTTTTATAAACTTGTTCATCCTCTGCACCTGTCCATTACTTTTGGGGCTACATAGTGGTTTCTTCTCTTGCTTGATACCCACATTTTCTAAAAACTCAGTCATTTTGTTTTATCTGCCACTCGAGTATGCTATCGTCAGGACTGGCACCATTTGTGTTCTTTCCTCTCATTATGATTTTCTCTTGCCCTTTCTTCAATTTGACCACATCATCCTTGCTTCGTCAGCCTTTTCCTTCTATACAGACAGCACCTCTGGATGTTTCTTGTACATGGGCAGGGTCACTAAAGATTGATTCTCCCTTTGCTACCATGAATGTTTTTTTAACAATCACCCAATCGCCTCGTTCTATGTCTTTCTCTTTAGCTTTGTTGGTCATATCTGAATACTTTTTGGTCTTCTCTTGTTTACAAACTATACGCTCCTTGACCCTGAGTGCGCTATCATTTATCTCATCTGATGTCACCTCATCTGTGTACCACTTGTTAAACTTAGGGGAAAGCTCGTTGTTACACTTCCTTCCCCTCATGAGGTAAAATGGTGTGTGTTTAGTGGTTTCATTAGGTGTATTATTATATGTGTTTATTTTTTCACGAATGAACTCTTTCAGATTTAGTTTTGAAGCTATTGCTAGTTGGATTCCTTCTTTTATAAACTTGTTCATCCTCTCCACCTGTCCATTACTTTTGGGGCTATATAGTGGTGTCTTCTCTTGCTTGATACCCACATTTTCTAAAAACTCAGTCATTTGTTTAGACATCAATTGGGTACCGTTGTCAGAGACAATGATTTTTGGTTGGCTTCTATTGCAAATATTTTTTTGAGAAATTGCATCACTTGTTCTGTTGTTATTGTGCGTACAAACTTATAGTGCACCCATTTAGAATAAGAATCAGTTAGTACAATTATGTATTTGCATTCTTCTTGTAACACATTAAATGGTCCTGGGAAATCTATTGCCACTTTTAACCAAGGTCCGTTTGGTATTTCTACCATTTGTAATTCTCCTTTTCTTCTTTTCCAATGCTTGTCTGCTTTTAGACACTGCTCGCACTTGTCAATATAGTTGCTTACTTCACTATCCATTCCTGGCCACCAGTAGTGCATTCTCAGAATGTTCCTAGTGGCACTGCTACCTGGGTGACCCTTGTGTGCTAGTATTATTAGTTTCTCTCTTAATCCCGCAGGTGGTATGAATAGGTCACATTTTTCAAAAATCTATTTTCTATGGTTAGTTCATTACTTACTTGTTGATAGCTTTTTAATTCGTTTTGTAGATTTCTGATAGGAGGCCATTTTGTTTTCATGTGGTTCATAACTTTTTCCATTACTTTGTCATTTTCCAGGCATTTTAACCATTCTTCTTCAGTTATAGATCCGCTACACATTGTGGTGGCATCTATCCAAGCTACTACACACTCTACATCATCTAGAGTGTTTCTGGCTTGATCACCCACAGGCAGGCGTGATAAACAGTCAGCTCTACAATTCAGACCACCTTTGCTGTGCCGTATACTTGAAGTTTGGATAGCAGTCTTATTAACCTGGAGCTTGCCTTACCATTTCCACGCCCTACACCATCCATCATATACACCAGTGGCTTGTGATCTGTAACTATTACAAATTTCTTGCCCCATAAGCAGTTTTTTAGTTTTTGCACGGCCCAAACACATGCGAGCATCTCTCGTTCGATGGTGCTGTAGTTTTTTTCGGTTTCATTTAACCTTCTGGATATAAATGCAATTGTATTCTCTTTCTTTCCTTGAAGTTTACAGAACACTGCACCTATGCCTTTGGCACTAGCATCCACTGTGATGATATTTTCCAGTTTGGGATCATAGGGTTTCAAAGCTGGTGCTTCAGAAATTTCTTTTTTTATGGATTTGAAAGCATGGTTTTGTTGACCTGTCCATTTATAACTTATGTTCTCCCGTAACAGTTTTCTTAATGGCTCAATCTTGCCTGCATATCCTTGTATACATTTAGAATAGTATTCACTTAGGCCTAGGAATGACTTTAAGGTCTCTTTGTCATTTGGTTCTGGGGCTTCTCTTATTGCTTCTACTAAGTTGTCCTTTGGTGTTATCCCTTCAGAAGTTAGGACATGTCCTAGATATTCAATTTTGCTTTTCATGAACTTGCATTTGTCTTTAGAGACTGTCATTCCTCTACTCCTTAAAATGTTCAATACTCTACTAAGAATTTCAAGATGTTCTCGTTCAGTTTTGGAGTGTATCAGGATGTCGTCCTGGAATGCCTCGACACCTTCTATCTCCCTGAATAGGATATCCATTAATTTTTTTAATACTCCTGATGAGGAGGCAAGGCCAAATGGTAGTCTGATGTACCTGTGCGCACCAAATGGTGTTATGAATGTGGTCAGTTTTTTGGACTCCTCTGTCAAACATACCTGGTGTTAAGCCGCTTTTAAGTCTATCAATGTGAAGTGCCTTGACCCTGCAACAGATTGTAGTATCTCTTGTATTATTGGGAGTGGGTGACAGTTTACTAGGATGTTTTTGTTTAGTGATCTGAGGTCCACACATAGTCTTATTTCTCCAGTTTATTTCTTTTTAGAAACCACAATCGCTGACACCCATTCGGACGCATCAGTTTCCTCAATTACTCCTTCCTTGCTTAACTTTTCTAGAACCTTTTTCAATTCACCTTTAATTGATAATGGAACTGTTATTACTTTGTGTTTTATTGCTCCGCACCTTCTCTTAGTTTTCTTTCGTGAGTGAATCCTTTTACACACCCTATCTCATCTTTGAAGACTTCTTTGTACATATCCAATTTATTTTCTACATTTTCCTGTTGTTCTTCTAAACATATACTGTTTATGAAATCCTCTTTTAGTAATATAGGATCTTTTGCTCCACGTTGTAAAATTACTCCTAGCTTTGCCAGGTCCTTCCACCCTACCAAAATTCTACCTCTCTGCCACATACATTTTTGTGTTGATTGCTCTCCCTTTAAACATCAGTGTGTCACAAAAATATCCAACCATATCTATATCCTGTTCCCCAACAGCTTTAGGGTTTATGTCTGTTTCATACAATTTCACATTTTGCCACTTTTCCTCGAATAGTTTGTCAGAAATAATTGTTATTGGAGACCCTGAGTCAGCTGTGAACTGGAACTCAACATTTCCTATTTTTACTTCCCCTATTGGTCCTTTAATTTTCCCATCAACCATTTCAACATATAATACAATGTTTGCACACATTTTTTCATCATAGTCACCTACAGCATTTATCTTTACATCTCCTGTTATTTACAGTTGTAGTGTAGTGACCAAATTTTTTTGCATTTCATGCACTTTTTCACAAGGGTTGGGCATGTCTTACAATCTGCTAAATGCTCTTTGGACCCACATCTGAAACAATTCAAATTTCTACCTCCTACTTTCTTGTCACTCCAACTCTTCTCATTACCTTTCTGTTCACCTTTTCTTTTGTCCTGTAAGTAAAATAAGTTTGCATTACTACTAGTACAAGACAATACTTTTGTTGATACCAACAATCTTTCTATAGCTTTATCAATATCTACTACTTCTTGCAGTGTGGGATTTCTACATGTTAACAACCTCTCCTGCACTTTTTTAGAATAACAGTAGAAGACTACTTGGTCTCTTATATAAATGTCAGTCATTTCATTGAATTCGCAATCTTTTGCTAAGACTCGCAAACATGCTATGTATTCCTCAACAGTTTCTCCTTCTTCTTGCTTTCCCAGCGCAAACTTATGCCTTCCTACCATTATGTTGCTTTCCTCAGCATATTGTTTCTCAAGTCTTTTAATGGCCTCTTGATATTCGTTGAGTGGTATGAATACCCCTGGTGGGCTTTCATACTCTGGCAGGCTGTCAAACACTTCTTGCCCTGCTTTACCTAGAAGACCAAATAAAAGTGCTTTTTTCTTTTCCGCACCTTATCCTTTGCCATCTATTGATACTATGTAGTTTTCAAACGCTCTTAGCCAACTTTTCCACTTCATAATTGGTTTCCCAGGTTCCTCAAGGAAAAGTGGTGGTACACATATGCTATTATTCTGTGCCATGTTTATCTTATTACTCCTTTACACTCTCTTTTTATTTTTCCGCCTAGTTTGTTCTTATACGTGGCGTTCCTCCTTTATACACTTTTTATTTTCTTTGTTTTATCCTCTTATTTTTTTCCCTCTATTTTATGTTCCTCAACAGTGTTGACTTATACTTCTCTAAAGCTTATTTCGTCACAGGTTTGTTTCATGCCTCACTTTCCTCCTAGTGCTCAGTACTTTTTTTTCCCTTTACACAAATCTCTTGCTTTTTTCTGTTGTCTTATACGCTGTGCAATAATCGCGTGTGCTCACTTTTCCTTTATTTATCTTGTACTTCAGCTTTTGTCCATATGGTGTCAATTACCATATGATCGCGCGCTATTCCTGTCAGGCATCATTTTTGTTAATCAAAATGGCTGCACGCTCTGCACGTCAGTATGACGTTTCCGGCTCTACTCCAATGGTCATTCAGAGCCTGAACCTACGTCGATCCCAACATGGTTTTCCTGACTGACTTGCTGTTCGCGTCTATTCTGGCTATTATACAGCGGCAGCAGTAGGTAATTTGACATCCACTTACTTTGCTTCTAAACTTCTTCCGATCATTACCCACATTAGCGTTGCTCCTTTTCCGCAAGCTGCCCGCGTTAGTATTATTATTATTTTTTTTCTGAAATGCGAAGTCCGTGAGTCTCTATTCCTTTTCGTCCTCGTCGCCAATTGTTGTAAGAGAAAGGCAAAATACATTTGGGCCTAGAAAGAAGCCTGCATCAGGGAAATCTTCATTATAAGAACTACAAATTGAAAGTAACCTCTAGATAAGGTTTTAGGAACTTTAAAATATATTCACTCTAGCTTCTATGGACATATGGAACGGCATAAATATATGAGCTAGAGCAAATATTTATGTGAGTAGTTATTAGTTTACTTATTAGTTATGGTGAGAAAATTGAGAGGATGCTCATTAAATATGTATTTAGGTTACGTACAAGGGTATAGGTGTCAATTATTTATGTTTAAAATTAATTATGAAATCCATCTGTGCTGAGAACAGTGCTAGGAATTTACCAGAGACTATATGCATGCAGGGAAAGAAGCACTTCATGCACTGCTGGGCAGTGAGTAGTTGGATGCCAAGCTCAGCATATGGCTGAGCATCTGCACTGCCTGCACCTCTCTGCTGTATCTGTACCCCTGGTCACCTGGAGGGGTCTTCTGAGAGCTACCTGGGGCACCAGACACAAAGGTGGGTCGCTGGACCGCGTGATTCAGTGCATCAAATGAATGCCACGATTTTAGGGAAAGATTTGTGGACAAGCCTTATAAGCTGACCTTCCCTAGATAATAGTATTTCCTTAGGATGTCATTCATGTTTCCCAATTTATGATGGAGTGAATCATATGTAAGGAGGCATTGTCTAGTAAAGGATGCATCACACATTCACTCCATTATTTCTCTTGATGTTCTTGTCCCCCTTGACACTATTTTTGTCCCTGATTTTTGCTTTTAGTAATTGGTACTCCTACTGGATTTCTTTTTGCCTTCCTTAATTTCAGGACGAGTTTGGTGCCTTGCTAATCACTTCAGTACTTATTTTTTATCTTCAACCAAGAGCCAAAAGTTTGACAAGGTATTTTTTCCTTCTATCAGGGACCCTCGTAAGGAGTCACTTAGCACCTTTCACAAATACTATTCTATGCAGGTTGACACTGTGGACCCCTGAGAGAAATGACCCTTTTCTTTTGCAATCAAGGACGGGCCGCAACAAACCTTCGAAGGATCCAGCCTTTGACATTTATTTATAGCCTTTCCTCACTGCTTACAAACGTGAATAAATCTAATGTCCGTGTGGACAGAGGCACTCACTCACTGTAGTAAGAATATAAATGATGTCGTTATTGTATATGCCTTATATAAAACTTTATAAATAAATAAATAAATGATAAGCATTGGACACGTATCTTCAGTTCGTTCAGTTTTACACTTCCTAGAAGGTAGGTCTCCTAATGTGGTTTGTATGTGTTTTGTTTCACTCCCTGTTGTCTGTCCACTTCTTTTTTACACAGGTCTAGTGCACAATTGGGTGAATATTAGTCCTCATGCCCAGATGAATGTGCCAGTAAGATTTGTGTAGCAATAAAACATGTCAGACGTTCACAACAAAATGGTCTAAACATGTAATTTTGTTTTTGATCTTGAGCATAGGCACAGAGTAAAAGGTAGGTGATATACCATATGTGACTTATTTTTGGTGAGTTTGTTTTGTGAAAAGATACCATTGCATGTTCTTCCTTAATGAGGACCTACAGGAGTTTGATGGTTTTTTGTTTGTAGAAAAGTTATACACAGTGAGCACCACTAGCCTTTGACATGGTGCTGGTCCTCCAGATAATATAGGAAAGCGGCCGATGACGACACAGCGAGCCAGTTGCTGAGCAACAGCCAGCCGGCACATGGTGGTCACTTATGTGAGGCACTTCCTATACAAATTTTTATGAATTCTTGATTTGTAGGTTCCTTAGCACCAGGCTCGGAAAAAGTATACCACCTGGGCACAGGGACTGACTTTGAATTGCTATTGGAGCGTGAGCTCATCCTATAAATGACGCTTGCTTGAGGGTGGTGCCCTATATACTTTTATAAAATATTTGTTACGTGTCAAAAGTATTAAGGGTTTTGTTGTTGGTATTCTTTTTTTTGTGTGCAGGTCGCCCTTGGTACTTCTTTAGTAGCTCCTTTTGTGTATGAATGGTCATCATAATGCCAAGGATGTGCACCCAATGTCAGAACCACCATATTGCCAAAGGAAGTGCTTAATCCCAGTGCCGCCATCCTGCATGGAAGGACCATAGAACAGTTAGGAATGCAAACTATATTCCAAGGAGGGACATACTAATATAAAAGAGTACCACTATGACTGTTATGGCCACACACTTGCACAGGCACCCACAATACGTCGGGTAGGGCCAACTTATGCCAGTGATGACCAACATAATGTCTGGGATGCTACTGAGACCCCCTGTATGTGAGAGAAATGGATCATACAGACTTAGATACCCACAATATGTCAAAAATGGACACCTCGTGTTACACCCAACATAATGCCTAGAATAGGAGAAGGATGGCCACCAACATGATAGAGAAGACCTTTCAAATGCATGAAATGTCCAAAATATGCATGAATTGACAGGCTTTGTGATAATTTCAGAAGTGCACCAAATTATGATAAAAATGACTATCATACTGTCTTGGATGGCCAGAACATGAGAAGGGCCAGAGTGACCATTATTTCCATAGAACCCATAATGCCCACAGAAAAACCAACACTAACATTCACGCACACATGAACCTCAAGATGTACTCCCTAATTTTCACACAAGTGAACACAAAAACTCAAGCATAGGCACCCTTCCTTACCCTTATAAAAGTGCAAACAGACAGAAAAATAACTCTTTCCCCTCTTCCCCGACTTACCTTACTTCTCCTCTGATTTTAATTGTGCTTCCCTTTCAGATTTAAGCACTGCTGCATGGCATGGGAGTTGGTCTTGGAAGGCAATGAGGGGCTTAAGGTCCAGTGCCCAGACATTTAGCAAGGCAGCAGGCTTCTCCTGCAAATCCCGCAGGAAGTCTCTCCACTCCAGAGGCCAGACCATCACCTCTGCGCTTTGATTGGATCCTTCCCTCTGCTCACACTAGCCCTATGCTCACAAACCCATTGTGACTGACAGGCTGGGGCCTACAAATCATGGTCAACTCCAATGCAGTTAGGCACATGTTGATTGGCCGTGTTTATCAAGCCATGCACAGTCAACCACATTGTGGGGCTTATTTACAAGCCTCTTGCACCACTTTTAATATGGGAAAAAGTAACATACCGGTGGCGCAAAGGGCTTGTAAATAAGCCCTTGTATGTGGAACGTGGGGTATGTTACCAGAATACTGTTACCGGAGTATCGTGAGACACAAATGTTGTGTTCTAAATATCATTTCCAAAAAGATCGCCCCCATTGCAGTTTATAACAGAAAACACACACACAATTGAACAATATTTTTGTAAACGATATTTAGTACAACATATTTATGTCATATGTTTAGAAACAATATTCAGATATACAACAGAGCATGGATTAGGCCAACCTAGGAATCATATACTCATATACTGATGGGCAGTAGGCTTAGTTGGACAGCCTTTAATTCACTACATGTGTAGACGATTGGCAACCTGCTTACAGCACCATAAATGTCCCCACCCCCTAGAAACGCTTGAACTAGCAAGTGTAAATAGACACTCGGGCCAAAGATGCACTGCTTCTATCTGGCCCTGTTGTCTATCCTGGAGGGATGCGGCACTGCTTTTTGCCCTGTACAGGAAACAGAGATGCTCAGCCCCTGCATCTGAGTGGTGGGCTTGATATTTTGCTGGTGCTCAATTTTAACAAACAAATCGCCACTGCCCTGAAGAGCACCCCTCTAGATCGGGGGGGGGGGGTTCTCCAAAGTCAGTCCTGAAAGGCGGGATAAATGCCATATTTTTAAGACAACTACATTTATCTAAATGGGGATATGCTCAAAATCTGGCATGGATCCGTCCCTCAAGGACCAACTTTAAAGAACCCTGCTCTAAATTGTGCACTGATTTGAAGCAGCATATTCTAGCTATTAGCAAACATACCGCTTCCTGAGGAGTAATCTTTGGTGAGCCTGTTTACTTGAGTGCAACCACAATTCGCTCTTGCATGTAAACCATTATATTTGATTCGGTCCAAACAGCTCATCACCATAATTGTCCCAGAGACCACGCATGCTCGTTGCAGCATTTCAAGAAAACAAGGGGCGTCAATCATTCCTGGTTTTTTAGATGTTTACGGCACCATGGTAAAGAAATGTATTCAGTTCACTAATTGATTTTTCACATAGTGCACCAAAAAACAGGAGCTCTATTGAATTTGAATCTGCAACGACAAGGGTGCCATCCTCTGGTACCCTCAGGCCATCCCAGGACTGGTTCGCTGGTTTTCTGAGTTGTCTCCGTAAGACAATGAATTTGTAGCAAATAATATACAAGTATTGTTTGTTCTCCCACAGTGTCAAACGTTTTAAAAGCCCCTACACTGTGTATGAGTTCAGATTCACCACAAGTTACTAAGTGCATGGTATGGTAGATGCATGTCAATGCTCCCCTCTCAGGTGAAATAAACTCAGCATCACAATAATGCTTTTCTGGAAACTACAATTGTAAACTGAAAGCTGCACTCTAATCTCTTAGAAGTTTTCTTAGGAACCCTGCAGCTGTGGCTGCTGAATATCAAGGCACCATAGATCTTGAGTCCACCTAATGCCTCATTCTTCCACCAATTTACATTCCTTGTGTCTTTATTTTGCTCTTGCATATTATTTTTCCCCCTTTTTACTGATTTCTCTCTTTCTTCCTTTTCTGGCTTTCTCTCTCTTCTTCTGTGTTAAAGCTGGTGATGAAAAATAAGTCATGAGCCCCAAAAATGAGTTCTGATGCCGATCACCTGAAACCACGGGCACAAATTAAGCACAGCTTGTTTGTATATTACGATTCTGTCTGCCCAATAAAACAAGATAACAGATGTAACCCTATTAAATTAGGAAAATAGGAACAGCACAAGTGTAATCTAGTAATTCAAATCAAACATCTGTCGCAGTCTTAAAAATCAGACAACTAGTCAATGTGCTGATGCAAGCTATTCTCACATCTTCAGAGTGATCACGGCATTCATGCACAACAGCATCTTGCACCAAGTCAGCACTCCTGGACGTGGGTTCTCTTTGTTGTCTTGGTGACTGAAGATATCAATCCTTGAAGTAATCTAACTTACAAAGAACTGGTTAAGCGAAAGAAAGTCCACCCAACAAGAGCAACAGCCATGCCCAAAGCCTGTGCTGCCCTCCACCCAAGGGATCTGGGAGTGATGTTGGGTTGGAGTTCAGGTGTTACTCGAAAGGAATACTCATGAAGAAAACAAAAGAACTAGTTAAGGCCACCTTTTTATTGTGGAAATCCTACAGCACGCAAAGTGTTACCATACAAAGTCAACAAATGCAACTTAACAACAGCCCCAAATCGAAAACACATCATGGGTTTGGTTTGAATAAAGTACAATGCTTGGAAACAGGGGCTTTTCTGACAGAAAATAAAAAAGGAATCCGAAGCTCTATGCCGGGTGTACAAAGCCTTCCTCTTGGTTTGAGACTACCACCAGGCACAGTTGTACCATTCCTGGTTATCCAATCCCCAACAACTCCTAGATGTAGCTTGTCTGTACTGGAATGGACTCTGTCCATGGCATGCCATCAATGTACACAAGTTCACTGGTGCTCTGTGGAGTTGGCCTTAAGGCATTTTTGTATATTTTATCTGTATGGATGTCCAGATTTTATTTAATGAATGATTTTACAGGCTAGGTCTGATTTCACAAAAACTGCAATTTAGTCCCACGCAGATCTGTGTTAAAAAACTGAAACTTGATTATGCACATAATTCACAAAAAAGTGTGTGCCTAAGTTTGAGCTGCTTATGTGTAACTTTCCCAGCGAGCAAACAATTTACACATATGCAAATTGCAAGTGATCCCTAACAAAGTGGACAGAATTAGGATACAACAGGAAACTCACAAAATGTACTTATGCAAAATGTGCCTGACCAAGAAGTGGCAAATGAAAAACAATGCAGATAATGCTTACACCAACAAAGGGGCAAATTCCATATAAGTGGTTGCTAAGACAGAAAAGGTGAAATAGGATTTACTCTAATTTCCCTTACTCTTAAAATGCACTTGTTTCAACAAGGTGACCGCAAGTAAAAGAAAACAATGCACCCTATGTATTGAGTGCTACCAGACTCTATTCAACAACGTGAGTTTTGATTCAGGAATGTGTTTGGTTTTGCTTAGAAAAAGTTCTACAATGTTTGTTTAATGATCAGGTTCCAGGGTTTTACACATGCGCTCCAGCCTCCATGAGCAAATTGCGCATGCACCTGTGTAAAGGTGTCCTTTAAAAAAAGACATACTTTTCCTCTGACATTTTGCACAATCCTTGAGGAAATCTATGTGAATCACCCATCTATGAGCATTCTAGTACCCAGATATAAGCTATGCATGTCACATCCTATGGCAATCAACTTGACCTTGTTGAATAAGGACCCTTTTCTTTTAATGTAGAAAACTGTTATTGTGTTAGAGGGAAATGAGTAGATGTTATGTCATTTCAAATTTAAAAAGTGTACATATAGAGGCCCAATAAGAATCATCGATTCTTATTGGGCATATAGAGGCCCAATAAGAATCCTCGTCCTCCTGCACAAGGCCAATTGTTCATATAAATTCTTTGAACTCTATAGAAGATTGTAGAATAGGTCATACCAAACCTCTGAATACCACACTCTAGTTCTCATGCAAACAACCTCTGACGACCCCTTGGCTGAGAAGTTCCTTCCTTCCATCTAGTGGATGGTATGGCCCCAGCAGAACCCACCACAAGGAACACGTGGAATGGTCAAGCCATTCAGCGTAGGTTACAATTAGTGCTGGGCTTCCAGATGCATCCAACCTGTTTCTTTTAATCCATGTCATCCTCCAGGAGTCCAAAATATAAATGACTAAATGAGTGGGATAGCCAGGAAGAGAAGCAGGCATGACTAGAAGGTATTGCTGTAAAGTGGGACATATGCTGCTGTGATCAGAGAGGTTTATGGGATACTATACTGAGATTGCAAAGCTGGATTGTGTAGTTAATATGTTAAAAACAGAATGCATGACTGTTAGTGAGGGGATGGGGAAGAGGTATTTTGATGCCAAGCGACATTCAATACAGTTGTTCAAGCTGACTGAATCCTGTTGGAGGATCCTTTCGCATTTCAGTTCCTCCTACAGTCTGACAGGAGATGGTGACTGTGTGTTGTTGGTGATTCTCCCACCAGCCAGGAATTGACTGTTCTTCCTGTTGGCCAGTGCCTGCCAGTTCTGAGAGTCTGGTAGAGATAGTTGTCAATTTCACCTTTGAGGGAAGCTGGGCTGGGCCAATGCCAACCACATAACAAGCATTCTTCTGGTGTCACATTGTCTTGTAACCTATTGCAATAACAACTCATGAGTTTTGGACACCTCCTGAGGAATGCTTCATTCCAACTGGTCAGGACTTGTTGCCAACAGACCTGATGTAAACTCTCCCACCGTCACCCAGAGTAATTTGGGTCTAGTTATAAAACACCTCGTCCTCGGAGAGCGAGCTGCTGTCCACATAGTGAATGGAGCTGTTTAGAAGCTGCCTGTTGGCACTAAAGGCAACACCCTTCCTCTCCCCGGCGGAGATCGCCTCTTGTCTTTCAGAGCTGTTGGTCCTGGAGTCTCCTGTCGGAGGAGAGCTGCCAATGGTTTCGGCTGGAAGTGCCCCATTCGCAACCCAGTTCTCAGCCCTCAGGTACTGGTATGTCCGTGCTGGAGAAGTCAGGGCAGAGCCGTTGTAGGGTTGGAGACTTCCATCCAGTATTGATCCACCAGGGCCATGGGGAAAGCTTAGGAGCCTCCCTTGAAGATACAAGCTCTCCAGGTCTGGAAGGAGAAAAAACAGAATGCAGTGATAAAGTAGTCAGGAACTATATTGAATTCATGAAAACACTTGATGTAGAGACTTAACATGCAAATCGCGAGCCGTAAACTCTATATTCCGGGTCACTGAAATAATGCAGCAATAGAGAACCACATTTTGTTGCAGTGTTAACTAACGTAGGGCCTGATTTTGAGTTAGGTGGATGGGATACTCAGTGACAGACATGACGGATATCCCGTCAGCCCTATTACAAGTGCATTACATCCTACAGCACCTGTAATAAGGAGGATGGGATAGCCATCGTCTTTGTGACAGAGTAACCCGTCCAACACACTCTAAATCAGCTCCTTATGTAGTAAGAAAAGGCAAATTGTGTGGGATAATGCAGCAGATTTTTATGCAGTACTATTTCATTATTTTGTCACTTTAACACACAATGATAATTTCTGGTCAAACTTTTGCCTTGTCATAAATTAAACCCTGAAAACAACGATAAGCAACTAAAGGGAGATCAGATAACCTTTGTAAAGCATCTGCTACTGCGCTGCACCAATGTGGGGCGCTTTTATTTAACAACATTGGTTCCATATCAACTATTAACATTTTTTGGTTGAAAACTGCAAAAAGGCAGAAAATGTCACGGATTAAAATTTGCATAATTCCAGCAGCTCAGTGTATAGTGCTGGGAATATGGATGAATGGAGCTGTTATACCCTGCCTCCTCTAACTTGTCGAAGTTGAGGAAAAAGCATCACATAGATTGTGAAGTTGATTATGTTTACTTCTTCATATTTGAGTAGAAATAATGTGAAAAAATCAAAAGTTCAGTCTTTATAAATTTAAGAAATGGGTTACTTGCTGATTACATGTAAAGCATTTCTTTCATTCCGAACTTAAATTGAATCTTAAATAAAGTTTATAACATAGGGCTAGATTTACAAGTACCTTGTAACACTTTTGCGCCGCCATTGTGTCACTTTTAGTGACGCATCTACAGAGTAAACAATGTGCCATGTTGTGGCCCATTTACAACATAGCGCATCTAGGCAGATGCATCACCTTGTAAAGCCCTGTGCCAATTTCTACCTGCGTCAGGTATAATGTATGCAGGGTGGGTGTTACCACGCAGGAAAGCCTCGTAGAAGGGACACAGTGAAATCTATAAGATTTCACTGCACCACTTTTAGGACGCCACTGCGTCAAAACCCTACACCTGCTTGGAGCAGGCATAAGGAGTGACGCAAAGTGTGATGTGATGATAGAGACTGTATACCAGACATTATGGTAATCGCCTAAGCAAGAAATGATCTGATCATGCTATGTATGGCCCTGCAACAAATATAACAACTGTGCTGAGGCAATGTACACGACCAACATTACACTGAGACTTCTTCGAGTGTACCCCAAAATAATGTATGTGTATGTAAGCGGGAACGGAATGTAGGCATTAGCTTGATGTTGTTGTCAATTGTATTATTGTATGTCATTCGTGCTCTGTAATTTCGTGACGGATGACTGAGAAAATTGTACAACAAACATGATGTCAGTTATGATAAAATCAGAAAATACCAATAAAGATATTTAACAAAAAAATAAATAAGGAGTGACGCGGAGTATTAGGAATAAGCCTCCCAATGCATTGCTGGAATTGTGCCGTGCTTGTGACATGACTCCAGCAATGTGTGACTTTTGCGCCGATAGATGTGTCAAAATTTCGACTGCATCTATCAATCCTGCACCATGGTGGCGTAGTGGTTTTGCACGCAGGTGCAGGGAAACCGACGCATCTATACAGATGCAGTTTCTTGTAAATAAGCCCCATAGATCCTGGAAGGACAGAAATATGACAGCTTATTAGGACTTCCGCGTAAACTAAATACAACTCATTTAGATTTACACTATGTTTATGCCCAAAAATAGACAGCCTTGATGCCTAGCAATGGTTAACATTATTTCAAGTTCATCTGCCCAACGTTTTTAAGCTCTTGAATACCTTTTGTGTTTTTCTTTAAAAAAATATTGGGATTGTTTGCTAAGTAGACTGTTTACTTAAACTGTGTTCCTCCTGCATAAAGCATCAGGTTAATACAAAATTTGCTAACCATTTTGACAAAATGTTAAAAATATAACAGTCTGAAAAATCAGCTACTTAATATCATGGGGCCCGATTCACAGAGGTAAACTGAGACGAAAGTCTTACTTTACGACTTTCAGTATTCACAAAGGGCATTTACGTGTTGTAAAGTTAGACCTATGTCTCAGTTAAAGCCCATATGATGAAGTGTTATTGTTGCTTGTTGATTAATAGTAACAAAGTCAGCTGAGAGGTTGAGCAGGAGGCAGGAGTTATTTTGTTGTTGAAGAGGAGGACATTTTTGACTACTTACTGATAGTTGTCAATGTGCTGCAGAGTGATCTGAAACCTAATTAATAAATAACATGGTAGAGGTATACTAGGTAGGACGTTGTTCTTGATGATCTGAACCTGCAGGTGGAAAGTGACAAATGACTATTGTATTGTCAATCTTCTGATGAAAGTTAGGTTATAAAATACCACAAAGAGTTGCAATGTCAACTGAAAGCAAAAAGTATGTAAATAATCGTAACGTGGGTGATGTGTGCACTGAGTAGTATGGTAAGAGCTAAAGGAATGTGATGGTCCTGCAGAGCAAGAATTATGAAGAGCAGTGTTGTGCATGGTTCAATGAATAGGCTGAACGAATGTTCCAGTGTGGCTACAATGGCCATTTAGCCAGAGCAATGAACTATTCTGTGAAGGTTCTCTAAGGCAGATAATCAAACGTTGTTCAACATTTAGGATGGGTGTGCCAGATACAATCCAAAGAAAACACTACGGAAGTCTGGGGAGTCAGTTGATGCTTAGGAGGGTGGTTTAGAGCTTCAATTGAGTAGGAAGAAGAATTTATTCCCAGGCGGAATATCTTGAATGTGTGGGAATTATTATTTATGATGCATAGTCACCAGAATCTTAATAATGACTACTGAATGTTGTGTCAGGGCAGATAGATCAATTAAAGGCTGCCCATATTACCAATGTGATTTGAGACTGTGTCTATATCCATTTTGGGTGAAGCCAGTGTGGGGTTTGGTAGTCGAGCAACTATTGCATTAGGTTTATGTGATGAGGATGGATGGTGTTGTGTTGGGGTGTGTAAAAACTTAAATCTTGCCTGTATCATGTTCATATATATTCCCATATAGTAGAATGTTAGTAATCACACACATAACCTAGAATGCATCATCAATGTTAATCAAATATGATTATCATTTTATGGTTATGTAAAGCTACTTCCATATTTGAAAGTTTGTTAATTATCATGACCTTAGTAGGCCTGTAAACCAGAGGGTTTAGAGTTGTACCTTTGGACATTTCCTAATAGTGCAGCCTTACTTTCAAACTTGGCAAGTGAAAGTGGGATTTCCAGAGAAGATTGGCACCTGTATTGTGTACATGAATTAAATGTACTTCTGAAGGACGTCCTGCATTTCCTGAGGGAGAAGATCCCACCAACTACTAATTAGGCATGTTTTTGCTAGGAGTTACAATATTCTGTCATGTGAGTACAAATAGAAATGACAATAGTCATTGATCTTTTGCTGTACTCTCTGCTATTTTGCATTATACGCCACTGAATGCCCAGTGAAAGGTAAGAATTGCTCAGTATTTGTGAAACTCAATCACTTTGCAAAAGTTTGAGGATCCGCTGGAACCAATTCCAGCCCAATCAAACAAGTCAAAATACACCAAAATATCGAATCGGTTGAAGCAATTCAGAAGGACCAGCACTGGAGATGGATAAAGATATTCTAGAAGATGTCATTCAGTTCATATACAGAAAAATTAGACCTTTCAACACAAAACACTCAACGGAGCCATCAAATCATAACCCAAGGACAACCAGCCACCTCCCTTATTAATATAGGAGTGGCAGTAAATGTGATGTTGAATATACAATGATGCAAATTACACCCAACACCAAAGACGCTAAAGTCAATATCTATGGCTTTGGAAGCATGACATCATTACATTGAGAGGAAACTTCTCTGCAGGGTTCAATCAAGATAACCATCAAATAGTTGTAGAGATTCTCATAACAGCAAAAGACACCAGCACGCTCTTTAGCTGCAAGACTAATGCAGCAGCAGTCAGAGGAAGTTTCAAGGGAACATCATTTATTTACATCAGTGGTTCCTAACCTGTGTTCAAGGACCTCTGAAGGTACGCAAAGCCTATTTCTGGGGTCGGTGACTGCTTAGAAAATTATATCATATTATTAGATTAATAAAGTGCATATAAATAAAGAAGCTAAATGTACAGTTGAAGATTTGAAAAAGATCTGTAAATGCGAATGAATTTTAAATTGGAAGCTAAAAATTAAGTCAGTATACTCAGATTAATTTGTGGGAGCAGTGAATCAAAGAGAGTATAGTATGGACAATGAGTGGCCTCAATTACATTTAGAAAAGCTCAAACCTTCTTATTAAAATTGAGATTTGTTTTTATTTCCTTGTGAATTAAATAAAATATTTCAGCATTTGTGTATTGGTTTGATGAATGTTTTTTTCTGTAGTTTTGTATTGCTCTTCAAATCATCAAAATGCTTAAGCCAGGGTTCCTGGCGTCCAGAAATGACTCAGTGGGGGTCCCCGGGATCCAGTAATGATTACGTGGAGATCCACAGAAGTCAAAAGGTTAAGAACCACTGGTTTACATCATTACTCATTGCAGTGTAAAGCCTTACAGCTCAAATCGATTTGTGTCAGTGAGATTTGGGCCATATTAATTCCATGATAGTGTCTCCAGAAAGATTGGTGAGATATAGTTTAACCCCTCCTATGCTCATGACGAGCTCCCCTCGTCATGAGCCACGGTTCTCGTGTGCTCATGACGAGCTGAGCTCGTCATGACCGTTAGAACACTCAGGTGCGGGGCTAATTCCCCTCCTGTGCTGAGCGTTCTAAAGAACGGGTGTGTTCATGATGAGCTCAGCTCGTCATGAGCACCGGGGCACTGTGCGCGCCCCCCCCCCTCCAGCAGAGGGGGGGAATCGGCCCCACAGCCAAGGGGTTAAAGGGTCAACTAAACGCCTATTTTTGAATCCTAGGACTCTCCATTGTCGAGCATACATGCTTCCAATATTGAAAGATAAATGTGGTTTAATTTTGGCTTTCTCTCACCTAAACTTGCCTCCCTTCAATTCAAGTCAATGGAGAAAATATATTCCCCCATTTATTTGTACAAAATCTCCCTATTTCATGTTTACAAATGTTGTCATGTATGAGACAATGTGAAGGAAAAGATCAGATGATGATCTGGTGAGAGGGGAGATTGGCCTAATACGGACACAAGAGGTCTAAGGAGGTGCCACCCTTTGATGTGGCCCTTAGTGGAAGATGCTTGGGTTCACATGCTCTATATGCTGTGTGGAACTGGAGGCTGAGACATCAATTCCCACTTCAAAATGGCAGGAAGACTGCTCTTCAGTGTGGCACCACAAAAAGAAAAATGGCAGCCACAGATGACTACCTCCTGGCTGGATGACTCTCCTTGCTGCGAATGGAGACTTTCCTGCTTCGAGGCCGGCAGGCAGTGGCAAAGGAGCACAGTAGACAATTAGGGTTGCTACTTTTCTAAGAGAAACCTACTGACTATGGGGCATATTTACAAGACAATGGTGCAGAATGGTGCCACAAGCAATTTTGCTGCGCCAAGCTGCATCATTGTCTAAGTGCAAGAATGTGGTGAATTTACAAGAATACAGCGCATTCTTGCACTGACCCCTCTGCTAAACTGCAGCCGTGCGCCAATGCAGACAACCTTGCACCGTTGCAGGGACGATTGTTGTTGAGCAGCAAGGAGCGTTTTGCTCTTTCTATGTGTGCTGCAGGATGCAGCACACATAGAAAGAGCAAAAAACAAGGAGAAATTAAAGTATTTCACTTTGCTGCACCAACCTTACTCCTCCCCTGGGGAGGCATACGTTTTTGGTGCTGCCTCAGATTCATGATTCCTTGTCCTTGTCAATAAGCCATGGATGTTACTGAGGACGCCCACAGCAACACCAATTGCATGCCCCTTTAACGCAGAGAATTGCGCCAAAGAGAACTATATTTACAAGACCGCGTTAAGCCATGCAAAGTGGCGTAGAGCTGCCTTGTAAATATGGAGTAGGACACAGTGCGTCTTACAAAAAGGGACACTCTGGTGGCGCAGGGACCTTGTAAATGAAGCCCTATGTGTTTATGTTTTGAAACGATGAAGAGCCCAGGAAGTAGCAGATGAATACTGTAATGCCCAGCATAAGTCAGCATTCTAGTGCTGAGCCTGTATTCACACTAAACACCCACCCACCACTGATGTCACTGGTCAGGTGACACAGCTTCAATAAAAGAGGCCGAGCCCACGTGCTCTGGGCCAGTTGCACCATACCTCCAGTGTGTCCTGTGTTTGCGTGTGACTGATTGCCAGCATGAGGGCCTAGGGCCCATCACAGACCTTTTCAATGGCGGCGAGGCGGTACCGCTAGCCACGCGTGCCGCAGCTAAGAGAAAACTTGAGGGGAACGGGGAAGAGAGCTGCCTACAGCAAAGGCACACCCCCTAGGATGAATCGAGCCGGCCGCAGAGAGGCCCACGAGGCGTTTGTCGAGCCCCGGGCCTGGAGAAGGAGGAGGTGACCGGGAGTCCACCCCGCACCTCTCCAGCCTGCTCAATGCCGCCCTGCTGCGGCGGTGCCCCCCAGAGGATAAGCGGACCGGCCAGAGCCCACCTGTACCGGCCGCAAGTGAGCCTGAAGAAAAGTGCGGACCGACCGGAGCCCACCCGCGTCGGCTGTGAATGTGCCCACCGATACTGAAGCCCTCGCGGAGCCCACCTGCGGATCAAGAGTGGCCCGTTGGCCGAAGGTGAGCCCATACGTATGTGGAAATCAAAAGCAGGGCCCACCCGCAACGATCACAACACTCATAATGGCGGCCGCCTGCTAGCGCGCCGCCCGGGACGTGTGCAAAGCGGAGCCCACCCGCTATAGACATAAGCATTGCCCGATAATCAAGCAGGACTCGCGGAGCCCACCCGCGGCCTGCCTGCAGCGTCCCCCGCCGCGCAGCATATGTGAAGTGCGGCGGCGGGGTGAGCAAACGTTAATGGGAGCGCCCGCAGCGTGCGAGGAGCTGCGGGACACTAATACAGAAGCGGAGCCCACCCGCTGTAAATGTGAACTGTGCCTGAAAAGTGCGAGTGACAACGGCTACTGGCTCCCCCAGTGAAGCGAGGCCAGCGGAGCCCACCCGCGGCCTGCTTGCAGCGTCTCCCGCCGCGTGTGTGAAGTGCGGCGGCGGGGTGACTAAACTTTACCGTGGAGCGCCAGCAGCGAGAGGGGAGCTGCTAGGCGCCGAGACACTTAAAGCGGAGCCCACCCTCTGTACGACACTGACACCCCCACCCCCGCGAAGCGTGTGGCTGCCGCGGTGGGGGGGGGGAAGGAGAGAGAAGCCAGCGTCCGGCCCGCAGCCGGTGAAAAGCAGCGTCCAGCCCCCTGCAAAGTACAACGGAGAACAAACTCACCGCAGGAGGAGAGTTGTCGCGCTGTTGGCCGCCTGCCTCGCCGCACTGCTGGTCCCTGTGTGTGCGCGGCCGATGCAGGGAGCGGCCTGGAGACCGGCTGACACAGACTCTCGCCCCTCCCCGCCGTGCAGCATGTGAGGACTGGAGCTGCGGCGGCAGGGTGCAAGAAGAAAGGCAGCATCAGGCCTGGGGGCACTTCTGTAGTTTCAAATGAGCCCCGCAGCGGTGAAAACACAAGCCCCACACACACGACCTGGACAGTGAGTGTCTAGTGCCAGGGGCCGTGTGCACCATATAAAAAGGAATCCATGTGCAGCAAGGAAGGAGCGGAGCTCACCCGCATTCAGCCCTCCTGCAAGCTGGAACACCGTCCAAAGGTACAAGTCCCAACACACCAGGCACGTACCTCGCTAAAAGGGAGTCACAAGAAGGTGTCAGCAGGAGGGGACATCTCGCACTGGGAGAAGAGTGCACGAGCCCCTGCAGCGTCGAGAACCTGTCCAGGTTCACGAGAAGACAAGCAAAGTGACAGCAGAGCCATCTAGTGGCCATTGTGAGTAATTGCGCCCCCAACATGTAGGAATTGGGCATATGTTGGCAGAGTGAGAGGCTCCAACGAAAGAAAGGACATGTAACCTGTTCAGGACAGATCTGCTCCAGGTACCAAGGAACAGCCCGCAGCACCCCTGAACACCTTTGCCCGAGTGACGCCCAGAGACGGATAGAGAACCACCTGCTCGCAGGTGGCTACTCCCAAGAAGAGAGGAACGCGCCACAAAGCACAAGGAAGGTTGCAGCAAAAGACTACGAAAGGCAGCAACCTGCCCGCAGTCACGTCCAAAGTAGTATACAAGCCATCACGCCGCCGAGGAAGATAAAAGGTAATGGCGTAGGAGCGCGCCAGAAGCACAAAAGAGCGCAAAGAAAACCCCAAGAACGCACCAGGAAGTGCGAAAGCGCATTGACGCAACTGCGCAGCAGTGCAGACCGCACTAGCCCAAAGCAGCAAGTCACAAGGAAGAAACTGCGAAGGAAAGAAAATGTTGCGCAGACAACCCGCAGCGGTGAGGATCCAACGCAGAAGCAACATGACCACTCAGCCTGGTCACCAAGCATGAAGACGGCCAGCCAGATAGCCGCACCAAGAAGTCGACCAGCCAGATGGTCGCACCGAGAAGCCTACCTGTCAGTGATCGGCAGAAGGGACCAGCACGAGGTCCAAGAAGTTCAGACAAGGCGCGGTCCGAGGACATGGACCCACGAACTTCAACCCCGTAATTAATGAAAGCGACAGAAAGAGGAAGTGAAGGTCGCGACGCTAACACAGGGAAGTGAGTGACAAGAAGACAGTGTCCTAGGACTAGGACAAGACCAGGACGACACGTGCAGAGTGCGCGCGCTGCATGGGGAAGCCTGGCCAGAGAATATGAAGAAAAGGGGACCAGGGTACGTCGCGAGAAGAGGAGAAGAGAAGAAGAAAGATCGGAGTGGCACGCCGCCACCGAGGAAAGTAAGAAAAGAGAAGTCAGAGTGGCACGCAGCCACTTCAAGAAGAAGGAAGAAAGAACAGAGTGGCCACCGCCACTAAGAAGAAAAGAAGAAGGGAGAAGTCGGAATGGCACGCTGCCACTGCAAGAAGAAGCCGCTCCTGCGGAAAGAAGCAAGGTGACAGGCACTGGAACACCTGAGTGCAATGGAAGACAAGCCTGGCAAGAGCACCGGCAGCGCAGACCAAAAAGACAACCACTTACGAGCCATCCATCCACATGGCGAACGCAGAAGAGAGCAAGCTAGACTGTTGGCGACATCTACCTCTGGGGTTGGGCGGAAGATTGGATGGCGAGACTACTCAGGCCTCCGGAAGCTGAGGAACTGACCACCTCGCACCAGCCCGTGGCAACCCAGAATCAGAGGCCTCAAGGGACTCTGGTGGCAGCAAGTCCCGCACGGGAGACAGGTCTACAGAAGCGCGTCTGCAGGACCCAAGGGGATGAAAGCCTCGCAAGCAATGAGAAGAGTCTACAACTCAACCTTCAGGTGGAACTAGGACACGACGGTGAGGCTCGTGGAGCGCCCTGCTCACGGCCCGAAGGCTATGGTGGAGCAACACGACCGAAAACACCAGTCCAGTGGAAGCCTGGCAAAGAGGTCCTCCCGGACATCTGGTGAGAGAGGAATACCGGCGAGAGGGGCATTCTAGTGAGAGGGATGTGTTCACCTACTCTATTCACCTGCCAAGAGTCAACACTAAAGCCTGCCCGGAAAACATCACGAAACCAGAAGACTGTTGACACCTGTGTCATCCATCTATCTCTCATCACCAACGGAGCGAAGCAAATGCAGGGCTGAGAACAGCCGACAGACAGCACAGACAAAGAATGAACCCGCCGAACAACTGCGAACCGTGCCACCGAGAACTGTTAGTCCTGAATGCAAGAACTATACTGCCTGCGGCTTGCAAGCAGCCAAAGAGACTCATTTTGAAAGCACAAGTCCAATGGTACATTTCTATGTTTTCTTTCCCCCACAGGTTTTTGGACTTTTTCTGTTTGGTTTAATTTTTAAACAATTTGGGGAGGGATGTAATGCCCAGCATAAGTCAGCATTCTAGTGCTGAGCCTGTATTCACACTAAACACCCACCCACCACTGATGTCACTGGTCAGGTGACACAGCTTCAATAAAAGAGGCCGAGCCCACGTGCTCTGGGCCAGTTGCACCATATCTCCAGTGTGTCCTGTGTCTGCGTGTGACTGATTGCCAGCATGAGGGCCTAGGGCCCATCACAGACTTTACAAATACGAATTTGTTTGAAACGTCCCGTTCTTTCTTAACATGCACTTTTGCTTCTGTTCATTTTTGTAACCATTTAAGATTATTTTGGACAGGTCTAAAGTAGTTTCAAAGTAATTTCTACTTTGCTGTGTTAGGTTTATACTGAGAAGTGGGAACATTCCTGCTTTCCTGTCTTTCTTTTTCTAAATACAGAACTGCTTTTAGAGACTCAGTAAACCTGCTGCGCACTCACTCTCCCTAAAAAAACTGGTTCTGCTTGCTGATGACGACTGTGGCGCCTGCTTCTGGCCGGGCCGAGGGCCCGGAGAGCGAGAAGGTGCCGATTAATTAAAACGACCCAGTTTGTTGTCAGAGCAGCTGCTGCCGCCAGCGGGGGCCGCCATCTTCTGTGTGACAAATCGTCTTTGGAAGGAGAGCCTCAGTGCTCTCCAAGAACCCTAACCTGATTAGGAAAGTCGGCACGACAAAAATATCAGCTGCCTTTGGGCACAGTACGTCCTGGGAGAAAGAAGGGAAAGAAAGAAGGGCAGTTGCTAAAAAGATATCCGTCCATGTCGTGATACGCACCACCGACCCTCTTCACACCAAAAGCCTGTTTCTGGGTGCTCAACCTTCACAGATATTTTCCCATATGTGTTAATACCGGTAACCAGTCATAGACATGCAGTGCAATTTTGGTAGCCAATGTCAGTTATGTAAAGAAACGTTTTTAACCAATCACAGATTTGTTCTGGTATGGTGCTAACCAATCAAGGATATATTTGCAGAGTGCTGGTAATAAAACTGAGATTTGTTTTGCTAAACTGGGAACCATTCATAGATAAGGCGCTGCGCACTAGTGGCCTATCCAACCTATCGCATGCCCACACTCATTCAGCTAATAATGGCCGTTTTCCAGGGAGAATATTAAAAAGAAACATATGCACAGTACTGTGTGTTATGCTTTTTTGGCTTAGCCTTGGTGTACGAATATGAGGCAGGGAACGTCCTAAATGTATCAATGGAATCATCTAAAAATACAACAATGAGCTCTTTTGTAGGCAGAACCTATTTTAAGTGGGGTGATGCATTTACCACTAACTGTGTTGGTAACCTGTTACAGATATGTTATGGTACAATGTTAACCAGCACTAGATATGATGTTCTAGGTAATCACAACATCCGCTGAACACTATCCAGTGTAGAAAATCTACGATTTTATTTTTAAGCATTTGAGTAATCTACCAGATATCTAACTTCGTTTCGAAATATTAACAGTTTAATTAGGGATTCACTATGCATGAATGTACTAAGGCGAAGGGAGAGTGACAAAAATGTATGTGTAAAATTAATTTGAAATATAACTATAAACCTTTTGTTCTGGACTGTCCTTTACTGCTTTTATTGATTAAAGTAAAGTATACCTGTGACCGCTCTTTGTATGGAAAAAAATGTAGACGAAGAAGGTGAGACATCCAGCTTTTAGTAGAAACGGGGACTAAATACACAGGTGGGACTTGCTCGTTTTCTTAAATCTATTAAGACACATTTTGTTGACATCTGTACTTAATGAACCATATCAAACTAGAGCAGCTATTTCAATGATTAGGCATTTATTGACAATTATGCACTTTATTCGACCATGAAGTAATAATTTAAAGAGCATGTCTTCCTATGTAATTTTGTTATTATCTGTAATAATCAACCACAGGTTGTGTTTTTAGTAATAAATCATAGATATTCAAATATATGGTTTGGTTTGTAACCAGCCAATTACTGAGTTAGTGTGTTAAAATTTCGAGTACAGAAAGAACTGCTAAAAAAATATTGTGGCCAAATTATCAAGGACAAGAATTAAGAAGGTAAGTGCATGTTGGTAACTTTAGATTTACTATTCTTAACTCACGTTTACATAGCTTGACGATATATATTGTTAAATTAATATATGGGGATTTAAGTAGATTAAAGAATTGTAGTGCACACGCTGTGAACAAAATCACTGCCAGACCCAGGCTTTTTACAAATGACCCTGAAAGCAGATAATGCTTGATAATGAAAGAGAAATCAGGGGGTTGTAACGAAAGTGACGTTATTTTATTACAATGAACATTTTATTCTGGTGTGTTAGTGAACAAGAGAGACTAGGGAGAAGCAAGGAAAGGGGATCATAACGCTTAGTGGACCATAATACTACACTTCGGTTGACATGGAGTTAAAGAAGCTGATTATTGCCATTTCTATTATAGCTACTTGGATTTGATATCAATCTCTGGCCCCAATTTAGTGTATCTATAACATAAGCAGAACACTTGTTTCTTTGTATTCATTTGGTTTTCTAGGGAAATCTTTGCTGAAATTGAAGAATTAACATATTTAGGGCGCCAATAACGACTATGGGCCCGATTTCGATGTTGTTAGGAAAGGCTCCAAACGAGATTCGGATTAAGCGAATCCGATTCGGAGCCTAAGTTTCCCACCAAATCATCCACCGTTCTGTACAACCAAGTACGATGTGAGGAAGCCATCCGGGCTGACCGAATCGGTTCTGAACGTGATACAGGAAGTCCTACTCATTCGGAGCCGAATCGTGCAGCTCAATGGGGCGGTTTCTGTATGAGTGAGAAAAATTACTGATTCTAACAGCCATACCGACTCGGTTTGCAGAGACGAAACGGCTCACCCAGGGCCCTCTGTTTCGTTCAAAGGGGTACCCATGGGTCCCCCCCTTTCCATGCATGCACAGTGTAGCGGACACCATGGGATGCCCTCCACAGGTTGCACGCTTTTCCCCAACCACACCTTTTTTCAATGGGAGCCTGTGTTCACGGTGGGTACACAGCCTCACATTGAATTCAATGAGAGTCCAACCGAACCAAGTCCGTAGACATACGGACACATCGTAATCGGTCGGTGGGACTCAAGGAGTGCGATTCGTATGGAAAGCTTTCCGGAACCAACTCGTCGGAAAGGCATTCCTCACAACATTGTAATCGGCCCCTTAAGGCAAGGCACAGAACTCAGAGAGAACGCCAGAGCACTCTAGGTAAGCCACCTCCTTAGCACTACCACTGATAATGCTGGCTGTACACACAAGTCAATCTTGATTCACATCAAACCATGTAACCTTGAGGACTGCCATACACCTTTGCGAGCACGGATTGGTCTTTCTTAATGCTGTCCACATTCTCATCAGATTCTGATGATTCTGCAACCTATTAACCCACCAAAGAGGTCTACCTCAAAATCTATAAAGCAAAAACGTTTCTTGCTCACACTGGGCCAACCTTGCACTCAGACTTCACAAGAGAACGTGATGTGCTTGCATATGCTGAGAAGCAGAAACCAACAATCAAAGAAGTCAATGAATGGACCGCTTGAGAGCCAGCAAACCTAAAGCAGGGTGGTTTGCAACGGAAATGAACCAAAGCAAACTCAGAGTAGGATATGGCACACTGTAAAATCCATGTAAGAAGATATTACGAATCAGGTAAACAGCAGACCTATCCAAAACCTTTTTAAGTTCTGCTGTGAAACCGCACATCTAGTGTCCCTAAAAACATGCAACATGTGAATTGGCGCATAGCAGAAGAAGTTCCCTGCTCAGGTGAACTTTGCCACCATAAATGTCTGCTGAATGTAGACCGAGATCTTCAGGTTCAGCATTCAAAACTTGACCTTCAACCTCGCGATATCTCTCAGATGACACACATCCCTTCGATCCCCTCTGGACCTGAGGTAAGAAATAGAAGGGCTGGGGACTAATGGTATGCGAGACACTTCTTGTTTAATCAAAATGTGTGCACCCTCTACTCAGATGTACTAGCGCCTTAAACTAATGATGCCTTAACCTCAGAGAGCTTTTTGCAGCCGTATGTCAAAGGAAGATTTCCAGCATCTCCAAACAGCATTGTTGAATGAGGGATCCTAAAGTGACATTTAATGGACAGGTAGTATGAGGACTCTGGTGAAATAAGAAGTGCAGTGAGCGTGAAAATCACCCTGAAGGGCATTCTTACCCTTAAGTGCATTTCAGTCAATACAAATCTGCAGTGACTTTTCTTTATAGCTGACATCTTTTTGCTGCACTATTAATTCCGTGTACCTAAGTGCCTCAGACTGAACCATGGAGTGTCAGGATTATGTGTCTTGTATATTTTTTTCAGCAATGTGAAACGTCACTGTATCTATATATTCAAATGAGATTATGTCACAGACTAATGGGTTGTTAGTGGTTTCCAAGGACGGTTATGGAACCGTCCCCTGACATTTATTTACCTCACTGATATTCTGGGCCTGTTACTAAATGTGTGACCACAGAAAATGTCAGATTATCCAGTAATTGCTTTGTTTCAATGGATACACCTGGTTAAAATTCGAGTACATAAATAGAGTGCTATAAAAATGTTGTGGCCAATTATCAAAGACAAAAATTAAGAAGGTAAATACATGTACGTAACTTTATATTTACTATTCTAAACTCACATCTACGTAGCTTGACGATCTATCTTGTTACAGTAATATATGGGTATTTAAGTAGATTAAAGAGGTGTAGCACACACGCTGTGAACAAAATCTCTGCTTCTAATTTATGTCTGCGCAAGGAATAACTTCTGGGATAGTGGTTTCCCATACTAAAATGGTTAGCGTTATTATAAAAAAGAAAAATGTCACCAACAACATGGTTGCAGGATGGCACGAACTATTAATAAGGCACTTGCACCCATTTCCCCTTCCTCAGTGTTAATGCAGCAGTATCTCAGGCTTGACTCTGTGCTGCAAGGCAGCGTCGGCGGCTTCCCAGGATGGAAAGATCAGAAAGCTTTGGGGACACGGGTCTTCACAGGAGTTCTCGGCGGGAGCCTTCTCAGTAGGGTGATCAGAGGTGCCAGATTCCCCAGGACCCTTGTCGGTTTCCAGAAGACTGCCTTGACGCTTTTACTCATTTTTAATAAATGTCCCGTTTTTCGGGGCAAAGATGAAGTCATTCTGCAAAGCAGATATGAACTTTCCTTTAAAGAGACGCCACTAAAGTGATTTAATTTATTATCTGTTTCTTTCAGGCAGCATAGGAGGAGGTCGGACGTGTCCTGGCAACAGAGGGAAGACAGAGTGGGTAGGAGGGCAGGGGGCTCACAGTGGAGGTTCTGCCACAGCTAGCTAATGTTATAAAATCTAGCCTTGTTAAAGCATATATATATATATATATATATATATATATATATATATATATATATATATATATATATATATATATATATATATATATTCACTGAAAAGACGATAGGTTTCACACCAGTTATAGTCAGCTGGAAATTTTACTCGCATAAAACCATTGAAATTCCCACGTTATAGATAGTTGGACTCACTATAACTTGCGCGTGCAATGCACTGCTGATGACGTCACATATTACATCACTCATGACATGGTCTGTGACATCACTCATGACATCACTGATGACACCATCCAATGAATGTGTGTCTTTTAAAAAAATAAATATGTGTTATATATGTATATGTAAAAGTTGATGGAAGAATAAATGTTTAAATAAGTGTTTACATGGATGTTTTAAAAAAAAAAAAATTGATTGGTTAACTGGTTTATTAAGTGTATCTTAGTGAATACATATATTAGAGAGTAATGTTTAAATATTCAAATATATGTATTAGTGTTTCACTTTGTGTATAAGTGCCTGCATGGGGTGGTGAGTTGCTACATGTGTATGTATATGGGTTATTAGATGTTTTTCTTAGTATCTGTATGAGTGTTTGTATGGTTTGGTGGGGGTATTACTTAGCACATAGATGCATGAATGACTGACTCTCTGTATGTGTTTTGAAGACAGCATATGTGCAGGACTGTATGGGTGGATAAGTGTGTATATGTGTGTGTTAGTGTGTGAATGACTGTCTCACTAGTGTGTTTATCAGTAACTACATATGTTTTAATCTAGTATATGTGAAGATTGATGTATATAAGTGAGTATATGTGAGAGTGAGGAATTGTAAGAGTTCCTGTTTAAATTAGTATGTGTTTCTATAAGTGATTGTTTAAGAGAGTAAGTATGTGTAAGTTTCCTTAGAAGTAAAGTGGTAGTGTGTGTATAGCTCTATATGCAAGTAAATGGGTGTTCAATAGTTTATTTGCATATGTGAGTATGTGTGAGAGTATCTTTAGGATGACTGTCGGTGTGTAAGAGGATGTATAGGTGTATCACTTCATATGAAGAGTGAGTATATGTATGAGTGACTATATAGAACTGTTGGTGAATGAGTGCATGAGTATATAGATGGTGGAATAATTGAATTGGTTGTTGTAACTGGTATGGCTATCTCCATTTTTTTGAAAATGTTAGTTTTTATTTTTGAATATGTGTTTCAAGGGTTACATTTCAGTGAAAGGAGGTCTGTCACTCTGTCACAAGGATGGTGTCATCAGTGATGTCATGAGTGATGTCACTGACCATGTCATGAGTGATGTAATATGTGACGTCATCAGCAGTGCATTGCACGCGCAAGTTATAGTGAGTCCAACTAACTATAACGTGGGAATTTCAATGGTTTTATGCGAGTAAAATTTCCAGCTGACTATAACTGGTGTGAAACCTATAGTTTTTTCAGTGAATTTAATAGGTTTTTAAATGCTAATTCCTAACTATAACTGGTGTGAAACCTATGTTTTTTTCAGTGAATTTCATAGGTTTTTTAAATGCTCATTCCTAACTATAACTGGTGTGAAACCTATGGTTTTTTCAGTGAATTTCAAAGGTTTTGTAAATGCTAATTCCTAACTATATATAGGGCCTCAAACCTATGAAATGTAATATTTTTTATAATGAATCCTATATTGTATATTTATATAATACTATTCTTTTATTAAAACATTTTTTTAAATTTTTTTTGCCGTGGAGCGCTCCCGGGGCGCGTACCGGGGAGCGCCCCGGTCAGCGCAATTTTGCGGCACGCCCCGGGGCGCGTACCGGGGAGCGTCCCGTTACCGCTATTGCCGCGAACGAAAACATCCTCGTGACGTATCGCGTAGCCGCGTCCGCGTGATACGTACGGCGTAAGCGCGCCCGGAAGCACCCACGTGCATACGAACGCGCTACGTAAGCGCCCCGGGACGCGCCCCGGGGCGCGCCCAAACATCATCGTGACGTATCGCGTAGCCGGGTCCGCGTGATACGCACGGCGTAAGCGCACCCGGAAGCACTCGAGCGCATACGATCGCGCAACGTAAGCATTCGACGCGCTTACGCGACGCGCCCCGGGGGCGCGTAGCGTAAGCGCGTCGGGTCATGTGACCTGAAAATAACACTTTTTATTGGTGCAGAACAGTTTTGGTTTCCAAATGATGAAAGCCCGGGTCATGTGACCTGAAAAAAACACTTTTCATTGGTCCAGGACATTTTGTTTTTCCAAATGATGAAAGCCCCCACCTTTTTTCCTTATTCAGACTTTGTCCTTTGACTGAGGAAGACCTGTTTGGAGATCTGTGACTAATATTTTGTACTTTAAAATGGCTACAGTAGCAGCAGCAGCTGGAGCATCTGCACCACCACCACCACCACCAAGAGGACCACCACAACATCACATTGGTGGTCAAGAATAAGAAGAGGAGGAGGAGGAGGAGGAGTAGGGGAGTAGGACATTCCTGCCAGAAGACAATACCCCATATAGGCCAAAGCAGCACATTGTATGGGAGTTTTTTTCCATCCCAGAGGGCAAGAAGAAAGTGAATGCGCCAAAGGTGACTTGCCAAATCTGTGGCTCTGAACTTTCAAGGGGGAACCCTAATAAGAAATATTCATTTGGCAATAACATCATGATTCGGCACATGCAGCGCAAGCATCCCAACAACTATGCTGTGGCAGAGGTGAGAGAACTGGCCAGTAACCCTCCCCAATCTTCACCCAGCACCTCCAAAAGAAAGCAACCCACTCCATCGGGACCAGAGACAAGGGAGATGGTCCCAAACATACAACCACAGTTTGGTGAATTCAAGATCACTTGTATTTTTTGTGGTAAGACCATCACCTATGGTGAGCAGAGCATAAAGCTCATCAACCGTGCTGGTGACAACCACAATTGCCCCAAAAAAACATAATTTTTTCCTTATTTTTCTTTGCTCCAGTTGAGCCGTTTACAATTCCCTGTTTTTTGTTTCTCCCCATAAAAATAACCCAAAAAAATATAAAATAGTTCATAAAAGCCAAAAAAAGTACAAAATGTTCAAAAAAACATTTAAAAAAATATAAAACAAAAAGAAGAAAAAAAACAGTTATTTTTAGAACTACCTCCAATTTATAAAAAAAGGCTAAATTTTTTAAAAAATCTGTCATTCTTTTTTCCCCATGGTACGCTCCCCGGTGCGCGTACCGGGCTATCCCCCCGCGAAAACCGAAAAAAAAAAAAAATGTTTTGCCCCGCGAAGCCCTTTTATGGCCCCCACATCAAACCTATGGGGTCAGGGGGGGGTCTACCCTGCCCCCTTTTAGTCATTTCCCCCTTTGTTTTTGCCACCTCTTGTGTCTCGATCCTACCGAGACACAAGATGGCGGCCTCTCCCGACTGTTTGGAATGTTGACAGACACCCGAGAGCCAATCAGCTTTCCGCTCGCGAACTCGCGTAGCGTGCTGGTACGCGCCCCGGTGCGCGTACCGGGGTGCGCATATAGATATATATATTTTTTTGAACCTAAATTACTCAAAATCCACTGGAGCACATATCTTGAGACATAGCAAAGGCACATCGGGCTACCAGTCCCTACAATTTTGCCAAGTTTGGTGGAAATCCATTCAGCCGTTCGGGCTAAAAGTGAGTCCAACCGCCCTATGGAAATTAACATGGGGAAAACACGTTTTGGGACCCCCCTTTTATCTCGGCCCCCGCTTGACGAATCCCCCCCAAACTTTCAGGGAAGGAGCGGAGCGGAGCTGGGCATTTTCTTGAAGAAATTCAGCCAATTCCGTCAATCAACGCCAAAGTTATTCCCAATAGAATGTTGCAGATTTCCTATGGAAACTAGGTCCTAACTATAACTACCTACTATAAAAAAAAAAAAAAATATATATATATATATATATATATATATATATATCAAAAAGTTCACGCGGCACACTTCTTGGCAAATAAATCACAGTTTAATCACACAGGTCTTAAGCAAAACTCCTACGCGTTTCGAACAAACGTTCTTGATCACGGCAGTGTTCTACAATTAGTCCTTTTAGTATGGTGGTGTTTTGACCTATTTTGCAGGCTTTGCAGGTCATGCACTTTGTAAATCCATTGCTTCTTTTTTGAAGCCAGTCTGTAGGTTTCTTTGATGTAAAGTGACTTCTTACCAAATGGTCTGTAAGGTTACAAAACTGTAAATGAAACTACAATGCCCATAATGCATCACCGCCACGAGATACAAGGTGAAAGCATAAAATGAGAAATGAAAGAAGGACTAATTGTAGAACACTGCCGTGATCAAGAACGTTTGTTCGAAACGCGTAGGAGTTTTGCTTAAGACCTGTGTGATTAAACTGTGATTTATTTGCCAAGAAGTGTGCCGCGTGAACTTTTTGATATTGAAAATCAACTGAGACACGCTCCCGGTCTCACAACGCGGGCACCAACAGAAGTGTTCCCTCTGTGACGGGGACAATTGAGAGGATATATATATATATATATATATATATTCACGCTCCAAGGTTGTCCACCATGTGAGTAGCACGCGAGCAGCAGCTTTATTTATGTGTAGGTTAGGACGGGGATCCGCTTGTAGACGCCGCTCCGTAATGGATCTGCCCGACGCGTTTCGAAGCTCCATCTGCTTCTCTTCAGGGGCTTTAACGGAAGCGGTGTGCGCACCCGCTACACTTCTCCAATTATATAACTCGCCCGTCGATGGGAGGCTCCAGTGAGACTTCTGGGAAGTGTAGTACGGAAAGCACACAATCAAGTCCTGTATGGACTCCACAAGTGGGCCCGTCCTCGATTCCATGTACGGCTGCTACTTCACTGCCGTGACCCCCACGTTAACGGGGTGGTGCATACTCTGCGGCTGGACTGCCGCATATAGATTCACGCTCCAAGGTTGTCCACCATGTGAGTAGCACGCGAGCGGCAGCTTTATTTATGTGTAGGTGAGGACGGGGATCCGCTTGTAGACGCCGCTCCGTAATGGATCTGCCCGACGCGTTTCGAAGCTCCATCTGCTTCTCTTCAGGGGCTTTAACGGAAGCGGTGTGCGCACCCGCTACACTTCTCCAATTATATAACTCGCCCGTCGATGGGAGGCTCCAGTGAGACTTCTGGGAAGTGTAGTACGGAAAGCACACAATCAAGTCCTGTATGGACTCCACAAGTGGGCCCGTCCTCGATTCCATGTACGGCTGCTACTTCACTGCCGTGACCCCCACGTTAACGGGGTGGTGCATACTCTGCGGCTGGACTGCCGCATATAGATTCACGCTCCAAGGTTGTCCACCATGTGAGTAGCACGCGAGCAGCAGCTTTATTTATGTGTAGGTGAGGACGGGGATCCGCTTGTAGACGCCGCTCCGTAATGGATCTGCCCGACGCGTTTCGAAGCTCCATCTGCTTCTCTTCAGGGGCTTTAACGGAAGCGGTGTGCGCACCCGCTACACTTCTCCAATTATATAACTCGCCCGTCGATGGGAGGCTCCAGTGAGACTTCTGGGAAGTGTAGTACGGAAAGCACACAATCAAGTCCTGTATGGACTCCACAAGTGGGCCCGTCCTCGATTCCATGTACGGCTGCTACTTCACTGCCGTGACCCCCACGTTAACGGGGTGGTGCATACTCTGCGGCTGGACTGCCGCATATAGATTCACGCTCCAAGGTTGTCCACCATGTGAGTAGCACGCGAGCAGCAGCTTTATTTATGTGTAGGTGAGGACGGGGATCCGCTTGTAGATGCCGCTCCGTAATGGATCTGCCCGACGCGTTTCGAAGCTCCATCTGCTTCTCTTCAGGGGCTTTAACGGAAGCGGTGTGCGCACCCGCTACACTTCTCCAATTATATAACTCGCCCGTCGATGGGAGGCTCCAGTGAGACTTCTGGGAAGTGTAGTACGGAAAGCACACAATCAAGTCCTGTATGGACTCCACAAGTGGGCCCGTCCTCGATTCCATGTACGGCTGCTACTTCACTGCCGTGACCCCCACGTTAACGGGGTGGTGCATACTCTGCGGCTGGACTGCCGCATATAGATTCACGCTCCAAGGTTGTCCACCATGTGAGTAGCACGCGAGCAGCAGCTTTATTTATGTGTAGGTGAGGACGGGGATCCGCTTGTAGACGCCGCTCCGTAATGGATCTGCCCGACGCGTTTCGAAGCTCCATCTGCTTCTCTTCAGGGGCTTTAACGGAAGCGGTGTGCGCACCCGCTACACTTCTCCAATTATATAACTCGCCCGTCGATGGGAGGCTCCAGTGAGACTTCTGGGAAGTGTAGTACGGAAAGCACACAATCAAGTCCTGTATGGACTCCACAAGTGGGCCCGTCCTCGATTCCATGTACGGCTGCTACTTCACTGCCGTGACCCCCACGTTAACGGGGTGGTGCATACTCTGCGGCTGGACTGCCGCATATAGATTCACGCTCCAAGGTTGTCCACCATGTGAGTAGCACGCGAGCAGCAGCTTTATTTATGTGTAGGTGAGGACGGGGATCCGCTTGTAGACGCCGCTCCGTAATGGATCTGCCCGACGCGTTTCGAAGCTCCATCTGCTTCTCTTCAGGGGCTTTAACGGAAGCGGTGTGCGCACCCGCTACATTTCTCCAATTATATAACTCGCCCGTCGATGGGAGGCTCCAGTGAGACTTCTGGGAAGTGTAGTACGGAAAGCACACAATCAAGTCCTGTATGGACTCCACAAGTGGGCCCGTCCTCGATTCCATGTACGGCTGCTAGTTCACTGCCGGAAGTGTAACGGGTGCGCACACCGCTTCCGTTAAAGCCCCTGAAGAGAAGCAGATGGAGCTTCGAAACGCGTCGGGCAGATCCATTACGGAGCGGCGTCTACGAGCGGATCCCCGTCCTCACCTACACATAAATAAAGCTGCTGCTCGCGTGCTACTCATAAGGTGGACAACCTTGGAGCGTGAATATATATATATATATATATATATATATATATATATATATATATATATATATATATATATATATATATATATATATATATATATATATATATATATTTTATTTATTTTTTTGGTGCAATGTGGTCTTGTAACAGGATCGCTCTCCAGCGGGTGCCGGCGTTGGGCCAGACCAATGGCCCAAAAACAATTTTTGGTACAAAGGACGCCGCACACAGCAACTTCAGTTCACAGATTTATTTCAATGCCCAGTCTAACACCAACGCGTTTCAGCCCGACGGCCTTGCTCAATAAATCTGTGAACTGAAGTTGCTGTGTGCGGCGTCCTTTGTACCAAAAAAAAAAAGAGAAAAGAAATATATATATATATATATATATATATATATATATATATTCCCACGTTATAGTTAGTTGGACTCACTATAACTTGCACGTCTGCAATGCACTGCTGATGACGTCACATATTACATCACTCATGACAGTGTTTTAAAAAAAAATTTGATTGGTTAACTGGCTTATTAAGTGTATCTTAGGGAATACATATATTAGCGAGTAATGTTTAAATATTTAAATATATGCATGAGTGATGTAATATGTGACGTCATCAGCAGTGCATTGCAGACGTGCAAGTTATAGTGAGTCCAACTAACTATAACGTGGGAATTTCAATGGTTTTATGCGAGTAAAATTTCCAGCTAACTATAACTGGTGTGAAACCTATGGTTTTTTCAGTGAATTTCAAAGGTTTTTTAAATGCTAATTCCTAACTATAACTGGTGTGTAACCTATGTTTTTTTCAGTGAATATGTATATATATATAAAATTTCTATGGCAAAATGAAACCCCTCATTTTGTTCCTTTTCAAATTAAATGTATTAAGTGTTACCACTCTATTCCAATCAAGATGACTTCAGGTGTGCCATACTTTTGTCATAAGTAAGACTGTTAGCGTTCTAGTTGTTCTTTAGAACACTCTGGGACATTCTGTCATTGGGCTATAGTTAGGCTACATCTGGCTGATATTTGGGCTACATTTGGGCTCTTTTGTCTCTGGTGGCCATCTTGGGAGACTGCATATCAGAATTTTTTTAATGAAATATAAGAGGATTTGAGAAGTCACTCAAAATGTGCCCTAATTTTTCTTTCTTCAGCACTAATCATAATTTCTATGGCAAAATGAACCCCCTCATTTTGTTCCTTTGCAAATTAAATGTTTTAAGTGTTAACACTTTATTCCAATCAAGATGACTTCAGGTGTGCCATACTTTTGTCATAAGTAAGACTGTTAGCGCTCTAGTTGTTCTTTAGAACACTCTGGGACATTCTGTCATTGGGCTATAGTTGGGCTACATCTGGCTGATATTTGGGCTACATTTGGTTTTTTTTGTCTCTGGTGGCCATCTTTGGGCTACATTGGGCTACATTGGGCTACATTGGGCTACATTCCTAACTATATAAGGCCTGAAACCTATGGTTTTTTCAGTGAATTTCAAAGGTTTTTTAAATGCTAATTCCTAACTATATAAGGCCTGAAACCTATGTTTTTTTCAGTGAATTCGCAAGGTTTTTTAAATGCTAATTCCTAACTATATAAGGCCTGAAACCTATGGTTTTTTTCATTGAATTCGCAAGGTTTTTTAAATGCTAATTCTATTAGCGGATAACGTTTTTATATATTAAAACGTTTTTTAAATCTCAAATGCCTGCTTTGCTAACAGAGTTTTTAAGCACAGGCTCTTTTGTCTCTGGTGGCCATCTTGGGAGACTGCATATCAGAATTTTTTTAATGAAATATAAGAGGATTTGAGAAGTCACTCAAAATGTGCCCTAATTTTTCTTTCTTCAGCACTAATCATAATTTCTATGGCAAAATGAACCCCCTCATTTTGTTCCTTTGCAAATTAAATGTTTTAAGTGTTAACACTTTATTCCAATCAAGATGACTTCAGGTGTGCCATACTTTTGTCATAAGTAAGACTGTTAGCGCTCTAGTTGTTCTTTAGAACACTCTGGGACATTCTGTCATTGGGCTATAGTTGGGCTACATCTGGCTGATATTTGGGCTACATTTGTTTCTTTTTGTCTCTGGTGGCCATCTTTGGGCTACATTGGGCTACATTGGGCTACATTGGGCTACATTTGGGCTCTAACATATATATAGCCCAATGTAGCCCAATATATATTTTTTCAAAGTTTATTTTCGTAAAAACCACTGGCGCACATATCTTGAGACATAGCAAAGGCACATCGGGCTACCAGTCCCTACAATTTAGCCAAGTTTGGTGGAAAACCATTCAGCCGTTCGGGCTAAAAGTGAGTCCAACCGCCCTATGGAAATTAACATGGGGAAAACACGTTTTGGGACCCCCCTTTTATCTCGGCCCCCGCTTGTAGCCCAATGTAGCCCAATGTAGCCCAAAGATGGCCAGTGGATTTTGAGTAATTTAGGTTCAAAAAAATATATATATCTATATGCGCGCCCCGGTACGCGCACCGGGTGCGTACCAGCACGCTACGCGAGTTCGCGAGCGGAAAGCTGATTGGCTCTCGGGTGTCTGTCAACATTCCAAACAGTCCGGAGAGGCCGCCATCTTGTGTCTCGGTAGGATCGAGACACAAGAGGTGGCAAAAACAAAGGGGGAAATGACTAAAAGGGGGCAGGGTAGACCCTCCCTGACCCCCTAGGTTTGATGTGGGGGCCATAAAAGGGCTTCGCGGGGGGAGCGCCCGGTACGCGCACTGGGGAGCGTACCGGGGAGCGTACCCTGGAGAAAAAAAGAATGACAGAGTTTTAAAAAAATTTAGCATTTTTTTATAAATTGGAGGTAGTTCTAAAAAGAACTGTTTTTTTTTATTCTTTTTGTTTTATATTTTTTTATTGTTTTTTTGATTTGTTTTTTACTTTTTTTGGCTTTTATGAACAATTTTATATTTTTTTTGTATTTTTTATGGGGAGAAACAAAAAACAGGGAATTGTAAACGGCTCAACTGGAGCAAAAAAAAATCAGGAAAAAATTAAGGTTTCTTTGGGCACTTGTGGTTATCACCAGCATGGTTGATGAGTGTAATACTTTGCTCACCATAGGTAATTGTTTTTCCACAAAATATACAAACGATTTTGTATCCACCAAACTTGGTTTGAATGTTTGGGACCATCTCCCTTGTCTCTTTACCCGATGGAGTGGGTTCTTTGCTTGTTGAGATTCTGGAAGATGATTGGGGAAGGTTTCTGGACAGTTCTCTCACCTCTGCCGCAGAATAGTTGTTAGGATGCCTGCGTTGCATGTGGCGAATCATGGTGTAATTACCAAAAGAATATGTTTTGTAGGGTTCCCCCTGGAAAGTTCAGTGCCACAGATCAGACAAGTCACTTTTGCTGCATTGGCTTTCTTCTGGCCTCTTGGGAATTTGAAAAACTCCCACACAATGTGCTCTTTCGGTTTGTAAGGGGGATTGTCTTCAGGCAGGAACCTCCTCTCCTCCTCCTCCTCTTCCTCCTCCTCCTCTTCTTCACCACCAATGTGGTGTTGTGGTGGTCCCTGTGGAGGTGGTGGTGCTGCTGCTGCTGCTACTGTAGCCATTTCTTAATGAATGAAAACTGGTCTTCCTCACTCAAAGAACAAAGTGAGAATGAGGAAAAAAGGTGGGGGCTTTCATCATTTGGAAAACAAAACTGTTCTGAACCAATGAAAACTGTTATTTTCAGGTCACATGACTCGGTCTTTCATCATTTGGAAACCAAAAGTGTTCTGAACCAATAAAAAGTGTTATTTTCAGGTCACAGTGTTATTTTCAGCGCCCCGGTGCGCGCCCGGGTCGCTTACGTTGCGCGATCGTATGCGCTCGGGCGCTTCCGGGTGCGCTTCCGCCGTGCGTCATAAGACGCATCACGCGGCTACGCGATACGTCACGATAATGTTTTCGTTCGCGGCAATATCGCTAACGGGACGCTCACCGGTAAGCGCACCGGGGCGCGCTGTAACACTGCGCTTACCTGTGCGCTCACCGGTACGCACACCGGGAGCGCGCCAAGGCAAAAAAAAAGGGAAAAATATACATAAAAAAAATTGTATTACATACATATACAATATAAAATTCATTATAAAAAATATTACATTTCATACCTATAGAGATTTGCTATTAAAAAACCTTTGAAATTCACTGAAAAAAACATAGGTTCGAGGCCCTATACATAGTTAGGAATTAGCATTTACAAAACCTATGAAATTCACTGAAAAAAACATAGGTTTCACACCAGTTATAGTTAGGAATTAGCATTTAAAAAACCTAATAAATTCACTGAAAAAACCATAGGTTTCACACCAGTTATAGTTTTGCTGGAAATTTTACTCGCATAAAACCATTGAAATTCCCACGTTATAGTTAGTTGGACTCACTATAATTTGCGCGTGCAATGCACTGCTGATGACGTCACATATTACATCACTGATGACTTGGTCATTGACATCACTCATGACATCACTGATGACACCATCCTTGTGACAGAGTGACAGACCTCGTTTCACTGTAATGTAACCCTTGAAACACATATTCAAAAATCGAAACTAAAATTTTCTAAAAAATGGAGATACCCATACCAGTTACAACAACCAATTCAATAATTCCACCATCTATGTACACATCCACTCATTCACCAATAGTCACTCATACATATACTCACTCATCATATGTAGTGATACACCTATACATCCTGTTACACACCGACAGTCATCCAAAACATACTCTCACACATACTCACACATGCAAATAAACTATTAAACATCCATTTATTTGCATATACAGCTATACACACACTACCACTTTACTTCTAATGGAAACTTACACATACTTACTCTCTTAAACAATCACTTATAGAAACACATACTAATTTAAATAGGAACTCTTACAATCCCTCACTCTCACATATACTCACTTATATACATCAATATTCACATATACTAGATTAAAGCATATGTAGTTACTGATAAACACACTAGTGAGACAGTCATTCACTCACTAACACACACATATACACACTCATCCACCCATACAGTCCTGCACATATGCTGTCTTCAAAACACATACAAAGAGAGAGTCAGTCATTCATGCATCTATGTGCTAAGTAATACCCCCACCAAACCATACAAACACTCATACTGATACTAAGAAAAACATCTAATAACCCATATACATACACATGTAGCTACTCACCAACCCATGCAGCCACTTATACACAAATTGAAACACTAATACATATATTTAAATAATACTCTCTAATATATGTATTCACTAAGATACACTTATTAAACCAGTTAACCAATCAATTTTTTTAAAAAAAACATCCATGTAAACACTTATTTAAACATTTATTCTTCCATCAACTTTTACATATACATATATAACACATATTTATTTTTTAAAAAGACACACATTCACTGGATGGTGTCATCAGTGATGTCATGAGTCATGTCACTGAGCATGTCATGAGTGATGTAATATGTGACGTCATCAGCAGTGCATTGCACGCGCAGGTTATAGTGAGTCCAACTAACTATAACGTGGGAATTTCAATGGTTTTATGCGAGTAATATTTCCAGCTAACTATAACTGGTGTGAAACCTATGGTTTTTTCAGTGAATTTAATAGGTTTTTTAAATGCTAATTCCTAACTATAACTGGTGTGAAACCTATGGTTTTTTCAGTGAATATATATATATATATATATATATATATACATATATATATATATATATATATATATATATATATATATAAATAAAAATCAATAATCAGTGCAAGATTCTGGCTTACAGTACACTTTATGCAAGAAGAGTCAGTAGGCCACACTTTCACTGACACAGATAAAACCATCTGGTCATATTAAGGTCATACTAAGGAATCACAAAAGACAGTACACTGCCACCACTTATGTGTGCTACACCCGAGACAGTAATCTGTGTTTACAGCATCCTGCAATCGAATGCAATTAAATGAGGTAATTAATTGCCCCTGCATGCATGTCAAACGCAGGATTTATCAGTCAATGACGACATCCAATCTCCCAAGTTTTGTTTCGATAATCGCTTATTTATCCTCAAATACTATTATGAAATATGTCCTGATTTTTATGTGTAAATCTCACTCTTAAGATGTTGTCAAATGTTCGCATATACCAGGTTGATGCCCTTTACTTTAAAATGACCATTAAATCGCAAAAACCTGAACAGAATGGGTTAAATACTTGGGATGAGATACAATCTCACTGCTTATATATCTAATAGATATAAAATAGTCCCTGTGTGTAGTATTGGTTCATTTTGCAAGAACATTTGAATAAAGTATTACACTATGAGAAAGTAACTGTCTCTTCTGTTTCATGACTGTGAGTGAGGGGGTAGCATGGGATGCTGGTGGTGAGCCCATTTCATTTTACTATGCCCTGGCCATAGAGTGACCTGTTCTTGAAAAACAAATGGGAGTTCTACAAGCATAGAAGTAGGACTACAATTTTTTAATTGACCAAGGGGCATAAAATCGTTTAATTGACAGCACTGACACACAGAAAGTGAGGTAACTGACGGGAATTAAATGCAACTCTTACATGCAGTATCATTTATTGTAACTTTGGTCCTCATTCCGATGTCGGTCTGTAAGCCTCCGACAACTCATCGGAGGCTTACCAACCGACGTGGTAGGTTTACAGTCCGACCCCTGAATTTCAATGTCAGCGATCAGAGAGTAAACCTGCCGGTCAACCCGACACGGTTCGCCCGTCGGCCAGTTGGAAACCTTCCATAATCCTTTCAGGATGACATTTCCACTGTCAGGATTATGATGTCGGTTTCTGACTGCCTTTCCATGTCTGCCTTTCTGACATGGAAAGGCTGTGGGAAAGCAACTTTGGGGTCTCTAGGTGGGCCCCATCCCTCCGCGGCCTACGATTGTGGGCCTGAAGGCCACCTATGGTGCCTCCCTGGAAATCCCTGCACCATGTGGCAGGCACCATGAGGAGCCTGCCACACGGTACAGGGAATTATAAACACTCCCATTTCTCAATGGGAGCTTGTGCTGAAGGCGGTTTCTGCTTGCCACGCAAGCTCCCATTGAGAAATTAGAGTTTGTAACTGCACTATGTGGGGTCGTGTCGTAATCAGGTGTGCGGCACCACCAACCTATGGTCGGTCGGTTCGCACACAGAAACGGTGTCAGTCGGTGGCAACTCCGACCCACATCGTAATAGGGGCCTAAGTTGTTTTCTGCTACTGACACCTATTTAATTTTGCACTAGAACCTATGAAAACTTGCCTCGGTCGACCCTCTCTGAAAACCAGGATGCAGGTTAAATTAAATTAAATCTCCTGGGATAGATGCTGAAAAACTGGGACTGTCCAGACAGATCCAGGACACCTAAACTTTGTACCCAGGTGGTACTAATAAGAGGATAAAGTGATGTTTGCAGCACAGCATTAAAAAATTGAAAAAACACATTCATGTGAGTTAGAGCAATGCATGAAGTTCAGAGGTCAAACAAAAATCAGCTGCCTCTATTAATATTTTATTTGGTACCTGTAAATCCTGAAAAGATGACTGCATGCTTCCTTTTGCTACAATTTTGTTGACTTTTATTTATTTTGTTTTTGCAAGTTTTTGTAGTGCTATTCTGCAAGATGAAAAGCATTTAGTACTTTTCGGGCCAATTACTAAATCCAGAAACGTTAACAAACCATTGGTCTACAGAGCACTACAGAACTCCCCAAAATAAAACTACGGGCATACAAGGTGCATTTTTCTGTACTTTGAGTACTTTGAGCCAGTTACCAATATTTTATATCCTGCCCCTGTGGAATCACTGGAGGGGGTGAGGGGCAGGTAGGTGCATTGCTTTTATGCATTTTTGGAATCATGCAGAGCTAGTTGCAGAAAGAATTTCCCAGCAGCGCTATGTACCTTAACTTTGGATTTGAAATCATGGGAGTGGCCAGTGAGTCACGTATTTTTAATAGCCATTTTCTTTATCACAAGGATAATGTACACACACACACACACACACACACACACACACACACACACTCTGAGGCAGTTCTCTTTCAAGTTTCCTTCTTTGGCTGCCATTCAGACACAGCCATTGTATAAAGAGATTCTTCTCAAAGCAGGTAGAACTGGGACTATCTCCAAACTGGAGCACCCATAAACATGCTCACCTTGCACAATAAAAAATGCAGTCCTTCCCTTCACTCTTAATCAAGAAGGGGAAAGGATCACTGGTCCTGCTTAAACCATGGTTTTGCAGGTTGAAGGTAGGTATCTCCCAAAATATGGCCCTCATACACGTGTATGTTGGAAACTACTCTCAGCGGTATATACTGTGTCCCCGCTTTTCTTTACACGTGCGTGCGTAATCATTGGGTCATTTTTTGTGTGTGCACCCTCTACCAGGAGGTTTTTACCTTAGGTTTAAGGCAGTAGTGATCGTGGAACAGTGGGGGTAGTGGGCAGTGATTCTTAAAAAATCCGGACAGCCAGAAAAAAGAATTTTTAATAGATCTGGATTCGGATTATTTATAAAATTGTATGTGCAACCTGTGAATTTGATAAGGAATTCAAGTGCACTTCTTGTAAAATTAAAAAAAGGTCAACATGTTTCAGCCTTGGGCAGTCAAAAGATCAATAGGTTTTCGTCAGGACCATTAGGGGTGAAATAGTGAAAAGTGTGAAGAATAAAAGGTTTTTTGACCTGATTCTTCATGTGGTTAAGGCTCCATTGTACCTAAAAGAGAGAATAGACATACAAACACAAAACAGACAGGGAGCTAGGGTATAGGAGACATATAGTTATGTACAAAAGTACTCTTGTGAAATCAAATGATTTCATCAAAGAACTAGAAAATGGCAATACTTTTCATTGAACCACACTCATTTCGGGCGTCAACTCTTCCATTGTCATGCTTCAGCGGGCGTTGGTGATTCGATTTATACTGTAGTGAGGTGCCCATAACTCTAAGATAGTACTTGGTATTGTGCGTGGTCTATGGTGAGGTGGATATAACATAAATCGCCTCGTGATTTTGCATTTATAACGCTATACACATTCAGTACTCGCATTGGTGGCGCAAAATTCCTGCATGTGGCGATTTTTTATCAAGTAATGTGCATAAACTCTTTTATTTCTTGAATGAGTTCGTAAATAAAAACGGACGAGTTCCTATTTCATCCATTCTAAATGTCTAAGATCATTGTGTGATTATGCTATGGCGCTTAGCTCAATGCGCGATGCGTTTGCTCTGAGTGCTCGTGACAACATGGTTTGTCCGGTATTACTGCGTACCTTAATACAGTTAAGGAAATTGCTTCTTCGGGGAATTAGGCTGGACGAGAGAGGTCTCACTGCAAGGTTATGAAAAGGAAAGGTGTTAGGAAAAGGGGGTTTTATACTTGCGGTTCCCGTGTTTTCAGAGAGCGCGGTCTTGGCGGTTACCTTAGTCCCTTCTACTCTGTCCTGGCAGCTTGTGCTGACTCTGCCTGTCATCACCCGGAATCAGACTGCAGATGGTTCTGGGTGGATTTGTACTACATGGCGATGGAAATGGAAGAAATACTTCGCGGAGGTGTTAATTTAGAAGTACAAATCGTTGGTAATGTTATTATAAGGAATAATGGAAATGCAAGAAAAAGGATTTTTAAATTTAAAATTGGTTATAATTGTGGTGACCTTGAAAGGGATAGTTATTATTAAAGATGCCCCTTGTTTTCAGGGTTGAAGGTGGTACTTCTCATTAACGAATGCTATGATCGGGAGGAGGTTTTTTTTTGGGGAGGTACCGGCAGTTTTGTGCAGATCTATGGGGAATTTCGAGCCTGTTTGGTAGATCTGTCCCAGATTTTTGAGAGCAAACTTGTTGGTTTTTGTGTTTATTCTATCGTCCATTATGAGACTGGTTTGGGACTTATGTTATTGGACCACTATGGTTTGGGCACATAGAGTTTTTGTTTTTATGAAGTGGATTATTGTGAATAAATCATCGGTTAAGGGATAACCAAGGAATGGAGTCATTGAGACCCAGGGTATCTGTTTTGAGCCTGTGGACCCAACGTTGTTCCATCTCGAATAGGATTTTTGCTGCATTTCTGTCCAATGTGTCCAGAGTTTCTAAAATTACCCAGTGCAGGTCGTCTACTGTGTGATTTTGTTCTTTATAGTGAGACGACATTTTTGTTGTGGTTTTCTTGCAGTTTACGTTGCTCCGATGCTCACAGAGTCGTTGTTTTGCCTTGCAGCATGTCATCCCTATGTACCTCATGTCACACGGACAGGTAATCATATAGATGACATGACTGGTGTTGCAATTGGTGTGTTTTCTTAGTTTCCATAGGAAATTTGGAAGTAACTGTAGTTCTTTTGTTGGTTTTGTGGTTGCGCAGGTTACACAAGTACCGCATGGATAATGTCCGGTTATTGGGGAGGTGTTCCATAATGCTGGTTGTTGCTTCTTTTTCTTTGGTGGCGGTCTTGTGTGAACCAATAGGTCTTTAATGTTCCTGCTCCTTTTGTTTGCAAATCTTGGTTTTGCCCAGGTCAGGGTGTTAGATGTTATAATTTTCCAATTGCGGTTGATTATCTTCTTCACCTGGTTGGTGATTGGGCTGTAGGTGGTGACACAGGTAGTCCTGTTGTCGATCTGTTTTGGGCAACTTTCAAGTAGAGACTCTCTTGGTTGGTTTCTGGCACGTTGTTTGCAGGAATTGATTACTTTCCTGGGGTAATCTCTAACTATGAGTTTTTCACATAGATCAGTAGCTTGTGTTTTGTAATCCGCAAGGGAACTGCAGTTTCTCTTTAGTCGTAGGAACTGGCTGTAGGGGAGGTTTTCTCTCAATGGTCGAGGATGAAAACTATTGTAGGATAGCAGACTGTTTTTTGCCGTTGGTTTGAAAAATGTTTTCGTAAGTAGGGTGTTTCCTTCCGAAAAGATGGTGATATCAAGAAAATCAAGGCTTTGTGCATTGGCTGTATAAGTGAAATTCAGACATTCATCTTGATTGTTCAGCCACCTGTGGAAATCTTTTAGAGATGTCGTGTCTCCTTGCCAGATTAACAGGATATCGTCGATATACCTCTTCCAGAAGAGTATATGACGAAGGAAAGGGTTGTTTTCATTATGTATGTGGGTCTGCTCAAAAGTACTCACATATAGACCTGCCACGCTTGGCGCAAATGTGCTGCCCATAGACGTGCCATGTTGCTGGAGATAGAGGGTATCCTTATACTGGAAAAAAAATTCCGTAAGGGCCAGTCTGCAACATTCCAGTATGAAATGTCTTGGAGTTTTGTAGGGCCAGTCGGTGTTGAAGAGCATCGTTTCGAGAGTCTCTAAAGTCTTCTGTTGCGGTAGACTGGTATAGAGACTCTCGACGTCTAGTCCTACTAAGAGCATGGTGTTCTCTGAATATTCAAAATTGAGTAGCATGTTAATCAGGTCCCGTGTATCCTTTAAGTAGGTAGGTGTTTTTTGGACCAATGGTCTCAAATACTGGTCCGCAAATTCTGATAAGGGCTCCAAGATGGAATTGATTCCAGAGACAATAGGTCTTCCAGGTGGGGGCATTCTCTCTTTATGTGTCTTGGGCAGAGAGTAAAAATACGGTGTGACTTGTGCTATTGTCACCAAATAATCAGCCTCCTTTTTGGATAGCCAGTTGTTGGCTTCTGCTTCTTCAACCATCAGGGTAATAGTTCTCTGTAGGCGTACTGTTGGATCAGTTGTTATTATTTGATAGAATTTAGTGTCTGCTAGTAAGTCCATGCATTGTCTGTCATATCCTTCTGTTGTTAAAAGGACTATGCCTCCACCCTTGTCCGCCGGCTTTATGACTATGTCTTTGTTGTTCTTCAGTTCTGTCAAAGCTAGATTTTCTGCTTTGGTTAGATTCTGGAACGGTTTTGGAAGTTGCTCATTCAATTCGTCCACTTCTTTCATTATGGCTTGCTCGAACATGCAAATTTCGATGGGTATTTGCGAGTTTAATGGGCAGAAGGTGGATTTATTTCTGAGAGTAGTATCACCTTCTTGTGGAGGTCGTTGATCATCCTTAAAGAAAGCTTTCAATTTCAAGGTGCGGCAGAAGTTTGCAAGTTCGCATTTCGTCTTAAAAACGTCTGTTTTTGGGGTTGGTACGTAACCTAATCCTTTGTTCAGGACATTCTTTTGGTCTTCCGTTAGTATTTGTTCAGTGAGGTTTATGATGAGGTTGTTGGGCCTTGTCCTGTGTTGGCCTTGGTGACACTCCTGCTTTGGACCTGTCGTGTCTGGTCGGACCAGGTTACTCCTTTTTGCCTGGACCTGCGGTTGTTCTGGCCATTTCCTAAAAAAGGCAGCCTTGTTGGTAGTTCTGGGCACCTTGCGGTTGCATTTGGTGGTTCATAGGGACTGGAAAATAGGGGTTGGGCCACCCTTGGAACTGAGGGTTAAATGGGTGGAATGGTATTCCTTGTCCATTATCTTGGAAAAATGGAGGGCGCCAGTTGTTGTTGCGGCCTCTCCGTTGTCCTCTCTTATTTCTAAAGTTTCCTCGACCGCGGGTGGTGGTGTCATCTCCGCTCTGATCTGAGCTATTGTCTGATGAGATGCTATTGGAGTCAGAGTTGTCATTGGGTTTGTAGTCCTTGCTGCTGTAAGGATGGATGCGTTCCAATGAGAACCTTTTCAGTTCTTTCGCAAGTTTCTGCAATTTTGTTTGGGTTAAGTATTCCTGGCTGTCTTTCATCTCTTTATTGATTTCGTCTAGACGGGTTTTGTAGATGGTGATATTGATAGTGTTGTTCAATTTCGTTTCCAAAATCTCAATCTTGACCGCGAGTTCATCCGTTAGTCTAGTTGCAGTTTTAATAATTAGGACTAAATAGTCTCTCGTGCATTTCCAGGATATGGAGGACCAATCTTTGCGAAAGGCTAGATCCTTTAGGAAAATGCGTGGTGCATTTGTCACCCATAAACCTTTCGGGGCGGCATTGACCCAGAGATACTCAGTCATTATTATCCCGTGTACAGCCGTGCGGACTTGTTCTTTCTTTACTTCACTTAACTCGTCCCATTCCGCCGTGTAAGACAGAGTCTGGTTGAGGTCACCTTCCATGAGTAGGTGTGGTCTTGCCAAAATTTCATCTATATCTTCAGTCGTGTAACTGAGTCCAAAACTGCCTGCCATGATGTCGGTGTGTTCTTTTGGCAGTCTGATATCAAAAAGGTTTTTGATTTCTATGAAGAAATCTCCCACAGCTGTGCGCTGCTTGACATGTATAATCAAAAAGAGGGAGGCAGAGTGAGAATCCTTTCAGTCTCCGTAGTGTAAACTCTTAATCAAGAAGGGGAAAGGATCACTGGTCCTGCTTAAACCATGGTTTTGCAGGTTGAAGGTAGGTATCTCCCAAAATATGGCCCTCATACACGTGTATGTTGGAAACTACTCTCAGCGGTATATACTGTGTCCCCGCTTTTCTTTACACGTGCGTGCGTAATCATTGGGTCATTTTTTGTGTGTGCACCCTCCACCAGGAGGTTTTTACCTTAGGTTTAAGGCAGTAGTGATCGTGGAACAGTGGGGGTAGTGGGCAGTGATTCTTAAAAAATCCGGACAGCCAGAAAAAAGAATTTTTAATAGATCTGGATTCGGATTATTTATAAAATTGTATGTGCAACCTGCAAATTTGATAAGGAATTCAAGTGCACTTCTTGTAAAATTAAAAAAAGGTCAACATGTTTCAGCCTTGGGCAGTCAAAAGATCAATAGGCTTTCGTCAGGACCATTAGGGGTGAAATAGTGAAAAGTGTGAAGAATAAAAGGTTTTTTGACCTGATTCTTCATGTGGTTAAGGCTCCATTGTACCTAAAAGAGAGAATAGACATACAAACACACAACAGACAGGGAGATAGGGTATAGGAGACATATAGTTATGTACAAAAGTACTCTTGTGAAATCAAATGATTTCATCAAAGAACTAGAAAATGGCAATACTTTTCATTGAACCACACTCATTTCGGGCGTCAACTCTTCCATTGTCATGCTTCAGCGGGCGTTGGTGATTCGATTTATACTGTAGTGAGGTGCCCATAACTCTAAGATAGTACTTGGTATTGTGCATGGTCTATGGTGAGGTGGATATAACATAAATCGCATCGTGATTTTGCATTTATAACGCTATACACATTCAGTACTCGCATTGGTGGCGCAAAATTCGTGCATGTGGCGATTTTTTATCAAGTAATGTGCATAAACTCTTTTATTTCTTGAATGAGTTCGTAAATAAAAACGGACGAGTTCCTATTTCATCCATTCTAAATGTCTAAGATCATTGTGTGATTATGCTATGGCGCTTAGCTCAATGCGCGATGCGTTTGCTCTGAGTGCTCGTGACAACATGATTTGTCCGGTATTACTGCGTACCTTAATACAGTTAAGAAAATTGCTTCTTCGGGGAATTAGGCTGGACGAGAGAGGTCTCACTGCAAGGTTATGAAAAGGAAAGGTGTTAGGAAAAGGGGGTTTTATACTTGCGGTTCCCGTGTTTTCAGAGAGCGCGGTCTTGGCGGTTACCTTAGTCCCTTCTACTCTGTCCTGGCAGCTTGTGCTGACTCTGCCTGTCATCACCCGGAATCAGACTGCAGATGGTTCCGGGTGGATTTGTACTACATGGCGATGGAAATGGAAGAAATACTTCGCGGGGGTGTTAATTTAGAAGTACAAATCGTTGGTAATGTTATTATAAGGAATAATGGAAATGCAAGAAAAAGGATTTTTAAATTTACCCCAACCATTTACCAAATGGCAGTGAAGCTAAATAGAAGTGCCATGCTAACAAAGTCCTCATGGAATTTTTAAAGGTATCTATTTCTCTATTTGCACCACTTTAGTGTCTGAATTTCCACCCTCTAGCAGCAAGAGTGTAGAAAATACACTTCCACTGTCTTCAACTCCCCCCCCCGCACACACACAAACAAACACAGTCCTAATACTACATATATTTCACACAGTTTCCACAAACGCACAGGATATCAGTGCAAGGTGCCATATTTTCACATAATCGCAGAACCTTATGTGAGAGGGGTCAATAGCCCACACCATCACTGAGATAGATATAAACAGACCCTCCAGGATTTTGCGATTTTGCGATTTTGCGGTTTGCCGCAAAATCGGCACTTTTGTAAAAATGCCGCGATTTTTACAAAAGTGGCCGCAAAATCGGCACTTTTGTAGAAATCGCGGTATTTTTACAAAAGCTAGTCCATGCCACTATATCCTGGGGAGTCTGCTTCAGTGTGCTAGTGGCGCGTTGATGTACTGTAACCTATCAAGGATAATGAGGACAGAAGCGCCGCGAGGCGGGAAACTAATGAGCTAATTACAATCAACCCTCGCCGCCAGTCCCTGCCCTCGATGCACTAGGGACGCGTTGAGGCTAAAGGGCATTTCCGTACTATAACCTGGGCCAGAGAAGGTAAGTGAGGAGGACCGTAGCGCCGCGACACGGCCAGCTGATGAGATCCTGGCCTCAGTGCGCTAGCGACACGTTGATGTACTGTAAGTCTGAAACCTATAGAGAGTAAGGAGGACAGTAGCGCCGCGACACGGCTCTAAATAAAGCCGCCCTTTCCTCTTTTGATGAGGTCCTTTTCTGCCGTTTCATTTCAAAACCATGAATTTTAATGTATTGATTTTGTTGAGAACCTTCACATAATATCTTTTTCCCGTATTCGGATTTTTCTGTGTGGGAAATTCCTGGAAATTATGGAAGCGCGTCCTGCCTCCGTTCAGCGTGAGTGGCCACGCCGGCGCCTGTGGGCATCGGAGCGGGGCCGGCGCGAGAACTCGAGTCACTCGCCTCGGGGATCCGGCCCTGGACACGTCAGCACCAATGCTCCTACAATACCCAAAATTAGCGTAATAATGAATTGTAGGCCTGGGGTCACCGAGGCGTCTGCGGGGGAGAGGGCGCTCTTTGAAATCCTTTTATAATAATAATCACTTGCTTGTTCAGTCATAAGTAGCCAATCAAACGCTAGGTTCCTGTGATGGAGCGAGATTTGGAAATAATTTTAATTTCAACTCGTAAAGTCACACTTCCATAATAAGAAATAATTTTACTAACGATTTGTGCTGTATGTGTATTAATTCAACCTAGTTTAAAGTTGCATTACATGGAAAGTACACGCGGGATACTAACATATGTGCTCATAAACGTGCATTATTATTGCATCTTTCTGTTTGTGAAAATTAATAAACTAAATCTGTCTAATTGTCATGTCATAACTAATTGCGGCTGTTTTAAAAGTGACATGTGCTTATTTTGCTTTCCTTGTCTATGTGGCGTCACTCTATTCTTTACAGGTGCATAAAGAATTTCATTGGTTTTGATGAAGAATGGTAGATATAATTGCTGCTTTATTTTGTTCGCTTCAGCTAGGTAATTTAGACTAATGGGTTAATCATTAGCAATGGTGGGTGGCAACAGAACAAACTATATTTCTCGCATTAATTATTCTTTTGTGTTTGTTTATATAATAGTTACCGATAAAATGGCTGCTTTGGGCCTAGTTTACTCGAGTCTGCAAAAAATTCTGCATGGAGCAAGAAAGAGAGTCCTTACAGAGAAAAAGCTTCCTTTGCTGTAACAAAGTCTGGTAGATGTGATGTGCCTCTGACTGTTTCCTAGTCAGACAAGGCCAAGGCCAGGAACCGTCAAAAGAGCGTGCGATAATTTTGCATCCGAGGAAGCAAACGACATGATGACATTTTTCTTCGTGTAATGTTGCAACTTGAGGAAGCCTCGTTGTTCGAATGTTAGAGACAATGGACTCTAAGAAAGTGACGGAACTGATATTCTGAAAAATGTGGTGACACGTCGCCTGTCACTTGTAAGCCAATGGGACTCCGAATTTTGCAGAAAAGATTTACTTTTACCTAGATTAGCTTAGCGTAGAAAGGTATAAAAACCCATTCCCCGTGGAAGGGTTGCGCTGCTGCTTTTGCTGACCTTTGGATGAGGGTGTCGTGCAGTTGAACTTTCCTTGGAGCACGTAAGAACCCTCAAAGACTTTATTCTTTTATTTCCAATTATTTAGCATAGTTAGAGACTTAGGTTTTAAAAATGTCAAACTAATAAATTCATTTGCAATAATAAATTTTAAATTTCGAAAAATTATCATAATTACTACAATGATTTTTAATAAAATTGCTTCAATAAAGATTTCAATTGCAATTATCTAAATAATAGCTAATAAAAATCTTACTTTGGAAAACAAGCTGGACTTGTTATTTCATGAGATTAGGTTACTATTAGCAAGATTTATCGCCATAAGTGGCTTAATAGTCAGTGGGGTTTGTTAAGTATAATGATTTTCATTTACCGTGGTTGTATATAAATTTATATAATTTGTGAATAGGTTAATTAAGCCACATGATTCGGTTGGTTCAAAATATGTCATGTCTGATTAATGGGCCTTATATTTGAATAGTGATTTATAGTGTATATTATGAAGTTGGTAGCGTAGCTTATGACATATTTCCTATAGGCCGCTGGATCAATTCCCTGGTAGCAGATTTGATGGTTGCTATGGTAACCAACATACTATATGGTAGTTACATAGGATCGATGTCTAACATATGTTGAGTTCGTTCTCGTGTTATATGTAAGGGTTTTTCCAGCAGTGTGAAAAATCCTAGCTGTACCGGTACAAAATAGTGTGATGAGAAGGTAGTCACACAGCACATTTGATCTGTTTCAGAATAGTGGTATCGACGTGTATCACAAGTGTTGTCGCTGTGCAACACATGTTAGGGAAATTAGGTGTGAATGTGTGCATAGTGAGGATTATCAGTGGCGTCACTAGGGTTGGTGTCACCCGGTGAGGGTAACTCATGGTGTCACCCCCTCACGGCTCACCCCATGGGCTCGAGTCTCGGCAATGACGCTGAACATCCTGTGATCAATGACGCTGAACATCCTGTGATCAATGACGCTCAACATCCTGTGATTCTACGCAAATAACTTAATCTCCCATGCCTAACAAAAAATGAATGTGTCTTCATGTAATGCAACAGGTGCTATGTAAAGCGCTCTGATACCCGATTCCGGTCAAGTTCGCGCTATAGAAAACTCTGTAAAATAAAAAAATAAAATGTAATATTACTTAACCCGTAGTCAGTTGGCTTCCACCACCCCGCCCCCCTGCTTATACCTGTGCAAGCCGGTACTGGGTCTAACTCGTGAATGCACAGTACGTCGATGGTGTCCTCGACGAGCGGCCTCATCCATCTTGGACAAGTTTATTTATAAGATGACAGCTCTGGGTGCGGCTTTTCTCGGGGTGTCTCTTGACCCTGCAACTCCTCGGTCAGTGCTCTTCCTCACCCGGGGCTCCGTCCTCCCGCAGGCAGTGCTCACCTGCTTCATGTACGCGGCTTCTAGGCGCTTGTGTATCCTCAGTGCTCCTATGACCAGTCTGTGCTGCTGCCTCTGAGCCTCCCCCCGCCCTCCAGTTTTGCCCTGGACCCCCGGTGCCTCTGTACTCCTCTGCTCTGAGCCCCCCTTCCCCCACCCCTTGCTGTCCTGGACCCCCGTGGCCTCTCTGCGGAGCCCCCGTTGCCTCGGGGGAGCGGAGCTGAACCACGACTCGAGGACTGAAGCCTGGAGAGGTGAGAGGCCTGACTGTGCCCCAGGAGCCCCCATCTGAGAGAGGGGGGGGGGCGGGGGCGGGTTTCTATGAGCATATATCTGCCAAAGTTTCAAATTGCTTACGTGTTACATTTTCTGAATTTCAGTGAAATTATGAGTGGTATTAAACGATTATGAGTGACACTTTACTCACGAGCAAAAACAAACAAGAAGAACAGGACAAACATATAAATAGCAGAAATGTCACCCATTTGAGCAATTAGACACTGTAAGGAGATCTTACAGCTGCTGGAAAGCGCCAGAAACGAAAGTGCTCTGGTAACCTGAACGAAGCGTAAAACAAATGTGTAACTATGATATCAAACTTGAACTCTGACTGGCCTCAAGGGTAAAGAAACGCTCCCTATGGAGGGTCCTGGGGGAGTTTCTTCCATATCCCACAGACACCCAGAAATGTAATACAACATCATACAAATACCAGATTAGTTACAGAAGTACATTAGGAAAGCAATCGAGTACTTTCTGATCAAATATTGCAAACATACAAAACTGACAAAGATAGACTTCAAAGTATCTTTTCCAGAAGAACCCTGGGGTGCAATCAATACCACTCAGAATGTTATTTTCCATTGTAGTTATAAATATAATTTATTGTGTTCTGTGATGTTTGAGTGGCTCAGTTATATTTTCCTGCTTTATCGAACATCATAATTCCCGAACATTATGGGGAATTTGGCTCATCAGTGCCTCCAAAATAAGCCACGTAAAGCACCCCAGGGATAACCACTAGATGCACAGGCGTATTTAGGACTTATTATTCCTTCTAAAGAAAGTGCACCAATGTTCTAAAATGTTCACCATGGTAACAACCAGTGCTTAAAAACGGCGAGCGCATCTATCACGCTCATTTTTGTCTTAAAAGGTGCACAGTAGTTCTTTCCAACGATTATGAAACCGGGAAGGCAGGTGCGGTTTACTTCACAGCTCTGCCAGTGATGCGACCTCTCGGCGGGATGGAAGGCCTGGCAGCAACTGACTCCGACCCAACCCCGCCCTCTTTTTGTTTTCTCCACGCAGCTGGTGTGGCCAAGCAAAGCAGGGAGCCCGAGGCCAGGGAGCTAACAGTAGTAACAAAGTACAAAGTGTAACCGCAGGGTGTGTGCAGCGCTTGAACTATAATAAAGCAGCAGAGCAGACTTGAGGCTGCACTGCAGTGCAGAGCAGTGTTTTTGTTTACACAGCGACCCAGCAGCGTACCCAGATTGGTGTCACCCCATGATGGGGTGACACCCGGTGCGGTCCGCACCCCCCGCACCCCCCTAGTGACGCCGCTGAGGATTATCTACGAAATTGAAACTTTGAGTATAGGGACAATGAGCCCGTTCTAAAACTCACTGTGATAAAGTAATAGTATATATTCAAGCTTAAGTGAAGGGTAAAATAACGCCGCTTATTTTACTAACGGTGCATGTTATCTATAAGCAGGTGAGAGTCCTGCAAAGATTACATGTGTGTATGGTTAGGGATATTTTCCGTTTAAAGTGCGTAATTGATTCTGTAATTCCGTTCGAGTCAAACTTTGAATTGCTACTTTAAATGTGCATTCAGAGGGAAACGCGTTCACTATTACTTGTTTGAAGGGTAGAGTAAAAGGATTACTTTATCGGCGAATGTATATTCTTTGAGAATAGCGCCGTCTATTCCACACAAAAGAATTCTAGTACGATTGAAATTCTGTCACTTTATTAGAGAAACAGACAGATGAGTCTTTCTTGTCATTGTTAAATTAATTTTCAGTGAAAAAGGCGTTCTTAAAATGGCGCTGTGAAAAGAATTTTGTGAAGGAGGGGTGAGCGCTAAGAGTGAGACACGAGAAACCGCAGCAGCTGTGTACATCACACGGTTCGCGCAGTGATTGGGTAACATACGTCACAGGCTGTGTTCTGATTGGCTCTCGTGACTCTGACTAACTGTAAGCTGATTGGTTCTTTGAAAAAACACTATTTCTATTGGTTAAGCAAGATAGTGACGTAGCTTAACTGTGATTGGCTTGTTGGTGTGTTTCGCGCACGGATTGGTTGGTGTAACGGAACATCCAGGAAATAACTCACGATCATTTTCACTAAAACAGATTTGATTGGAAAAATGAGTTATTATTTTAAACATGTTGAGAAAAAGCCCACAATGCTTCAAAGGTTTACAAATTTGATCTCACCTGGTAAATTACTTCATAAATACAAAACACCTGCAGCGTATATGGAAGGTGAATATGGTTATCATACTGTTCTATGGTTTGATGTTTGGAAACATTATACAAAGGACGACGGCGTTTTGATTTGGCCTGACGATGGTTCATTTAACATGAAAATTTTAAGAAATCTGAGAGAAAGGATGTCAGCTCTTATACCAAAGCCTAGGCCGACACAATTTGAAGCTTTAGTTGAATGGAAAGATGAGATGGTTCAACTTCAAAGAGAAGCGAGTGGGATTAAAAGACCTTTAAAAACACTGAGTTATAGAAGAGAAACGCATGAGGATAGAATGCGAATGTGGAGACAAGGAGACATGTGCGATGGTCTCTATTTAATTAGGGAAATGGTTTTAGGGTCTCCAAGTGAAAAAAGAGTTGAAAAGAAAAATAATGTTGTCATAGAAAGTGAATCTGAGGATGCAGTTTTAGAAGACATTCTTACTTCTAATAAAAGGAATGAACCTTTGAGACAACCTCATTCATGGTCTACTCCGATGGTTTCTACTGGAACCATACCAAGTGCACCTATAATAAATGAATCGCCTAAATTATATCCAAATAATTCTGACTCTTTTGAAACTCCAGAAAGGTTAGAAACAGGAATAAACTCTAGTGTTTACAATGAAAACAGACAGTTTTCAATAACTCCGAAGGAAAGGGAGGCTCCTAGGAATTTAATGAGAACTGACAGAAATGAAGAAAATGTAAATACTTCAGAATATTTACGATCAAAAGAAGAATTAATTCGGCAGATAACAAAGGGCATGGAAGCAGTAACAGTTCCAGTAACGATTGGTCCTGTTCAGCCTGTTTTTTAACAGAGAGAAAATAATAAGACAGGTTTGACAATTCCTTTAAATGCAGAGATTCAAAAGGTTGCTGAAAATTTTTATTCAGATTTATCTGAAATTAATCGTGAGAAAACGAGAATGCCTGATTTGACTTTTAATGAAAGTTCTTTTAATAAATCACCAATGGGTGCAGAATCAGATGCTGAGTCTTCTGAAAGAAGAGGGTCAAATTCAAAACTTGATGTTGCAAAATTAAAAGCAAATTTGGAAGAATTAATAATTGGCACAATTGGTCCTGACAGTCTAAAGTTTTATCGTGATGATGAACTCCTGTTCATCTGTAAGAGCATTCAATGGAAAACAAAGAATACATTTGATCAGTTAGAAGAACTGGCAGGTGAATTAGATATCGATTTGAACAAACAAAAAAAATTTGGAAAACACTACAGATTGGATTTTACAGAGAAGGACATTGAAAACTTTAACACAATGGGAAGAATAATGCACATAAAAGATTTGATTGTTTACATAAAAAAGTTAGGTGAATTGAGTAAATGGAGAGTAAAATGGACTAAAAAGAAGGAAGATGAAAAGTTGGAAAAATTGTCTAAACAATTTCCAATGAGAGAAATTGCAGGTGGAGGTTATGTTCATGTCCCTTGGTCGAGACAGGATATTTTACTTTTCACGAATGATTTTCCCCGATTGAGAGAGAAACCTGTGGAATGGTATCGACAGGTAGATAGATTCATCAAAGTTTCGAAAGTTTTGTGGATTGATCTGGATGGATTTTTCGACATTGTTGTCCCATCAGATCTTTGGACAGAATGCAAAATTGCTGTAGGTTGGCCAAAAGAAGAACCGGAGCGAATTAAAGAAACAGGTGCTCCAGCTCCAATAGTCATGGACTTTTATGAAAAAGTGATTTACTGGTTAAAACAGAAAATTGCCCCAAAAGAAGTTGACTGGGTAAAAATAGACAGAACAAATCAGAAACCAAAGGAATCAGTTCATTCATTTTATGAAAGATTATTATTGGTTTTCAAACAATATAGTGGTTATGAAAAATTAGATGAAAATGATATGAGTCATTTTATCTACAGATTTGTTTATGGTCTTAGACCAGAGGTTGGAGAAATGATCAGGAATAATATTGTCGGATGGCAATCGCTTTCAGTTGATGATATCCTGAGGAAAGCTAAATACTGCAGTGATGAGTTAGAGGTCAAACAGAAAAAGTTAAAAGAGAAGGCGATGTGGGCACAAGTGAAGGTGGCTGAACAGCAAATAGCTAGTCTTGAAAATAAAAATACAAATTTTGTTCAAAATCAGAATCAGAATCAGGGTCAAGGAAAATTTAAAAATAATATTAATAAACCAAGGTATAATGCTAAAGTTGAAGAATTAAAACAGAAATTGCCTTGTTTTAATTGCGGTGAAATCGGTCATAGGAAGAGTGAGTGTAAAAACCCACCCAGAAATTTTAAAAATCCATTGTTAAACCCACAGATGCAGAATGATGTTGATCTGCAGCAACAGCTACAGTTACAGCGTCAACTGAATGACCTGAGTCTTCGGCGACAGCTACAGCATCAGTTAACACAACAGCAGAATCAGATTCCACAGCCTCCATTTCCAAATTGTGGGGGAGGTCAAACATATAATCCAGGTGTGGGATTTAGAGGAGATGACCAGGTAATAAGGACTCAAAGACAAAATGTGCAAAATGTTTCAAGTCAATTTGTGTTAACAGAAAACCAAGGAAGTGATTCTGATGACTGCTTCTGACGGTGCCCGAGAGAGGGGGAAGAGTGTGTAATTGGAGCCACTCTTGAGGTTGACCAGTCTGGTCCATTTGTAAATGGGAAAGTAAATGATGTAGATATTACTTTTCTTGTGGACACTGGTGCTACCCGTTCTACTGTTAGATCAGTGGAAATTGAAAACCTACCTCTCTCTGGGGATACCATCCAAGTAGTCGGAGTAAGTAATCAACAAATTAAAATGGATCTAACTGATCCAGTGCAGGTTGAAATTGGGAGTTTTAAAGACAAACACAGATTTGTAGTTTGCAACAGCAGTCCAGTGAACTTACTGGGGAGAGATATATTATGCAAAATGAATTGTAGAATATATTGCTCTCCTGAAGGAATTGAATTACAAACAATGGAGGAAGATGTTTGTACAAAATGACAATGTTGTTGGTGGAGGCAGAAGAAACAAAATTGTTTCCTGCATTCAAAAAAGAAAATTTACCAGAAGAACTAAAGGAGACAGTTAAAACTGTAATTTGGGATTTGACAGGGAATGAGATGGGTCTGATGAAACATGTCGATCCAGTTAAAATTTCTGTGAAGCAAGGAATAGAATTTCCAAATATTCCTCAATACAAAATGAAAACAGAAACAATTGAAGGTGTTATTCCTGTGATTGAAAAATTCATTAAGCAAGGTGTTTTAAAAGAAATTGAGAGCAGTCCTTGTACTTCACCGATTATGGGAATCAAAAAGTCTAATGGAACATACAGAATTGTTCAGGATTTGAGAAAAATTAATCAAATTGTGGTTCCTTGCTGTCCAGTTGTTCCAAACCCAGCTGTCATTCTATACCAGATTCCACATGATGCAGAATGGTATACTGTTATTGATCTTTGCAATGCGTTCTTTACAGTTCCATTGCATCCAGAAAGCCAGGAAATTTTTGCTTTCAGGTTCCAGAATAGGACCCTCGCATGGTGCAGAATTCCTCAAGGGTATACAGAGAGTCCTTCCATTTTTAATGAGTTGTTAAAAAGATCTTTAGAGGATTTAAATCTACCTGGCAGATCGACATTGGTACAGTATATTGACGATCTGTTGATTGCAGCAAAAACCAGAGACAAGTGTGTGACAGATACAATTACTCTTTTAAATCATCTGGCAGATGAAGGGCATAAAGTGTCTCCTGCAAAGTTGCAATTTTGTAAACAAGAAGTAAAATATCTTGGACATAGAATTGCAAAAGGAATGAGACAGGTAACAATTGAGAGAATCAAAATGATTCAAGCAATGCAACCTCCAAGAACACAAAGACAGGTTAGAATGTTTTTAGGAATGGTTGGTTACTGTCGTCAATGGATAAGTGGATTTTCAGTAATTGCAAAACCACTGCAGAAATTGACAAAATCGGATGTAAAAGATCCAATTATTCTTACTGAAGTTGGAAGCTTTTGAAAAATTAAAAAGAAGTTTGTGTGAAGCTCCTGCTTTGGGCATGCCAGATTATGAAAAAGGGTTTGAGCTGTACTGCAGTGAAAGGGAAGGTTGTGCATTATCTGTGTTAATCCAGAGACATGGGAATCTGAGAAAACCTATTGCGTATTTCTCAGCAGTTCTTGATCCAGTTGCAAAGGCATTACCAGGTTGCTTAAAAGCAGTTGCAGCAACAAGTGTTAGTCTTGAACAGAGCGAAGGAATCATAATGGGATTCCCTGTAAAAGTCTATGTTCCCCATTCAGTTTAGATTCTTTTAACATAAAACTCAACATTTGACAAGCAACAGATTGACGAAATATGAGAAAATTATTCTGGGAGCAGATAATGTGTCAATAGCAAGGTGTGTGAATTTAAATCCTTCCACACTGTTGCCTGATACTGAAAATTCTAATGAAAATGATGTAGAGCATGAGTGCTTGGATGTTATGGAATACTGTACAAAGCCAAGGCAAGACATTAAAGACGAACCTTTGCCTGAATCAGATTTTGTCTACTTCGTAGATGGCCCCTGTCTGAGATCAGAGGGAGGTGTTTTGAAAGCAGCATACTCAGTCTGTACAGTAGCAGATGTTGAAGAAGCATCATGTCTTGAAGGAATTCGTTCAGCACAAGTGGCTAAATTGATTGCTTTGATTCGTGCTTGTGAATTGGCAAAAGATTTGAGAATTACCATAATTACTGATAGTCAATACGGATATGGAGTTGTGCATGATTATGGACAACTGTGGTCTCAGAGAGGCTACTTGACATCAGCAGGATCACCGATTAAAAATGCAGTATTTATTAAAAGATTAATAGATGGCATACAATTACCAAAAGAAATTGCTGTAGTAAAGTGCCCAGCTCACAGGAAGGGTGAGGATTTTATCACCAAAGGCAATGCTTATGCTGATGAGATTGCTAAGTATTGTGCGAAAAATGGTTATGCATTTAATAGGAGAAAAAACAGAGATTATGATTCGAATTCACTAATTCTAACATCAATTGTTGAAACATGGCAAGAAATTAGAGATTTACAAAATGAAGCTGATGATGAAGAGAAAAAGACACAGTTAAAAGCAGAATGTAGACAGCGAGATGAGGATGGAATTTGGACTTATAAAGATGGCAGAGTAGTTTTACCAAATTGCATGATTGCAGACATGGCTAGAATGTATCATGGTCCTGGTCTTATTGGAAGAGACTCGATGATTAGACTTTTTAAGGAAACTTGGTTTAATACCAAGTTCAGAACGATTGCTGAATCACTTTGTCAAAGGTGTTTGATCTGCCAACAAATTAACCCAAACAGGAAATCGGTTGTGGGAACGGGAACCATAGGTCGGGAGGGTGGTCCTTTCACTAGGTTACAGATGGATTTCATAGAGATGCCTAGACATAACAGGTTAAAATATGTCTTAGTGATTGTCTGTCTATTTTCAAGATGGGTAGAAGCATTCCCCACATGTCACAATGATTCAATCACTGTAGCAAAGTTATTCTTAAGAGAGATAATCCCTAGGTATGGATTTCCTGTGACTATTGAGAGTGATAGAGGAGGACATTTTGATAACAAACTGTTGAGTTTGATCTGTGAAGAATTAAACATTGAGCAGAAGTTACATTGTGCATACAGACCAGAGGCTTCTGGAATAGTCGAACAGATTAATGGGACAATAAAAAACAGAATTGGAAAAATGTGTCTAGACATAGGTATAAAGTGGACAGATGCTCTTCCACTTGTTCTGATGTCTCTAAGAAGTACACCTGATAAAAAGACAGGTTTGAGTCCACATGATATTATCATGGGTAGAGTCATGAGACAAGTATTTGTACCTGTAGGAAAGCTGTTAAGCATTAATGACAGTGCAATTTTAGAATATTGTAAAAAACTGTCTGACGTCGTGGCTTCTGTGTCTAATCAGGTTGGAACTGAAGTAGAGTCGAAAGACAAAGTGTTAACGCATGATCTGAGACCTGGAGATTGGGTCAGAACTAAAGTTCATCGATGAAGAAATTGTCTGGTACCGAGATGGCAGAAGCCTAGGCAGGTGATTCTTGTTACAACAAATGCAGTAAAGTGTAGAGGAATAAAGAGGTGGATTCATCCAAGTCACACTATTCCGATACCTACACCTGAAAACTCTGATGAAGAGAGTGATACAACGGCTGATTCAGATTCGGAGGTAGAAGGTGAAGAAATTCCAAGATTCTGAAGATTGACAGAGAGGTCGACATCTGGAAAAAGTGTCTGTGAATGGAAATCTGAACAGAAAAGAGATCATTGAAATAAACTCTGAAAAAGATGAAGATCTGCTAGAAGACAATGAAGCAGATGGAATAAAGATAACTGATAAAATCGAAGGAAAAGAAGTTGAAACTGCAGAAATATTTGACCAGGAGAGTATCGAAAAGCAGAAAACAAGCTCTGAAAGGAGGAACAGAAAACCAGAAACTGGGAAGTTGAAGGTAATTGAAGAAGAGAATGAAAACGAATTGCCAAGTACCAGTAATGGAAGACAGAGTATAGTTCTTAACGGAGTGAGACTGCCGATTAGAAAAGTTCCTGAGTCAAGAATTGAAATTTCTGACAGTGATTCTGGAGAAAGTGATGAAGATTGTCAAAGGGAAAGTGTGAGAAAGAGATCTTGGAAAACAGAATCTAATTTGGCTGAACCAAAAAGGAAGATTCTGAGAAAAGGAGAAACCTGGCCAAATGAAAACGGAGGATTAAGAGTCAGGTTAATTAAAAGATCGAAAGAGCAGGTGAATGAAATTACTAGTCAAGAGGATCCTGAAAAGAAAGCAGAAAAAGGAAGGAAAATAGAAGTAGTGACTAGAAAGACAAAGAGAGTTTTGAGACCTAATCAAAAATACAGATCTCCTGAATGGACATATTTAATTATACCTCCTGTTATTGAAATTAACAGCAGTAGTCAAGAAGAAGTTGAGGAAATCAGTGACAATGATTGAAATAATTATCTGATAAAATTTTGTGGTTTCTGTTTTTGGCAAAAGGCTGAAGAAATTGTGTTAGGTGACACAAGGTCGAAGAAATTATGTTTAGTTGGAAAATAACTTGTGACATAAGGTCGAAGAAAAGTTGTTAGAGGGATATAAAAAAAAAAAGATTTTAAAAAGGGGGGTGTTAGTTTAGATTTTACATATTTTAAAATTTTGTTTTCTTTTCTTTACTTCTTTGAAAATAAGATTAGCTAGAATGCCTTATGTTATGGAACGTAGTACTTCGAAATGTTCCATTTTTAAGAAATGCTGTAAGATGACACTGGTGTGTGTGCCCATATTAATTCTGCTTTGGTTGATTTTAGCTGTTGTTATTCCTTTTGAGATCAATAAAGAGTTGTACAAGGTCAACATGACAAGTAAAACTTCAGTTAGTCAAGACAAATATAGTGCAACAGGCAAAGCTAACAAAGTTATTGATCACAAACCTGAGGCTCATCAGGATAGGTCTGTTAGTGATTTTTCAAGCAACACATTTTCAAGGCTTTTAGGAGAGTATGTTAAAGTAATGAATGTCAAAGATTGTTATATCTGTGTAAAGTTGCCAGCTTCTGTTTCTGAGGGAGTGACGTACAATATGCTTCCTCTTACATATGGTATGACTTGCAGTGTAATAGCTAGTTTATTTTATCAGACTGGTCGCTTGGAATATTATTATTCCAATTTTGATGAGATTTTTGCTAATCTGAAAATTGAGAGTGCTTTGAATAAACATAAAAGAGCTAAACAGATGAGGGAATTCTTTTTAGTTACTAATGAACTTACCTATGAGTATGCTTACAGAAATAATTTAACTTGCAAATTGAGAGCTGAGGAAAAGACTTTCTTGAACTTAGTTGAGGAGAGAAGGGCGATTTATAAGAGAAATGAAATGATCAAACAGACCAAATCAAAATTCTGGCAGAAGGAGGACGAGAAGCTTAATGTCAAAACTTTTGATAATGTTGCAATACACATAGACAAACCAATTAGTGGTAAACTTTGCATTAGAAGAGATAATACTTTATTTGATAATTTCTTTGTAGGTGCTAGCAATTGTGAAGATACTTACCAAATCATGGGGGTTGGGGATTCAAAGGTGGCAAAGATCCAATTTTCCCTGGGATTTACTTTATCTGTGGTGACAAAGCTTATTATAATCTTCCTGACAATTGGTACGGGACATGTTTTGTTGGACTTGTTTTTCCAAAGATGTTTCATGTTGACAGAAATGCAGAAGGATCATTTGAAATCAGTAACCACGCAAATAGGTATAAAAGAGAAAGCTTTTCGGAAATTTTGGGAGATATTTTTGAGGCAGTAATACCTTTAGTAGGTATAACTCTAAATGCAGGAAGAATCAGAAAATTATCCACAATTGTTGACAGATTGTCAACGGATACAGCAGGTGGTTTCCAGTTAGTTGATGTTGAGGTCATTGCAGTTAGATCTATGGTGATGCAAAATCGCTTTACATTGGACATACTCCTGGCAAAAGAGGGAGGAGTCTGTGGTATTTTACATGTCCAGCACTGCTGTACCTACATCCCTGATGAAAGTAAGAATATTGAAATGTATATCAAGAACATCACAGAAATGCATTCAGAAATAGTTCCCTTAGAAGAAGATGATTTTTCAGAACGACTTTCAAAAAGATTTCAGGCTATCAAAACCTGGTTTCAAGAAATTGGTGGTTCAGTTCTTGGCAAGATCCTAACACCTTTGTTTGTAATAGTATTTGTGATAGTTTTGACAAAAATCAGTTGCATGTTACACAGGAGAAAGAAACACATTAAGGAAAAGAAAAGAATCTATAAGATCAAAAAGGAACAGGAGAGGGAAATAGAGCTAGAGGAGTTACGTAGAGCTCAATATGACAGTTGCAAAGATTTTGCTGAAACAAGTCTTTAGAAATACTAATACAAGTGAATTCGAACCATTTTCGTTTAATCAAAAACATTTCTACATTTTGGGTGTAGTGTGGTGATTTGGTAATCACCAGATGAGGGAGTTGATGGAGCGAGATTTGGAAATAATTTTAATTTCAACTCGTAAAGTCACACTTCCATAATAAGAAATAATTTTACTAACGATTTGTGCTGTGTGTGTATTAATTCAACCTAGTTTAAAGTTGCATTACATGGAAAGTACACGCGGGATACTAACATATGTGCTCATAAACGTGCATTATTATTGCATCTTTCTGTTTGTGAAAATTAATAAACTAAATCTGTCTAATTGTCATGTCATAACTAATTGCGGCTGTTTTAAAAGTGACGTGCTTATTTTGCTTTCCTTGTCTATGTGGTGTCACTCTATTCTTTACAGGTGCATAAAGAATTTCATTGGTTTTGATGAAGAATGGTAGATATAATTGCTGCTTTATTTTGTTCGCTTCAGCTAGGTAATTTAGACTAATGGGTTAATCATTAGCAATGATGGGTGGCAACAGAACAAACTATATTTCTCGCATTAATTATTCTTTTGTGTTTGTTTATATAATAGTTACCGATAAAATGGCTGCTTTGGGCCTAGTTTACTCGAGTCTGCAAAACATTCTGCACGGAGCAAGAAAGAGAGTCCTTACAGAGAAAAAGCTTCCTTTGCTGTAACAAAGTCTGGTGGATGTGATGTGCCTCTGACTGTTTCCTAGTCAGACAAGGCCAAGGCCAGGAACCGTCAAAAGAGCGTGCGATAATTTTGCATCCGAGGAAGCAAACGACATGATGACATTTTTCTTCGTGTAATGTTGCAACTTGAGGAAGCCTCGTTGTTCGAATGTTAGAGACAATGGACTCTAAGAAAGTGACGGAACTGATATTCTGAAAAATGTGGTGACACGTCGCCTGTCACTTGTAAGCCAATGGGACTCCGAATTTTGCAGAAAAGATTTACTTTTACCTAGATTAGCTTAGCGTAGAAAGGTATAAAAACCCATTCCCCGTGGAAGGGTTGCGCTGCTGCTTTTGCTGACCTTTGGATGAGGGTGTCGTGCAGTTGAACTTTCCTTGGAGCACGTAAGAACCCTCAAAGACTTTATTCTTTTATTTCCAATTATTTAGCATAGTTAGAGACTTGGGTTTTAAAAATGTCAAACTAATAAATTCATTTGCAATAATAAATTTAAAATTTCAAAAAATTATCATAATTACTACAATGATTTTTAATAAAATTGCTTCAATAAAGATTTCAACTGCAATTATCTAAATAATAGCTAATAAAAATCTTACTTTGGAAAACAAGCTGGACTTGTTATTTCACGAGATTAGGTTACTATTAGCTAGATTTATCGCCATAAGTGGCTTAATAGTCAGTGGGGTTTGTTAAGTATAATGATTTTCATTTACCGCGGTTGTATATAAATGTATATAATTTGTGAATAGGTTAATTAAGCCACATGATTCGGTTGGTCAAAATATGTCATGTCTGATTAATGGGCCTTATATTTGAATAGTGATTTATAGTGTATATTATGAAGTTGATAGCGTAGCTTATGACATATTTCCTATAGGCCGCTGGATCACCTGCTGTCCGGTCTCTCCTTCCCTTGGCTGCAGAGGCTGAGCAGGGTTCACGAATACTAGGGGAAATGGCCCCTTGGGCGCCTTGGACCGGGCCTGACTTAATCTTTATATATTTTTTATGCTGAACTCTTCAAAATATGCAAAGAGTTGTGGATTATATGGAATGTGGGGACACTTCATAATTATGCGGGCAATGCAGCGGTTGTGCAATTGGTTAATTCCATTGCCCCTGTCTGTACAAAGTTATGATTTGTAGGAGGGTCCTGGTGGCACTGAATGAAGAGGGTACACACTAAAGCGCAGGAAATAATGGCACCACAGAGGCATAGTCCAGGCACATTGAGCTGGCCTAGGCCCTGTGGCGTAACGAAACTTGACCCCCCCCCCCCAGCAAATTATATGGAGGTGGGCCCAGGACCCAAACAGGAGCTCTAAGGCAGGCCAGGGGCACGAAGCCCGTGACAGTGCCGGAGAGGGCCCTCTGGGGCTCGCCCCCACCCCCAGGGATAATGTTACACTACTGCCTAGGCCCCTCTGCTCAAGTGGTGTTAGTACTAGACACATAACTCACCTATCCCTGTCCTGGAGCAGGGTTCGCAATCATGTTTCCTGTTTATATTTATCTGTGTGTATTACGTAGCGCCAAAATGTCCCTGTCCGAGACGCAGGAAGCATATTAAAATACCAAAAAACAGGAGAGGTATTCACAGTACACATATAGCTGCAGAGAACCGAAAGTGCACCGTGCATTACGACGAGGCATGAGTAGGGCCGTGAGCCAAAGGGTGTGCATCACGGTGGACTCGGGTGAACTCTGCATTTGACATCTCGCTGGAGTAGGTCACGCCATCACCTACTCCAGGTCTGGTTCGACAACAAGCAGAGCACGCACTTCAAGAGACCAATGGTGCGGACTGTCCAATGACGTCACGCCCCTGGAATACTTCACCACTTCATTTCCCCATGACCAGCACCAGGATTTGACACATGTTGAGAATTCCCAAACCATATCCAGAGATACACTCGAATATCTGTACATGCTTTTCGAGCGAAACAAAGTGTCTACATTGTAAATAAACCAAATATACATAGCTTCATGTTGTTAAATAACTAAAAAAGCTAACATAACTGTGTTTGTTGTAGGAAAAATGGCCAAATAAAATGCCACAAAATTGCCACTAAATTTCCATATTTGTGCCGCTAAATTTCCATTTTTGTGCCGCTAAATTTGCGAATCCATGCGCTATATCCTGGGGTGTCTGTATAAAGGTCTGGTCAACTATAAAACAATTTATGCTGCCACCACCGCCCTTTGTTCTAAACCCGTGGTACTTATAGTACGGCCTGCGGGCCGCCAGCGGCCCGGCAAGCCTTCATTGGCGGCCCTCGGACCTTGCCTGGCAGTTTTCACGGCTAGCAGTAAACACAGAAGATAACCACAGGAGCATACATAGTGAATATGTATTAAATAGGTACTGCCAGCCTAAGTGACTTCAGGGCACCTTCGGAAAGCTTCCCAAAAGGCCTTTTAAAAGGCAGCTGTAATCACTTTCCCAGCTGTCTTTTAAAAGGGTGTTTTGGGAAGCTTCCTGTTTGGACAGAGACAGAGGCGAAAAATAGAGGCAGAGGCGACAGATAGAGGCAGAGAGACTGAGAGAGGCAGAGAGGCAGATAGAGACACAGAGACAGATAGAGACAGGCAGAGATAGAGACAGGGACAAACAGAGACAGGGACAGACACAACCAGACAGGGACAGACAGAGACAGGGACAGACAGGGCCCGAGTCAGAGCCGGATAGAGACATATGGAGACAGGGACAGACAGAGCTAGATAGAGGCAGAGACAGATAGAGGCAGAGGCAGAGACAGATAGAGGAAGAGATAGACAGAGACAAATAGAGATAGAGACAGAGAGAGACAGAGGCAGAAACAGATAGAGGCAGAGACAGATAGAGACAGAGACAGAGACAGAGACAGATAGAGGCAGAGACAGATAGAGGCAGAGAGAGGGAGAGACAGATAGAGGCAGGCAGAGACAGGTAGCGACATAGACAGATAGAGACAGAGACAGATAGAGACAGGGACAGACAGAGACAGATGGAGGCAGAGACAGCTAGAGGCAGAGAGAGCTAGAGGCTTAGATAGATAGAGGCAGAGACAGATGGAGGCAGAGACAGATAGAGGCAGAGGTAGATAGAGACAGACAGAGACAGAGATAGAGGCAGAGAAAGATAGAGACAGGGACAGATAGAGGCAGAGACAGATAGAGGCACAGACAGACAGAGACAGACAGAGGCAGAGACAGACAGAGGCAGAAACAGACAGAGGCAGAGATAGAGACAGAGATAGAGACAGATAGAGACAGACAGGGACAGGCATAGAGACAGACAGAGACAGACAGTGAAGCGGAGAGGGAGATGGAGGGAGACTGAGGGGGAGGAAGGGGTCAAAGTGAGGGAGGCAGAGGGAAGGAGACAGAGGGAGGGAGGCAGAGAGAGAGGGAGGGAGACCGATGGAGACAGACAGAGGGAGACAGACAGGGGGAGGGAGACAGAGGGAGGGAGACAGAGGGAGACAGACAGAGGGAGAGAGGTATAGGGAGACAGACAGAGGGAGACAGACAGGGAGGAAGAGAGAGATAAAAAGAAGGATGGAGACAGAGAGAGAGAGAGGGAGGGAGACAGGGAGACAGAGGGAGAGAGAGATAGATAGAGAGAGGGAGGCAGAGAGAGAGAGAGAAGGAGAGAGAGAGATAGAGAGCGACAGATGTGTGTATGCCGGATCTGGTGGATCAGGGGACGAATGCGTCCGCTGCAGCGGCCTGTGTTAAACCTCATGGTCCCATTTCTTTTGCTCTAACCTCGCACCACCAGTGTGGCCTTATCCCCCACAAACCACACTGTAAATTTGTCCCAGAGAGAAAGTTTGTGAGTACCCATGTTCTAAAACAAAGGACAATTACAAAAAGGGGGTGGTGATGGACAGAGTATCTGAGTTAATCAGAACACTCCTACCCAGTCAACAGATCAGGGCTTGATCCATCACCGTTTTTTAGCTCACTGCACCATCCCAGTTCAGAACCTGGCTATATGCAAATTAGTCTGTCCCTGGCCCAGTGCATCATGGGAACAGGGCAGACCAAACTACCAAGCCAATTCTTCACTGGAAAGGAAACAAGCTTCCGGGGACCGGTTTCTGGCATTACAGCCGTCTTCGGCCCGGCTTGCTTGAATCCTGATGGTGCAATGAGCAAGGGACTCATGTCTGAGCATACCCTTCCACACTCATGGTGGCCAAAATAATTACAAAAAGGGGGTGGTGATGGACAGAGTATCTGAGTTAATCAGAACACTCCTACCCAGTCAACAGATCAGGGCTTGATCCATCACCGTTTTTTAGCTCACTGCACCATCCCAGTTCAGAACCTGGCTACATGCAAATTAGTCTGTCCCTGGCCCAGTGCATCATGGGAACAGGGCAGACCAAACTACCAAGCCAATTCTTCACTGGAAAGGAAACAAGCTTCCGGGGACCGGTTTCTGGCATTACAGCCGTCTTCGGCCCGGCTTGCTTGAATCCTGATGGTGCAATGAGCAAGGGACTCATGTCTGAGCATACCCTTCCACACTCATGGTGGCCAAAATAATTACAAAAAGGGGGTGGTGATGGACAGAGTATCTGAGTTAATCAGAACACTCCTACCCAGTCAACAGATCAGGGCTTGATCCATCACCGTTTTTTAGCTCACTGCACCATCCCAGTTCAGAACCTGGCTATATGCAAATTAGTCTGTCCCTGGCCCAGTGCATCATGGGAACAGGGCAGACCAAACTACCAAGCCAATTCTTCACTGGAAAGGAAACAAGCTTCCGGGGACCGGTTTCTGGCATTACAGCCGTCTTCGGCCCGGCTTGCTTGAATCCTGATGGTGCAATGAGCAAGGGACTCATGTCTGAGCATACCCTTCCACACTCATGGTGGCCAAAATAATTACAAAAAGGGGGTGGTGATGGAGAGTGTATCTGAGTTAATCAGAACACTCCTACCCAGTCAACAGATCAGGGCTTGATCCATCGCCGTTTTTTAGCTCACTGCACCATCCCAGTTCAGAACCTGGCTATATGCAAATTAGTCTGTCCCTGGCCCAGTGCATCATGGGAACAGGGCAGACCAAACTACCAAGCCAATTCTTCACTGGAAAGGAAACAAGCTTCCGGGGACCGGTTTCTGGCATTACAGCCGTCTTCGGCCCGGCTTGCTTGAATCTTGATGGTGCAATGAGCAAGGGACTCATGTCTGAGCATACCCTTCCACACTCATGGTGGCCAAAATAATTACAAAAAGGGGGTGGTGATGGACAGAGTATCTGAGTTAATCAGAACACTCCTACCCAGTCAACAGATCAGGGCTTGATCCATCACCGTTTTTTAGCTCACTGCACCATCCCAGTTCAGAACCTGGCTATATGCAAATTAGTCTGTCCCTGGCCCAGTGCATCATGGGAACAGGGCAGACCAAACTACCAAGCCAATTCTTCACTGGAAAGGAAACAAGCTTCCGGGGACCGGTTTCTGGCATTACAGCCGTCTTCGGCCCGGCTTGCTTGAATCCTGATGGTGCAATGAGCAAGGGACTCATGTCTGAGCATACCCTTCCACACTCATGGTGGCCAAAATAATTACAAAAGGGGGTGGTGATGGACAGAGTATCTGAGTTAATCAGAACACTCCTACCCAGTCAACAGATCAGGGCTTGATCCATCACCGTTTTTTAGCTCACTGCACCATCCCAGTTCAGAACCTGGCTATATGCAAATTAGTCTGTCCCTGGGCCAGTGCATCATGGGAACAGGGCAGACCAAACTACCAAGCCAATTCTTCACTGGAAAGGAAACAAGCTTCCGGGGACCGGTTTCTGGTCAGACTAATTTGCATGTAGCCAGGTTCTGAGCTGGGATGGTGCAGTGAGCTAAAAAACGGTGATGGATCAAGCCCTGATCTTTTGACTGGGTAGGAGTGTTCTGCTTAATTCAGATACTCTGTCCATCACCACCCTCTTTATGAATCGTTTTGGCCACCACAAGTGTGGAAGGGTATGCTCAGATGTGAGTCCCTTGCTCACTGCACCATCAGGATTCAAGCAAGCCGGGCCGAAGACGGCTGTAATGCCAGAAACCGGTCCCCGGAAGCTTGTTTCCTTTCCAGTAAAGAATTGGCTTGGTAGTTTGGTCTGCCCTGTTCCCATGATGCACTGGGCCAGGGTCAGACTAATTTGCATGTAGCCAGGTTCTGAGCTGGGATGGTGCAGTGAGCTAAAAAACGGTGATGGATCAAGCCCTGATATTTTGACTGGGTAGGAGTGTTCTGCTTAATTCAGATACTCTGTCCATCACCACCCCCTTTATGAATCGTTTTGGCCACCACAAGTGTGGAAGGGTAAGCTCAGATGTGAGTCCCTTGCTCACTGCACCATCAGGATTCAAGCAAGCCGGGCCGAAGACGGCTGTAATGCCAGAAACCGGTCCCCGGAAGCTTGTTTCCTTTCCAGTAAAGAATTGGCTTGGTAGTTTGGTCTGCCCTGTTCCCATGATGCACTGGGCCAGGGTCAGACTAATTTGCATGTAGCCAGGTTCTGAGCTGGGATGGTGCAGTGAGCTAAAAAACGGTGATGGATCAAGCCCTGATCTTTTGACTGGGTAGGAGTGTTCTGCTTAATTCAGATACTCTGTCCATCACCACCCCCTTTATGAATCGTCTAAACCAAAGGACAGCAGTTCTCTGTCCACTCTGGGTGTACTCTTAGTGTGCCCCAACAGGTCGTAGGACAGATCCTGGACCACAAATTGTCAGGGATAGGACTAGCCTCCTAAACACACACTAGTATACTGTGATGCAAGGGTAAACTAACAAGTCAGGATATCAGATAAACACACAGTGAGGTACTTAGTGCAGGAGTACACACCTCTATAACAGGAGGACTGTCCCAGCCCACCAGAACTGAATGCTAGTAGCAGAAAGACTGTTTCATCAGATTCTAGTGTCTATCAACATATGTAATATATCACTATCTCATATGGAAATAATTGTATTTTGATTACGACTTTGTGGTGCTGTGCCAGGTCCACCTCGCTGCTACACCGCCAGATCCGTGGTCGGGCCGCCCACCAGATTGCGAGTGTAACTCGTGTCTGGTGGTCTTTTCTTTTGACGTTTCCATGGCGGTGCTCGGAAAATGGACACCGCAATGGGAATGCCAAAAACTGTTCCTGCATAGCATGGACTGATAGGTCCATGCCGTGCAGGAACTGGGGTGCATGCATACAGGGGGGCACATGTTGTGCCCCTGTGCATGTATCCCAAGGTGCAGAGGCACAAGGGGGCTCTGTATGGCCCCCTATGTTTCGCCTCCGCCGGGGTTTTCATGGAGGAGGAACTGCCATGAAAACCAAGGCGGAGAGGAAACTCCTAATATGCTTGGTGGGACCATGGCAGTCTGCGGCACGCATATTGATGTCTCTTAACCGCCGCAACACCGGCAGGGAACGACGGTTCCCTGGCAGCTGCAGCGGGCAATGACGTTCCGACTGTCTTAACCATAAAAGGGGATCAGGAGACGGCCGTGCCCCCACAAGTCCAGACTTATAAAGGGCCCTTAGTTTGCATGTAATCCCAAAAAGCCTCCTCCCACTATATTCTTTAACAATCCACGAAAATTTGACTTTGACTTAACACTTTCAATTGTTCCCTTTTCTCTCTTGCTTTTGAATGACCTGCTAACATTCTAACTCTGCATGCCTCCTCTCTCTGGGTATAGCACACTTCATTTGCAAATAAGGTCTCCCTTAGTCTAGTTTACTGTATTTCTTCAATTGGCTACACCCCATTTGGAGCTTGGACAAAATAATGAGCTGTAAATATCAGAAGACAAATTTATCGGAAATAAAATATTGTGATACAAAAATATTGTGATGCAAAAACATTGTTGTCAAGAATATCTTTTTTTATATATAATGAATATCATTTTTAAGAATATTGCTTTAATATCATTTTCAGTAATGTAGTTGTAAATAATATCGTTTTTTAAATGATGTTATTGTAATTTTAGTTCATACATAAATTCTTTGTGTTACTATTGGTTTTATAATTGCAAATATTTTGTAAATATAGTGTGCAATTTTATGTGATTTGGAATTTAGAATTTTTATTAATTGTTAATAGTTATTTTTAGTGTTGCAGCGGGTTGTTGGTGTTGCAGGGGGATAGGGTGGGAAGTTAATTATGTATTAATTAATTATTCATTAATTAAAAAATGTAAGGTAATTATGTGATTGATATTAAATATGTAAATTAGGACCTACTGATATCTTTTAGTTATATGTTTGGTGCAGGTTGCTAGGTTTGTGGGGGTATAGGGTGGAAAGTTAATTAGGTAATAATTCATTACCCATACATTAACAATTCTGAAATAATTCTTGATTGCTAATTATGTAAATTGTGTAATACTTGTATTTCTTAGCTATAATTTAGGTGCGGGTTGCTAGGTTTGTAGGGGTTTATTGTTGGGTTGGAAGTTAAGTAAGTAATAAATATGAACAATTAATTGTTATATCATTATTTATTTGATTATCAATTTTGTAAATTGTGATATACTTATTTATTTGAGCTTTGTTTTAGGTGTGGGCTGCTAGGGTCATAGGGCACAGGGTGGGAAGTTAAACAAAAATAATTAAATAACTATTTAATTAATATTTGTATTAAATAGTAAATAACTATTACAATTATTTTTAAATAGTAAAGAATGATTATTAAAATAGTGAAAAATGACTTCAAAATTGATAAATAATTATTTAATGTATTATCAATGATGTAAATTGTAATAATTGAACTTGCATAGCTCCTTCTAATGACCATACCTAACTCATAATAATCTGTCTACTACAAGAACCAGGGGCAAAGGTGTGAAAATATTTTCTAGGGAGCACAAAAGTAATCCTAATTAACAAACAATAATCAATAACCACTGGATTAACCATTAATCTTCAGTTCCGGCATAGCATACCACTCACCATGAAGCTCTTCAAAACCTCATCAGGAATTGTGAGTGTTATATAAATCCAATGACAATGTAATACAATAATATGTTAAGCAGACAACCCTGTATGTAGGCCAGGATGAGGACAGCTGTGCCGCGCATATTCTGACGACCACCAAGAGAATGCACTGTACCTTGAAGTTGTATGACCTCTTGGGATCCATTCCCATAATGCACTTCTTCATCTTCAAGCGAGGACCAGGCACTCAGCGTCGCCTCAGTTACTGCAAACTGCTCTGCCACTCCTATAAAAAATTTATGAGTAAAGCCAACAGAAATGCAGTGTTACTTCTTTTAATTGCATTTTTATTTTTTATTTCTTTATAGTGCGAACTGACCAAGGGCATTAGAACGTTTAACAACAGCCAAAGTGGTTACTCGTTTCCAACATTCACTTAGGCAAAGTGAGCTGAGCTTAAGTAATTTTCCCAGAAATACAGTACACTGAACTGCGGCCAGGACCAGTACCGGCGGGTCCCGCGGCAGAGTGGCAGGGGATGGGGTGGAGGGGATGGGCAGGCGACAAAATAAACAAAAACACGGAAAATAACATACCTACTCCTAGCCGATCTCCGTTCTGCCGCTCTTCTCTGCTGTGTTCGTGCTGAGGCTCCCAGACTCCACAGCTAATCCCAGCGCTTCTCTCATGCTGGCCAGCATGAAAGAAGTGCTGGGATTGGCCTGAGCAGGCTTGTTTTCCACTCCAAAGGATGACTGAGAGCCTACGCCTGCTGTTCTCCCCAACCCCCAATGCAGCTCGGGTTAGGGAAATGTCAATGTGCATGACGGGCTGGCTGCCCTAAGACAGCCGGCCAAACCGTCATGCGCATTGACAGCAGTGCTGCTCACCATTCCCCTACTGTGCCTGTCATGGCATGGCCCCGCCCCCAAAAACTCAGCTCCATCTATAAGAAAAAGAAAATGACAATAATACTGCTTTATTATCATTTTATGTTTCATTTCTCTCAACTGGCCAGCAGGGGCTGAAGCTCCCCCACCAGGTAAATGGTGAATGTTCTCTGTTATTTATCTAACACCTGGGTAAATAGCAGAGACCATGCACTATTTGGCTGACAACAGATAAACAGCCACTTTCCATTTGTAAGGTCAGCAGTATTAGTCCATAGGCCACATCGCCTCTGCTCTATAGCGTGTTTATAATATATATTTTTCCCCAGCAAACAAATATGTAAATCTAAGAAGAGTCTGGATGTACTTTTAGCTTCTAAATGAACCTGTGTATATTGCATGCACAGTTTATGATGTCATAGCAAGAATGGATGCCATTATGTAACTTTGGTTTAGAGCAGGCGGATGTACCAGAGTGACCGATTGTGAGTACAATGAAGCTTTATGTCTTCTGAGCAGTGGACATAAACTGTTCACATACTCTAGCCCTGATTACAAAATTGTGGTTACATTCACAAATAAGAATTCCGAGTTATGCAGCAATTACTGCAGACTCCATCATTTTACACGGGTGACACCGGACGCTGGGGCTCACGGTTCAATCCCTGGCTCCAGCGGCAGATTAGCTCAGCACCATGTGACTCTAGGCAATAGCTTGCTTAATCTTCCCGATGGCCCCCAGTGCCTGGATGCCTCAGGGTAGCTATGTGCTTTACAAATACTGGATTTACAAAATTATCAGGGGAAAATGTGCAGAAAAAAGGCACATGTGGAATTCAGCGCATTAAATGCCAATTCTGCATGTTACGTACACCTTCATAGTACAAAATACATACATGCCAACAGACCCATTTTAGATGGAAGAATTAAGATTTTGTAAGCCCAAATGGTTTTATTTTAAGTGTTTCCCGCCTAAAATCTCCTCCTCTTCAATGTAAGTCAATGGGAAAAATCAGTTCCCCCTTTTTCCCCCCAAATCTCCCTCTTACCAGGTTCACAAAGTTGGCATGTATGAAAATACGGAATAAGAGGTGGATAACAGGTGCAGTACATACTCTCATTTTACCACACTCATCATCTGTCCCATAGTGATGATACGGAAATGTAGTGACGAAGCACATTTCCATAACCCACCTTTGTCCTCCTTTGTATGTAATACATATTTAATGCATCTATGACCATTAGCTCACCATTTCTCTAGGACCTAGCAATACATGTCTCTAGAATCTTTTTTCCAGGACCTACTCCAAATACATTAGGACACAGCTCACGTAGACTCATGTCAGAAAATGTCCCACATAGGGCTAATTACAAGTAAGCCGATATTGTTGCATCTGATAGAAATCCGACAGCTATCTGTTCTGAATTTATGAGATGTAATAATTATTGCATATTTCCACTTTTGGGGGAACAACATGCAAATATTGGTGCGTATGACAGCAACATCCACATATCCTGGTAGATACCATGCTTTTTTCCCCAAGTTAAAATCTGGCAGGATTCACCTGCCGATATTTGAATGAAGGGTGCAATCTTTATTGTAACTGGTAATTACCGGATGCGATAAACATCACACCACTTGTAACTGCAAACCCTGTGCAGAGATCACGATTGAATGTGTCACTAGTAATCAGGCGCTAAGTTGTTTGTCTCTCCTTGTCTTGCAAAGTGTAAGCACTGACACATCAATATGTTATTCTGAACATTGCCCCTTCACAAATTGCAATGTAATGACTGTTCTTTTTTAACTGTTCCGCCTTTTGCATAGACTGGTGCAAATTCTAATGCCAATAAAGTATGCCGCATTGTTTTGTGTGGTATTGGAATTATAGGCTCTGCCCCTATTATGCCAACAGCCCTCTATTCATATGGCCCAGGTCCAACAAATCTGGCTTCTTCCTGTTGCCACAATAAATCTTGGAGTGAAATGGGCTGTGTTATGCAATAGGCATCCTCGACACTTCTGAAAAATCAGTCCCAAACCATGTGGGGCTAGGTCCGACAGGGAAGACAGAAGCATTACTAAAGCAGCCATGGAGGAAATTTAGGTGAGATCTTGAATGCTGAATGCCCAGTGTAGTCCTCACTCAGCCAAGTGAGTTGTAGGGTTACACCTCCGGAAGCTTGGGAAATGTGAAACTCTCAGCTCTCCCTGCTTCCAGCAGCTGCCTCTTCAGGCATTGGCACTCATCTACATGTATCCATTAGGGAGAGGTCTATGAGAGATAGATCTGGTAGAAGACACTGTGGAGAGGTCTTGGGATCAAGGGCCCATTCTCCTGCCTCCTAAGGGCTCAATCTGACTGCCTTAAACTCTATTGAACAGATACTGTGACACTAGCCTCTATGTCAGGCCAGAGTGCCATACATTGTCCACCATCACCCTCACTAGAACTCCTCCTTCTTTCCTCTCCTTTACCCTTCTGCCTTATTGTTACGGGTTGTTTTTAATGTAGGTTCCATTTGGAACTTGTGGTAGAATGTTGTCACGGACATTCTGACATAGTGTTATAGATTGAACAGTTAGGGCCTCATTATGAGTTTGGTGGTCCGACCACTGTAGAACGCATCCGTCCCCGCCAGTAACCCATGGCGTTTGTGGTCCAAAGACCACCATATTATGAGTTGACCACGGTGCCGGCAGTGTGGCGGCGGGGATCTTGCAGAGGTGGTGAGTACTTTTTCTAAATATATTGATGCCTGTGTGTGCATTTCGATTGCATACACAGGATGCACACATATGCACGATACATGTGGAAAAATGCCATTTACCCATTATCAGGGTTCGGCCCATATGTGGGCAGTGCTGGCAATGTGTTTATGGTACCAAAGCGACTCACCTGTAGAACGTCGCAAATGGGGTCATAATCCTTGATGTGAAGGTCCTGCTGTGAAGAGGGGAACCTCAAGAAAGGGATCCACATTGGACTCTGCCTGGAGGGACAAGAAAGCAGTGAGTATGCACCCCAAATCCTTTATCATTGCCACCTTAAAGCGGGCAGTCGGACTGCCATGGTCTGCTAGTGGAGCAGGCAACTTATGATACGCACAGCAGTGCAGCTACCCTGTACCAGCCTATGGCAGCTGTCTTTCCCTGAACGTGACCCGGTGGTCAGCAGTCTGCTGGCAGTCTCAGCAGTCCAGACGGGGTCTTTGCAAAGGCCATCTGCACAACTTGTCATACGGCCGACAGATAGCCGAGCTCTCCATGCTCAAACTGCCACCCCTGGTACGGCGGTCCACAGAACTGGCAAACTCATAATAAGGCCCATAGTCTTGACTGGACATGGTGCTGGAATGATTGTCCTCAGTAATAAACAGCAACTTTATTTACCAAGACACCTATCTCGTGTTGTTCTTTACAACACGTTTTAGCGACGAGCGGCTACAACCTCATGTCTCAGGGCAGCAGTAGCACTAGTACGGCTGTATTATTTGACTTATATCTGATGACGGCAGTCAGGCAAGTTATGGGGCTCTGCTTATGTGGCTATTCAGGCTGGTTTCAGATGGAGCGGCTTGTGAGATGGTGTGTTTACTTATGCACATATACTGTTGGAAGCAGGCGGAGTGGCAGGAAGTGTTGGGAGGCAGTTGTGGAGATGGCTGTTGTGAGTGTCAGGCCCCACTTCTACGAGCTTTGTTTTACTAGCTCAGTACCTCGAACCCACCTTTGTTAGTGCAAGCTTTGCTAACTGTTCACTCGCTGTTTCTCTCACGTCCCTGGCTTTCTTTGTTAGTCTGTGCCGCACATGTCATCTAGAGTGCCTACACGCAACAGCAAGCCCAATCTCCTACCGAAAGTACGTCAGTTATGTTTGGCAGCCATATTTTGGGGCAAGAATTTCCATCTCGAAGTCCATTCGAAGCGACAGGCATGCCTTGCTGTTTCCTGATTGGCCTGTCTTAGGCAATAAACATGCCTTATTGTCACTATTTCCAGCATTTGCAGTGGTCATCGATCTCCATTCCGATATCCTGTTTGCGGCTACGGGCTCATCTTACTGCTTCTTTGTTGGCTTGTCTTCTGCAATAGGCATGCCTTCCTGTTACCTAGTTAGAGTATTTGCACAGCTTTTGCTGCATGGTATTTGCTTGTCCTTGGCGATGGGCACACCTCCTGTTTTCATTCCAGGAAGCACACCTGAGACCCCTGTGATATCAAAATCATAGGAGTTTTGGCATTTTTCATCAGGAATTTCTGATACAAGATTTCAATTCAGAGACAGACATGCTCTGGGAATGGTAATTTATAGGTTTTGACTTTGGGGGAAACAAACTTTTAGACTGTTGCTATCATCAAAGTTTAACAACTTCCAGATGTTGTTGTGGGTGATGCAGTATACAGTTGATGGAGTTCTAAGTGTGTTTTTGTCTTATCTTAATTTGTGCAAGATGCAAAATGCCGATATTTCACAACCATTCTTAGTGGAAGCTAAAATTCAAAAGTAGTGGGTCAATGGTTTAAAAACTTTGACATCTATTTAATTGCTATTGACAGGGACAGATTTAATGCAAGAAGGAAATCGCCCCTGCTTTACAATTGTTTAGGTGCTGAAGGCATAGGTTTTTTAACAGGACACAATCGCAGTTTTAATCCATTGATAATTTCCTGGCCTCTACATGGAAGCTTGAGGGTAAACCTGGATAATTATTTCAGGGACTAAATTTTGGTTAATTGTTTTGACAAGTGTATCCAGCAGAAATTGTCCTGTTGCCATAATCCCAATTTCTGGGAAACACTAGAGCTAGCCAGAGGAATTGAAATATCGACCCAGCCTTTGAAGGAATTGAACAAAGGCAAGGAATAAGTATCTACGGAACAGGTGCATGCAATCACACTCAAAGCCAAATCAAATGATAAAGATTCAAGGAAGGATGGGCGATCTGTTGGTTATTCCAACATACTTTTCAAGTGTGTAACCAGCAGCTACTTAGCCAATTTCTAAAAATTGCCTTGCGGTCAATAAACTGTGTTTGAAGTGTAATGAATTGGGACATATTACAAAAAAAGTAGGAGTGCGCAAAAGGTGGGTTTGTGAAGGAAGAGGAATCTCATCCTTACCATGAGTTGGTAGAAGAATTAGAAACTAGGATAGTGTTATCCATGAAGGTGGTGGAGACTGCGCAAGGTAATGTTAAAAGTGGGGATCCCATTTGTGATATCAGTATTGGTAAAACAAGTTTAAAGTCACAGTGGATTCTGGATCACCAATCACCATTAAAACTGACAAAATGTACTATTCAGAGTGATTTTCAGTCCAATTGCGCCTCCAGACATACGCACCATTGCATTTGGTGGTCATAGTATTGACTTGATGGTTTTTTATCAAGGTTCTATTATAATTTCAAGAGATGTCCATCTGTATCAAGATGTATGTGGCAAATAAGGGCTACAATATCTTGGGGTAGAGAGATCAGGGGCACTTGGCATGGTGCTCAGACAGGAACAGATTGCCCCGTATCCTTAATGGATTCTGTAGCACAACTTCAAATGAGAAAAAGGTTACTTGAGGTACATAAATCACTTTTTAAAAAACGCCTTGGGTTGGCGAAGGGATTCAAGAACATGATCCTCTAAAAAAAGAGATGCTATGCTAGTTGTGCATAAAGTAAGAAATGTTCGGTTGAGTGTTAGGGGTCAATTGAAGGATCATTTAGATCAATTGTGTTCAGCAAAAGTCATTGAGCCTGTTGATTCTTCTGAGTGGGTTTCCCCCATGGTGGTGGCCAAAAAGAAGAATGGTGAGATGAGGCTCTGTGTGGACCTCAGATCTCTCAACAAGTACATTTTTGAGGATTGTTTTCCCCTCCTCAAATTCCAAGAGACATTAGCACAATTGGTTGATGCTAAAGTATTTTCCACCATCGACCTGAGAACAGCATACCACCAGATATATTTGTGTGCTAATTCCAGATCATTATCCACTTTAACACACCTTTTGGTGTCTATACGTTCCTGCGCTTGCCTTTTGGCCTGGCATCGGCTGCTTCATAAATTAATGTTTAAACTTTTTGGAGATAATTAACAGGTTTTGGTAAACCAAAACGATATCCTAATATTCACAAGCAATGAGGAGGATCAAATAAATAATGTACTGGATACACTGGAAAGACAACGTCTGACTGTGAAAAGAGATCAATGTTGCTTCGTGGCTCCAGAGGTGGAGTATTTAGGGCACATTTTGTCCAAAACTGGTACTAAACCTAAATTGGATTTGGTTGATGCAATTAAACAGAGCCTGGAGCCTACAGACAAGGATCAGTTAAGATCCTTCTTAGGGCTGTGCAAATATTAATCAGGTTTATACATACTTTTGCTTTACAAACTAAACCCCTTAGGAGAATTTTGCGCAAGGGGGCTGAATATGCTTGGGGTACTGAAAAACATGAAGCATTTGAAGTTTTGAAACTGTTGATTATGGATGCTCCTGCCTTATTTCCATTCAAAGATGATGCTAAGGGCCTGATCATCACTTTGACGGTGTGGGAACAGGCTGCCACAGCGCTGCCCTGCTCCAGCACCGCCAAAGCTCACCGCCACCGCCCCTCCAGTCTTTTGTAGTCTGGTGGGTGGTCCTTTTGTGTTCCTACAGTGGTGCCTTTCGAAAAGGCACGGCAATGCCCATGTCAAAGGCCATTCCTGCATGGCATGGACTATTAAGTCTATGCCATGCAGGAACAGAGGGTGCATGCACACAGGGGGGCACATGTTGTGCCTCGCTGCATGTATACCCAGGCCCAGGGGCATGGCCCCCTTACAGGGCCCTCTTTGTTTCCTCCCCACCTCACTTTTCCCTGTGAGCTCGCTGCCGTGAAAAGCGAGGCGGGGAGGAAACTCGCATTATGCTTGGCAGTGCGCAGCAACACCGCCAAGCATATTGTGGCCTTAGGACCACCGCACCACTGCTGAGGATCGTGGGTCCCTGGCGGTTGCGGCGGTCCTTTTGCGGTCTGACCCCCACACTTGTAATGTGGCACTCGGACCACGGGTGGGCGGCCCACAACCGCCACTTCACCTCCATCACAGGGAACTTGTAATCAGGCCCTTAGTCAATTGTGACAGTAGATGCCACAATGGTGTGGTAGTTGCCAGTAACACGATTTTGTATGTGGAATGGAAGGGGTGTAAGGAAAATTGTCAAATCAAGTTAAGACAGTTCATTACCAAGGGTTGGCCTCAGGAAAGGAAAGTGAGTGATGATATTACACCTTTTTACAAAGTTAAAGACGAGCTTTCCATTGACAATGAATTGGTGCTGTGTGGGAACAGGCTTATTCCCTCAAGTTTTCAAAGGAAGTGATTGGTAAATCTTACACATCAAGTTCATGTTTGCATGACCGGCACAAAAAAGGGTGTGTGACTTTTATTGGTGGCAAGGAATAGACAATGAAGTAGATATGTGGGTAGACCAATGCATAGGTTGTAGTCAAGCCGACAAGTCCTTGAGGGTTTATCAAAATCCTTTGTGCCCAGATGAATTTTCTAAGGGCCCATGGGAAAAGTTGGATATGGACTTGTGGGTCCTATGTTTGATTTACCAGTGTGTATGAGATATGCTTGGTGCTTGTGGATTACCACTCTAAGTGGGTGTAGTATACGTTTTTAAAGAACCCAACATAGAGGTGGTGGTAGGGTTCTTGTCATCCTTGTTTGAGAGGGAAGGTTATCCCAAGGTTATTGTCACTGACAATGGGGTGCAGTTCAAATCTAACGCCATACAAGAGTTTATTAATGACCATTGTATTAAACATCCCATGGTTACTCTGTAAAGTCCACAAAGCAACAGGATGGTAGAAAGAGTTAACCGAATGTTGAAGGAAACTGTCCAGTTAGCGTTGGCTGCTGGAGTAGAAGTGGTGAAGGTTGTCCATGATAGGGTGTGGAGTTACCATAATACCTACATTCTTCTACAGGAGTTTCTCGTTTTGTACTTCTGAAAGGTAGGCACTCTACTTGTTATTTATCTGCTGTGTGGGTTTTGGAGGAAACTGAAGCAAGCAAGAGAGTCTCTGGTAATGAGGATGTGTGGAGCAAGGTCAGAGAAGAGCAAAGGAGGTGCAAGGTGAGGAATTATGCTTTTCGCAATGTTATGGATGTAATTTTCCAAGTAGGGATTTTGGTGAAGGTTAACAGACCTCAGGGGCAAAAGAAGCTGGGTTCTATGTTTTTCCCAGCCACATGTGCAGGGAAAGTTTCCGATCATGCCATATTTGTTGAAAATGGGAAATGGTGGAGCAAGAGTAGGGCGGCTCTGGTGAAGAATGAACTTGAGTGTGGTACTGGTGCGGGTGTGGAAAAGTGGCCTAATGAAGTTCTGGATATGGAGGATGAATGGTGGTTGAAGGATGAGTTGAGTAGGGCTAATTAGGTGGGGTTACCTTGGGTGTAATATTGAGGGAGTGGGAGATTCTCGTCCCATTCAAGAAATTCAGTCATCTTCTAGTCCTGACGCTGGCCCATGTGGTGAATCTACTAATGTTGCCTGGAGTGATGTGGCAGATCCAGTTTGTTCCTCATTTGTCACTGGGAGGGTACGAAACATAATGAATACTGTTCTCCCTAAATATTTACATGAATAGGTCTTGTACTAACTATTTGATTTGCATGAGGGTTGATTTGATTAATCTTTCGTTCGCTTTTGCAAATCCATTACTGTTATTCAGTTGTGTTTGTTTCCATGGGAGCCTGTACTACTTTATATTATATTGTACATGCTATGTATTATTTTGATGGTCGAACTTGTGTTATTTATTCTTGTATTTCCTTTCATAGTTTTGGTTATTTCATGTATTATAGTTTTGAATTTTTGTTTGGTGTTTGTTAAGGTGGAAGATGTGTTATGGGTTGTTCTTAATGTAGGTTCTGTTTGGAACCTGTTGTAGAATGTCGCCACTGACACTCTGGCAAAGCGTGCTAGGGTGACCAGGTAGTCTTGACTGGGCATGCTGTTGGAATGGTTGTGTGCTGTCCTTCGCAATAAACAGCAATCTTACTTCTCAAGACACCTGTCTTATGTTATTCCCTACAACACTTATCTTGCCGCCCACCCTACCTCTTTTGCTCCACTCCCCATCTCTCCCTACTTGTTGAACAAATAGCTAAGCTCAACTCAGCACAAGAACGTATTGCTGCGTACAGAGAAAAAAATGTGTTTTGGGATAGATCACCATATTTATCCATCCATCACCAAGGCCTGTCCTCATTCCCTCTAACCCGGCCGACCTCCCTACCAGATCCTCTTGTGCGTCTCTCCTACCGCCGGGCTCCTTAGGGCTCCGAGGTGACTTTAGGGTGGCATAAAACTCTACAGAAACCCAACATGTCACAACAGTAAGTCTCTGAGGCTGAGTAAATGAGTGCACACGACATGAAGGTAAACAGCCATGCCAAGTCTGGCCACCAGGATCTGCCCCTGTGCAGTGCATGTCTTCTCATATGTCTCACAATGTGTAGGAAGCCACCCCAACTGCACCGGCTTCGACTGGGGGCAGGAGTGGCTTGAACTCCAGGCTTTGGAGAACTGAGTGATCCATCCACAGTTACTTTGCTGTGGAACCTCTACGACTGTCACATGTTCAGTGCCCTAAAGTTCAACCTCCTGCCATGTTCTACACAGTATGTTCATTACCGCAGTGTTACACCACAACCCTCATATCCCCAACCATAGGTACCTGCAGCGAAGCGGGCTTCCTTCAGTTCATCCGTGAGGCAGGAGTAATGCTCCTCGTCCGTCAGGGAGGGGTCCCAGCCAGTCTGCTGTGTGCTCCAACCCTTCCACTCTATCAGGTGGGCAACGCGGCCACGTGCCATGGCTGTTGGCTTGGTGATGTGGTCCTTGATGGTCTGTACTAATCCTAGAGGGGACAGAAGTCACACAGGCATTAGGGTGAGGATCTTTCTCCACTAGAGGCCTGGAGAAAGGACATGCAAGCAGGTGTGCGGAAAAGGATGCTTTAGTCAAGAAAGTCCTGGACTATCTCACAAGCGGATGGATAGGTGGCAATGGTGAAAAATTGCACTAGGATCAGTGTTGCTGAGAAGTAGTAGTAATGAGGTCAAATGATTCACGTGCCAAGCACAGCTGCCTCTAAAAATCCAAAAGACGAGACACAGTCATTCATATGATAGTCTCTACACTGGCAGACTGTTTTTTACAAGGCACCATTTTGTCAAGAAATCGGACAACTTGCCAGTCAGTGAATTTTTAGGGGTACATGAAACACACAAATGTGATGGAAGGAATGCTTGCAAGCTGAGGTGGCCAGGTGAGCAAAAGAACGATGGCTTGGAATGCTACCGCAAGCGTTTGCCAGTGGTTAAACTTATTGCAAGCATTGCTCCCATCAACGTTTGTGTGTTAGAGTGAATTATTGGCTTCTGGTTTTGAAGATTCACATAGCCCATCCATTCTTTACTACTCTCTACCCTGTCCAGATAAATCCACTGCCAAATGATTGCGAACAAGCTTCGGCAAAGCCAGTAGGTCTTAACATAAAATAATGTAACATAACATAACATGTGTTTGTAAAGCATACGTTCGCCGGTCTTGATTTTAGAAGGTGAATGCCGGCCTAATGGTTTCACCAGTTCTTATTTGCAGTGGCACATTGTGGCCACTTTTTAATTAGTTTACATTTCTGACATGGCCATGTTGGAATGGTAAAGTAAAAAAAAATGCTAAAATGTCTACCGCCATATCATAACTCGTGTGTGCAGGCATCATGGTGCATGCGTGTGTACGTGTTGCAAGGCACGCACATTTATGTGTGCATAAGAAAGTCATCTTGGAACACCGTGTATGCACATGCATCACATATTCCACTAAGTATCGATTCTCATGTCCAAATTCACAAACTTTTTCTTATACACTCTTGTAGATATGTGCTAATCTCTAATAGTTACCAGTACTGTATTCACATAATTCTGTGTATTTATATGTATATTCCATTCACCTATATTTGCACTGTAAAGCGCTCTGATACCTGCAAGGGTCTTGTTCGCTCTATACAAAACCGGAAAAATAAAAATAAATAAATACAGTATCGCAATTAATGCGCTGAGAGGTGCCAGTGGCCATTTTTTTACTTTACTGCTTGAAAGACAAAGTGCACGAAGCACTTACAAGTGAATCAAGCAGTAAAAACTAGTTAAGCGGAAAAGAGACGGTCATGGGGCACCTCAAAAAAGTAAACAGGGTGGAGGTCAGCGGTTTAAAGGATCCAAGGAGTGTGCGGAGGCACTCCCAATAAATAAAAAATATGTGTGTGAACTACTATTTTAAGTAGTAAACATTCGTGAAATCTGGGGGCTGATACCATTACTGACAGGCAATCTGACATCCAATGCCTAGAGCCAGCTGAGCCACTTTAGCCAGTGGCTCAAAGAGACCATCAAAAGACCCTTTCTGTATCTTTATGTGTGTTGTAGAATGTGGTATATGTGTTGTGTGAAGACATGAGCTCTCGTCACACAGCAAAAGAACTAAAACGAAATGGGTCGCCCCCACAGGCCAATCAGCTTAAGTCCTGTGATGGGATGCTCCTGACACAGTAACACTTTAAGCGAAAAGGAGGAAAATGCTTGGGGCAAAGAGAAGGAAAGGGAAATGTTTTTGCACCCAGGTATTACAAGGCAATGAGCCGGGTTTGTGTCGTATTTTTCACTTTAATAAGAAGTCACAAAAGTGAAACAGAGTTGATCCACGGTTACAGAAACTAAGAAGTGACTAAGAAGTAATGTCATAAAACATGCAGAACTTTCCTGCTTTAGGTGAGTGCGGGCAAGTGCCTGGCATCCTTGAGGTGTGTAATAAATAATTTCTGGTTAACTAAATATATATATATATATATATATATATATTGCACAAATCCTCTTTTGAAAAAGAAGAAGAACGAGTCGGCACTCACGGAGTATATATCCCAATCCTTTTTTATTCTTTTGTGAACACAGCCAGCATAGCACAAAGCTTTGTGCTATGCTGGCTGTGTTCACAAAAGAATAAAAAAGGATTGGGATATATACTCCGTGAGTGCCGACTCGTTCTTCTTTTTCAAAAGAGGATTTGTGCAATTTATACAAGCGGGGCTCTGCTTGGGAGTCGTGCACCGATATCAGAGCGCCATTGGACTGGGCAATTGAGCCGGATTTTGTTAATATATATATATATATATATATATATATATATATATATATATATATATATATATATATATAGATACGATGAGGTGGATTAAAAAAGATGCAAGATTTTCTGATCGCCATGAGAAGGGCAAGTGCAAAGTTTGAGGTTGTTTAACAAACTAAAAGGGGGAAAAAACACAGGGCCTCATTTATGAAAAGTGATGCATCGCTGCGTGAAAACAGCCATCCGTCACTTTTCACTGCACCCTCCTTGCGACCCCAATGATGCGTCATATTTACAGTATGACGCATCCTGGCGCAAGGAGTTACAGATACGTCAGTATTTTTGACGTATCTGTATGATGCAAAAGTGACACATTGCCGGAGTGTGTCACAAAAGTGAAGCAACTCCAGCTATGTGTCCTTTCACATGGGGCAAGCCCCATGTGAAAGGGCCTGCGTCAGTCTTACGCCTGCTGTGAGGCAGGCGTAAGAAATTGACGCATTTGTGTCCTAGAAGTGGCGCAGTGAAATTTTATAGATTTCACTGCGTCACTTCCATGACCCTTTCTTGCGTCAATACGCCCCCCTTGCATACATTATACCTGGCGCAGGTATAATGTGGCGCAGGGGTTTACAAAGTGACGCATCTACCTAGATGAGTCACTTTGTAAATATGGCGCAACAAGGCGCATTTTTTACGCCACTGGTGCGTCACAAAGAGTGACGCACCGGCGGCGTAAAAGTGACGCACAGCCTCATAAATGAGGCCCACAGATTGCCAGGGAAGAGTAGATGATTTTCGGTTGATAAAGGTCTGCGCATGCTCAAGTGTAGATGTCAAGGAAGGCCAAGTTCATGCCAAATTTTATAGCTGTCCTCATACAATGCTTTAACACACAAATGTCCTTATTATGAGTTGTGCAAAACGCGCTGTGTATTTACCCCACAAGCCAAATAGCTTCACCCCTGAGTAAGTTGTTTACAGGGTATGGTAAATATTTCTTGTCATGAAGGACAGCTTGCAGAGGCAATATTTATTGCACAAGAAATGACAATTTTTCCTGCTGTATTTTAAGATGTATGTCGGGGCAGAATTATGTGAGTGTGATAATCGTTACACAATTTGTAACACGATCCCTGTGCAGATTCCTGTTTACACAGGGATTGCAATTTGCCACCTGACTCCTAATCAGGCCTAATGAGTAAAACGCCAAATTACATAGTAGTTAGCTTGAAAACCAGAGTGTCCAACTTAGGTCCAGAAGTATCTATGCAATCCATGCAGAATCTATGCAAGATAACCACATATGATGTAAATAAGATAATAAGCTACATATTTAGTAGCTGTCACATGGTATGAGCAGCCTCCACCAACTGTACACAACACAAACGCATTCTGCAAGCGGGCCACAATACATTCTTACCCTCTTACAATCACACATAACAACACCTTATAAGGTGACGCGTCCCATCTCTCACTCATTTTGACTCCACTGCATGTGGATGCGCAGTATTATTTATTATTATTTTTGGCATTTGTTAAGCGCACTACCACCATTGCAGGCATCCTGGCGCTGACTAGATCAGATGAGAAAGGAAATGATCACAGGGGTGAGAATTATCAGGCGGTTATTGTGGGAAATAACCAGGTAATATATAACAATTCAGAAGGGCAACTGTGGTCTCCATGCATGACCCCGAAAAACCTCTCATGTTGGGCACTCTTATCAAGCAAGACCCTTACTACCATGCATGTCACATAGAGTTCTGTGAAAGTGCTTTAACACATCGTCAGGGGTTTGAAGCTCTATACAAATCCAGCTATAATACAAAAAAGTAAAGCAGCTCTAATGAATCAGAGAAAGGAAAGGATTACAGCAAAGTGGTGTCCTTAGAGGCTGGGATTAGCTGAGGATTGGCCTGACATACTCATTGCCTCATGCAAAGGAAAACAGCCTCTTCTTAGAGACATAAGCGTGAACATGATTTCACGGACTACTAGCACAATTTGTTTTCCTTCGAAACAGTCAATCATCCCACCCTCATACACAACATGGATTCTCAAATGGGATTCAATGGCAATGTCCTTCATTGGTTCTTCTCTTACCTTTCCAACTGACACAGTCTGTTCACATAGGCACCTCCAGGTCACAAATTATTCCTATCACCGGTGGAATACCCCAGTTCTCCATATTGTCTCCTGTCATCTTTAGAATGTACCTGGAGCTGCTTGTTGCTCTACTCGCAGATAACAGCATCAAGATTCACCAATATTTGATGACACAGAACTCTACTTGAAAGTTTCCTCTGCTTCGCACATCCAGTGCCTCAAACACTGCTTGCACATCATACCTACCTAAAGCTCAACCCAACCAAGACAGAATTCCTGTTATTTGCCAAGAGCAATAAACAAAATCCAGTACAAATCTGGCTCAATGACATAAACCTTGCTGGCTTCAAACCCCAACTTCACTGAATGCCAAGTCACTTGGATTCAACCTGGACACCAACTTCACGCTCAAGAAACACACGGCCCAAAAACGCAAAGATGGCTTGCTACCAGCTCTCTCTAGTGAAGAAAGTCAAACCATTTCTTCCAGAAAGCGACCTCAGAACTGCTGTTTAATCCTTCTTACTCTCACAACTAATGGCTTTAATGCCCTTCTCTATGGTTCTTAGACTCCACACTGGTACCCTTTAAGAGTATCCTACAGGCAGCAGCACATCTCGAACCAGGCTTCAAGAAACATGATCAAATAACCACTATCCTCATGGAACTTCATTGGCTCCCCTTGATGGCCCACACTATCTTCAAAATCAGCTGCGTCTTTTTCAAAGCTATCACGACCACCACCCTTGCTTATCGTTCAGACTCAGCACACCTGCAGCCAGGACACAATCAGATTGTAGATTAAGAAGTGTAAAAAAGAAACCAGGACTTTTCCATCTATGGACCCAGGATCTAGGACTACATCCACATATCCATCAGGACCACCCCAATGCTGATCTAATATAGGAAAGAATTGAAAACACACCTCTTCAAAGGACAGTATATTACAATGCATGAACATCTACAAACCAGCTTCATATCCTTTTCCTCCTTAAATTTATACTTGCTTTTGACCTTGTACACGGCTCCGCTGCCTTCTGACTAAGTTTGTGATATAGAAATACTGTATAGCTACATACATGTATACATATGCACAGATATGTCAATCATTGACACTATTTGTGTATTGCTATTTCTTGGACATGAACATGTGAAGTGTAAATTGAAGGCCAGCTTAACAACGCATATATTTTAGAAACTTGTAGAGTGTAGATGTATCAAGAATCTCCCTATACAAAGTGAAAAATCTTGTGTGTTGTGGAAACAGCAAGAAGAAGCGAAGCACTAAATTTACAATGTGTCATGCACTGAGGATGTCAGTGAGTATGCACATGCTAAATTTGTAGTGTTGAAGGAAGTGGATAAAGATTAACAGCTTGGACTTTGAGAATGTCTTTCTACGGTATTGTGTTCTTTTGTGGACCATGTATATACCACATGTTTACTGATGGTCCGACTAGTCAAGTCAGTCTTTATTGTTTTTTTTATTGTCATCTAAAACCCACAACAAACATAAGTTACACTCCTGTACTTAAGCTTCTCTCATACAAACACAACTGCAATTATACATGTGATACAGGCACCACACATCATCATGCACTTGACGTACACACAGAATGCAAATGCAAGGTTTCGGGCATACACATAACAGCGGAACTTTACACAAATGAGGTCAGAAGGTCTCACTCCCTGTGACACAGATGAAATGATCTGGTCCCAATATTTATCCTTCCGAAACATGGTTTGCTGCCACCACCGCTTTATGCTACACCCAGGGCAGGGGCAGTAGTCCTCTACCCACAATGAAAGCATGCTTGGTGCACCACCAATATTATACATGTAGTCAAAGCATCTATTGGTAAAGGAGCCATGCTTGGTGACGTGTCACAGTTTTAATGTACCAGTGGCTTATCATTTTGGCTGTATAAGCTGTTGCAGATGCAGGGTAGCTATATATCCTTCCCATTACTCATAACATGTCAAAACAGCTATTTATCGGTTGCTCCTCTAAGAGATGCAACCTCAGACATAGCTTTACTATATAAACCTGCCTGAGCGCGGGCTCACTGTTTGATCCCCAGCGCTAGCCTCAGCTCAGCATCATGTGACTCTCAGCTCGAACGCCCCCAAAGGGGCACGGGGGGCGGTGCGAGTGGGAAGCATCACTCCCGCTGCCGCTTTTGTTACAGGTAGCCCATATTGCAGCACTGACAAACTGCTCGGCCGTGCCCTCCTGGGTGGGAGGGGGAGTGGAGCCGAGCTGTTTACAAGAGCCGGTTTCATTCAGCCGTTTCTGTTACAGGGGGCTGATAATACTGGCCCCCGATAACAAAAACGGCCCCCGCTGGTGGCCAACCGGTGAAACGCTCGGTGCCCGCTACGGCAGTCCAGCCCTAGCGACCTGTAACAAAACCGCCCCCCAGGGGTCTAAAACCGCACCCCTCCTTTCCGGCCCACCGGGAAACACCCGGTGTCCGCTATGGCCAGTCCGGCCCTGTTCTTTTTATGACGTCCAGATGACTTCACAGCTCCCTTCCATAAATTGCTGGCCCGACTGTCTTCATCTTACAGGTTTGTAATATTCAACTTATCGGATGACTGCTCAACCTAGCTTTACATCTCAGAGCAGCTTCTGAAGAGAGCCTCCTTACACAGGCTGTTATTCTCTATGCCCAATCCAAGTTAACTTTGAGTCAAATGGAATCCCCAGGTAATCAGAGTTAGTCGCTCGTTCAAACAGGTGATCACTAATGCAAGGTAATCTCTTGAGAGGAGATGTCGGTTTCATATTCATAACCTTTGTTTTAGGAAAATTTCCGATCAGCCTTTTCATGGTACAATATTTTTCAAATGCCTCGATTAAAAGGTGCATGGACAATTCCGTCAATGAAAGCAACTCTGTGTCATCAGCAAATAGTAATGTTGATTTTTTCCATGTAGACGTCTTTGGGTTACCAAGATGAACCCCATTAAGGTAATTGTAAACATCATTCAGAAACGGGCAGAAAAGTAGAGATGCAAGCACACAACCTTGAAGTGCTTCAACTGTGATTGAAAAGCCTTCAGTGCATTTCCCACGGTGACTTTAACATACTCCAGCTGATGAATCACCTATAAGTACCAATATTAATGGGTTTTCAAGCCCCTGGAAGTCCAATGCAAGCCATAGTTCATCACTGTTGAGCAAATCAAGAGCAGATTTTAAATCAATAAAAGTAAACAATAATGGCACTTGTCTAAGACCCTCATTACGCTTGAAGCTACCGTGCCATCAACACTTTGTCCTAAAACATCAGTGTTGGATTTACATCTAGAACTGGAATCAGAAACAAAATTATTGCACTTAGCAATTCTTCTTACATTCCACAATTTCCCATCTTGAGTAATTACAGAATTAGTAAACACTTTTTTGATCTGTATAGGTTTTCCAAATTTACATGACCTTTTCAACATTAGACCTGGTCTCATAATTCTTACCCAATCTCCCACAACAAAATCATGAGTCCTAACCTTCCATTTCCTATTGTACCAATTCATGGTCTTGTTTTGCTTCACTTCCAACCTCCTAGCTGTATCTTGTACACATTCTTTAATATCCAATTTACCTTGACACTTGTTCTTAAACCACCATGGACATATTTTTGAAGCGGGGTCTCTTCCTTTGAGTAGTTTAAAGGGACTAAGCTCTGTTGTTGTATGAGGTGTAATCCGATAAACCCACAATCTCTCTCTTAACTCATTCATCCATTCACCGCGCGTTTTCACCACATCTGTTATATATGACTTCAACACCCTATTAAATCGTTCCACCTGGCCATTCTCATGTGGTTCATATAACGATGTACACTTGTGTGTAATGCCATATTCCTTTAAATAATTCTCCATCTCTATTGATTTCAATTGCACTCCATTGTCTGTAATCAACACAGAAGGACAACCTTCTCGAGCAAAGATTTCTTTAAAAAAAACAATCACTGCATTTGTAGTAGCAATAGATACGAATTTTACTTCTGGCCATTTTGAGTGGAAATCAATCAACACTAAGGCATACTGTGACTTTCTGGTAAATTCTTAAATGGGCCTGAAATATCAAAGGCTAACATTTGCCACGGCATGTCTGGCCACTTAGCAACCTTTAAAGGTGGAACATAAGTTCTTAGCATTCTCTCACTCGACACACGCTCTTCACATTCTCTCACTACCCTATCTATAAATGCTTCCATTCCAGGCCACCAAAAGAAAGCCCTAATCAACCTCTTCATAGAAGATATACCCTGATGTGTCTTATGAGCCAAGTTAATTATGACCTCTTGTACACCTTGTGGTGGAACACATTTGCCTGACTTAAACAAAAAAACATTTTCCCACTCCAATTCTTCCGCTACTTTCGTAAATGGTAAAAGCTCTTCTTTAATTAACTTTTTTTTAGGCCATCCTTCCATTATGTATTTTTTAAGGGAACTCCACCTATCATCCATCCTTACACAACTGTCCAACCTCTCTTCAGTAACCTCTTGAAACTGGTCTCCTATCACATCAGCTATAGTCACAATGAATTCTCCTTCCTTAACCACATCCACTTTGTCCTGCTCACAGGGCAAACGTGATAGAAAATCGGCAGTAAAATTTTTCTTCCCTGGGGCATACTCCGTGCTAAAATTGTACTCTTGCAATCTTGATGATAACCTTGCAATCCTGGCAGTAGAATGCCAACCACCACCTGTGGACAATATATTAACAAGCGGTTTATGGTCTGTTCTGAGGACAAACCTAAAACCCCCACACATATAACCTAAAATGTTCCACCGCCCACACACATGAGAGTAATTCTCTTTCTGCATTCTGGAAGGTGGTTGGGAGAAGGGAAGCCAGTTGCATGTGGATCTTGAAGCAGTGGGGCTATGAGTGCTGTGCTGGATAATAAATACCAACTTAATTTGTTTGATTCCTGGAGTTGATTTTAACACGCGTCCCGGCAAATAATATATTACATCTGATAATAAAGTGCTTAATTTGTGAAAAAAATAGTGCCAAGGCCCTCAACAGGAGGACACCACAGCTTGCATCATCTGTTGCTCCTATCAGCACTGCCAAAGACAGTGCCAACATAAGAACTTACCATCACACTCTTACAAGTGTGACAATTCATTCTGTTTCAGGCCTCCAAAGCAATATAAATGGCTCAGGTGGCAGGTATTTATCAATTTCAATGTATATTATATTAAAAATAAACTTGTGCTGTGCTTATCTCTAAATTCGGCAGACAGCGCCACCATGTTGCAGACTGTCATAAGCGTCAATCCTGGCAATTAAGTGCCGGTGCCGAGCACTGGAAACCACCGGCTCAAATTAAGCACAAAATACTGTGTTGAATCGGAATGCTTCAGGTGCGATAAATACCACCCAATTACACGTTTTGGAGACTAACATGCAGATTTTAGTGATTACCACATCAAAAGCCGCATATTTTGGTCAATATGAGGCATTTTCCCGCAGATAAATATCAGCAATTTTGACCTGCTGATATTTATCACAAAACTGATGATTCCGATATGTGCAGTAACAGGAGTTGCACGTATCACAATAACATGGGTCGATCGTAATGAGGGCTTAAGCTGTACACATTTTCAGTGGTGGCTGCCACAAACAAAGGATGGTGGGGGGTGTATGGAACGTAGGAGGGGGACTCCCGTGTTTATCAATTGATATGTGCAATGCATTTTGTGGGTTTAGTTTCAGTTGTAAATTTTACACAGATGCTTTTATCATACTTGTCTTCAATGTACTGTAAATTATTTTTAAAGTTACAAAGTTAATTCATAAAATGTATAACCTCACACTACTGCAAAATACTCAGAATGAGGGAGGCCTGCAGCAGGGCCCTGTCTTGGAAGCAAAATAATCCGGGGCAAAAATCTTCCTGAGTGAGCGCACCCAACACTCTGGGGAGGTTGGAAAGGATTCTCTCCAGATGAAAAAATTGGGAAAACGGGTCCATGCTGTGCACATTAAAAAGTCTTTTTAAAAGAATCGATGCACAGCAGGCCAATGCATATATATATATATATATATATCCATACTAATATTATAAAGAGAGAGCCCAAACCTTTGAGGTGGGTAATCTCAGTAACCACAGCACCAATCACAACACCCAATACAGCGTTGGAAAGGGCAGTTACAGCAGAAGGACATAGGCTATGCAGACGGCCACCATATACATTTTTTTTATTATTGTTTTTATTAACTTTTCAAGAAACAGTGGTGTTCATCACAATCATACAGTGCAAGACATACAATTGTACCACAGGATATCATATACATTTAAAAGGTAAAAGAACCGTGCCAGCAAAGTAGTCCCTTGTGGGCGTGTCTGCATTGTGCTTTGGGCGTGGGCTGGGGGCATGACTAACGCTGGGGGTGTGTGGTACGGCCATCACATCGTGGGCTGTGGGCGTGTGCTGGGGGCGTGACAAACCCTGGGGGCGTGACAAACGAGGGGGGCGTGACAAATGAGGGGGGCGTGTGTTCCCCCTTCATGCCATGTGAGTCGTACATACAAGCGCCAATTACGTTGCTGCGCAGCATCAAGGGGCAGCTGGGGGCGTGACACGCAGAGGGCGTGAGAAACGCTGGGGGCGTGTGTCCGGCCTTCATGCCATGTGAACGCAATTGTGCCGCATCAAGGGGCATGCTGGGGGCGTGAGAAACGCTGGGGGCGTGTGCTACGTTCCGCCCTTCATGCCATGTGGGTCGTACATTAATCAGAAGATCGTCTGCTGTGCCCGTGTGCTGGGGCATGACAAACGCGTTCAGCTGGAGGCCTGGTAAGTAACATTACTGCAGCCTCTCCTGCGCGATGTTACTGAACTCTCTCATTCAATAAAATTAGACGCGCCTGCTACCATCAACCAGGGCTCTAGTCGGGCTCAGGCGGCGGATCAGTACACTAATTACACGCGCCTGATAACATCAACCAGGGCTGCAGCTGGGCCTCAAGCGGGGGAACACGCGCCTGCTAACATCAAACAGGCCTGCTTCTGGGCCTCAAGCGGGGGAACACGCAAATGAGCGTGTCTGCGGGGACAATTACTGCAGCCTCTCCCACTCGCTATCACTCCACTCTCTCATTAAACGGATTCACCCGCGGCTGATAACTCTCTCATTCAACGACATTACACGCGCCTGCTAACATCAACCAGGGCTGTAGCCGGGATCAGGCGGCGGATCACTACACCAATTACACGCGCCTGCTAACATCAACCAGGGCTGCAGCTGGCCCTTCTCCGTCCCTATTCTAATGAAACAAAAAATTTTGTGTACCGCGAGATTTTAAAATAAATTGCCCTTGCCAAATGCACACATTACACACATTCTATTTTATACCCGGACAACGTCGGGATGGGCTGCTAGTATATATATATATATATATCTATATATATATATATCTATATATATATATATATATATATATATATATATATATATATATATATATATATATATATATATATATAGATATATATATAGATATATATATAGATATATATATATATATCTATAATTGATAGAGCAAGATTTCGCATCGCGACTTGCTCGATTCATGAACCTCGAAACCGTTGTAACCTCGTAACGAATTGTATGTTTTACTAATATCTTTTATTTCCGATATATATGTATGATAGAGAAGCTTGCCTATGTGTTTTACTAATACGATTAATCCGTGTTTCTAAAATGGCCGCTGCTTGACTTTCCTCTTCTGCGCATGCGTCAGTCACACTCACGTGACTTCGTGTAGAGATAGTTTTGGAGGGAAAGGGTGCGCATGCGTAATAAGCAATAAGATGGCTATAACGTGGTGAAGCTTTGTGCTGCTGCTCTTGTGAAATTGTTTGTTGCACTTACCAATAATGCATAGTATATTTTTATAATGATGAACCTAAAATGTGAAATCATGACATGTAATACATTCATTTATTTTTATGTACTAATTTGTTTTTGCTTACTTTTCATGTATCACGGGAAATGGGGGTCCGAATGGGTCGTGAGCCATTTTGAAGGTCCTTTCTGCGCATGCTCAAAATGCGAGGCCAAAGACAACCTTGGACCGTGGAACTCAGCCAGCTGGCAGCCACAGTCAAGATGCTCATGGGAGAATTACCTCTGACCCAGGAGGATGGAGCAAATGTCCCTATATTGTAACAAATGTATAAGTTTTCATTGTATTCCGTGTGACTTCTCGTGGGAACCCAAATCTTGCTAGGCGGCACCTTAGGATGCAAATTAGGCCTTAGAATAGTCTGTTCTGATTGGTGTGTTAACCAAAGCCTACCTTAGGACCAATCCAAATTGGGGATTGTGACACTTTGCAACATTTGGGGGGTGGTACCCTGTCCCAAAACAGTATAACTAGCCTAGGTTTAGCTAGAGAATTTGTCCGACTTGTCTGAATAGCTGACCTGTCACTGACCCAACGCACTCAATAGGTGACTTGATACAGAGGTGCTGCGGAGTTCTCTGTCCGAAATTTGACCATAGACTCTGAAGGTTTTACTGAACCTTAAGTGCTGGCGAAGCACTTTTTCTGGGAATTCGCTGACCCAATCGGGGTCCTGATCGATAGCTGCAGAGAGGGTGGAGCGCAGGCGTTGCTTCCGAACTGCGGGTTCTGGTCGTATCCTGGTGATCCTGTCCTGATCCGAATCTGGGTTTCCTGTCCTGTCCTGGGGTGTCCATTCTGCACCTGCTGTCCTACTGAGGGTTATCCTTCCTTGAGGGTTTTCCTGTCCTTATCTGACCCGTGGCCAGGGTTGGTTTTCACACCAGTCTAGGTAAATATTGCTCTGAGTTCTTAAACTGCACCTTTCTATTTTTCTGTCTTTGCTTCAATAAAGACATACCTTTGCACGTGATAATTTTCCATGCTTTCTCTTGCAACCATTGCATTTCATAAAGTCATTTGCATTTGATTTCATAGCGTGTTCCTATGTTACCCTACCTTTTAGAAATCATTTTCTGTATTGCAGTTTGCAACTTCCTGATATGGTCTTGGTTTTTCTCTCGAAAACTGACTAAGTAACTCAAATTTATAGCGTGTTCACCTTGCCCCTTATCTTAGTTTTCCTCTCACTTAGCGGGTTCCCTGTCGCACTAGTATTCTTTTGATAAAGCTGTATGACTGCCCTTTATTTGAATTTAAGATAAACTTTCAAAACTTCCAGTTGTCCGTGGTCATTTTATAAAAAGTAAAGTCATATTTTGAATGGTGTATTTTGCTGCCTTTCCTTTTACAGCTAGCTCCCTGACCCATCGTGGTCATAGGTACCCATAACGGTGGATGGTAAGTTGGGTACACTGAAAATAAATCGAAAAGGAACTCACAATTATTGTTAGTAGATTGTGTGGGCACCTGATCAATGTATATGATAAAGTAAAGTATATGGGCCCGAAGCCAGAAGTGGCGAAATTATTGGTCGGGTGACTGTGACGGGCGCAGGATGAAAAGGTAATACTCGGTTTTTTAGTCTTTATGGGTTTTATTTTATAATACAATAGGTCAGAACTCTTCTTCTTGGGTTGTGTAGTTCGGCGAGGTGAGCGGCTTCTCTCAGGTCTTCTGGACCCACGCCCTGTAGTTTCGGGGAGACGGTTTCTCTCTGGATCCCGTCGGGTTGTCGTCTTGTCGGATTCCGTCATGCCGCTCGGTACAAACAGAGTGAGACAAGAGGTGGTAAGTCAACTGTTCTCTTTTTCTAGCACTCTCAGGGAAAAAGGAGTGAGGGAGTTCCAAACCGTGCCACACAACTATCTACAACGTCGCAGTGAGGGAAATGTGCTCAGGGTCGGGTACAGGGAACCGGGGGTTGGTGGACGCCCAAGTTAAGCGGTAAAGACACTCCTACTAGTGACCCAGCCCTTGATTTTGTTTCGTACCTGGGTGAGCCATACACCTCCCCCGGGTGTATGGCTGGGCGGCTCGTGGTGTCGGTGGCCTCCCGGCTTCTCCCTCTCCGTCTTCTGTTCGTCGTCTCTCGTCTCCTCTTCGTCGTCGAGTACTTCCGCTCTCTCCTCCGCTCTGCTTCTCCCGTTATCCTCGCTCAGGTCGACACCTCTCTCCCTCCTGGTGAACAAGCACACCGTTGCTTTCTCGCTCTCCGTATATGACGCCTCCACGTCAGGCCGTGACTCCTCCCACTCGTAGTTCCAGTCAGAATTAAAGCGCCACTGTATTGTATCATTCTCCTGTTCTTCCAAGTCAATGTCGACGTTCTGTGGGAAGTGTAAAGAAGGAAAAGAGATAGTGGACAATTTAGGAGGCGAGTCCTGTACATACCCCTGGACTTGTGATGGGGTTACGCCGTTACACACCTCCCCCTCCGGACACTCACGATCGGGGAGTGGGTGACGTGATAAAAAGTCAGCCCCAATATTGTCAATGCCTTTTCGGTGATGAATAGAGAAAGAGAAGGGCTGTAGAGATAGAAACCATCGTAGGACTCTAGTGTTATTTGCCTTGTTGCGAGCCATCCACAGTAGCGGAGCATGATCAGTGAATAGATCAAATCTACGTCCCTCCAGATAGTATGCCAACTTTTCAACAGCCCACTTGATAGCGAGGCATTCTTTCTCAATCGTGGCATATTTGAGCTCACGAGGGAACAACTTCCGGCTAACATAAAGTATGGGGTGGTCATGCCCATCCACGTCCACTTGAGACAGCACGGCCCCAATTCCATAATCCGATGCATCAGTATGTAATGCAAATGGGCGAGAGAAGTCTGGGGACGCGAGAACTGGCGTAGACATGATAACAGATTTTAAGATTCGTAAAGCCTCGAGCATTTGATCAGTTGGAACCACAGGCGTGGAGGACTTTCCTACGTTTCTGAGAGCATCCGTCAGAGGGGCAGCCAAATCAGCAAATTGTGGAATAAAACGTCGGTAGTACCCAACAAGACCTAGGAAGGATCTCATTTCCTTTCTAGTAGAGGGGAACTGTGTTTCCGCAATAGCACGAACTTTCTCAATCTGAGGTTCAATTAATCCGTGACCGAGTACATATCCCAAGTATTTGACTTTCTGGAAGGCAATCTTACATTTCTTTGCGTTAACCGTAAGGCCAGCATCTCGGAGAGTCGCCAGGACTTTCTGTAGATGACAGAGGTGAGACTGCCAATACGGACTGTAGATCACAATATCGTCCAAATAAGCTGAGGTGAAATTAGACAACCCGGCAAGTACAGTGTTCATTAGGCGCTGGAACGTTGCAGGAGCTCCATGCAAACCAAAAGGCAGGACGGTAAATTCAAAATGTCCCTCCTCTGTAGAAAAAGCAGTCTTTTTCCTATCCTCAGGCCTAAGAGGAACTTGCCAATACCCTTTTGTTAAATCAAGGGTCGAGATATATTTCGAGCTTCCTAGTTTTTCGATGAGCTCGTCCACTCTGGGTATAGGGTACGCATCAAACATCGAGATGTCATTTAAAGCCCTAAAGTCCATGCAGAAACGTCTGCTGCCATCAGGTTTAGGAACCATTACTATGGGGCTAGACCAGTCGCTTTTGGAAGGTTGAATTACCCCAAGGCGGAGCATTTCGTGAATCTCGCTTTTAATGGCTGATCTTCGAGCTTCCGGAACTCGATAAGGTTTGATCCTAACCTTCTTTCCCGGTGGAGTCACAATACAATGTTCGGCCATTGAAGTTCTCCCTGGCTGGTTAGAAAAAACATCTCCCTGTTTTTCAAGCAGTCCCCTAAGTTCAGTTTGTTGTATGGTAGTCAGGTCCTCGTTAAGGACAAGTTGGTCCCCTGTGGACATTGTAGACCGTGTTGCATCAGTTAAATGAATCTCAGATGGAGGAGGACCCAACCATTTTTTTAAAAGATTGATATGGTAAGATTGCTGTTTGAGGGGTGAGATTTGCAATTTGTAACTGGTTCGACCTATCGTCCCGACTACTCTATAGGGACCCATCCATTCTGCCTTAAATTTGTGTGTGGAGGAGGGGAGGAGAACTAAACCCCAGTCGTTTATTTGCAACTGTCTCCATTTCTTTCCTCGATCATAGGCACGTTTTTGTCTGTGTTGGCTAGCAGTAAGATGTGTCAAAGCCAATTCTCTTAGCTTTCCAATTTTTGATCTGAGGTTGTTAGCATAGTCCAGAGTTGCCGCAGTTTCCTCTGGTGTTTCATGAACCCATGCGTCCCTAGTCATTTCCAAAAGGGATCGGGGTTGCTGCCCGTAGAGTAGTTCGAAGGCAGATATTCCTGTGCTGCTCTGTTTCTGAGCTCTAATGGCATATAAAGCCAGTGGCAACATCCTATCCCAATCGGCCCGACTAACTTCCATCATTTTTCGAAGGGTAGATTTTAGAGTACGATTATATCTCTCCACCAGACCGTCCGTCTGAGGATGGTAGACAGAGGTACGGATCTGGTGAATGTCCAATGTCCTGCATATATCTTTCATTAGTTTTGAGATAAATGGTGTCCCTTGGTCGGTCAAAATTTCTTTCGGAAATCCAACTCTACTAAAGAGCTCTACCATTTTATCCCCAACCTGTTTAGAATTTGCCGCTGATAACGGAAATGCCTCGGGGAATCTTGTTGCATAGTCAACCACGACCAATATGTGTTGAAAACCTTTACGAGTTTTGGGCAAAGGACCAATAAGGTCCATGCCCACTCTCTCGAAAGGCTTCCCAATAATAGGCAAAGGTTGCAGTGGAACAGCCGGTGGACGAACCATGTTCAATCTTTGGCATATCTCGCACTTACTACAGTAAGTCTCAGTGTCTTTATATATTCCTGGCCAGAAAAAATGTTTGAGGATGGATTGAGTCGTCTTTTCAGCCCCTGCATGACCAGCAACGAGGTGGCTATGACCGAAGAAAAGTACTTGATCTCGGAAAGAGGAGGGTACCAGTAGTTGGGGTGAATCACCCACTTTTCCAATTCTGTACAGTAATTCATTCTGAATCACAAATTTTGGATAACCATCGGAACCCTCGGTGCTCTGGCTGGCTTGTTCCCATGCATTAAAAAGAGTGGGGTCACTGATTTGAGCAAATCTAAAAGTACGATCCAGGACCCATGGATCAGGTGATAGGAGAGCTGGGATCGACTTTTCCTGTTGGTCGGTAGATCCAAAACCCCCAACTCCACGATCCGTGTGATCTAACTCACCTAGTTCCTGTAACGTAGGCGTGGCTATGCGTTCACAGAGTAACTGAGCTACTCGGTCCCCTTTTCTGACCACAAATTTCTCTGTTCCCAAATTAAAGAGGAGAATCATTACATTTCCTCTATAATCCTCATCAATCACGCCGGCTCCGACGTCTATAAAGTGTTTTGCAGCAAGACCTGAGCGTGGAGCAATCCTGCCATAACAACCGGGGGGGATTGCTATTTGAATGTCGGTTTTTATCAAAGCCTTTTCTTTGGCGGGTATTTCATAGTCATAGGCGCTATACAAGTCATATCCCGCTGCCTTGGTGGAACCGCGGGTGGGCGACATTGCATGCTTCGATAATTTTGCAAAGTTTAATGTGATAACCTCAGGATGAACAGACCGTTTTTGACATCAGGTTCCGATGTGTCACAGCTGGCAATTTTGGAACTAATAAAGGGATCTAATGTTCTTTTGAACAGTTGTAAGAAGCCTGGGTTATCGGTCCCTATTATTAAATCTTCGGGCAACGAGGCCATTACTCCTACTTTTACTACATGTGGAGTACCTGCTGTTGGGGCAAGAGAAACGTTGGCTATCGGGTATGGTTTTATATCCCCGTGTACGCACTTAATATTAACGGACCCCCTGGGGACGTATTGGGACAACTTTACATATTGTGATTGAATGACCGACTGGCGACAGCCGGAGTCTAATAAGGCCTGCAGATCATACCCATTGACTTTTACACTTACTCGGAAAGCGCCGCTCATTTCTGCCGAGTAGAGAACTGTTTTGGGAAGGTATCCGACCTCCATAGGCTCCTCCTCACTTCTTTTTTTAGGACAGGAGCGAGCTATATGGCCCCATTGTCCGCAATCAAAACACTGTGGCCCTGACAGTCCGCTGTTATCCGTTCTCCATGTATGGGGTCTTGGTGCTTCCTTGATCCTAGAAAAATTTCTTTCTGGACGTATCATCAATTTGTTTTCTTTTTCAAAGTCATATTTGGCATTTTTCGGTTGTGCTCGTGAAAACGAGGCTGCCATTTCTACGGCTTGAGTAGTGGTCAAATTGTGATGTTGTCTAAGCCACTGTTGCGTGGCATAGGGAAGAGCCTCAAGAAATTGCTCTAGGTATATACGATCGAGTATTTCTTCCTTGCTACTGGTGGAAGGTGAAAGCCATTTGTCGGCGGCCATTTTTAATCTTACGAATAAAGTTTTGGGGTTTTCTCCGATGTGAACTCTCTCCTTCCTAAAACGTAGTCTGTAAGCTTCGGGATCTAATCCCAAATGGTCGAGTATTATTCTTTTTATATCTGCATAAGTGGTGTCTCCATTGGGATTAGCCACTTGGTAAGCGGCCTGAGTCTCCCCAGCCAGTAATGGAGCTAAGAAGAAAGGCCACTTTGTTACGGGCCAGCCACAAGCTCTAGCCGCCCTTTCAAAATTTAGTAAAAAGGCGTCGGGGTCTTCCCCCGTTCTATATTTTTGGAGGGACACGGCTGGGGCTCCATGAGACAGGGGTCTTTCGATATCTCCTCCCTTTGATGAAGTGTCAGCCCAGGACGGTGTTGTTTTTTCTTCTATTGCTTTTTTTATTATTTCTCTGTCGGCTTGTGCAGAGACTAGATGCTGTTCGATTACCCATTCAATTCTTTCCTGGCCTTTCACGAGTTGATCCACGACTATTTCCATCTTATCTCCAGAGATGGTTGTTATGCCCGCATTCTCCACCACTGTGACGGGCGCAGGATGAAAAGGTAATACTCGGGTTTTAGTCTTTATGGGTTTTATTTTATAATACAATAGGTCAGAACTCTTCTTCTTGGGTTGTGTAGTTCGACGAGGTGAGCGGCTTCTCTCAGGTCTTCTGGACCCACGCCCTGTAGTTTCAGGGAGACGGTTTCTCTCTGGATCCCGTCGGGTTGTCGTCTTGTCGGATTCCGTCGTGCCGCTCGGTACAAACAGAGTGAGACAAGAGGTGGTAAGTCAACTGTTCTCTTTTTCTAGCACTCTCAGGGGAAAAGGAGTGAGGGAGTTCCAAACCGTGCCACACAACTATCTACAACGTCGCAGTGAGGGAAATGTGCTCAGGGTCGGGTACAGGGAACCGGGGGTTGGTGGACGCCCAAGTTAAGCAGTAAAGACACTCCTACTAGTGACCCAGCCCTTGATTTTGTTTCGTACCTGGGTGAGCCATACACCTCCCCCGGGTGTATGGCTGGGCGGCTCGTGGTGTCGGTGGCCTCCCGGCTTCTCCCTCTCCGTCTTCTGTTCATCGTCTCTCGTCTCCTCTTCGTCGTCGAGTACTTCCGCTCTCTCCTCCGCTCTGCTTCTCCCGTTATCCTCGCTCAGGTCGACACCTCTCTCCCTCCTGGTGAACAAGCACACCGTTGCTTTCTCGCTCTCCGTATATGACGCCTCCACGTCAGGCCGTGACTCCTCCCACTCGTAGTTCCAGTCAGAATTAAAGGGCCACTGTATTGTATCATTCTCCTGTTCTTCCAAGTCAATGTCGACGTTCTGTGGGAAGTGTAAAGAAGGAGAAGAGATAGTGGACAATTTAGGAGGCGAGTCCTGTACATACCCCTGGACTTGTGATGGGGTTACGCCGTTACAGTGACCCGCGATCTCTAGCAGTAATTTTCTGGTAGCAGAGTTATGGTTAGGGACTAGTTAAAGGATAGGTAGGACTAGTTAGTCTAGCTAAGTCGGATGCTGCTAACAAGAGTAGGCAATTCGGGTCATCTGATCACTCACTTGAAGTGTTTGCTTTGAAAAGTTATGAAATGTTTTAAATTGTTTTTTTTCCTATTATTGTACTGATATATGTATTAACACAGTTGTAAGTTAAGCGTTATTTGTTGTGTCGGAAGTCCCCGGGGAATTGAATAGCGAGTGGTGAATAGAATCCATTCGCGTTGAGGTCGCCTGCTCTAAGGAAGGTTGGTGCAGGTTAGGCAGAACTGGAAGCACTAACTAGGGTTTTTTTCTGAATGTATGATTGAATAAATGTTAGTAACGAGGTTCATTGGCAAAATTCCCATTGTGGCGTAACCTAGTCAGGGTCACATCGGAAGAGTAGCGGGTTCATCGGAGCTTGCGTGAAAGCAAAGGGGTTCGCTGGGGAAACCTTAGTCTCAAATATATCCCGGAGAAGTGGATGAGTCTAGGGAAGTAGCAGGTGCCCCAATGCTAGTGTGAAGGGTAGGCAGAAGAGATCTACCCGTAGTGAGTGAAAAGTAAATGGAAGTAGTTTACTTGCAGCGAAACAAATTCTTTCCTGTCTAGACACTTGAGCACGGTGGCAAATGTGTATTCGTTGTAAAATAACCAAGCACTAAGCACTTTAGAAAGAAAGAAAGTTTCCGTTACCTTGTGAAGGAGGGAGTCAGTCGCGAAGCTGCTCTGACGTCACTCCGTGCCGCGCTGGGATTGGTAGACGCAGCGGGCTGGTAGCGGAGCTGGAATTGTAGAGGAGGGGCGAGCGCCGGAGCGTGGGAACTGTCTCGCGAAAGGGCCGCGCACCCATTGGTCGAGATCATTTGAACTCGTGCATTTCATTGGTCGCACGAAAATAAAAGACGCACTCGGATTGGAAGTGATTTTGTAAACAAAATCACTCGTAAAATCGTATGTGGCATTCGTATAGACTGCATACCAGACCTGATCCACGTTATATGGGATTTGAGAACAATCAGTGGAAAGGAGTTAAAAACGACATTATGTACGGAACTAAGAGAAAAGTATCTCTTGTAAATAAGGTGAAGAATTATTTCAAAAAGGACGAGCCGATTAAAACTAGAGAAGGTGTTGTCATACCGCAGCCCAACACTCCCGCATCTTTCATGATGTTCGATAAAGGGTACAACACATGTGTATGGTTGGAGAATTGGGTGAAATACACGAAAGATGACGGAGTATTGGCTTTTCCGTTAGATGGAACATTTAACAGCAGAATTCTATTTAATTTGAGAACCCGAATGAATGATTTACATCCCAGACCTAGATTAACGCAGTATGAAGCGCTAGAGGAATGGGAAATCGAGGCTTTCGAAAGGGATAAGCCACGGATGGACAAAGGGTTAACAAAATTTTATCCGAAATTGAAACAGGAAGCACGAGCTAAAAAGATGAAACAGTGGAGGCAGAATATGATAGTGGAGGGATTGTTTCCCATGATGCCAGCAGATGATCCTTCTGGGGGACAGAAACGGTTGGAAAAATCTAAACATTGGGTACCCATCGGAGAGTCGGATGATGAATTATTAGATGACCTATGTACAAGAAGTCCACCTCCTTATAATGAAGGACACCGACCTTTAAGTGCGGGAGATTATTCCCGAAGACCTCCACCACCAGAAGAGATCAGGTCCGCAAGTGTAGGAGGGGGTTACCACATTCCTCCCTATACCGAGAGTCTAGGACCAGTGGATACCAGAAACATTTACCCCAGAATGTCAGCTAGTGGGGAGACAGGATATTCCCGTGAAGGAGATTTTTGTTCTCGACCTCCCTATGGAGGCGAGATGAGACCCTCAAGTTCAGGAATGCCGCTATTACAGTCACAGTATGAGGAAGAACGAAGATCCCTAGGTACAGGGAGTTTATTCCCAAGAACAAATTATGGTGAAGGACCTAGTGAGACTCATCCCACTGCCCCAAGTTATGCTCCCACACTAACCCCGCAGGTGTTACATGACCAATCCATAGAGAGATTACTGGAAGAAAAGGAGTGGGAGGTTCTAGCAAAACAGAAAGCTGAGATCATTCAGAAAATGTCCCAGTTAAACACCAGTCCTGAAGCATTGACAATCCCAGTAACAATCGGACCCGTGGTTTCATTGTACGGGGATCGGCATGAAAGTCCAAAACCTCCAGTTATTACTCCCGTAATAGCACAACCCAGACCAGAACCCTTAATTGTAGATGAACAGACGAGTGAGTGTGAGTCTGAAGTCTCACTGATGGATCTGCCCATTAGAAATACAGGGAAGAGAATGCAGAAAAGACATAATCCTTTCAATGCGAGGGAGATTCAAATGGAATCGACTTCAGGTACTAGAAGTGTCACTTTGGTCACACCTGAAGAAATTGAAAGATGGAGTCAAGAATTAGAGAAACAAACTTCGCAAACGAAACCTTTAGACCTCTACAAACTGAGAATAGAGATAGAAGAATTAATGGCAGGAAACGTGGGATTAGACAGATTAAATACCTACTCTGAAGAAGAGCTGTTGTTTATGTGCAAAAGTCTTACCCGCAATGTCCGAGTACTTCATGAAAAATTGACCGATACTGCTGCTAGTATGGGAATAGACATTTCAAAATCGAAACCCTTGCAGAAACCCTACCGAGCAGAATTTTCAGACAAAGATTTGGAAAACCTGAATGTGTCAGGGAAAAAGGCACAGGTCAAGGAACTATTGACAGTATTGCAGAAATGGGGAGACGTGGAAAAATGGAAAGCCAGATGGGCTAGGAAGAAAGATGAGGCCAGGTCTAGGCAGGTAACTCCCGAATTCGCTCTAAGAGAAGCTGAGAAACCAGAACAGTTATGCCCTATGCGTGAAGTGCCAGGGGGAAAATATGTACATGTCCCATGGTCTCGTCAGGATATTGTGTCCTTCACAAATGACTTCCCAAAATTACGAGAAAAACCGGTCGACTGGTACCGGCAGGTAGAGAGATTTGTAAAAGTGCAGAAATGCCTATGGAAAGACCTGGATGGGTTCTTCGACATAGTGGTCCCTGTAGATCTGTGGACTGAGTGTAAAATAGCCATCGCCTGGCCTAGTGAGGAATACCCGAGAGATGACAAAACAGGGGAACCATCGAAGGAAGTGATGAGGAAGTATGAACAAGTAATTCAACATTTGAAAATAAAAGTACCTGCAAAGGAAACTGATTGGACCAAGATAGATAGAACCACGCAGGAAAGGGACGAGACAGTGCACTCTTTTTATGAAAGGCTGTTGCAGGTATTTAAAACATACAGTGGTATAGATAACATCGAGATGAAGGACATGACCCACTTCATTTACAGGTTTGTAAACGGTTTAAGACCCGAAATTTGTCAGTGGATAAAGGATAATAAAATTTGTTGGCATACCAAAAAGATAGATGAGGTCCTACGGTACGCAAAGTACTGTGAGGACGAAATGGCAGAAAAGAAAAAGGCCCTGAAGGAGAAAGTGATGTGGGCTCAAGTAAAGCTCGCAGAACAACAGGAAAATCAGCTGAGTAAATTAAATAAAGTTGCTCAGAACCAAGGTCCTGGGGGAGGGAATGGAGGAAAGCCCCGACCTAAAATGAGTAGAGAGGAAGCCAAAAAGAAATTTCCCTGCCATCAGTGTGGAGAAAATGGACATTGGCGAGACGAGTGTCCGTATTTACAAGTTGATAATGCCCAAACACCTGATTTAATTCCACAGACGCAGAATGAAAAACAAAGAAAGACCCAGCAACAGGTAAAAACGATTCAAGTGCCTAGAGCGCCAAAGCCTATATTTAAAGGGAAGTCACCACAGGGTGATGATGTAGAAGTCTGGGGAGGCAATGAGGATAGAAATACAGCAACTTCGCAGTATTTGTTGAACGACACCTTTTTCTGTGATGACCAGTACTGACGGGGCCTGAGAGGGGAGGACGAGGAGTGCGTACTTGGTGCCTCTTTGCCGGTAAACCAGTCAGGGCCATACATTGAAGGAAAGGTTGATGGAAATGATGTCACCTTTCTATTGGACACTGGTGCTACCCGTTCTACTGTGAGAACAGTGGACGTTCCAAACCTACCCCTCTCGGGAGAAGCAATCCAAGTAGTAGGAGTATCTAATCAATTGATTAGTACACCTGTTACCGAACCCATGGAGATTTCAATTGGAAACTTTAAACAAATGCACAGATTTGTTGTCTGTGATACCAGTCCGGTAAATTTGCTGGGACGTGATTTGCTGTGCAAAATGAATTGTACCATCTTTTGCACACCAAAGGGCGTCGAAATTCAAACACCAGATGAGGACGGTATCTACAAGCTAATGTTAATTAGACCTGACTCAGAAATAAAACGAATGACTATACAGGACTTACCTGAAGAACTCCAGCAGACAGAGAAGTCAGAAGTGTGGGACTTTACTGGAAAGGATGTAGGGTTAATGAAAAACGTAGATCCCATACAGATAACAATGAAAGAAAATGCAGTTTACCCTAACACTAAGCCTTACAAAATGAGTGCCGAAGTGAGAGCAGGTGTTGCCATTGAAGTACAGAAATTGCTAGAAGCAAACATCATACAGGAAGTAATGAGTAGCCCGTGTAATTCACCCATTATGGGCATTAAGAAGCCTAGTGGCAAGTATCGAGTAGTGCAGGACCTGAGAAAGGTAAACAAAATTGTGGTTCCTTGCTGTCCCATTGTCCCAAACCCAGCAGTCATCCTGTATCAGATTCCCTGGGATGCTGAATGGTTCACTGTGATAGACCTATGTCATGCTTTCTTTTCGATCCCATTGCATCCAGATAGCAAATTTCTTTTCTCATTTGCTTTCAACAGTAACGTATATGTCTGGAACAGGGTCCCCCAGGGGTACACAGAAAGCCCCTCTATCTTTAATCAGATCTTAAAAAAATGCCTTGAAACTTTAGTCTTACCTGGAAAATCTGTTTTGGTACAGTACATAGACGACCTATTGGTGGCGTCCAAAAGCCATAGGGATTGCGTGGTTGACACCATTGCCCTACTGAATCACCTGAGTGAAAAGGGACATAAAGTGGCCCCTGAGAAATTACAGTTCTGTTCGAAATCAGTGAAATATCTGGGACACCAGATAGAAAAAGGTATCAGAAAAGTCAGCTCAGAGAGAGTCAGAATAATTCAAAATATGCAGTTACCCCGTACTCAGAAAGAAATCAGAATGTTCCTTAGAGTTGTAGGTTATTGCAGGCAATGGATTGTGGGATTTGCAGTTCTTGCAAAGTCTTTGATACAAATGACAAAGAAAGGAGCAAAGGACCCAGTTGAATGGAATGACGAGAGCCTAACAGCTTTCACACAGTTGCGAAATTGCCTGTGTACAGCCCCTGCTCTGGGAATGCCTGACTACTCCAAGGAGTTTGGCTTATTCTGTGACACTCGTGACAATTGTGCATTGTCAGTCCTGACTCAGGAGCATGGGTTGACCAGAAGGCCTGTGGCATATTTTTCTGCCACTTTGGATCCAGTGGCTGCTGGACTACCTGGATGTCTAAAAGCAGTAGCTGCAACTTGCACCAGTTTAGAACAAAGTGAGTCTATCATTATGGGACATCCTGTAACTGTATATGTTCCACATGCAGTTGTGATCCTATTGACTCGTACAAAAACTCAGTATCTCACCCCTAGTCGGCTGACTAAATATGAGAGGATTCTCATGGGTGCTGCAAATCTCGTTATTACCCAATGTAACATTTTAAACCCTGCCACTCTACTCCCTGACTCAATGATAATGGAAGATAAGGGAGATAATGAGCATGACTGCATTAACCTGACAGAGTTCAGTACCAAACCTCGCCCAGACATTAAAGAAACTCCTTTGCCTGTGCATGATGTGGAATGGTTCGTGGATGGTTCCTGCCTAAGACATGAACTAGGAGGCCTAAGTGCTGCCTACGCTGTGGTCACGTTAAGCAAAATTGAAGAAGCATCTTATCTATTTGGAGTAAAGTCTGCACAAGTAGCCGAATTGATCGCCCTGATAAGAGCTTGCAAATTGGGAAAAGACAAAAAAGTAACAGTGTATACTGATAGTCAGTACTGTTACGGGGTTGTGCATGACTTTGGCCAATTATGGCTACAAAGAGAATTCCTGACTTCCTCAGGTACCCCCATTCGGAATGGAAAGGTTGTCCAAGACCTTTTAGAGGCAATCCAATTACCAAAAGAATTGGCAGTGGTCAAATGTGTTGCTCATAAGAAGGGCCTTGACCCTGTATCATTGGGAAATGATTTCGCTGATCGGGTGGCAAAACAATGTGCTATGGATCGACTGAGAATAAATCCCAATCAGGGTGGGGTTGGAAACAGCTGCCAACTTAGAATGTTTGAAGAAGTGCCTACTTGGGATGAAGTGAGAGAATGGCAGCATGTGACGCCCTGGGAAGAGAAAGAGAAATGGAAAGAACAAGGTTGTAAACCGAGACGTGAGGATGGTGTCATGGTGGGCCCAAATGGTATGCCTGTGTTACCAAGACACCTGCTTGCCCCAATGGCTCGATTGATACATGAGGGATCACACATTGGGAGGGACGCCATGGTTCTGGTATTTCAACAGACTTGGTACAACAAGAAATTCAGGAAGGTAGCAGAGTCCCTTTGCCAGAGGTGCTTGACATGTCAGCAGTTCAACGCTGGCAAGAAAACAGAAGTTGAACTGATGAAAATTGGGAGATCAGGGGGTCCCTTTGTGAGAATACAAATTGATTTCATTACCATGCCACGATGTGAGGGAAAAAGATATGTCCTTGTCATTGTCTGCTTATTTTCAAAATGGGTGGAAGCTTACCCTGCCACACAGAATGACGCCATAACAGTAGCTAAGCTCCTACTAAAAGAGTTGATACCTAGATTCGGGGTTCCAGTCTTTATTGACTCAGATAGAGGCACTCATTTTCAGAATGAAATTTTGGCCCAGCTTTGCAAAGCATTCGGGATCACACAAAAGCTACACTGTGCATATCATCCAGAGGCTTCTGGAGTGGTAGAACAAATAAATGGCACTATAAAAAATAGATTGGCAAAAATATGTGATTCTACTGGCTTGAACTGGATAAATGCCCTGCCTCTTGTTCTGATGGGACTCAGAAGCATTCCAGATCGAAGAACAGGCCTGAGCCCCCATGAGATATTGATGGGAAGAGTGATGAGACAAGCATGGGTACCAGGATACAAACTGTTAAGCATTTCTGATGATTTGGTACTTGAATACTGCAAGCAACTGGGTGACCAAGTGCGTTCTATCTCTCGCCAGATTGGGGCAGACGCCGTCGCCAACCCGACAACTCCAGTTCACAAATTAGTTCCTGGTGACTGGGTTAAGATAAAGAAGCATACTCGTTCAAGTTGCCTTGCGCCAAGGTGGGGAAAAAAGCGTCAAGTAATCCTGGTAACGACGACAGCAGTGAAGTGTGCAGGCGTTCCCAAGTGGATCCATGCCAGCCATACCCAGAAGGTGATACCAGACGAGGAGCCTGGAGCTGAAGGTCGTCCCGCTGAGGGGTCTACAGATGTTGGTCCTGAAGTAGCTGATATCAGACGGCCGAGCACCAGTCCCGTTGAGGGTCCTTTAGGCGTTGGTCCAGAAGTAGCCAATGACGTGTGGCCAAGCACCAGTACTGCCGAGGAGCCCACAGACGTTGGTCCGAAAGTAGCTGATGACAAGCTGCAGAGGATTTGGCCAGAGATTTGTGCAAGGCACAGGCGAAGACCCTCAGATCATTGAGATTCACATCAAAACTGAGGACGAAGAAGAAGGTCAGACAGGGACAGAACAAGTGATCGATACTCCTCCACAGACTCCTGATATCGAAAAGGGACAGACTAGACATAGTGTAATAGTTCGAGCAGAAGAAAATCAAGGGATCGAAGTGCTCGAGCAGGATCAGACAGAACTAGGAGAACATGTTCAGGACATAGAAACAGAGACAGTTGAAAGCGAAACACAAAAAAATACCTGAACCAGGTCAGCTTAGCAACCAGGCAGAAGAAATAGATACAAGACCTGGGACTAGCCAGACAGAAAGGGAGAAGACAGAAATTGAAGTGCCACAAACAAGTGAAAATAAAAGGACATTAGAAGAAAGCCAAATAACAGTGCCAGCTAAAAGACTCAAGAAAAAGAAGCACATTGAGCCAAGGTATATTAAGAGACTAAGATTAAGAATAAAAACAGTCCAAGAGAAACTTGCAGACATAAGAAAAAGTCCCCGAATTGCAGAAATACCTGAAGATAACTCCAAGAGAAGGAGTGAAAGAATAAAAAGACAAAACGAAAAATACAAGGATCCAGAGTGGACCTACTTAATCTTGGAAAACTTTGAGGATCTTGATATTACTGACGAAAGCGACGGAGAACGGATTACTGATTACTCTGCAGAGGAAGAGGAAGAACCTCCGTGAAATTGGTCAGCAATAAAAATACCTGGGAAAAGCTACAAAGAGGGGTTAAAATTTCCTTCTGAGCCAAAATGTCTGATTCAAACGTGAGTGGTAGACCTAGCCGCAGTTGTTGCAAAACATGCTGCAAAGTGTGTATATGTAGTATAGTTATAGTAATATTAATTTGGATAGGATTAACAGTTTTCATTCCCTTTATGGTTAGCAAAAATACTAATATTGACCCTACTCAGATTACCGACACTGAAGAACTGACAACACGAAGTGTAGAAAGACGTGAGAAAGCACTCAGACAGACAAAACGTGACTTAGAAGCATCAGATGAGGAAGGACTACATTACCACGGAGTTAGAAACAAGACACATTTGAATGTTTTCGCAAACTTGTTAGTGCATTACGTAGAAACTATGGAAATAGAAGATTGCTATGTCTGCATGAAGCTACCTACTTCTGTGGCTGAAGGCGTGACATATCATCATCTACCTCTGACCTATGGAATTTCCTGTAGTATTTTAGCAAGCTTATTTTACAAAAGAGGACCGTTACAGTACTATTATTCTAATAATGACGTGATCTTTTCTGAACTTCCCATTCGTGGAAATCTGAATCCTGTACATACCAAAAGTGACGTACTACGATATATGGGAGACTATTTTCTGACTATAGGCAATATAGACATAGCTGAAGCACACAGAGATAACTTGACCTGTACATTACATGAACAAGAAAAGATATTTTTAAACATGGCAGAGAAAAGAAGGGAGAGTTTCCAAAGAAAGGCTAATGACAAGAAACAGAAAACACCTAAATGGGCTGAAAACATGGGAAGCACCTCAAATGGCGGGGCAGGGCCTGCTATGTTGCTGGATTTCGAGAAGAAAGGGAAACTCTGTCTTCATCGCGAGAAGACTAGTTATTATAATAACATTTTCATTGGTTCCAGTCAATGTGAACACAATTACAAGGTAATTGGAGGTTGGGGATTTAAAAATGGGTCAGAGCCTGTGTTTCCTGGAATTTATTATATATGTGGAGATAAGGCTTATTTCAAATTGCCGGATCACTGGTATGGAAGCTGCTATTTTGGCATTGTCTTCCCGAAAATATACCATGTGAATGAAATTTCTGGAAGCAATGAAAATACTAATGGCTTAGTGCGTAGCAAAAGAGAAAGCGTAGGTGAAATAATGGGTAGTATTTTTAGTGCACTGATACCTGGAGTGGGAGTGGTTCTAAACACTCACAGAATTTGCAAATTGTCCACAATAGTGGATGTGCTGTCTACTGACACAGCTCATGGATTTCTGCTGGTCAATACTGAAATGGTTGCGATCAGATCAATGGTTTTGCAAAACAGACTTGCTCTTGACACCTTATTAGCAAAAGAGGGCGGAGTCTGCCGGATGTTGAAGGCGCAACATTGTTGCACTTACATTCCGGACAAAAGCGTACAGCTCAAAAGATATGTGAAAAACATTACTAATTTGGAAAAGGAACTTAAACCACTCGAGGTTGACAGTGCCTGGAAGAGACTGGTTGATGGTCTCTCCAAAGTAGGTCATTGGTTTGCTAGTTTAGGTAAAAGCTTATTGTTAAAGGTACTGATGCCAATTGGAGTGATAGGTCTTATCCTATTTCTCATATTCGTCTGTTGCAAATGTCGCCAACACCGAAAGAAATACCAAGTGAATGCGAGGGGAGTGAAACGAAGTGCGGATGAGCTTGAATTAGAAGAAATGAATAATAAGATTTATAAAAAGGTGAAAAATTCTCACCCTACTTTAAATGAGAAAGAAAAGCTGAATCGCCTGTTGGAAGAGATAGAGATGTACAAGGTGTGAAAGAAAGTTGGCATCTGGTTCCATTTTTGTGATGATAGTAAATATCATCAAAGAGGGGATTGATAGAGCAAGATTTCGCATCGCGACTTGCTCGATTCATGAACCTCGAAACCGTTGTAACCTCGTAACGAATTGTATGTTTTACTAATATCTTTTATTTCCGATATATATGTATGATAGAGAAGCTTGCCTATGTGTTTTACTAATACGATTAATCCGTGTTTCTAAAATGGCCGCTGCTTGACTTTCCTCTTCTGCGCATGCGTCAGTCGCACTCACGTGACTTCGTGTAGAGATAGTTTTGGAGGGAAAGGGTGCGCATGCGTAATAAGCAATAAGATGGCTATAACGTGGTGAAGCTTTGTGCTGCTGCTCTTGTGAAATTGTTTGTTGCACTTACCAATAATGCATAGTATATTTTTATAATGATGAACCTAAAATGTGAAATCATGACATGTAATACATTCATTTATTTTTATGTACTAATTTGTTTTCGCTTACTTTTCATGTATCACGGGAAATGGGGGTCCGAATGGGTCGTGAGCCATTTTGAAGGTCCTTTCTGCGCATGCTCAAAATGCGAGGCCAAAGACAACCTTGGACCGTGGAACTCAGCCAGCTGGCAGCCACAGTCAAGATGCTCATGGGAGAATTACCTCTGACCCAGGAGGATGGAGCAAATGTCCCTATATTGTAACAAATGTATAAGTTTTCATTGTATTCCGTGCGACTTCTCGTGGGAACCCAAATCTTGCTAGGCAGCACCTTAGGATGCAAATTAGGCCTTAGAATAGTCTGTTCTGATTGGTGTGTTAACCAAAGCCTACCTTAGGACCAATCCAAATTGGGGATTGTGACACTTTGCAACATTTGGGGGGTGGTACCCTGTCCCAAAACAGTATAACTAGCCTAGGTTTAGCTAGAGAATTTGTCCGACTTGTCTGAATAGCTGACCTGTCACTGACCCAACGCACTCAATAGGTGACTTGATACAGAGGTGCTGCGGAGCTCTCTGTCCGAAATTTGACCATAGACTCTGAAGGTTTTACTGAACCTTAAGTGCTGGCGAAGCACTTTTTCTGGGAATTCGCTGACCCAATCGGGGTCCTGATCGATAGCTGCAGAGAGGGTGGAGTGCAGGCGTTGCTTCCGAACTGCGGGTGCTGGTCGTATCCTGGTGGTCCTGTCCTGATCCGAATCTGGGTTTCCTGTCCTGTCCTGGGGTGTCCATTCTGCACCTGCTGTCCTACTGAGGGTTATCCTTCCTTGAGGGTTTTCCTGTTCTTATCTGACCCGTGGCCAGGGTTGGTTTTCACACCAGTCTAGGTAAATATTGCTCTGAGTTCTTAAACTGCACCTTTCTATTTTTCTGTCTTTGCTTCAATAAAGACATACCTTTGCACGTGATAATTTTGCATGCTTTCTCCTGCAACCATTGCATTTCATAAAGTCATTTGCATTTGATTTCATAGCGTGTTCCTATGTTACCCTACCTTTTAGAAATCATTTTCTGTATTGCAGTTTGCAACTTCCTGATATGGTCTTGGTTTTTCTCTCGAAAACTGACTAAGTAACTCAGATTTATAGCGTGTTCACCTTGCCCCTTATCTTAGTTTTCCTCTCACTTAGCGGGTTCCCTGTCGCACTAGTATTCTTTTGATAAAGCTGTATGACTGCCCTTTATTTGAATTTAAGATAAACTTTCAAAACTTCCAGTTGTCCGTGGTCATTTTATAAAAAGTAAAGTCATATTTTGAATGGTGTATTTTGCTGCCTTTCCTTTTACAGCTAGCTCCCTGACCCATCGTGGTCATAGGTACCCATAACGGTGGATGGTAAGTTGGGTACACTGAAAATAAATCGAAAAGGAACTCACAATTATTGTTAGTAGATTGTGTGGGCACCTGATCAATGTATATGATGAAGTAAAGTATATGGGCCCGAAGCCAGAAGTGGCGAAATTATTGGTCGGGTGACCCGCGATCTCTAGCATAATCATTGCAGTTGACATGATGAAAATGGAGTTCAACTAGGCACTTTTGTAGGTGTGAACATTTTTTGAAGTTAGAATTTATGGTTTTTCTTCGAGACACTGAATTATGAGCCTGGGCAGTCCGATCCGTAAAAAGACTAGTATGGATTTGCTTATTTATGCATAGAATCATTGATCACAGTGACCGCTGAGATTATGTTACCCCACTGGGGGATAATCAATTTACATGCCCATTTACATCATTGTATATTTACAGAGTTTAAACTCATTTCATTTTCACTATTATCAGATGTAAAACTGCAATTTTGATTTAACTGAATGACTTGAGAACAAAACTATGAAATGTTTTTTCTATGTTTATGATAAACAGGGACACTGTACCTTTAAACATGTCAAATCAATTGTAAAACTTTACCCGTGATCAAGGAGTGAAGTAACTCAGAAACGCGTAGGGCACCCGTTTGCATTAAAACGTCTATTTGAACTACGAGGCCACGGCACCTGTGAGTTCTATTTACATCTTTCGTGTACTGGAGTTCGAGAAAATATATATATATATATATATATATATGTAAATATATATATATATACATATATATGTATATATATATATATATATGTGTGTGTGTGTATGATATATATATATATATTGTCATGCGGACTTGCTGGGTTCATTTTATGAAATAAACCACTGAAATCACTTACAAAGGGTTTGTTCTTTTTCGTCCTCAACAAGGAGCTGCTGAAAAGATTGGCAGTGGTGGGGCGGCGGCTTCACCAGACGGAGGTTGCGACAATATATATATATATATATAATACGATATAGTGCCTCTCTGAGAGAGTGTGTCCTAATAAATAAATGCTGATTCGAAATACCATACTCAGAGAAATCCCAATTATTTTTAGTATTTTTTATCAGCACACAATGGCCTTCCCTATTCCTGTTAAGAGTCTATCAAAACGTGAGTGCTACTAATAATACTATGTTAAATACGCCATCTGCTCGAGGCGCCATTTTAAAATGTCAGAATACTTCTAAAAATGCCAGCCTGACAAACATAATCACTGATGCTTGAAAGGTCAGAGGCACATGTTGGTACAGAAGGCAGCTCATTGTAAAGAAATTGCCATTGCTGTTGTCCATTCTTCGAAGACTGGTGCCAGTGCTGAGTGTATAGTAATCTGTGCCACAAAGCACATTTTGATGGCATTAACCCTGTCACACCACACATAAAATTACTGTGGTTTGTGAAACAACGTTGTCATCTCTCTGCTGTCTGCTCCTCTAAATACATGGGGCCACATGTATCAAAGTTCCATTTTGTATTCCATAAATAGCTAATTTTAGGTAATTGCTATTTAGGGAATGCAAAATGGTATGTAAGAAAATAGTGATTCCATAATAGCAACTCCTACAGAGTCGCAATCTCAATTAGGAAATCACTATTAGGAAATGCTACTCCATTCGTTCCCATAGGTGCAAATGGTTTTGCATTACTTAATTTGCGGTTACCTAATTGGTAATCGCAAATTAGGAAATGCAATACCAAGGGTGCCCGGGGGCCTAAGGACCCCCTTAAGCACCTCCCAAAAAAATGTGCACATGTAAAGCGCACACATGCCTGAAGATGAATTATAAATCTGGACAAATCCAACTGATTCAACATCCAATAACTGTAATCCATTAGATATTTTGAATTCTAGTCTACCACCTGATTCTCCTAACCTGGTAAATTTTCCAACTTGGTACAATCCAGGACCCCTTCAATAGCGACTTACATCCGATTTCACAGTGTGTTATAGGCTCATTCTAAGATCGCACACACCGATTTTATGGGTCATAGGGGCAGATGTATCAAAATACCTATTTGCAATTCTCAAATAGCGATTTTTTGAGAATCGCTATTTGAGAATTGCAAAATGGTATGTATATAAAAAATCGCAATTTTTTAGAGATTTCTTAAAATGCCTTAATTGTGATTAGCAAATTGCTAATCGCAATTAAGGAATAATTTCCCATTCATTTTTATGGGCCAGGAGGCCCATAGGAATGAATGTGAAGTTATTCTTAATTTGCGATTCGCAATTAGAGAATGCAAATTGAGAATAATTTCAAGGGTGTCATAAGGACACCCTGATGCACCCCTGAAATTTACATGTGTGCGCATATGGTGCACATACATGCCCTAAGGACATATCTGTGCACCATATGGCACCTTCACAAATGCCAAAATGTGCATTCGTGAAAGAAATCGCAAATTACCACCAACTTGAAGTAATTTGCGATTTCTTAAGGAGAAATCGCAACAATTGAATGCTTGATGCATGGCATTGCAATTTGCGATTCCTTAAATGCTTATGAAAAAATAAGGAATTGCAAATGTTGTGATTCCTTAATTTTGCTTTGCAATTTCCTTCATACATACCGTTTAGCACGTTTTTAGTCGCAAACGCTGCTTTTTTGCGAATCGCAGCATTTGCGACAAAAACTTGCTTTGATTCATCTGCCCCTAAATTCTCCAGTCACTACACCGACTCCTCTTTTACCTCTTCTGCCATTCTTTATTACAGTGGCATCGTTTGAGTGTGATGATCCCTAATACAAGCAACGATCCCCTGAGCACAGGTAAGTATCCTAACACAGGCGGCAATGGGGTGCAATGGCCCCTCGTACACTGTTGCAATAATGATAGCTGTACTACGGTATACAGGTCTCCAAGCTCCTCATTCTACATTTCTTTGCTTCTCTCCTCTCTATTTACATTACTTTCTCCTACCAATTTCTTCTTTCCTTTCACTTGCCCCTTTTCTTAGTTCCTTTCTCTGTCTTTCCTCCCCTTCAGCTTGCACTCTTCTTCACTCTTATCTCTTATCTCCCTTCTCTCTCTCACACTTCCTTATTTCTGGCTTTTTTCTCTTGCATTGTCCCTTTTGCACATCCTCCTCTCCTTTCTCTTTCATCATTATCCCCATCTCCTATTCAATCACTTCTCTCGCTCTCTTTTCTATTTCTTCTTGTCCCATCCCCCTCTCGCTCATCTACTTCCATTAAGAGTAAACGGAGAGCTAGGCCTCAGGCAGGCTCTGTGTTAAAAAAATTCTGAGTTGTGTTTTCAAAAGGAGCTAGGGCTGGTGGAGGGCAGGCTGGCCACCTTCCAATTCTGGACCCGGTGCCACAGTACCCCTGCACTACCGATAGCTTCACTTTTGCTTTAACTACTTCGGTGCTCATGACAGCTCCTGGCCATCATGAGTCACAGTAGAAGTGTGCTCATGACGACCGGGAGCCGTCCGAACGTTGCCGCTCCACCTATGTGTGGTTAATTCCCCGCCTGTGTGGGAGAATTAATTAGTGGGCGGTGTTCTGACGGCTCCCGACCGTCATGAGTACACGTCCACCATGATTTATGACGGCCGGGAGCCTTCATAAGTACCGAAGTGCCACGCCGAGGCCCGCCCACTTCGCAAGGTGGCGAAATTCGCGCCGCGGTGAAGTGGTTCAAGTAATCACTGATGTGATCCATAGGCCACCAGTCTGCACTCAATGGTAATAGAAAGGGGCGGACAGGACATATTTATTCCCTGAGGTTCTTGTGGTGTCTCCAAGGCTCCATATTATCATCTGTTTTTTTACAATCAACATGCAACACCTTGCAAAATTGCTCAAAGTTGCGGAGGCGCATTTTAACATGGAGATGACACCCAACTGATTTCTGGCCTTGACAACTCGAAAATATAGTCAGGTTATAGTCAGACCTTTATAGTGGACTGTCTATCAGCCACTCGTTGTGGATGGCCCACAATTTTCTGAAATTAATTCTATTCAAGTCAAGTCACTTTATTCGGATAAAACCATATCCATAAAAGCATATCAGAAACGATAATTTAAAAAGACAAGGACATAATCATAATACGATTCATTAACATTGGTCATACATACACAATATTTAGGACACATATTTGAATAAAACTCATGCACAAAAAAGGGAAAAAACATTTCACAGGTTACACATCATATTGCGGACCCGCACGGCAGTTCTCAAAAAAGTGCTGACACGAAAAACTAGCTCTTCATCTGCCAGTGTAAGTATCCTTCTGTAAGCATCCACCAGACTGATGGGCATATTTCCTTTAAAAAATTAGATTAAAACCCATTTAGCGAATTTTATGTAAAATAACTCTATTCAACATTGAACTCCTCCTGATCTCTACCAATAATTTGGTGTTATGGAATTTCTCGACTTAATACAAAGGTTCTATACTGTCCCCAGCCACTTCAGTCTGAAATGTAGGCATCCACGCTGATGCTACATTATCCTTGAAAACCCAGTCGATGAATGTATCCAGAATCTACTTCTGGCAATCAAACACCTTGAAAATGTTATTTCCTTTTATCGATAGTTTATTCCATGTACCTGCAAGCACTGCCCTTCATCTGAGATTAGGTTAAGGCACCTCCATATATATAGCTGCCACAGATATGGTTCCACACCAATTGCAATTAGTGCAAAAGCAAATGCCTGCTTTAGAACAAATTTACCAGAGTTTCACATATTTCCTCTGTGTTGCAAAAGTTGCACTGGTTACAAGAAAAATGTAGTGTTGCTTAGTCATGCGAATATCTCAGATAGTCATCTTTCAAAATCCCATGATTTTTTATAGCAATTGAGTGGTCTTGGTTCTTCCTTAATAGTGCTCTCTATTCCTCTCATCAATTTTTGTATGTTCCTTTATTTGAGAACAATGCTTCAAATGTACTTCTGCCTTGCACAATTCCTCAGGTGCTGCCACTAAGGGCTACACAAGTATGGGTGACAACATCTTGAGCGGGCCAACTCAATTTACACAACTCATCACAACTCAATTTTAAAATTTGCTTCTTAACTCACACTAGGGGGCATATTTATCAAGACAGGCGATAAAATTCTCGCCGCTTTATCGGCAGAAAACTGCAGATAAAGCGGCGATAATGGGCTTGATAATATGCTCTATGGAATTCCAATCGAAGCCCATGTTAGATGTCTTCACATTACATAGAGCATATAATCAAGCCCATTATCGCCACTTTATCGGCAGTTTTCTGCCGATTAAATCGGCGATAATTTTATCGCCTGTCTTGAGAATATGCCCCTCGATCTCTAAATCCTTTGGTGAAATGTAGTTGGGACCATCCGAACCTCCCTCAGCAAATTTTCCTACACTCTCCCTATAAAAATATTTTCAGAAATTAGAATAATGAAAAATCAAAACTACCTAAAGCACCCCTTCATAAACATCTTTGAAATCAAACATCATCTAAGAAGTCCACCAAATGCATTTGATGTTATCGATCTCTTTAGTAAACTCTTCATACTCCAGCCTCTTTCTACAAAGAAGCAGTGGCAAGGTACTTGGTTGTTGAGGGGCAGCATTAAAAAAAGGAAGTGTTGATTGAGAAGTAACTTATGTGTAGAAGAACATTTTGGTTCTAGAAGCAAAGATGTTTATTCAATCTTGTGCTTTAAAGATGCTGAGATGTGTGGCATTAAAACATTTAATACATTATGTTAGACTCCATTCTTGCCATAAGACTACATGTGTTTTCAGCCACCTCTTAACTAGCTGAAAGCAGGTGGAATATTTGCATAAAAAAGAGCTGGGTAATCGGGAAAAATATGCAGAAAAATGGACAGCATTACCACATCAAGCATTTTGAAGGTCTGAAACTTGAAATTATCTACTAATGGTGCGGTAATACCACCCGATAACGCATTCATTTCTTATTTAGTTTTGCACACTAGGAGTTTGCTTAACAAACAAGTTGTCGTATGAACTTCATACAAAAGTTAAGACCATAAAGCATTAGAAAACTGACTAAAGCATAATGGTTAAGGTATTTCCACACAGTTGTTAGCAGGGCACTTGCTATTAGGTACTTAGAGGGATTGGCTTTGCATTCAATATGTCTGGGGAGTTTTTGTTCTTAGATTGGAGGGTTCCTGGTAATGCCTCTCTGGACTAATGGGTTGTGGGGATCTTGCTAGGGGAGATATCTGTAAGTTAACTGTTTGGCTCTAGGTGTCTGTGTTATTCCTCTTCTATGTATTTCTTCCCTTAGTCTCCTTAATGAGGCAGCGGTATCTCTCTGCAGGAGTATATCGTTAGAGACATGACCATGTGTTTTTGTGCGAATGTTTCTCTGCTAAGCCATGATGTTTCTCAATTAACAGATTTAAACCATGGAATAGGCCTGGGAAGCTTTCTGGGTGTAGCATTCTGGCATCCCATCCACTACTGGAAGCATTTTGCAGTTCACGGGCT